>NC_045618.1:71997017-72650881 GCF_009829155.1 Mustela erminea | reverse complement strand
ATGTATATACAACAATGTTCAGTGAAATACAGCATAACTGGGTGAAATCCTTGGATTTCAATGTGACCAGTTATTGTAAATGAGCTTGGTTAACTGGGCAAAAGTATTCAGGTCATAATACTAAGAAGCAGATCAATGTACTTTTAGAGATATTTTCCAGGGACAGTGGGTCTTACCATTAGTGCATTTAACTCAAATTATATCAATTAGGAAGAGAGAAAAATCATTATTTAAATGGTGCCATTCTACTTGAAAATATACTACTATCAGGAATTAGATGGGAAATGTTAACCCACTCTTCCATTAGTTAACTAAAGGACAACACATACACACACACACACACACACACACACACACACACAGTCCTTCACTGTGAGTGGATGATTTTAGGGATATTCATTTAGGGATATCATTTTGACCACTCACAATTTTCATTTCATATGCAGACTTTATACCTACCTAAACTTCTTGTAATAAGGTTTGAACAATAAGAAACTTGGTACAACATAGCTTATTTCAAGGTATCTCAAACTTTCATGAACCTGCTAACCACCTGGAGATCTTGTTAAAATTCAGGTTCTGCTTCTGTAGGTCGGGCATGGGGCCCTAGATTCTGCATTTCTAAAAAAATTTCCAGACAAAGTCAGTGCTACTGGATCACAGATCACACTCTGAATGCAAGGGTTTATTATACGAATTTAGCTATACAGTATTCAACATTCGGCAAATACCAAGTACTATGCTATTTGTTAATGATAGAGAGATGAAAGATACTGTGTCTCTCTCTTAACACATTCACAGTCTAGTTTGATATAAGTAATGGTATTGATGAAACAGAAATTTGCCCCTGAATGTCTCCTTAAAATAGCCCTTTACTCTAACATAAGTATAGTGCTGTACCATGTACAAAGCACCTTTTATAAGATTTTGCCCATTTAATGCTTCAAACGTGGTATCTCACCTTTTCCTCAGTTGTAACATGTTACAGATTATTTTGTATGTTGGTTTAGCTGCATACATACTCGTGGTGATAAGGATTTCCTCACCCACCTTATTTAATGGATTGTTGAATGTTAATAATGGATTAAGTGAAACCTATTCAATGAAGCATCTATTGCATGCACAAAAGCGTGTGGTGTAGTAAATAAAACAAATTTTGATTTTTTTTCATAGCCTATGTAGAGTAGTGGAAAGCCCAGGAGGATGCATCTCTTTTCCTACCACAGGATCCTCTGCTGACTAGCTGTGTAACCACATGCAAGTTAGTTAACCTCTAAGGACCTCAATTTCCTCATCTGTAAGGAAAGAGTTGGACCAGGCGACCTCTGAGGTCCTTCCCAGCTCTACAATCCTATGATTCTATGACCCGCCCACCTTGAATTTGCTATAATCCGTGTTTTAGATCCCAAAGACAGATCTTTTCAACAACATCAGCACAACTGCACCTCCCCTCAAGCCTTAGTCACACTGGTTCACACAGTAAAGCTTTGAAATTCCCAAATACTGTAAGCTCTGGCCTGCCAGAGCCCAGCAGAACTGCTACTTCACAATTCAAGCAGTCAGCTATTGACTCAAAGCAATCTATATCTGCATTAAAATGGGGAGTTTTGGATTAATGTGGAGCTGAAAGCCCGACTGAGGCTCTTTGCTGCCAGCCTGTCTCTGTAATTGCAGCATGGATTTCACCAACCACAAAGGGCAAAATGAATGTGATCATCCCCAGTAGTCGATAGTCTATCGATTTTTTCTTTTGACTCTATGATTCGCACAAATATTGAAGCTCATTTTTTAAGCAAGGAGGCTTATTAATCTACATTCTTCAAAACTAGTGGCCCCTTCCATGAAGTGAATTCTGAAAGTTACTTAATATGCAAGACATGAGTAGATTAGTCACATTAATTTTTTAATTCTTTTTCGCATACTCATGCAGACACACACTCATGTCCTCATGCTTAACATAAAGTCAGCATTCCACAAAGACAGTGAAACTTTGTGCTTATTAGCATACTGTTGTGTGTCTGAGTGTGTAGGAATGATCAGGAAGGGAATGTTGGCAAAGCTGATCCTGGTTTTTTTTTTTTTTTTGGTTAGGTTTTGTTTCTCATTCACCCCTAAGGTTATAAACAGAATGTGTACAACAACACCTGTGGTTCCTAAAATGGAACAATGATCCAGGGCTATTTCTTTCCCAAATGGAGGCTATTAATCTGCAGTAGCAAATACATGTTAAGGCAGAGAAACAAAGGCAGCTCCTGCAGAGTTCAATTGTGGTTTCTCCAAACCATACTAGTTCTTTTAATTTCTTGTGGTGCATTTCGCATTTTATGCTGTTTCTTGTTATATTCTCTGATATTTCTTTAGTATATTGCCTCCTTCATTTTGCTAGAAATTCAGACTCTGACTGGTTTGAAACTACATGTGTCAGATTTGGTTTTATGAGGTTTGTTGCAAACTGTAGTGGCCTTCTCTCTTCCACTAGTTCCAGCTTTTGAAAATAATCAATAATGATAAAAACTGGTCATCAAATCTCATCAGCTTTATTCCTCAGGAAAATTTTCCAAATTTGGTTCCTACTCTCAACCCCAATATTAGATTAGCTGTTTTGGTTGCAAGGAACAGAATATAATTTGGTTTATTTTAGGCAAAGAAGACTTGAGGGATAACATGTAGGAATAAAAGATGATAAGAATCTTGAACATGGAGATTAGGCCACACACTCGGGCTTGAAGTGATCAGAACTTGCTTAGGAACTTGAGGTTCCCTACATAGTGACTCTGCTTTACTCTATGTCCACTCACTTCCACTCTGGCTTCTGACTATTTAATTCTTTCTCTATTTTTCAAGTATAAATAATAGCTTAAGTCACAAGATCTGATTGTTCAACCACACCACAGGTCATGGCTTTTTTTGCCAGACTACCCCATTGGCTTTTATTCAAGTCTGTAGTTGGACTGTTCTTAAGTTAAGTACTCACTATTTTTTAAACCATTTTATTAAGATACTATTGACCTATAAAAACCTGTACATAGGTAGTGTATGCAACTGGATGAGTTTGGAAATAAGCATCCATTCATGAAATGATCACAATCTATGACATAAACATACCTATACCTTCCAAAAGTGTCCTCTTGCTCTCTTTACTTAGTTGTGTGTGTGATAAGAATAATTAACATATAATCTACTCTCTAAGCAAAATTTTAAGTATAAAATTCAGTATTACTAATTATAGGCACCATACTGTAAGTATCTGTGGACATTAATTTTGTATAACTGAAACTTTGCACCTTTGACTGGTGTCTCCCATTGCTCCCTTCCCTAACTCCCCAGCAACCACCACTCTATCCTTTACTTCTCCCAGTGTGACTATTTTAGATTTCTCTTATATGGAGCATCATGTAGTTTGTGTCCTTCTTTGTCTGGCCTATTTCACTTAGCTTCCAGGTTCATCCGTGTTGCAAATGTTAAGCATCCATTGTTCATCCAATAAATAAAAGTCTGTATCAACATAATGATTTATGTGGAAGAAGATAGTAGAAGGAACCTTCTACTAGTATAAGCAAGGCAGCATATTGAGGTTTATCCTATTATGCCCACAGCATCTGCTGAATTCAAACCCACACTATCACCTACCTAGACCTTTGTAATAATTCCCTTACTAGAATCCCAATACCTAAAGTCTAGCCCATCTAATCCATTCTTAATAGTGGTAATGCCCTTAGAAAAGTCTCTGTGAGCCTTAGTTTCCTTAACTATCCCATCTTTTAAATGGATATAATAGTTGAGAGGACTTGAAGAAAGAAAGCATGTAAAGCACTTGGTTATTTTTATCACTGTCCTATGAATGTTCTATCCTGGCTCTACAGATTACATTTGTTTTTAAGAATCTCTCTCCCACAAGAATGTCAGAGATCAAGTTTTATTCTCTTTAACTCTAGTCCCTGGCACAATTATCCACTCATGATAAACACTGAATGAATGGAAGCACCATTCAGGTTCCAGAGAATTCCACAGCAAGCCTAAGATGAAAAGATGAAACCTATGCTTCCTTTTACAAATAAGCTTTTCTAATTTTCTTTATAACAAAGTGAATTTTCACGTCTCCAGGTAAGAGAATCTGAACCAGATAATTTCATTATGTATTCCTCTGTCCTGTGCTAGGGAAATGGGACAGGACCCTTTATAAAGAGAGCATTCAGCCAAAGAAGGTGTCTCACGTCCCCTATCATTACAGAACACCAAACCCAGAGGAGACCCCAGAAACGACAACTTCCAGCCATTTATTTTTGAATGAAGAGACTAAGGCCTAGACACATGACATGATTTATACGGCTTTACAGAACTGGGCTAAAAATACATCTGAAAACAAAAGTCATGTGTGTGAACTCCCAAGGATGTACTTTATCAATGACTGGAGCACTTCCCTGCCTCCAAGATGGCATGCAGAGTGACCACTTCTTCAAGTTTTATATGGGCCTGAGGAACATTCTCTGGATAGACATAATTCCACTCTATTTCTACTCAGCGCAGTAAATATACATTTTCCCTCTCAGAAAAGATGTCTGGAGTCCAGGCAGATTTCATTCTTCTAGAAGAAAGAAAATCTAAATTTGAGCTGTGGCTCACTTGCCCTCTTTGGATAGTGTCTGTATCCACAAAATTCAAATGCAAAATGCTTGGTCACTGGTTTTTAAACTAGGTTGCCCCAAGCCCTTGGTTTCCACAGGATAATATCACAAGATCCACCTCAGGAATAAGAGGAAGAAGGCCCAGTTAGACCTTTGTCTTTACAATCCAATTTTAGCACTTTATTCATTTTTTCACACTTGAACATTAAAAACTTTTAAGTCTTTTTCAAATATGTCTCTATTTATTCAGAAATGTTTTAATTATGTAACTCTTGTCTATGGCTCAAATTTAATTTTTTTAGGGGCACCTGGGTGGCTCAGTGGGTTAAGCCACTGTCTTCAGTTCAAGTCAAGATCTCAGGGTCCTGAGATCAAGCCCTGCATCAGGCTCTTTGTTCAGTGGGGAGCCTGCTTCTCTCTCTCTCTCTCTGCCTGCCTCTCTGCCTACTTGTGATCTTTCTCTGTCAAATAAATAAATAAAATCTTTTAAAAAATTTAATTTTTTAACAAAAACAGAGCAAAAGAATACTGAATCATATGATAATTTTTCTGCACCCAAGAAAAATTTTAAACCTGAAATACAAAGTTATAAGAATTCCAAAGTTCACAAAACTGATGTATACCCTTGGAAATTCATGACTATGGAAAACAATATTTAAAAATGTATATAATATTGCAATATTATCTACATGATGCACAAAAATTTGTCAATACATGAAACTCCAATAAACTGAAATTTTCAGGATTTTTTGTTCATGTGGTCAATTTTGACCAACTTGTTACTTTGTCCAATGTGTTTTCAACTAAACCATTCCACCAAACTCTCTGCCTCTGGAGAGCCAGAGTCGTCTTCTTCTAGCCCTAGAGAAGAACTCACATGGAATTAATGGGATTTGATCCAGGACTCAAGGCTTCCTTCTCCCTTATAATTCTTACTCCATCACTAAGAAGCCACCAAGACAGTCAGATTTCACTGGTGTGCCCCCTTAATTCATTCATTTATTTATCCCAGGACTTTAAGGGACCAGATTTCTTGGTGCAGAGTTGAAGAAAGCAAATCTTTGCTCTATAAGCAGACAGGCACATAAATTATTAAAATATCCTGGGATAAGTGCTAGTAAAGATATATTCTACCAGGCACTAAGGGTTAAGGAAATAATATGAAATAAGGAGAGGGTCAAAGGAAAAAAAAAAAAGCTCAGAGGAGACAGCCATTTAAGTGGTGTAGGTTGTATAGGAATTCAGAGATGGGCATTTCGCTAGTAAATCAGGTAAGGGAAGTCACATCTGCAGAAAGAAAGAAACAAGAAAGGGACCTAAAAGAAATTCCAGGCAGACAGACAACCTGTTTAGAGTCATGCAAGTGTATAGCAGTTCCAGAGAACCTCAAATAATTCAGAATGGCAGTAGCACTGGTTCTCACTGAAAGAGGAGGGAAGAGAAGGATCAAGTAGTAAGGTAGAAATTTGGTCAGCAGTCAGGAAAATGCAAAGGGTCAGGAAAGAGGCTTTTTGAGAAGACTACATGGAGAGAGGATAGGAGGTGGTCTGGAGAATTCCATTCCACAGGAGAAGCAGGAATAGCAGAGAAATTCTTTAAAGACAGATGACTCTATCAATCAAAGTAAAAGATGTCACTGTGAAGTGTGCAGGAATAAAAATCCCAACACAAGTAGGTCACTCTGGCATCAGAGTTATGAATGACAGAAAGAAGGGCCTGGAGTGAAGGAAAGGGCAGGGAAATGTCACCTCAGCCAACAGAGATCGTGAACTCCCTCCAGAAGACAGAACTCAGAGAAGGTAACAAAATAACTCAAACTCTAAAATAAACTGACTATGCTCAGGGTGCTTTGCCAGCTGCTATCTTAGACCTAATCAAGTGCTCTTCGACCTGTGCCAGGAAATATCATAATCCCAGAAAGGACATGGCAGCCAAAAGCTGAAGATGGCTGGCTAAGGAAGGGGATTAAATGGGAAACAAAGAGTGGATCTTTCTTTAATATTCCAGGACAGAAAAAATAATCACAGTTACTAAAAAGACTACACCTCATACTTCCCATTCAATCCTTTACCTAGCGAGCAAAAGGTCAAGAAACATTAACTGCCAAGGATGAGAATGCCATAAAAAAAGCCAAAACATGACTCAAAAGGGAAATCCCTCTGGGTATTTTGTCAGAGAAACTGGTTACTCACAGGTGTCAATTCAGAAACTGCAGAAAGATCCTCCTTCCCTGACTACCCTGTGTAGCTATCTCTCCCACACTACATCCACACACTGCCACCCCCGAAAGCAAACACTGCTGATACTTTCAATTCCCATAATTATCCCTCCATCTCATTTGCCTGAATTTAACAGGGGCTTTTTCACCAGTTAAAACGGGAACATCCTGGAGGATGGGGAATTGGAGAAAGGTGGTCAAAAGGTACAAACTTCCAGTGATACAATAAATAAGTACTAGAGATGTAATGGGCAATATGATGACTATAGCTAACATCGCTGTATAATACACTGGAAAAGTGTTAAAAGAGTAAATCTTGAGTTTTCATTACAATGAGATAGTTTTTTTCTTTTTATTGTATCCAAATGAGATGAGGGATGCTAATTAAACCTACTGTGATAACCATTTCACAACCTATGTAAATTAAGCCATAATCTTGTACACCTTAAACTTATACAGTGAAGTATATCGATTCCTTCTCAATAAAAATGGGGGGAAATTAATATCTTGAAGAAGAAAGGGGCACATGAGGAATTTTATCTGTCATTGTACCTTGTTAGAAATAATGTATCTCCTTGCTTCTTAGGATAAGCAAAGATGGATAGAGAGGAGATTGCTAGAGCACATTCCTCACTGGACAGAACAGTTCTCCCTGTACAGGTGGGATAAACACTTCTGTTCCAGTGAGGAAGAGTTCCTCCAAGGGCATCTGGTTCTGCCTTGAGATGCCTTAGTCCTGTCTCTGTGGCAAGGATGACCAAGTGCCCTTATCTAAGCCAAACTTCTAGGTAAGGAGCCCCAGCATATGCAAGACATTGGGCTAGGCAGTGCTGGTGAGATCAAAAAAGTAGGTAGAGAGCTACTGCTGGAGAGCTTAGAATCTAGTTGTGAAGACATGAATGTCTTGAGGGAAACCCACCAGGCCAGGCAGTCAATGCTAAGTGAGGGATGGTAACCTGAGTTCCAGGATCAGGGAAAGGAGCAGGCATTTCCATCAAGGATGATGCCCCACTTCTCAAAAGTAGGCCAGACTCAACTTTAGGATGTGTTGTTCTTGTTCAGGACTTGGGACTGAGCAGATAAATAGGTAGACAGATGAGGGACACCTGAGCAGCTCAGCTGATTGAGCGTCTGATTCTCAGTTTCAGCTCAGTTCATGATCACAGGGTCCTGGAATAAAGCCCAATATCAGGCTCCCATTCAATGGAGCTGACACTCACACTCTCTTTCTCTTGCTAAAATTAATTAATTAATGTATGGATGTATTTATTTAATCTTTTTTAAAAATAGGTAGACAGATAGATAGGTGGATATAAAAGAGAGAGAGGGAGACACAGAGAGAAGCCATAGAAGAAAACACCAGAAAATATGCCTTATCTCTGACTAACAATGAATTTTTTAAAAGACTTTATTTATTTATTTGAGAGAGAGAGAGAGTGAGCACATGAGCAGGGGCACAGAGGGAGGGAGAAGCAGACTCCCCTGAGCAGCAGGGAGCCCAATGCAGGGTTCAATCTCAGGACCCTGAAATAATGACCTGAGCTGAAGGCAGCTGCTTAGCCGACTGAGCCACCCAAGCACCCCCAAACAATGATTTTGAAGTGTTCTTCTATCTCCTACTGTGACAACTGTGGAATCACTAGTGTAATTTGGGAGCTTTTCAATGAAAGTCTATTCTGGGATCTTTATAATAGTTCCTTTTTATTCATATTTCCTCTTTCATTTGGAGGACTGGGCTAATTACCTAACTTTTTGCTCAAGTAGATACTCATTTGCTCTACAATAGAGGTCTATATGACAGAGGATGTTTCCCCATATCATTAACAGTAGTATTGAATTTCACCACTGATGAGGTTATGGGATGGTATAGATTAGAGAAAGCTTAAATTGGAGACAGCAGACCTTGTTTACAATTTCTAATTGCCATTCTGCTTTAATCTCAAATGTTTCTCTGGATTCTATTCTAGGGTAGTAGTCAAAGGCCCATTTGTGGTAATATAGCTAGCCCCTGTTTACTGAGCACTTACTATAGGCTGAGTAAATGAGTTAAGTAAATGAGTTAAGCATTTAACATATATTGTTTCATTTAAGTCTCACATTGACCTCATATGGTTAGATTAGGAAACTGATACTCTGGTAGTGATATCCAAGGTCACAAAGCCAAAAGGGACAAAAAGAGAATTCAGACCCCAAATTATCTACTTTCAGGGTCCTTGTATTTAGACACTACATGGTACTGCCTGTCTGGATAGCTGACCAGCTGCTGGGCGTTGGGGTGAGACTAAGGGAGAAGCTGCATGCAAAAAAAGGCCTGCAGCTCTACCTAGCCCATGGTTCCAAACTTGACCTTTCCTAATGCTAAGAAACACAGACAAATTAAGGCCTCTTATAACCTTTTGCATAAGAATAGATTATAAAAAGAAGATAACTGCTATTTTTTCAGAAAAAAAGAAAAATGGGTGGACAGAACAGCAATTCAAGTTATCTCCCTTTCAAGAGTCTTCTCTGATATACATCAAATAGTGCTTCACAGAAGCCTAAGTAAGTAAATAGATGCATGAATTAATGAATAAACAAATAATCCTGGGGCAGTGTGATGGGTAAGAAGGAAAGAAACAACGCAAGTAGCGATAATAGTACCACAAATTAGATGCTGTGCTAGGCAGCAGAAGCAACTGGATTTTATTAATGGTTTCAACGCTGTCTCACACTTATGGTCAAAGCGATCTGTCCCAACCCACCCTTCTGGTTTTCTCTATCCCTGAAACAGTGGATAAGCCTCCCTTCTACTCCAGCCAAATAAACTCCTCACTATCTTTATGTGGTATCTTCCATATTCCATCCCACAACTATTTTTGCTTAGCCCATATATTTTCCCTAATGAGCTTGTCTTTTCTCACCTCCAGTCAAAAACCCTATCTACCCTCCATAGTCTAGGGGAAATTCTATTCCTTCCTTGTCAGGCTAAGAACAGGGCAGTGGGGCTTCCAGGAGCCTGGCAATGGTAATAGCAGTCAGTAGATACCATTAATAGGAATTGCTCCCAGATGTACTTGAGTAGCTTCTATTCATTTTCAATGCTGGGGCAAATGAGGGCCACCCATGCACGCTCAGTTTGTCTCATCAACTCATCTGGAGTGTAAAATGCTTGGGCATGTTCTCAGTGAGATGTTGGTGTCCTGGTCTCAGGCTGAGCATGATCCAAGAGAGATGATGAACACACCACTAATGATAAAAACAGAGCTTTCCTGCTGCCAAAATGAGCTCACTTAACCCTCTGTATCTCATAAGTCTTGCTCTGAAAATCCTTTCACTCCATACTGTTTTTGCCTTTTGGCCACTGCTTAGGCTGGCTCCCCTGTCTGCAATGTCCTTGCTTTATCCCTCCCTCCGCTGCTTCCCCTTCCTTTCTCTGGATAACTCCTCTCTTTGTTCAAGACACACCATGCAGACATCACTCTCTCCAGAAGACCATCCATGACTATCTTTCAGGATCCCATGTGCTTCCATAACATACTATGTACATTTCTACCACTGCCTTCGTCATGTTAATTTTTATTCATTTTTAAGTGTCTACCTTCCCCAATAACTGCCAGCTCCTGTTCGAAGGCTATGTTTCATTCATTGTTATATCTTTTGCAGCCAGGAGGGGGTCTGGCACATAGTGGGATTTAATAATTTTGCTGAATATAAATGAATAAATGAGTTAAATGAGCGAACAAACTGGAGAATTCCCTATCAGGCCAGAAGAGGTGGCCTCTGTTCTAGGGTGTAGCTTAAGAGCAATGAGAGTAATTACTAGCCCTTGTCTTATACAGACAAGAAGTCTACTATAAAGCCTCTTTAACAAGCAGAAGCAGGAGGAGGATAGAGTGCTGCAGAGGAAAACTGTCCAGAGACCTGCATCTGGGAGCTGTCCAGGCTGTTGGCTGGGCTGTTCTGTGTCCATCCTAACCCAGAAGGGCTCTCTCTGCCCAGGCCATGTCTGGTCTGCCACCTCAGCCTGACCTGAGCTTTAGCCTCTGACAGTAACCCCCTCCCTGCACCAAGTCCTTCTGTTCACTTGACCTTCCTGACATTGGCCATTTTGCAGTTCCTGCCCTGACTTAACTAGCTCGAACTCACCAGCTCCAAGATAGCTACCTGCCTCAGGTTTTGCCTGACATGACCACCAACCCCTGCTACTCCCTGATGGAAGGGCGAGTTGCCTAGTAAGTTTCCTATCGGGCCACTGACTGTCTGTGCTGGGCACCAGGGCCACAATCTCTGACTGAACAAATGAATGCATGGGTAAGTGAACAGCAGCCGCCTTCCACAGGGTACCCTCATGCTGTGTAAAGCAGAGTATGATGTAGGTAGTTTTTGTGATGTGCTATCTTCCATACTCCATCCCACAACAGTCACATAGGGGACAGACAATGGAACGGAGCTCAGCATTCCTGGATCATGAGAGCAAAGTTCAAAGGAATCCAGCTGTTGTAGTCCAAGTGGGACCTCTTGCCTCTCATTAGCAGTGAGTGAGTTCAAGGTATATCTATACACCTATATACAAGATATATAGGATAAGCATAAAATGCATCTAGTATCACAACTAAATATAGGTAACAATGAACTAACAATGAAAAGAAGAAAAAATAAAGGTTGGGTTGAACAATATTATTTTCTATCTCTTACAGGAATTGCCTACTCCTTAAGCTAAATTACTCTCTGCACATTAAAGATTTTGAAAATTCCAACTCATGTTAGTTTAAATGCTTCAGCCTTTACCTGATGACAGTCCTAAACACCATTCACATGTTGCTTGTGAATCATACTTCATTGCTGATGTAACATGGTTTTCTATATACAATTTTTAAACAATGGACCATGTCCTATCCCACTATCTAGAAGTTTTCCAAGTGCTGTCCTTATCCATCATGTTGCTTTTATTGGGGGTCTTCTAATGATGCAGACTTCCCAGGCCTGAATCCCCCCATCATTACTTCTTACCAAGTGGCCTGGGCCTGTAGCAGTGAAGACAGTACCCATCCTCTCTTAGATCCAGCCCTTAGATCCAGCCATAACAAAAGTCTTTCACAGAAAATCTTTCTCAGTTCTACAGTCCCTACTCCCACTGTAAGCACCCTTTGAACTAGAGCATTAGGCTTTCTCAGAAAAATATTGCTGCCACCCTTGAAGCTCTTAGCATATAAATACCATTCCTGTTCCTAGCTCATGAATACACACACACACACACACACACACACACACACACACACTGTGTGAGTATGTATAAGTTGTCTGGGAGCAACTACTGGTTCATAGCTCAGAGAAGATAGGAGAACCCTAAATCTTTAGCCTAAGGTTTTAATGGCCTGGTAATTGTGTACTCAGTGGCCAGCAAAATTTTCAGGTTTCTCCCCTTCTCAGCTTAGCTTTGGAAGTGTAACAACCACTGAGTTCAAAGGACACCCTGGCCTCAGAGGAATTAAGGGGTGCCGTTAGGAAGCTGATGACCTCAGCAGCTGTCAGAGCTGAAAATTGGCTGCCTTGTGCCTTTTGGCCAGCCCCCTTCACATCTGTGAAAGAAACCGGTCACGCTTGATTCACTCCTCTTTTGTCTTCGTGGATTTTAATCTCTCCTCCAAGCCTAGGGGTGTTTATCAGGATATCAGAGTAAGGGAAGGAAAATATGATCTGTATCCCCTTGCCTGCACATCTCATTCCCATAATCTACTATTAAACAAGCCAGCCAAGGCTGAGCACTGGAATCAGGTGTTCTCTATGTCTAGAGTCTATCACTCTCAAAACATTGACTTACCAGCAAAAAGTTGTTGCTGCTGATAGTCGAGAATATTTCTAATCCAAAGTTGAGAGCAGGTAAACCCATTTTAAAGAGAATGTTTTGCTCACTGGGTGATTCTGAGCATCCTCTTTACTTACCTTTGCTTTCTGCAACCCCCCAACTCTAGTTCTCACATGAAAACCACCCAATGCTCCCTTCATCTAAATGGTCAAGGCTACTGCTGAGCATTTTCTCACTGCGTCCACTCTCCTTCTGGATCCTAAAGCCTCACTTCTTTGCCTCTTGAGCAGCTTTGGAAAACTCACCTCTCGACAAGCTTTCCCAGGGGAATTAGAAAACAGACTGGCCTCCCACGAGCCTGGTAGAGGAGAAGGAGCCCGGGACTCAAATGTGGATCCACGAGTTGTCTTTGCCATGAACTATCCATGCCTCCTCCACAAGAACCTCCAGGACCACCACCTACAAAATGAGAAGTCTGAATCCCAAAGCCCTTTCCGACCCTAAAACCTCATGCTCACTGCCCCCAATCTACATGTATTTCTCACGGACTATTCTACAAATTTGGAAAATCTCTACTTAGTGTTCACACCTAGTATACATAGTCTTTGCCTCAATTTAGTGTTTGATTTCTGAACTTAAAAAATACTATTGTTGACATTCTTTACCTAGATAAGAATATGACTAAAGCAGTTGCTTGTACTTGAATCTACATAGCATTTAGATGACTTCTGAACATTCTAGCCAAATAGTTTGTGTCTATGAGGCTAAGCATGTGGAATTACATAAATTTATCTGGATATTTTATCACGGGGCAGCAAAACATCCAGAGCATGACTCATCTGGAGGTTCTGCCATCAGGCAGACTCCCTGATTAAACTTTGAACATCAGCCCACCATAGCATTTGTTGCTACTGAAATAACTTTTGATAGCTAATATTCTTGAGGGACCATTCTGAAAATCCATCAAAACCCTACTCTAATACAAAACTTAATGTTTCTATCATTTTTGAGAAACTGAAAAACTAAAATTTTTCAAACTTTATTCTGTAATGTTAGCACACCCTTAAAATTATCATTTTTTCCATAAATGCAAAACTTATATTTGCATGATGAAAATCAACAAGATAATGATTAGCTGAGTTAAGACAAGAGAGCAAATGGAATACCAAGTACAAAATGTTTAAAGGTATTATCTCTTTCTAGATGTCTAAAATTGTTTTTCTGATTTTTCTTTGTTATCCTTTCTCACAGAGATTTGAAGCAAATTATATTAAACAAAACTACATACTACATTAGCTACCATGCTTGCTTTCAGAAATCAGAATCTATAACTCAGTTTTTAAAAATACCCTCAGCTTTTTCTACCATCCTGCCTTATATTCCTGTAGGATAGGAAAAACCTTGGCAAGCATCCTGAAATCGCCAGGGGGTAGGCAGCAGAATGTGCTTCTGACCACTGAAATACTCTCATTGTTCACACACTAGCCACACCACAGAGAGAGTGACCTCTTTCTAACACTGACAAGTGAACATGCACAGCTCTGCGACTTTGATTGGCGGTTCACTGGGTCTCTGACCTTGAATGACATTGCTGGCACATTTTGATTGGCAGTCTGCAGCACAGCAGACCACCTCCAGTACACATGCCCACTCTCCAGAAATTAGCCCTTATCTTTTCAAAAATATTCTTGTGTTCCCAAAACATGGACTAAACATAAACCAAAATGTGACTGCTGGCATCAAACACAGCCTGAAAAAAAAGCACGATCTTTAATTTACAAACCTCAGATCCCACTGTAATTGACACATCCAGTGATGCAGTTGGTCAGACTTCGGCTACATCTCCGCAAGGTCAAACATCAAAATTAGATGAGAGAAATTCAGGCAGTCACGCAGATGTGTTGTCTATAGGGCACCAAACACTCAAATACATAGGCACCTCCGGATGGTTTCTTGACATGCAGACAAAACATTTGAGTGACTGGTGGAAGGTTTCATGTCTCTCTGGATGCTTAGGCATACCAAAGGGAAGTCTCAGTCTCATCCAGTCTCATGCTGCATGTACTTGGGTAAGACAGAGGTCAATGATGCCCTTGCCACTATTCTGGTGAATGAATATATGCTCATTTTAACCCAGTACTCTACATGGGACCTGAATTTTTCCCTTAGTAAATAAAAACATAGTTTGAAATAAAATGCCACATATGTCTTAAGAAACCATTTCCCTCCCTTTAAAATAAAAATCAAGGTGCTCTAAAGTTGGCAACAAACACTGAACTCCATACTCCTGGTTAAAGAGGACATATTTTATGCCTCTGCTAAACACTGGTTCCTCCAGAAGCTCCACTAAAATGGGAGTTAAAGAATGTAAAAATTACAAACCTCCAAATGTAAAGAAAAGGAGACAATAGCGAGTGAAAACAAAACAAAACAAAATCTCAGGAGTCAGAAAATAGTTGGAGGAATTAATAGAAGTGAAAAATTTGACAAAAATACAGGCAGAGAAGAATAGAAGTAAGCCAGTTCACCTCACAGCATCTTGGGAAGGCTTAGGATGTAGAGACCCCTGGTGCCATGGAAGAAAGGAGAAGTGAGCCTGAAACTAGGAGGGGTGGAAAATGTCAGCATAAGAAGAATTCAGACTCCCAGGCTTCCTCCCAAGCCACCAGGCAACCAGTGTCTCTTAGGCTACCAAGAAGTTTATTCTATGGAGAAAATGAACCCAAAAAATCCAAACTGTGATGAAGAGGTGAGCAAGAGCACTGTAGTGAAAACAGGAAGATAAGAAAAATCTCACATCCTGGGGCACCTGGGTGGCTCAGTGGGTTAAGCCTCTGCCTTCGGCTCAGGTCATGATCTCAGGGTCCTGGGATCGAGCCCCACATCAGGCTCTCTGCTCAGCAGGGAGCCTGCTTCCCCTCTCTCTCTGCCTGCCTCTCTGCCTACTTGTGATCTCTGCCTGTCAAATAAATAAATAAAATCTTTAAAAAAAAAAAAAAGAAAAGAAAAGGAAAAATCTCACATTCTAAATGGTAAAGCCCCAGCCTTTTTCTGCCACCCAAACTGAGGTACGGCTGGCAGCCAGGTGTAGACCTTCCTGTCATAGGTCACGATCTCTGGGAAAGAAATGTGGAAGGGAAGATTTGTGTGTAGACAGTATTTTGGAAGTGCCCTCAAGATCAACACCTGTGGAGGAGGGCAGGAAGCATGACTGGACACAGGAAGAAACTGAAAAGCAATACAGTGATAACAAAGGACTTTGTCAATCCCATAGGGAGCTCTAGAGCTGGAATGGCCCTTGTGAGTTGCCCCATATTGAAGCAAGGGGCCAGACCTTCGTTATCCCCACATCAACCAATCACTGCATATGGGCTTCTCTCTTCTGCTAGAGGCAATTCAGGAAGAGGGACTGGGCTGTGAGCTGTCAACCACAACACCTTCCCCTACCCTTTCTCCACTCCCCACCCCTTCCACACTCCCCCACCCTCTCTACCCACCCCCGGTAAAGGAAGGAATGACTGATTGAGTCCTCAAGGGCAGAAGGGATCTGGCAGTGCTATTCAGGGATGAATGCGATGCCACCCCCATCCCTGTCACACTCACACTTGTCAATAAGTGAGATTAAAAATTTTCTCCATCGGGAAGATAGGCTGGTAACTAAATGATAATACAGTAGGTCACATGCTCACCAAAACTATGGAATGAGGATTTATTTAGTTCAAAATAGAAAAACAAAAGTACAGAGGTTTTTTCAGGTTAAAGACATATGAACTAGACATGGAACAATGCTCTGAGATGTATCAGCTGGGAGAGAAAGGACAGCTACAGCTACAGCAGATGGAAGGCAGAGTATGAATGAAGCAGTGGAAGTGCATCCAGGCAACTGACAAAGTCTAATGGGAGTAGACAGTGAAGCAGAATGGGATAAGGAGAAATGTCTGTAAGGAGAAATGTAAGGCAGCCATAACTGGAATTAAGTTCCCTGCATATGGGGAGCCACCAAAAGTTTCTGAGTGGGGAAAGAAACTAACAAACGTCATGTTTCCAGTTATAGAAAAGATTAGAAATTGGAATGGTTTAGAAATGTGAGTTGGGGGGTTTCCGGGTGGCTCAGTGGGTTAAGCCTCTGCCTTCGGCTCGGGTCATGATCTCAGGATCCTGGGATCGAGCCCCACATCGGGATCTCCACTCAGCGGGGAGCCTGCTTCTCCCTCTCACTCTGACTTCCTCACTGCCTACTTGTGATCTCTCTCTATCAAATAAATAAATAAATAAAATCTTAAAAAAAAAAAAAAAGGAAATGTGAGTTGGAAGAAATTTTAGAAAATCCAAAGAGGCACTCTAAAAAGGGTTTTAAGAATACATGCTATGGACTCAGTTATGCCTAGTTTTAATTCTCATTCTGCTACTTACCAGCTAGGAAAGCTTACACATATCACTTAATCTCATTATCTCAACTACAAAGTATGGGAAAAAAAATATTTGCTTCAAAGGATTTGGGGGAACAAATAAATGAGATAATATACGTAAAGTGCTTAGTATGGCATCTAGCACAGAGGAAATGCTTATTAAGCGAAATCTAGTCAGGGTCAACAGCAATAGCCACATACTATTGGCTGTATTATCTTGCCAGCAGGAGGAATGGGGAGGAAAGAAGGAAGGAAAGAACGTGAGGAAAAACTTTTGAAAAGAATCAAAAAGAGTTGAGTTTTTGCTATGAAAAGAAAAGAAAATGGGTAGATCCAATGGTGCCTTTATGATTTTGCAAGAATAATGTACAGATAAAGGGTAGGAAATCTGGTACAATTTTGAAATATTTGATTTGAACAGAGTCAGGTTTTACTTGTTCATTGTGAAGTTAGGTATAGGGATGGAGCTGAGGATGTTTGAGGGAAAGAACGGTGTCAAAGAACAGTTTAGAGAGGAGGAATGGAGATGGGCAGCCTCAATTCTGAAGGATATTCACATTTAAGAATGAAAATAAAGTTGCAGGGGGAAAAAAACAGAAAAGTAGGTAAGACAAAATGTGAAAGGTAATATAATGTGTCAATAGAGTAGATCACAAGATACCCAGATATTTGGTCAATTTTTATTCTGGGTGGGTCTGTGAGGATGTTTCTGAATGAGATTAATATTCGAATCCGTAAACTGAGTAAAGCAGATTGCCCTTCCTTATGTCAATGACCCTCATCCAGTTAACTGAAGACTTGAAAAAAGACTGACCCTCAGCAAGAAGGAACTCCTCTTGTCTGACTGCCTTGAGCTGGGATATCTGTCTTCTCCTGCCTTTAGATGAGAACTGAAACATAAGCTCCTTTTGGGTCTTGAGCCTGCCAGTATTCAGGAGGAAACTATACCACCAGCTCCTGGGTCTTCAGTTTGCTAGCTGTAGATCTTGGGATTTGTCAGCCTCCATGATCATGTGAGTCAATTTCTTAATAATAAATAAATACTTCATCATACTCATATAAGTAAATTATGTAGATAGTTTGATGATTGGTAGCTAGATAGATAAATAGATGATAGATAATAGATAGATAAAAGATAGATAGGTAGATATCCTATTAATTCTGCTTTTCTGGAGAGCCCTGACTAATACAAAGGATGAAATTCCAAGGAAAAAGAGAATTTCAAGGATAGCTAAGTGATGTGCTAGGTGTCCATACAGTTAAATAAAAATGATCCTCCCTCCAAATAAAAGAAAAGAAAATGAGGGTCTATAAACAACCTCAGGGTTGGGTAACCTTGACATAAAAAGTTTTACTATGCAGCCATCAAAAAAAAAAAAAAAAAAAAAAAAGGATTTCTTGCCATTTGCAATGACGTGGATGGAACTAGAGGATATTACCTTAAGCAAAATAAGTCAATCAGAGAAAGACAATTAGCTTATGATCACTTGTATATGAGAAATTTGAGAGGTGGGGCGGGGGGTGATAGGGGGTAGAGAGGGAAAAAATTAAACAAGATGGGAGTGGGGAGGAAGACAAACTGTAAGAGTCTCTGGAAACAAAGTGAGGGTTGCTGAGGAGTTTGGGGAGAGTGGTGGTTTGAGGGAAGGATGGGGTGGCTGGGTGATGTACACTGGGGAGGGTATATGCTATGGTGAGTGCTGCGAGTTGTTAAGACTGATGATTCACAGACCTGTACCTCTGAAACAAATAATACATTATATGTTAATAAAAAAAAATTTTTTTTTAAATTTAGAAAGTTTTAATAAGCCAAAGAAACTGGATTGCTACATGAGAGGTTTGAGTCTCTCATTTTAATCCAGCAAATCTCACCAAATATTTTCAGACAACATTTTAGTTGAGGGTTGAAGGTCAAAAATGACATTCAAACTTATCTTTGAAAAACAAACATAGACAAATACATGAAGAATAGCATAACTGATGCCAATCATCCTGCAAAGCACAATTCTCAGAAGCAGGGATTTAATCCCAGTAGGGATGGTCTTGTGTTATATATAAGCTTCCTGTGCCTGCTTTTGTGAATTACCTCAAATCTGATACAACAAAATTTATTCTCTCATAGTTCTGGAGCCAGAAGTCCAAAATCATTTTCACCAGGTCCAAACCAAGGTGTTGCCAGGGCTATGCTCCCTCTAGAGGCTCTCAGAAAAAAATCTGTTTCTTTGCCTTTCCCAGCTTCTAGTGCTGCATTCCTTGGTTCAAAGCCACTGGCCTTGCATCTTTTTTCCCTGATTCTTCACTCTGCTTTCTCTACATGACCTCCTTCTTTTATGTGTCTTTTATGTGTCTCCCTCTTTTATGTGTTAAATCCCCCTTTTATAATGAAACATGTGATTACACTTAGGGACCACCTAGACAATCCAGGATACTCTCCATCTCAAGATCCTTAGGTTAATCATACCTTCAAAGTTCTTCTTTTATCATATAAGATAACACTCAGAGGTTCCAGAGAATAAGATGTAGTTATCTTTTGGGGGAGCATTATCCAGCCTACATAGTTGGTAATCCAAGGACTGCATCAAAATGTGAACCCTAGCAACCCAGTTGACTCATCACACAGTGTAGGTCCTAACCTCAAACATCCAAACCCAAGTACTTGAATGAGAAATGCCCTAAAACCCAAACCTAAGCACAAATAGAAAAAAATATAGGCATTTTAACAAGTAGAGGAGGGGACGCCTGGGTGGCTCAGTGGGTTAAGCCTCTGCCTTTGGCTCAGGTCATGATCTCAGGGTCCTGGAATCGAGCCCCGCATCTGACTCTCTGCTTGGTGGGGAGCCTGCTTCCCCTCCTCTCTCTGCCTGCTGCTTTGCCTACTAGTGATCTGTAACTCTCTCTGTCAAATAAATAAAATCTTTTTAAAAAATTAAAAATTTAAAAAATAAATAAAGAGTAGAAGAGATAAGATCTTTTTAAGAAAGATAACCCACAGTTGTGGAAGGACTGTCACTTAGCAAGAACTGTGAGCCAACTGGATTCTTTGTCAGGAGGCAAAGCAACAGAAAACCTGCCTAATTGGATTGGCTGCCTTAATGGGCCAGAAGTCAACAAGTCAGAATGAAAAATATACTCAATTCAGCCAGCTGGAATTGGTTGTAAAAAGGATGCAATAAAATAGGTCAATTTTCTGGGACTAGTAAGAGGGTCCATACCCAAATGGACTGAATGCTCTGTCTTTATGCACCTGTTTGTCACTTTGTGACTATATCCTTAAACCACTCAAATGGGTGAATCCATCTTATTTTTAAAGGGTTAAAAAACAGTAAATGAATTGATTCATTAACATTCACTGGTTTTTAACCAGTTTTATTCATTTTGAGCCACCTTCCTAACTACTGCAGGTCAACTAAATTTGTTATAAGTTTGACCAATCCTGCAGGTTTTTTCCCTGTTCAGTGATACAGCTCATCCTTTTAAATATGTTAATACCATTTCAGTGCATGTTTTCACTAAGGTACATCTGGATGTTCCCTCTTCTCAGAAAGCCATCATACTGCATGCAATTCTGTTTTTATCTGCCTCCAACACAGAACTCCTTTTTGTAGTAGATTAAATATTTGGGATCCAAATGGCCCACTGGACACAAAAGTGGAATCACACCTTTGATTGTCCAGAGCACATTAAAATGGTCATGGGAGAAGTAGAAATGGATACTTCTGAGGGAGTTTCATCCTTAGGGTTTTTTTGTTATTCCTGACCTGCCATTCCTAGCTTACTCTTCTAGAAAACATTTACTGAGCACCTATCATTTAAGTGTCTTTATACAAGTTCCTATTCCTAAGGCTCTCACAATAGAATGGAACAGAGGCAGAAAGAGATAGCATCATACTGCCCAGATTCTGGATTTCCATCACATGGAGCTGTATCAAGCCTACTGAGTCTGTGTTCTGTAATGGGTTGAATGGTATCTCCCACAAAATTCATATCTACCCAGAACATCAAAATGTGACCTTATTACAAAATTGGCCTTGTGAAGATAGAATTAAAAATCTTGAAATGAAATCATCCTAGATTTAGGATTGTCCCTAAATCCAATGACTTATTAAGATTATTATCTCTTGTTAATATAAAGTAAGAGCATATCCCTCTATTCATGCCTTATAGTAACCACATTTCCAGGGTGTTTCTCTAGTTCTCCATTAGGCTTCTGTAAGTTGACAATTTATTCCTGTTTCAGCAATGTTGATGTTACTCGTATGAGTCTTTGTTTTATATCTTTCATTTTTCTCTCTAGCTGACATCTTAGTGGCAGTTCCAGATGGGTATCTGCCTAAAAGACCAGCATTCCTCTTACTTTTCTTTGGCAAATAGGTGTTTAGATCTATTAAAGCTAAAGACCCTATTTACGGAAAACTACCATTTGGACTAAATTGACCAAAGAGATGATAGGGCATTTCCCTACACACACAAATGACTGTGTGTTTGAGTAAAGGGACCAACCTGAACAACTTTTTTGACATCAGTTTAATTCAGTGCTTTTGGTTCCACATAAAAGACAGTCTTGACTCTCTAGCCAGGTTTAAATATTAAGCATTTAAAAAAAAAAAAAAAGTGCCATTAGCCCCTGACAGGCTGATACATCTGCTAACTCAGGTTGGTTGGTTGATTTGGCCTGTAACAGTCAGATCACAGGGGCACCTGGTTGTGTACTGAGCAGTGAATGAGCAGGCAAGAAATGCCAACACTGGGAGCTAAACGGATTTTGGAAAGAGATGCCTCAGCTATACCACAGACAGAGGCAAGATTCCTTTAGCATTTCTAGACCCAAAGTCCTGACAGCCAAGAAAAGGCAAGAGGAACTCTAGTCCATAACACTGCAGAGAGACCCAACCCAGATGTGAGAGTGGCACCACCATGTCATTAAGGGCAGATAAGTAAAAGAAAGAGCAAAAGGTTTGTAGCAATATGGTCAACCTTATCTAAACAGGAAAGTGTTTAAAAAGGGGATGGTAAGAGCAGATACAGTTCAGACAGGAAATCAACAACAAGCATGAGTGAGGAAAAAGAAGTTAAGACAAATTAATTCCAACAGAGTATAAAATTATCTGGAATCCAAGACAGCAAATAGAATCAGGGGATGAGAACTTCAGCATTTAAGGAGCACATTCTAGGTGTCAGGTACTGTGCTCAACACTTTCAATATATTATTAGTATACTGGTCCATTTTATAGTTGAGGCTCAGACAGATTAAATGACTGGCCCAAATAAACATAACTGATAAGCAAATGCAAATCCAACTCTGTCCTTATCAAGAGCCCAAGTTCTTTCTACAGCATCAGTGTTTCTCAAAGTATAAACTGAGACCACCCATCTTCACCCAAGTCACCTGAGATGATTATTAAAATCAAAGGCCTGGGGCATCTGGATGGCTCAATTCGTTAAGCATCCAACTCTTGGTTTCAGCTCAGGTCATAATCTCAGGGTCATGAAATCGAGTCCCACCTCCCTCTTCCTCTTCCTCTTCCTTTGCTCCTCCCCACCCCCTATGCTTGTGCTCTCTCTCTCTCTCAAATAAATAAATAAATACCCAACACTCTGAATCAGGCACTAGGTATATAGTATACATAGAATCAGGAGATCCCATATACACTCAAGTTCTAGAACCACTGTACCCGCCTCTGTGGGCGGAGGAACCACTGTGCTTCCTCTCTAAGAGAAGCCTGTCTTCTGGGTATTAAATACATGTGATTCATGTTGAATGATAATGGTATGTTCTAGTTGGGGCTGAGCCCACAGTGATGGAGAAATGCCCAATTACATGAAAGCAGGGACAGTAAAATCCAGACTGATTCTCCACAAAGCATGGTGAGTCCAGCACCCCCTTCTATCAACAACCTCAGGTTTAACTCTAGAAGCTCCACACCAATCCCATAAGGAACCAACCAAGGGTTCAAGACCACATGGTCCTAAGTGTGTCAGGAATAAGGAGGCTATCTGTGGTATTGAACCCAAAATCCTGAACCTGAGAATCAGTTCTTTCCTCCTTCTTCTGTGTGAACTTCTCTTGGGTCTTAACAATCCCAGCCCCTACCACCAGTCTCACCTTCCTTGTCTATAATCACAGCAGTAGCTAACATTTACTGAGAACTTCCGGTGTACCAGGTCCTGTATTAGGACTTGTTTTTTTTTTTTTTTTTTTAAGATTTTATTTTTTTATTTATTTGACAGAGAGAGATCACAAGTAGGCAGAGAGGCAGGCAGAGAGAGAGAGAGAGGAGAAAGCAGGTTCCCTGCTGAGCAGAGAGCCCGATGCGGGACTCGATCCCAGGACCCTGATATCATGACCCAAGCCGAAGGCAGTGGCTTAACCCACTGAGCCACCCAGGTGCCCTCGTATTAGGACATTTATATGTATTTATTCACATGCCTACAACCACTTAATGAAACAGGTATAATTTCTGTGCCCATTTTACAAATCAAAGAACTAAAACACCAACACATTAGGCAACTTGTACAGAGTCACACAGCTGACAAGTGTGCTGTAATCTATAAAGAATCCATGCTCACAGTCACAACACTGTCTTTTTAAACAATAGCTATGGTGCCACCTTCCACATTCCTGATGGTCATTAGGAAGCTTAAGGTACCATCTTGGGACTCAAATTAGGAGGCAGACACTACCTCGAGCACATGTGTCTGATCAGCTGTGATAGAGAAACATAGACGTCTAAGCAAATTTGATCCAGTCACATCAGATTCTGCTATGACATCATGGATGACATGATCTGAGACTTCAAGCCAAATGGCCAGAGTGGCCAAAATCCAACTGGTGCATGCAATACTGTTTTATCTACTGTGAGTCCAGAAAGCATCATAATTTCTCCAAAAGGCATAATCTGGACTCCTAAAAAGAAAATATATATGTTCTTCCTTGCAAACAGAGAGATAAAATCAATAGGAAAGTGGATCTTTCAAGAATTCCTGAGTAGGGGCGGGGGAAAGAAAGCAACAGCAGAACATGCTAGGGGGTTGTCTTCAGTGGCTGAAGTGTCTACAACTGCCCAACAAGGTAAATCAAATCTGCTGCCAATACATTCTTCTGCTGTCCAGATAAAACGGCAGACTAAGCTGGTGAACTTTCACCCTTCACCCGCGCTCTTCAAGCCAAAGTACAGATTAAAAAAAATCAATAACCCCAATCGATGGGAAAATATTTTTAGTCTCTAACTGAACGATATGTTTTGACAAGGCCAAAGAGGAGCACAAAAGAATGGCAAAAGATAAAAGACAGAAAATTAGGAATTTGCTTTATTGGGGGAGGTGGAATCACCAATCACTTTCTTTTTCCCTCACTGACATTTGTCTAAATTATCTCAAGCAAGGAAATAAAGTGTAAGGAGATGAATTTATAAAATGGCATGATTCACCGCCAAGCACCTTAAAACCTATTATTGCTACCATTTTCTGTTGCCATTTCCAAGAAAGCAATCTAGAGAAATGCCCATGTTCAGAACAAAGTCAGAGGAAGGAGCATTTCCCCAAAGTGGATGCAGTGAACAATAGAACAGAGCCTCCCACCCCCACCCCAACCTGGAAATCACATCCAATACTAAATACATTGGAAAGTGTTTAAAATCCACCCAATTTGGCTCCATTTTCTCTCAAAATAACCATTGTTTTTCATAACCCAATACCCTGGAGGTTCTTTCATAACTGAGCAAATTAAACACATAATATCATCTTGTCTTCTGGCCCCTTAAGCAGTAATTTATTTTTGTACATAGACTCGAGCCTGCCATATTTCTAAAAATTATTTCACGTTTTTTCTATATTGAATAAAGGTGATAAAGAAACATGAGACCTTGAATAAAATAAACAGGAATTATCCAGCATGTTTGTTTGGTTTTTTTCATCCAAGAAAATCTTGAACATAAATTGTCTTACCAATCGATTAACGTTTTCAATTGTTTATAGCAATAACAATTGGTGAATAGATAGATTTATGGGATTCAAAAATCTATATAAATCCAATAAACTGATAGTTGGAATAGCAACAACCTATCTTACTTATTAATGCATTTCCTTTTCTTTTTTTTCTCCCCAATATCAATGCCATATTATTTGATAAGCCTTTGGCATGAATTTAATAACTATCGCTTTGTTACAATTCCTTATTTGTCTCTCTACCAGAAGTTTAAAGGAACAATAAATATATACCCAGGCTGATGGCTACATCCATGCAATGGCAGCCAATTCCACCCACAAAAATCAGTCAATTAAGTAAAAAAGAGGTTGCCAAACCAATGTTTGGCATCATATATTTTGGCAGTCAAAGCATCCATTCAAAAGCTATTTGATTAGCCAACTTTTAACACTGTTAGTAAGTTGCTCTGTTGTTTAGATTGACATAGACTCTGTAATTGCAGTCATTCTGATGTGACAAAAAGATTTGGATAGTCCAGTTCCCTGGGACTCTTCTAACAAGAGCCCATGGTCAGTCCTGTACACTGAGCTGCTATTTAGGCAACCTTCACAGACAGTTACTACCTCACTTCACAGACTCCCCAGTACTCTTTGATCTACTCAAACTTTTGTAATAGGAATGATGTACTTCTCTGTCTCTGGTAACAAAAATTATCTAATAGTTGCTTTTTTTTCCTGAACATTTGCTATACACTTTTTGTCCTTAGCACTTTTTACAAACTTGATCTCATTTATCTTTATAACAAATCTATGATGTAGATAGTATCATGGCTACATTACAGAAAAGAAAAATTGTTAAGGAGATGAGATAATTACACATGGCCACAACAGCTAATTGGCAGAGCCAGGGTATAAACCCAATTCTGTCTTATTCTGATATCTATTCCACTAGCTCATTCAGGTGATGGTTCTATCACTTCAATAGAATGGAGCTGCTCAGATTCACTATCGTTAGTAGTTGGAATAACCAGAAAATCATACTACATGAAGTCTTTAGTTCACAAACTGCTGTCATCTTCAAATGGGCGTGAAAGTCACTTTTAATTTATTAAGTCTTTAGTTATAATACATTTAAGCATCTTCAGTTCCAGGATATTTATGTAGATACAGTTCATTAATAAATTCCCAACAGGTCCCCATGTTAAGGAAAATTGCACAGTGAAAGATCAATGCATTATATGCACATTATAAAGACATTATAAGTACATCCTGTGTGTACTTCATAAGCAGGTACTTTGTCAAAACCAAGAGTATAAAATACGTTATTCATGAAGACTCATTTCGTCAGACTCTTTGAAGATAATTGTATAATACTGAATTGCCATATTTTACACATTTCCCCAAAATGCTAGCAAAACTTCTTTTTCATTTTTCACAAAATGCCCAGAGGAATTAGGATACTGTGCTCCCTCTTTTTAACATTCCCTGGAAGTCCTTACGATGGTGGTTGATTGTTGAAGCACTAGTGATTGAAATGAGTAGGTAATTATGATGTTGAAAGCTTTCAACATGCCCAGGGAAGTGTGATGACTACTTGAATTAGCTAACGAAAACATGTCAAGTCACTGCCAAAAGATCTGTCACAAAAATCCATTATTTGCAGCTGGGAAGTTACCAAGAGTGTGAAAAGCCAGAATGACCCTTTGTAACTCTGGCTAGATCATCCACAGATGATCCATCATTTGCAAGTGAAACTAGGTGTACATGTAAATCCCAAAACATTACAGACATGCAGGACTCAGTGATTCACTGGTCATTACAATGTTCAAAACATTCCACTTTAATGGAGCCTGAACTTTCATTAGCAAAATTGATTTAGCTACCTTCTTTTCTCTTTCCCATAAACCACAAAGCTTGTTCCATATTAATAAGATAATATTAATAGTAATAAAACTGCTAACATTAAGACTTACTGTGTACAAGTCACTTTGCTAAGTGTTTTACATTTATTAACTCATGTAGTCCTCACCAAAACCTATCAGTTGGCTGCTAATATTCTCCCCATTTTAAAGAAGAGGCTGAGATTAAAGAATTTGCCCCAAAGACATGAAGTTAGTTAGCAATGTAGCCAGGGTTAATTATGCATCACCACCTAGACCCTGGGGTTAGGACCTGTTGGAGAGTCATAATAAATAAGGCAGACACAACTTGTATTCTTGTGAAGCTTAACAGATTAGACTCAATCCCAAGTCTGACTTCAAAGCCCATACTATTTTTTTTTCTTAAGATTTATTTGTTTTACAGAAAGAGACAGAGAGAGGGTGGGGAGGGACAGAGAAAGTGGGAGAGAGAGAATCTCAGGCAGTCTCCCTGCTGAGCACAGAACCCAAGACAGGGCTCAATCTGACATCCCTGAGATCATGTTGTAAGCCAAAAAATCAGGAGTCAGACCCTCAACCAACAGAGCCACCCACATGCCCCTCAAAGTCCGTGCTACTAACCACTGCTTCCCTGTTCAAGCTCAGTGTGTGCTCTTTGTTCTGCTTAAGCATGTGTGTTACATTGCACCTGGTCACTGCACTACTCTATCGACCTCCCACCGGAATGGGACAGGGTCCTTCTGTGGCAGCCACAAGAGGAGTTCATGCAGGCCATTAGCCCAGAGCTACCTGACTAGGAGGGACCTGCTCTCCATGGGATACCAATACCTACCCCTAAAGCTGATCTTGCTGTCTCCTTCCTGAGTAAAGTGTTGTTCCATCCAGTGCTTGAATATATTGTGTTTTCCTTGACAACTCCAATACCAAGATACAGAGGCCAGAAGTGCTCAGAGTTCTACTTCTGGTGATAGTCAATAGATGCCATTTGCTCGACACACTTCATTCAGATACTTTAAATATGCTATTTCCCTTAACCCTCAAAACAGTCCAGTGAGTGGCACAACCAGATCTGAATCCACAGGCAAGTCAAACCAACTTCCTTAGTGGCAGCGAGGTCTCCCTTCGGCATGGGAACCCACCCAATGCTCTGTCACTTCTCTGTGCTTTCACTTCCCATTCCCCCCACCATCTTCTTCCAAAAACTTACTACCTGAAGCCCAAATTGTGAAAAAAATCCCTCCTGGCTTCTCTCATACATACTGGCTTCTTTATTTTGTTATTGAGACCCTCAAAGGTCAGCACAAGCTCCCTAAAACACCAGTTTCATCATAGGATAGCCCCAACTCAGAAACCCTGATTGGCTCCCCTATATACCCAATAAATTGTCACTATACTGCCTGGCATTCATAGCTCTCCACCATGTGGGCCCAGCTCCCTCTCCAACCATAACACCCCAGTTTCTGGCACACTCTTCTCCCACTACCTCTCATCTGCCCTATTCACACACACTATGCTCAGTGGGTACAGGATCCAAGAAGTGCCTCTGCTTACCTGGGCTTCCTTCCTGGAATGCTCTTCTCCCATCTCCAGGGGCAAATCCCAGTCCCTTTGTCCATGAGGCTCTACTACACGTCACTAGCCCATGTCATCTTGCCTTCCCTTCACAACTCAGGACCATATAGCTGATATTCATTCATTCAACACACACATGGTTGAATGATCATTTTATTTACCCAGTATAGTCTCTGACCACCACATGTTCACCATTAAATAGATTAAATTAAATAGATGCAAAACGGGGGCACATGGGTGACTCAGTCAGTTAAGCATCTTTCTTCAGCTCAGGTCATGATACCAGGGTCCTGGGATCAAGCCCCACCCACACTGGGCTCCCTGCTAAGTGGGGAGTCTGCTTTTCCCTCAGCCTCCCCCACCCCGGGCATGTACTCTCTTGCACACTCTCTCTCTCAAATAAACAAATAAAATCATTTCAAAGAAACCAAATAGATGGAAAATGCATGCAGTAACACATGTAAATGCAAGGCAAAGAGGCATCCTGAGGTGGGATTAGGAACTGACTCAATCTGGGGCAGGGTCCAGACAGAATCAGCTTCCTCATGCATCAACAGCAGTACCCAAGGCAGTCATGTAAGAAGTAGAAGACAAGAATCAAGGACTGACTCATATAAATAATTTATAGTTTCCTTATCTGTCCTGCTCAGTTCACAAGGTTGTTTTCAGATTCAAATATGATAGAAGAGAGCTCATCAAAAATTCTAAGGCAAACCTAACTGTATTATTACTGTACATAGGTTTTGCCTCTCCAGTTAAATCCTAAATTCTTGAGAGGCAGAGACTGATACAGCTCTAAGTGTAGCCTTCAGTCCATTTCCCATAAATCTCCCAATGATTTTCACAGAACAGAAATAAAATCCAGATTTCCTTCTATGGCCTGAGGGCTTTAGTACCTATGTGGCCACTGCCTGGAATACATTACACCCACAGACCTTTGCATGGCCTGGTCTCGTGATTATCAGGAAGGTTTCATGATTCAGGTCTCAGCTCAAACATCATCCCTTTAGAGACACTGCTCTGTTCCATAACCCCGCACTTCCTCTTTATTATTTTTTATCCTTTATAGCAGTTATCATTATCAGAGGTTATCCTACTAGACTACAAGTTCCATGCCACCACAATCTTTCCACTGCCTGGATCAGAGCCTGATGAAAGGAAGGTGTTCAGTATTTACTTAATGTTGGATCTCCAATGCAATGACAGATAACTTGGACTGAATTATATTTTGTATTAAACCAATTTAACTGTGCTTAGCCTATATACTCAGGTCCTGTTCCAGAGAATATGTCTGCTCCTTAGCAATCCTTGTCTCAGGGACTTTTGTGAAATGCCTAAATGCAGGAAGACAATGGCTTTTTCTTTCTATGGCAAAATTCCTCGACTCATTAAAGTGATAGTGCACTGAGACCTTGAGGGTATACAAAGAAGAGAGAGGGAGATTTCCCTTGAGAAAAATGCTGGAGAGGAAAAACAGAGGCCCACACTCTATGGGAGAGCATACAAGAAAGGTAGCAAGATCTCAGCAGTCTTGAAGATACATTTAATGAGGTGAAACCACAAAGATGGATATCCCAAATGTGGCAGCGAAGAAGAGAGCCACCTGATACTAAGGCTTTCCCACTGAGGATCTCAGTGGCAATGAGATGAAGTGATGTAAAACATCCTCACCCTGCTTCTGTATCACATAGCCTCCTGGTTTACCAAGAGAGAGGAGAGATCCAGGAATGATTAATGTTGAATTTCCCAGAAGTCTACCAAGATGGAAGTTCTGAGTCTGATTTCATTTGAGTTCAGGAAAATTAAGAAGTAGACATTTTCTTTTACACCTAAAAGTATGGACTAAGGCTCTGACCTACTCCAAAGTCCTCCAATGATCAGTGTGGCCTGAACCAGGAATGCCTTTAGCCTTTCTTTCATATTTGCAAAGGAGACCTGGCTGGGATAGGGTTCTTCTGATTGCTTTTTCTTTTTGGAAAGGGAAAGTTTACAGATACACACAGGGTGCCACAAGCCTAGTATTCAGAAAACCTGGGTTTGAATCTTGAAGCTATGTGGCCTTGGGCAACTCACTAAATCTCTCTGAACCCCAAATCAATAAGATGCAAATACCATCACCTCACGGGCTATGCAAAAGAAGATAGTCATGTGTATGAAAATGCTATGTGAAATGAGAAGTCCTAACATTAACACTTTCTTCCCAAGAAGAGGCTAAACTAATCAAAAGCAGCTCCAACTGTATTTTCTAGCTCTGGTTATAAAATCAGTTCAGAGTGAGCCATCAAGATATTTGTTTATCATTGTACATTCTCAATATTACACAGAGAATACAAATCCTTTTTCCTCACCTCTGTAGTTCTTATGCTAATAAAGACATATGATGCAAAGCACCAGTCTAGCTCCAGACTACCTCCTCCCCATATGCCCACTCCCATTACTTCTCTATATGTCCTGTGTTATACAAGGTAGTACAACATCTGGGACATACAAATTCCAAGGTTTTAGTGGATTAAATCTGCAGAAACTATTTCTTGATTATGTAATCATCCAATACGGGTCCAGGCAAAACAGGATGGAATGTGTGGGTGCTGTGCTCTATGCAGTGATTCAGGGACCCAAGTTGCCAGTAGCTCTGCCACCTTCAGCATGTAGTTTCCAAGCTGCATGGCACTGACATTCAGCTAGTAGACAGAGAGAGAAAGAATGGGTAAGACACATTCTCAATTTTTAAACATCTCAACCTGAAACTGATACATACATTACTTTTACTCACATTCTGTATGTGCGAAGTAGGCATATGGCCCCACCTAGACAAGCAGAGGAATTGCAGGAGTGGGGGAACCAGGATTTATAGTCTTTGATTTCCCAGCCATTTCATAGGATCAGTTTTATATTATGAAAAGGAAGGTGAGCAACACAATTTAGGTAGATAGCTAGCTATCTCTGCCACACACTCAAAAGTGTGATCTACTGACATGACATTTTAGATTCTTCTTCACATTCACATTCACAAATATGTCATATCCACACCCCCAAATTTCCCACTCCTGTGCCTTTGAGTTAAACTTCCATTTATGTGGAGTGTGTCTTCCTCCCTGTACCTATCCATACAAATCCCTTAAGCCCAGCATAATTCTGACCTTCTCCATAATGCTACAGTTATATAATCCATTCTGTAGAATATGATTTTAATTATATAAAATATAATGTAATTACATATATGTAATTACATATATGTAATTACATTATATTTTGTAATATAATTACATTATATTTTATATAATTAAAATATATTTTATATATATTAATTATTTAATATATTCTATATTATAATAGAATATAATTATATATAGTTATATAATCCATGCTGTAGAAAGTACTTTCTCCCCACTCTGACTTCCATTTCTTTTTTGTACCTTCTGTTAGGGTGCTGGTTATCTACTCAGCATTTATTTTTATTTATCCAGACCAACTCCCTTAATAGGTGACAAGTTCTTAGAGAGTTAGGCCCATGTTTCATTCACCTGTGTGTCCTTTGCAGTATCCAGTATCGTGCCTGACATGTAGTGGGCACTCAACACAAGATAGCTAATACAAGTCTTCATGGGCATGAAGCCACATGTACACCTCACTTGCTTGAGGGCAGATCCTTGTTTGTGAAGAAGTGAGGGAACAACAGCTATCCCTTCATCACTCCAAAAAATAAAAAGAAAAGAAAACCCTGTAAATTTCACGTAAGCTACTCCCACTTTTTCTACTCAAAACAGTAGGTTCTTCCTACTACATAATTCCTACGTAATTCAGTGTTGCCTTTTATGGGGTAAACTGGGAGCATTTTGAGTGACTGGGCTTCTGTTTTGCTCTATCACAGATGTCTAGGTAGCTCAAAGGCAACTTCAAGACCCCAGACAGTCAGAACCAAGCTATCTCCTGGAGCACAGCTCCCAGCATATTCAGCTAAGAAAATAAAATTTGTTTTAGTTGTTGAGAAAAGTCATTTCTGAAGCCCTGTTTGTCCATTTTTTTAGCATTAATGAACATTCCACCAGTTAGAATGGCTAAAATTAACAAGACAGGGAACAAGTGTTGGTGAGGATGTGGAGAAAGGGGAACGCTCTTACACTGTTGATGGGAATGCAAGTTGGTACAGCCACTCTGGAAAACAATATAGAGGTCCCTCAAGACATTAAAAATAGAGCTACCGGGCGCCTGGGTGGCTCAGTGGGTTAGGCCGCTGCCTTCGGCTCAGGTCATGATCTCGGGGTCCTGGGATCGAGTCCCGCATCGGGCTCCCTGCTCAGCAGGGAGCCTGCTTCCTCCTTCTCTCTGCCTGCCTCTCTGTCTACTTGTGATCTCTCTCTGTCAAATAAATAAATAAAATCTTTAAAAAAAAAAAATTTAAAAAAAAAAATAGAGCTACCCTATGACCCAGCAAGTGCACTACTAGGTATTTACCCCAAAGATACGGATGTGGTGAATAGAAGGGGGACAAGCACCCAATATTCATAGTAGCAATGTTCACAATAGCCAAACTGTGGGAGGAGCCAAGAAGCCCTTCAACAGATGAATGGATAAAGAAGATGTGGTTCATATATATAATGGAATATTACTCAGCCATTGGAAAGGATGAATACCCACCATTTTCAATTACATGGATGGAACTGGAGGGGATTATGCTGAGTGAAATAAGTCAAGCAGAGAAAGACAATGATCATATGGTTTCACTCATATGTGGAACATAAGGTTTGGAGGACCACAGGGAAAGGGAGGGAAAACTGAATGCTAAGAAATCACAGAGGAAGATAAACCACGAAAGTCTCTGGACTCCAGAAAACAAACCAAGGGTTATAGAAGGGAGGGGGTCAGGGGATGGAGTAACCGGGAGATGGGTATTAAGGAGGACATGTGTGGTGATGGGCACTGTATGTTATACGCAACTAATGAGTTGTTGAACACTACATCAAAAACTTATGATGTGTTATATGTCTACTAATGGAACATAATAAAAATAAATAAATAAATAAATAAACGTTCAAAATCCATGGAAAATTTGATAAATTGTGGTATATCCCATGATACAACATGCTGCTGTCATTAAAAAAGATGATATATTTATATCTCAAGGAGCTAACAAAAGAAAAACAAACTAAACTCAAAGTTAGCAGATGGAAGGAAATAAAGATTAGAGCAGGAACAACTGAAATAGAAAACAGAAAAATAATAGGGAAAAAAATCAACAAACCTAAAAGTTGTTTTTTTTTAAAAGCTCAACAAAATTGGGGTGCTTGGGTGGCTCAGTCAGTTAAACATCCGACACTTGATCTCAGTTCAGATCTTGACGGCAGGGTTGGGAGTTCAAGACTCACACCTGGCTCTACACTGGGCCTGGAGCCTACTAAAACAAAGACAACAACAACTGAAAAAACTTAACAAAATTGAGAAACTCTTAGCTAGACTGCCTAAGAAAAAAAGGAAGAGATGTAAATAATAAAAGGCAGAAATGAAAGAGGGGATATTTTAAGTGATGTCACAAAACTAAAAAGAATTATAAGAGACAATCTAGACAATCCAGAACAAATGGGTAAGTTGTTAGAAATACATAACATTTGCACACTGAATTATGAAGAAATAGAAAATCTGAACAGAAAAATTAATAAGGAGATTGACTCAATAATTAAAAAATCTTCCAACAAATAAAACCCCAGGACTTGATGTCTTCACTGGTGAATTCTAGCAAACCTTTAAAGAATTAATACCAATCCTCTCAAACTCTTCCAGAAAAATGAAGAGGAGAGAATACTCCTGAATTCATTTTAGAGGACCAGAATTATCCTGATACCAAAGCCCAATAAAAACATCTCCAGAAATTAAAATTACAAGCCCAAATCCCCTATATACATATATACAAAAAAACTCAGCAAAACCAAATTAATGGCATACTAAAAGGAATTTGTCCCTGGGATGCAAGAATAATTTAACATACATAAATCAATAAATGTAAAACACATTAACAGAATGAAGGAAAAAGTCTACACAATCATCTCATTTGATGCAGAAAAAGCATTTGACAAAATCCAATACCATTTATGATTTAAAAAAACATTAGGAATAGAAGAAAATTATCTCCACATAATAAAGGCTATATATGAAAAGCCCACAGCTAATGTCATACTCAATGGTGAAAAACAGAAAATTTTCCCTCTAAGATAAGAAAGAAGGCAAAGATACCCAATAATTCCATTTCCATTCAACATAGTACTGGAAGTCTTAGAGCAGTTAAACAATTTGGATTGGAAATAATAAGTGAAATTGCCTATGTTCACAAATGATATGATCTTATATGTTAAAAAAAACCACAAAAATAACTATTAAAATTTTTTAATAAAGAATCCAGCAAAGTTGCAAGATTCAAAATCAATACACAAAAATCACTTGCATTTAATGAACAATCCGAAACAGAAATTAAGAATCTCATTTACTGCAGCACTAAAAGGAATAAAATACTTAGAAATAAACTTAATCAAAGAAGTAAAAGATTTATTTTCCAAAACCACATACACACACACACACACACACACACACACACACAAATCCTAAGAATATAAAATAAAAGACATCACATATTCATGGATTGGAATACATAATATTGTTAAAATATCCATACTACACAAAACAACCTATGGATTCAATGCAATCCCTACCAAAATCCCAACGGCATTTTTTGCAGATGGCAGGGTGGCGGGGAGGCTCAAAGACCTATATGCTACCTCAGAGGACCCTGAATAGCTAAAACAATCCTGAGAAAGAAAAATAAATCTAGAGGCCTGCCACTTCCTGATTTAAAAACTAGTCTAAGGCCACAATAATCAAAACAGTACAGTACTGCTGTAACTAACGACATATAAATAAGTGGAACACGGGAGATCTCAGAAATAAAACCTCACATACATTGTGAAATGATCTTTGGCAAGAGTACCAATGCTGTACAATGGGAAAGGGATAATCTCTTCAACAAATGGTGAGACAAAAACTGGATATCAACATGCAAAAATAAAGCTGGATCCCTACCTTATACCATACAAAAAAATTAACTCAAAATGGATTAAAGACCAAAACATAAGACCTGAAACTATAGAACACCTAGAGAAAATGCTTCATGACACTGGATCTGGCAATGTTTCTTGGCTATGACACCAAAAGCATAGGTAATAAAAGCAAGAATAGACAAATTTATAAACTGTGCAGAGAGGGAACAATCAACAAAATGTAAAGAAAACCTAGAGAATGGAAGAAAATAGTTCTAAACTATGTATCTAATAAAGGGTTAATATCAAGAATATATTAAGAACTCCTACAACTCAGGGCGCCTGGGTAGTCCAGTCATTAAGCATCTGCCATTGGTTCAGGTCATGATCCCAGTGTCCTGGGATCAAGCCGCAAGTCGGGCTGCTTGCTTAGTGGGAAGCTTGCTTCTCCCTCTCTCACTCCCCCTGCTTGTGTTCCCTCTCTTGCTGTGTTTCTCTCTGTCAAATAATTAAATAAAATCTTAAAAAAAAAAAAAAAGAACTTCTACAACTCAAAAACAAAAACCAGATTATACTTGAATAGTATTTCTCTAAGACTATCCCAGGTTTGAAGTGACAGAGACCTGAACCTAAGCAGAAGGAAAGGCATAGACTTAACAAAGATAGATATAAGAGCTCTGAAGAAAATGAAATATACAAATGGCCAACAAGCATATGAAAAGAGACTCAACATCACTAATCACCAGGAAAATGCAGATCAAAACCACAGTGAGATATCACCTCCTACCCATTTGGATGGTCACTATCAAACAAAACAAAACAAAACAAAACAAAACCCAGAAAATAACAAGTGTTGCCAAGAAATTAGAGTAACTGGAACCCTTGTGGAATGTTGATACGAATGTAAAATGGTGTAGCCACCATGGAAAATAGTATGACGTTCCTCAAAAAATTAAAAATAGCATTACCATATGATCAGCAAACCCAATTCTTGTATATATCCAAAAGAACTGAAACCAGGATCTTGAAGAGTCTGCTTCAGATTTTCTCTCTCCCTCAAACCTGTACACCCATGTTCATTGTAGCACTAATCACAATACCCAAGAGGTGGAAGTAATCTAAAATTCCATTGACAGGTGAATAGATAAAAGAAAATGTAGGATATACATAAAGCAGAATACTGTCCTGTAAAAAGAAGACTACGACATGGATGAATCCTGAGGACATTATGCTAAGTGAAATAAACCAGTCACAAGAAGTCAAAGACCGGTTCATTCCTCTTAAATGAGGTATCTAAAATAGTCCATCTCTTACTAACAGAAAGTAGAATGGTAGTTGCCAAGAGCTTGGGGGAGGGAATAGGGCATATGCTTTTCAACAGATACAGAGTTTCAGTTCTGCAAGATGAGAAAGTTTAAGAAACCTATTGCACAACAAAATGCATACAATTATCATTACTGTACTGCACACTTAAAAATGGTTAAGATGGGGGCACCTGGGTGGCTCAGTCGGTTAAGCATCAAACTCCTGATTTCGGCTTAAGTCATGATCTCAGGGTCCTGGGACCAAGCCCCACATAGGGCTTCGCACTCAACCGGGAGTCTGCTTCAGATTTTCTCTCTCCTTCAAAAACTAGTGATATACATATAGTATATAAAAATATGTATATCATTAGTATTTTATGATATATGTATTTTTATATACTATATACACTAGAATGTCAGCATAACCTGGCAGATTTCATGTCTGTCTGATCTGTCATTCTATCCCTAGTGATCCACACATGGATGGTTAGAAATATTTGATAAACCAACGAGAATATGCATCATTCTTATCATTCTGAAAGTTATATACCAAAATATTAACAACAGTCTATATTGCAAGATGTTTTTTATGTTTACCAATCTGCATTTCTAGGACCTCTTCTAATAGACAGTATTTTTTGTACTCAAAAAAAATTAAAGGAATAGATGGAGAGGAAATGCTCTGAGTCTAGACACACATAGCAAAATAAATGAATTTTTAGCTCAAATATATTTCTTTAAAATTTTACCTAAAAACCCTAATGAAGTGAATAAAACTTCCCTTTTTCCTTAGAGGAGGAGGATAGCTCTACAGACACAAATTTTAGAATGGCAAGAGACAAAGTTTATGGCTAGAAGGTAAGATCAGGAAAGAGCTTGAAGTATTATTGCCAGAGACAGATGTAGAAGGACATGGGCACTTTCCGTAAGTAAACGAGAAGGAAAATTCATTTCAAAAAAGGAGACAAGACTAATTGCAGTAACACTGGCATGTAAGAGGTATGTTTCAGTGGTAATTAGTTGGAATAGACATGAGTCTTTAAAAGAAAAGGGATTGGAAAAAGAGTATGTTGTGGTTCTCCCTGTGGGAGAGCAGGAGTCTGGACTTTGTCCTGTGGGTGATAGCCAGCTATCATTTTGTTAGCGGAGATACAACACGGCCAAAGTGCTGTTTTACAAAGATTTACCTGCCAATTACTTGCAGCGTGGCCTTGGATTGGAGAAAATGATTAGAAAGCTCGGGTAATATCCCAGGTTTGAGGTGACAGAGACCTGAATGGGAAGGTGGGGTGGGGCGGTGGGAGAGAGAAATAGCAAAGATGGATAAAGGCTCTGAAAAAAGAATCAACAGGAGGCTTCCCCCTCCCCCACCCTCCAGAGGTAAAATCAGGTTAAAATAAAGAACTGGAGCACATTTCAGGGGGGAAGAGGATTTTGAAAAAAAGTCTATATAGGCAGAAGGGTCCTCAAAAGACTTTGGGTGGTTTTTTGGTAAGGATGAGGGTATTTCTGGTTTTCCAGTATTTTGGAAATTGAAACTTTTTGGACATATGAAGATGTGAAGATAGAAAAGAATCAGACCATGGGGACAGGAAGACTGAAGATGAAAGAGAGGGGGATGACTGAGCTGGGTCTCCCAGGAGTGAGTGGGGAAGGGATCCCGGGTACAGCAGAAAAAAGAGATGACACCTATCTCTGAGTCTGAAATAAAAATGAGAGGATGTGATGTTCCAAGATAGAAGCGGCAACTGTGAGCTCACATGCCATCAGATGATCCTTGTGTTTTGCTCTAAAGGAGTCAGGAAGTCTCCAGTCTGGCAAGGAGGAACTGGGGATGGAGCAAAAAGGAAGGCATCTGGAAGACCAGTGTGGGAAGTGTCTCAGAGAAACAGAAGATGAACAAAGGGTCTGACCACTAGATGTGGCAGTGGGTCAGGCTCACAGGACTCAGCAACTTGTTCTGCTAATGCCATGGAACCCAGGTCCCTTAGCACAAAGGGACCAGGGCAGGAAAATGCTTGACAAGTAGGTTTGGGACACAGGAAGGGCTGTTGTTGAGATGGGCAGGCAAAACCTGTTCAAGGTTTAGTTGAGTTGGGAGGGGCTGACCAATAAGAAGGTGGATCTACTTTTAAATTCCAATCATACCTTTGGTGATTTGGGGTGACAGTGTCTTATACAGAAGCCCTTGAGCAGGACCATGGGGAAGAATGGGTTTTTGAGGAAAGGATAAAGAGACCCCCTAGGAAAACTGGCTGGACATACTAAGAATGTGGTGGTCTCACTTGAAATGGGGAACAGCATCACTTGTTGGATCTTATTCTCCTCTGCCTTCCAGAAGCCTCAAGAGAAATCAGTAAGACTATACGACAGTGGGACCATGGAGGGATGAAGAATGTAGCAACCAGGAATATGTTTAGGCAGAGCTATAATATAATGTGATGAAGTACAGGAAGGCTCTGGAGGGACTCACTAGCAAAATGCTGAGGAAGGGTCAAGCCAGAGATCAGGGTGAGCAGACTAACAGAGGCTCAGGATGAGAGAGAATCCTTATGTTTTACACAAGTGTCCAGACTGGTCTTGGGAGGGATGCATATGTGAGGCATGCATCATTCTCAGATCTCGGATTCAGCAGATCTCAGATCTAATGACAGCTGCAGTTAGACTAGATGCTAGTTTAAACTCAAATTGTTGTTTTTATTACTATGGAAAGAGTTAACATCTCTTGAGTATTTCCTATTTTCCAAGATCTTTAAAGGCATCATCTCATTAACTTCTCATAACAATCCATGTTCTAGATAATAAAATTGAGATTTAGAAAGATTAAAATTAACTTTCACAGGAACTAGTAAGTGGGAAGTTGGGATTTGAGCCCAAGATTCTGCAAAGACAGAGCCCAGACTCTGAAGTGGTAGGTTTTTCCGGGGTGATGGCAAGAAAAGGAAGCACCAGCGAGGCCAAGAGGTGAGGGCTTTCCAGATAATTATGTGATAATTCAGGAGCCTTCTTGCCAGGGGCATCTTCAACACTCAGGTTACCCACATAGACCTAAAAAGCAGTTTCTAAATCAGCTACACTAAAAAGAAAAATCGATCAAAAAGTCTGTGTTTGGTAGAATAATTCCAGCAACATACCCAGCATCAAAGACAGCCCAGATTAAAAGGAGGCAATGTTAAAGGGCTTCCCAGATAAACCAGCAGCCCCCACAAAGCCATTCGGGACACGCTTCAAGGTGACTCCATTTATCACCATTCTCAAGAGATCCCAGAATAGACCTCCTAATATCATCATATCCTGGGGACTGTAGGTTCCCAGGTCACCACCTTTAATATTGGTCGTGACTGGGAGTTATTTGGAGTGTGTGACACCTTGTATCATTTGGGATTGGAAGAAAGCAAGAGAGACAGATATGAGTTCAAATGGTATTTTTCCAGCAATTTCTAACATATGTGTACTCTCTACCTGTGTGCTCTTATCTTCCTGCTTCCCTGACCAATGTGGAGTAGCTATTCGCATCCCCAAGACCTCTTTTTAAGATCCAGAGACTAGAATTTTAGTTAGGAAAACAAGATGACATTCCATACCAATGAACATACTAAGGATACTGCATGCCAAAATCTGAAGCTGAGACAGTGTGTCTCCATCTATAGAGGAAGAAGGAGAGATGAAAACCATAACGGAATGACATAAAGCAACAAAGCTCTAACATCTTTATTTAAATCTGTATATGGATCAGCTCTATATTTAGTGTACATGGATCAAATACCTACAATTATTTAAAATTTTAAATACAACTTTTTTTCTCAATTCAGTTAAACTAGCTTCATGAGAAAAGAATCCTAGTCTAAAATCTTTCCTTCCCTCACCTATTAAGTTCAGTATCTGGCACATAGGTATTGAGAAATGAGAAACCTGTTAGTGTGTCTAAATGTAGCCTATTGCTTATTTTTTCCATGTTTTTAAACCAGAAATTGAAGGATGGTCATCAAATCTCATGTCTGACTCATATTCAATCTAATCTACCCCAGTCTTTCTCAATGGCCTCATGAGTTGTTTGGATCAGGACTCAGACCATCATTTTTAAGGCCATGGTTAGGAGCCATGGTAAAAAGCACCACCTGTTTCCCACATGAGTGGTGCCACTGAGGCTGTATAGCAACAACTCTGTGTTCTTTTGGAAATATCTGAACTACTCCTGACAATGCCATTTGTCATAGATGCAGCCCTCATATAAATGGACTTTTTTAAGGAATCACACTAATTCAGAGCCAAAATGTTTTGTGTAAATTAACAAGCCTAAACCACCACCACCCCATCTGACAGATGGGGAATCACGGGCCTAGAAAGACAATCTGACCTGCAGTCACACATTCTGTTGGTGGCAGGACCAAGATGCGAGGTCCAGTCTACGTCCCACTTTTCTCCACCCTGACTTCATCTCTTCCTTTAGCTCTCAAAGCCTTTGCTGACCTCCCTCCTACTCTCCCACACATCAAAATTAGATCTTCCTTCTACTCATACTCACCCTCACAGTACTCTGTACCTTTGTACATTTATTTGTAGGACTCTGTGCTGAATGTCTACTCTCCACCAGGACTATCCAACATCAGTAGCTTGCCAGAAAGAATAGTCAAGGCACATTTGTAGAATGAGTGAGGGATCAATGAATCCTCTCCAATGCATTTCCCATGATATCATACAGCTTTCATTTAACTATGGATTGAATATACCTTTTTAATTTTTTTACCTATTGCAAAAAGAATCTGCCTTTTCTGTTTATCCAAAAACTTTGATTTAAAAAACCTTAAAAATTAAAAAAATTATTTTTTAAAAAATAAATATGATCTAGACATACTAGAAATAGAAGTTTTGTATATCATGTCCAGGGACTCCTTACTCCTCAAGGGCTAGGACCCTCTTAATCTTTTTACCAGTTGCCTGGCACACAGTAGAAGTAACAAGCAGCAGGAAATCAAAACACGTTTACTGAATAAAGGAATGAAGAAATAAATAAGACTCGTACACTGTACCTGTGGCCAACTACTGGCAAATTATCTAAATGATAAGCTGAAATATCACCCAGAATTTGGGGTTTCTTTTACATTTTTTCTTGGATGAGCTATTTGTGTCAGAGCGAATCCTAAGAAGTAAGCAGGAGGTGGACGGTGCAGCGTTTGAACCCAAAGTGACCACTTGGTCTCTATTAGAAGAGGTTAGGGGCTCTGTATCCTCAAGGGTGAAAATAAGTTGGGGTCACAGAGAGGACAAGGAGTACACCATCCCCTGCCAGCTCCAATAGCAGGGACTCCTGTGCAAGGCTGTCCCCACTCAGTGTGCAAATGCGATCACGCTGCAAAGCCCGCTGGCAGAGATGCAGCTGAAGAGAAGCCACCCACCGCTCCAGGAGAGGCCCCACACAGCCAGGCTGGCCTGACCTAACTGCCCTTCAAATAGAAAGCACTTTTCTGAATTTCAGAAACACCCGCTACAGCCACCCCTGCGGTAGCCTCAGGTTAAGTCCACGAAAGCAAGGGTTAACATCCAGTGCTATGCAGCGAAAGCACTGCCTGTATTATGTTAAACCCCCTTTATATAAAAGGGAAAATCCAACTGTTGTGCAGAAAATCCCTACCCTTTCCGATCGATGCTTCCTACCACTAGGGCATCTGGTAATTTCTGATTCAGTCTCCTGTAGCCTTTACTTCAATGTCAGAGCACAGCAGGCCAGGGGTAGACAGCAGCCAGGCCCCGTGTGGCAAACCATCAGCCCCGCCAAGAGGTGTGACTGTTGGGGGGTGATGCACAAAGTAGAGGGCATGTCATCATGGGTCGCACTGGGACTGTTTTAAGCCATGCCCGGGTCTTCAATCATAGACTCTGAGTTCAAAGGGCCCTTAGGCTGCTGGTCACTGATCTCATCTCAAGGTGATAGTCACCTTTGGCTTTTCAGCAGACAGCAAGCCCACTGTCCATCCATCTTGGAGCAGCCTGACACTGGAATCTCTACCCATTTTACAGCCAGTGAACATTCCCTATTGATTTATTGATCCACGTCTGCCTGTGGAGGGAGCTCGGAACAGATTCTGTGTGCACTCACAGCCTCCTGCATGGATTTTTTTTCCCCCTCCTTTCTTTTCTCCTTTTTATCGAGGCGTGTTAGCAGTCCGGGGTGCAGCAGGAATTAGAGCATGCAGGGGCCCAATTTACCAGTCATGGATGTGCCCAGCTCCTGTTGATCAGTTGAGTCTGCCTGTCATTTCTTTCCTTTTTCAGTTTTTTTTTTTTTCATTTGTCCCAAACTATCTGAAATACCATCCCTCCCTTATTCTTGCTTTGTCCCATGAGTCCTTCCTTTCCCTTACCTTTTATTTGAGATAGTTCTTAAATCCAACACAGAAAAAGAAAAGAGAAGGGGGCTAGGAGAACTAATAAACTTTTTCCCTATTGTTTATTTGCTGCCACATCCCATTACAAGCACTTTTTGCCAAAAACAAAGGAGTTCCTCTCCACCCTGGGCTTTGAATAAGCAATACTCAATTGCTTTGAATCATTTAAAATTAAATTCTGAGTCATTCCGATTGTACCAGTTTCTCTCCCAGAAAAAAAAAAAAAATTTTTTTTCCGCAAACTCATCCTTCCTGGAATTTCATAAAGGAGCATTCAGAAACCATGAAATCTATGTGGTGGTCCTTAAGCTTTTTAATCAGCAAGCAAGGTTAGAGAGGGCCTGCAAAGCAAATCCTTATCTTCAAGTGAGAGACAGAAAGTGCAAAATCCTTGTAAATTCCACACATCTACCAAATGTATTGTCAATCACTGGAACAACTAGTGTCTTATAAGCAGACCACATGACTATGCTTAGCAGTAATTACTTCCAAGCCATCCCAGACGAGATCTACAAATCACACCTCCAGACCCCACAGTTCTTCACCCCTTTGGAGTCTTCAGTAAAAGGAACCCTTTATCTCCTGATAGGAGTTAGATGGGAAGATGACTGCATTATCTCATGAATAACATATTGCATTGATCTGGACACTGGATACCCAGTGTCACATTTTATTCACAAATATATTGTCTAAAAAATAATTTGTTTTGCTTGTAATAAACAAATCACTCTTACACAAGCCAAAATCTCCCAAAGAGACACAATGGAGGGTAAGACCACTTCAAATGCCTATTATCCAGCCTCTGCATTCTAGAAATTTCGGAAGTATATGGAACGGACCTTCAGTAAGCCCTATTTTAATCCCACTGCCCTCCAAAGAAATTCACACTTCACTTGGAGACATCAGTTGTCCAAGAGACTTAGCTTTAGCAATACAAGCTAGTTTCCTATGCTTCTATCTGCTTATTTAATCATGTAAGTATTAGCAATTTTTGGTGTCTATTAATTACTGTATTTAATTTTTAAAAAAAATTTAGTTGAAGTCAAGATTCCAATGACAAACCATTAAAGTAAGGGATGATAATTACAAACAAAATTAAAAATGCAAATTAAAACAGGTTACTATTTTTGTGTATCAATTAGCAAAAAAATAAAAATAAAAATTCATGACAATTCATAAGACTAAATATGGTGAATATGGCGAAATAAACATCCTTTACGCAGTGTTTAAAACCATTTTAAAAACTAACTGGGAAGCATATATCATAATTTTTAGAATGAATACATCCCTTTGATAAGCAATAATTTTAGGGGTGTCTAGATGGCTCTGTTGGTTAAGTGTCTGCCTCTTGATTTCAGCCCAGGTCATGATCTTAGGGTTGTGAGATGGAGCCCCAGCCCCATGTCAGGTTCCACACTCTGCAGGGAGTCTGCTTGAGACTCTCTCTCCTTATCCCTCTCCCTCTGCCCCTCCCCAACCCTGCTCACTCAGTCTCTCTCTCTCTCTCTCTCTCTCTCTCTTTCTAAAATAAATAAATAAATCCTTTTTTAAAAAAAAATAATTTTAAATAATGAAAAAGTACTTATGTTTAAAGAGGTCCACAACAGTGATACATGAAAATAACACAGGAAAATAGAAAATAGTCTAAATATCAAAAATATGGAACGATTAAGCTGAGGTATATTCAATGTAATGCATCGTTTTAAAGCATGGATGACTATGAAGAATATGTAATAAGGGGAAAGTCCTCTACTATAAAATTAGGTGGAGGAGACTACCAAATAATATCAACAATGTAATGATAATTAGATGGAGATTAATGGACACAGAGAGAATATATCGAAAAGAAATTCTCTAAATGCCAGAAATAGGGCCACTTTCATGGCTCAGTGGGTTGAACACCCAACTTCCCTTGGTTTGGCTCAGGTCATGAGATCGTGCCCCCAGCTGGCTCCTCATTCAGTGGGAATCTGCATAGATGTTCTCTCCCTCTGTCCTCCTCACCACTCATGTGAGCACATGTACCCTCTCTTTCCCTTTCTCAAATATATAAATAAATCTTTAAAAAATAAAAATAAATGCCAGTAATAATATCAGATAGGAATTACAAGATTATAATCATTATTTTCTCTTTCAGTTTGCCTATATAATGTTTCTAGAAAACATAAACATAAAACCTTAGAAAAGGTGGAACAATAATTTGTCTTCGAAATTATTTGGGATGGTTTCCAAACATGTAATGCAAGTTTCATATTTTTACCTTCTTAACTGATAAGTCACCAATGGAATAGAGATAGAGAACTGGGCTATTTGCTTTAGTAAAATGGTTTTGAAAGTAGCTGAATTCCCCCCCCCCATAATCAGTAGAAAGTTTTTCAGCAGTGGACAGCCAGCAAACCAGCCATAAGACAGGAATGACCACATATCCTGAGATTGTGTGGTGCAATAGAAAGACTTTGGGTCAAATGCTCAGGATTCCAGGTGCCATAATTCCATTAGCCAACTGGAAATAAGGATTACTGAATTTCTTCATACTCTATAAATTTTTTCCACTCAGATAAAATCATGTTCAATCTATAAAACTAAAAAATAATGATGAAGCATTGGATAAACAGGCAAAATACCTGATATCCTTCAGTTCCCGTTCTGACTTTCCCCTCTAGAATAATAATTATTTGATTTTGTTTCATCCTTCTTCTGGTTAGACTGGCCACTTTATAAAGTAGTCCTCCAGTTTCATCATCTAAAATGGTACTAGAATAGGCATCACTCACCCTGTAGCAGGATGATTGTCCCAAATACCACTGCACACATGGACTAATGGTAAGGGCAGTGATGACCAATGGCAAAGGCCTTCACTGGGGTGTGGCAGGAGGCAGGTGGAGCCAGTCCACTGACCTGCACATATCTGGGAGCTGGGCTGCAAGAACAAACAAAAGTGAACACTAAGCTCAGATTCCCTGTGAAAGAACAAAGGTTGAAGCTAGGCATCCCTCCAAAGATTGAATCAACAGTTGGACAGAATGTTTTATCTGGATTCTCCTACAATGGAGAGTTATAGCCATCGGATCCAACCATTATGTGAACACACTGTACACAAGAATGGCCAGAAGTCTAAGTTATCATCCTCCTTGCAAAGAACAAGTACTAATTCTTTTCCCTGAGCTATTCTAAGAGTCCAGATAGTCAAGTCACTTGTGACAGCTATGGAGGCAGGTCTTGAAATGATTTCCTTATTGAACTAACATCCATCAAGCTCCACAATGTACTAAGCAAAGAGGATGCAAAGAAGACAGGCACAGTCCTGGTCTCTAAGGGTGTTTGCAGTCCTTTGGAAATAATAACCAAATGTTATATACTTACCATCTTATATAAGATCTGGTGCTTTCAATGTTGTGCTCCAGCAGTTCTGTGAGGTCTTTTAAGCAAAATGCAGCAGCCCATGATTGGGCATAAGCTACCAGACTGGGAAAAGGACAGTTATGACCAAAAGAGCTTCTTCTGAACATGTTTGGGATAGGAAAATATCCCAAGAGCAAGGAGAAAATGAGCACAGAATGTAACAGGCTCAACAAAGTTGAAAGAGTATATAAAAATTAGAGCAAATAAATCATAGCATGCTATTATTCTCTTGTGCAAAGGAAGAAAGAAACACACTTGCATGTTCCCCACAACAACATGTCCCAAGGATCCCAGGTAGGAGTGCTCAGGAAAGCAAAATCCCTTGAATCTTCAGCTCAGAAGGGAGACTGCCTATAATTCCTATGAGTACTTCTTGCCCTACTCTTCTGGTGTCAGGGTTCCAGTACCATCAGTCCCTGTCCTGATGTCCAGACAACCCAGAGCCCTGGAGTGGACCCACCCAGATGCAAATTTCATGCTCATTTTTCTCATCCAGTAGTCCAGGGTTCACACCCTGGGAAACTTTTTTCACAGAAAGTAGTGAGCCCTCAGCCACCTTTGTTCTGCTCAAACCAAGCCCCTATTCTTTTTTCTTTTTTTTTTTTTTAAGATTTTGTTAATTTATTCGAGAGAAAAAGAGCATGAGCAAGAGAGAGAACACAAGCCAGGGGGAGAGGCAAGGGGAGAGGGAGAAGCAGACTTGCCTCTGAGCAGGGAGCCCAATGTGGGGTTGACCTGAGGACCCTGGGATCATGACCTGAGCTGAAGGCAAATGCTTAAACAACTGTGTGACCCAGGAGGCCCCTAATCTCCTATTCTGCTTCAATCTTGCTGCCCCTGACTAAAACCTATGAGAAAAAGCATACTATGCCAGAGCTGGGATGAAACTTTAGAAATCATTTGGTCCAGGCTCTTATTTTATAAATAGAAAAATGGGTTGGAGCCCACACCTTAAACCTTAAACCACTCAGCCAACCTCCAAACTCTTTGTGACATGGGCCATGGTAGATCTATCTGCTCATATTCATCTATGCATCTGTTCATACATGCAATCTTAGAGCAACCAAGTAGCACACTTAGAAGTCACTTGCCTAGACTGTGTATTTGTCATTCTGAGGACCAACTGTATTTGGTAAAACTATGTTTTGTGCTGCAAAGAAAGTATAGTTGGGAGGGTACTTCTTTCCCATTTCTGTATTGTATAAACTTATGGATAAAAGCAAACACAAATGTAAATACTAATGCTATCTTAAAATGATTTCACTGATGTTGGTATTGGTATTCTTCATTGATTAGAACCTGCTTTTGACTTATTCATGGATTAATGTTGCTTGTTAGAGAAAATAAAGCAGACTTAGAATCATCTAAGTTGTGGTACCTGCAGTTTTCAACACATACTGGTTAGACAAGCTGGCCATGATAAAAAATAATTCATTCTTGCCACCTTTCTCCCAGATTATTCCTGCACACATACCCATACCTCTGACCCCCTCTATTCTGCCACTTGCTGATGCTATTTGCCAGGGAGTGAAGGTGTCTGTGAGCTCTGAAAATTGGATCACAGGGACAGCTCCACTCTGGCCCTAGTCATTCTGTCAGCAAGACTGATCAATCAATACTCCATGTGACACTTTAAGAAACCATTGGAAATGATGCCCTTTTCAAATGACACCCACATTTTATCGAGGGCAGCTCTAGTGGGGGAAAAAAGCACCATACCAATGTATTTGGTTCTAGTAAACTTTGTTGAGTAGGACCCATGAGTCTATATCTCCAACCTCCCTGCTCCCATCCCAGAACCTCTGAACAAGGAAATACAATATTTAAGTCACAATGCAAGCTGACATTTTCCTAGGCCCCTGAATCTCTCGTTTAACATAGAAAATGCATTCTTTTGGAGCACCTGGGTGGCTCAGTGGGTCAAGCCTCTGCCTTCAGCTCAGGTCATGATCTCAAGGTCCTGGGATCAAGCCCCACATGGGGCTCTCAGCTCAGCGGGGAGCCTGCTTCCCTCCCTCCCTCTGCCTGTCTCTCTGACTACTTGTTATCTCTGTCTGTCAAATAAATAAATAAAATCTTAAAAAAAAAAAAAAACACCAAGATGCATTCTTTCAATACAATGGGTCTTTAAAATTCTAGATATGTTATAGACTTCCAGCCTACCAGGCTCATAAAGAAAACAAATAGAAATTTTTCTTCCAGAATGAAAACTTAAAATTGCCAGGGTGCTATTTGAGAGGGTTGACCCTTACCTCACCCCTATAATGCTGACAGGAGCACACAAAGGCGATAGTTTGCTTTCTTTGCAGTAAGTGTGTGGCTACCTAGGCTGGCCAGAAGGTTAGTAATGTTACTGAACCAAACCAGATGAGAAGCTCTGGTTTCCTTGCTAAGTTCTAATGAGATGTCACATAGTGTTCCCAGCACATCCTGATACCAAATAACCCACCCATGGCCCAGGAGTAGAGGTTTCAAAGGGCCTTGAGGGACTGATAAACAAGAGAAGTGATTCTTCTGACTCTGGAGGACCCTAAAGGAAAGGTTAGAGAGGAAACAGAAAGTACTGAAATCCCTGCTGCCACCATTTGAATAAAATCCCACATACTAACATTTAAGGGCAGTGATTATCAGCTTAAGCACACATTAGGGTCACCTGGAGAGCTTGCTGAAGCACAGGTTGCTGGGCCCCACCCAAGAGACCTTGAGTCAGTATTTCTGGAGAGGGACCCAGGACTTTGAGTTTCTAAGCAGTTTCAATGTGATTCTGATGCTGCCATGCTGGGTACCAAATTTTGAGGACTACTAGTTTAGGGCTTTAAATTACCTGCAAAACAAATAAGCCCAGAATAAACCTAATGTAAACAGCACTAGATCTTTTAAACTTTACTGTGCTTATAATGGTAGGCATGATTTTTTAAAAACCTCTTTAGTAGAACCAATTTCCCAAACTATTGTGGGGTTTTTATTTTTGTTTTGTTTGGCACTATGAAAGAACAAAGATGGACCGTGAATTTTGTTCTCTGACAATGAGGATTCTGCAAACAAAACAGGCATGTGACTGGTCCTTGGCAGTTCAAGCTCTCCTTAAGGTTCAGGGAGCAATCACTGAGGCCTTAGATATCCAGGTCAACTGAGTTAACCAGATGCTGGTCAATCACGGGGCTTTGGGCTGTCACAATGAATGGGCAATCAATGGGCCATCCTGTTCAGTTGCTGAAACACAAAAATTAATGGCTGACCATTTCAGGATCCAGTTATCATGAAATCCGCCTGAGCTATCTTTAAATGGCCAAGTTCTCAAATAAGAAGAAATTTGATTGGCCTCTCAGCGATTTTCTCCCTCAGCCAATCAGATTCAATTATTAAAAACTGGCAAACATCCCTAAAATAAAACAATTGAGATAGTCTTGTAACAGTAGTTCAAGAAGATTTTATGAGAAACCAGTTTTCTTTTTTTAGCCAATCAAATGAAGGCAAATCTGTGAATACATGAATATGAGAACTGAATACAGAGTATCCATCCTCAGCAACGAGCACCCTTTTATGCAGAATCCCAGTATCTGTGGATTTGCTTCTGTGCTGCTTTGCAGCAACTAGGAGAATTTCACTTTCAGTTACCACGTATGAGATTTATGAGTCCCTCAGACTGGGGATAATTAGAGAAAAGGAAAGTGGTGTAGGGAATAGGAAAAAGCAAAAAAAGACAGCAGAACACTGGCAAGAGTTTTTGCAATGTTTTTTCCTCTCTCTCAGGACACTGAAAGAAGGTAAAACCTGGCCTCAAAACTACACTCCTGTGCCCTTCGAAGGCAGGTAATAGAAATATGATAGGTGAGCACACTTAAGCATGAACTTGGCTTACCAGAGAGGTTCTAAGTCTCTGTGTATTAGGGAGAAGAGAAGAGAAATATCTACACAGTGAGAATGAGTAAGTTAAATGAAATTTCCCCAAAGCCTTAGGGTTTGCTTGCTAGTTTTTACCCTCTCTCTCTCTCTTTATTTCTATCTTTAACATCCAAGTCACTATGCAATTGTACACATGAATAGGACCTGAAACAAGAAGCAACAATTCTAAGCCATTACACTGGAAAACGTATTAAATATTTGAATGGTGGGAAAACACAAAGAAAAGTCTTTTCAACATGCATGTTATCTGGAAAATAGAGGAAAGAGATGAATTCAGTCTTTTCAAGTGTTAAAACAAAGGTAGAGGAAATCCTAAAATATTTTGCAGTAACCAAAAATTGTCAAATAGAAATTAACTGTGATATAACTTTTTATGATATAATTTTTTTTAAGATTTTTATTTATTTGACAGACAGACCACAAGTAGGCAGAGAGGCAGGCAGAAAGAGAGAGGAGGAGGAGGCAGGCTCCCCGCTGAGCAGAGAGCCCGATGTGAGGCTCGATCCCAGGACCCTGGGATCATGACCTGAGCCGAAGGCAGAGGCTTTAACCACTGAGCCACCCAGGCGCCCCTATGATATAATTTTTTAAGTAACTAAGAGTAATATGTCATTGGTGTTCTCTTTATTTAGTGTGTTAATTATACTACATTATTTTTTTCTCATAAATAATTTTTTATTGGTTATATGCCAAAATGATAGTAAATTGAATGTCTGGGGTTTAATAAAATATTAAAATTATCATTACTTTAAAATTTTTTAAGCATGGTTACTAGAAAAGGTAAAATAACAAATGTAGCTTAAATTTGTAGTTCTAATTACACTTTCTTAGATTTTAGTGCTTTATTTTCATTTCTTAAAATAGTTAAAATGATTTTTTGCGTGCCCATACATTTTCTCAGTTCCCCAACACTTTTGCCTATACAATGATCTGATTCTCTCTCTCTCTCTCCCTTTTTATTTAAAGTCAATTTAGTTAAGAACCCTCTTACACTGTTGGTGGGAATGCAAACTGGTAGAGCCACTCTGGAAAACAGTATGGAGGTTCCTCAAAAAGTTAAAAATCATCTGCTTCTCAACCATAAATCCTCCTAGGTGGGGCTTTCAGTAGCCTAATCCTTACGGATTTGGAAGCAAACCTATGTTGCAAATGCAAGGCAATAAGCTCAAATTGGTTACCAGAGCTGTGCACAGCACTGTATAAGGCAGAAGGTGAAGAAATAGGGAATAGGAAGGACAGCAAGACATGTTCCTCTTGACCTTAAGCAGTTCACAATCTAGTGGAGAGGGATAAATTAACAAACACCAAACCATAATATAAGTGGTAAATAAAGAAAAAGTGTCCAAAGTGTTTCAAGACCACTGTCTGTGTAAAATCAGCAAGGAGGGAAATTCTAGACATTTTCACAATGGCAGACATACTTAAATTGAACCTTGAAAACACACAAGACTTTGCCATGCTAGAAATGGGGGCAGAAGGGGACGCCTGGGTGGCTCAGTTGGTTGAGCGGCTGCCTTCGGCTCAGGTCATGATCCCAGCGTCCTGGGATCGAGTCCCACATCGGGCTCCTTGCTCAGCAGGGAGCCTGCTTCTCCCTCTGCCTCTACCTGCCTCTCTGTCTGCCTGTGCTCACTCTCTCTGACAAATAAATAAATAAAATCTTTAAAAAAAAAAAAAAAAGAAATGGGGGCAGAGGAAGGAATTATTCTAGTCAAAGTTTGTGTCTTATCGAAGAAATCTCCCTCTATCAGTCAGAGTTCACAGCCACCAAAAGTATTATGGGAATACGGGATTTATTTTAGGAATCAGACTTCACACAAATATGGGAAGAACTGAGGAAGTAAGTCGGTGGGGGCAGTCAGAAGGTCAGAGAAAGGTCATTAAGCAATCCATCTGGAACACTGGCAAGGGAGGACAGACCAAAACCTGCAGCGAAATGCAAGAAACCAATCCAGACAGCCATGAAAATGAAACCACAGGAAGGAATTTGTGGAGAGGTCCAGAGCAATCTAATGCTTTTTTTTTTTTAAGATTTTATTTATATATTTGAGACAGAGCATAAGCAAGGGGAGAAGCAGACCCCCCGAAGAGCAGAGAGCCCAATGTAGGGTCCAATCCAAGGACCCCAGGATCAGGACCTGAGCCAAAGACAGAGACGCCACCCTGGCACCCCAATCTATTGTTTTTTAAAGAGTCAACACCTCTGTACATCCACCTTTGGCTCCCCACACAGTGTGGAGTCTGCTTCTCTCCCTCTCCCTCCACCCCTCCCCACAGCTTGCATTCTCTCTCTCTCTCTCTCTCTCTCTTTCTTGCAAATAAATAAATAATAAATAAATCTTTTTTTAAAAGTTTGAGACTAAGGCATACACATACACTAGGAAATTCAAAAAGTATATAAAGGCATATTCATTGAAAAGAAATTCTTCTTCCCTCACTGTCTTCTCTCAAAAGGAAATCACTAGTACTCTCTCAAAAGGAAATCACTATTACTACTTTTAGAAGCACCCTATGCATTTTTCCTACACACAAATGTTGCAAACTCTATATACTATTCTGAACCCTGTTTTTCCATTCACTTGGCTTTGAAGAAATTTTCAGATAAGTATATATTATGCTGTATCATTTTTAAAAATTTGTTTTTTATTTTTCTGACAGAGAAAGCAAGAGAGCACAAGCACAGGGAGCAGCAGAGCAAGAAGCAGAGGCAGACTCCCTGCTGAGCAGGAAGCCCAATGCAAGGCTTGATCCCAGGACTCTGGGATTATGACCTGAGCCCAAGGCAAATGCTTAACCCACTGAGCCACCCAGGGCACTCCTGTATCGTTCTTTTTTTAATACCTATTTTGTATTTTACTCTATGGATCTTTCATAAATTTTTTAACTTGTTTCTTAAGGAACATTTCAGTTGATTCTAATCTTTTAATAGTACAATGTTGTGAAGAATACCCTAGTACATACTTTATTTCACTCACATCACAATTGTATCGATGAGATAAGTAACCAAAAGTGGAAATGTTGGGTAAAAGTACATGCTTATTTTTTTCTTTTCTTTTTTAATCATTTTCAGGAAAGTACACAAAATTAGAAATGCATATCACAATGAATTATGACAGTGATTTTCCATAAAACATTGTCCCAATCAAGAAACAGAATGTTGCCAGAGTCCCAAAAGCCCACTCCACCTAATCCCCAATACTTGGAGCTCCTCAAACGCAACCTCTATTTGGTTTCTATGGCAATCCCTGCTTACCAAGTCTCACCACCAAAAAATACTTCATCAAACACCACAGCTCACGCTTGCCTGCTTTTTGAACTCTGCATAAATGGAGTCAAAAATGCATGTATGCTTTCAAATTCAGCTTCACTCATTCAGCATTATACTTGTAAAAGGCATCCATGTTGTTGCATTTATATGTAATTCACTTATTTTTATGGATGTATAAAATTGCATTGTATGAATATACTATAATCTATGTATCCATTCTAGATGAGACATTTGGCTGTTTTTCAGTTTGGGCCACTGGAGTAATGCTACTATGAACATTTTCATCTATGTCTCCTACTGCACATGTGCTCACATAGGACTGTAATTTCTGGGTAAGAGAATACATGTTCTTTAACTTTCATAGATAATACCAAACTGTTTTCCAGTGGCCATACCAATACACACTTCTACATGACTCTCCTTGCTCCGTGTCTCCAACAACACTAGGCATTTGTCAGTCCTGCTAATTTTAGCCATTCAGTAAGATGACTAGTAGAATCTTCTTATGGTTTTCATTAGCATTTTCTTGACTACTAAGAAAATTAGGGAAATTTCATTTATATTTCATCCATTTTAATTTTATATTTTATAGAGTGCCTATTCAAGTCTCTTATTTATATGTTTATTCGGTTTTTTTTTTAATTTCTGGGTTTTTTTAATGTTTTGAATATGTCTTTCACGTTTGTTGCAAATATCTTCTTGCCTTTTCACTCTCTTATACTGAAAAGAAGTTCTGAATTTTAACCTAGCCATTTTATCTTTTTCTTTTATACTTAGTGCTTTTCCTACCTTCCACCACAAAGATAGTCTCCTATGTTATCTTCTTCAGTATTACCATTTTATACATATCCACATTTACATATATATCCATATTTACATTCTACCAGGAACTAACTTTTGTGTATGGCGGGATGTAGGTGTCAAGTTTCCTTCTTTCCGTGTTCACTCATCTGTTCCACCATAATTTAATGATAAAACTAAGCTTCCCAACTCTTTTGGAGTACCACCTTTGTTATAAATTAAATGTTCATCTATGGGTGGTCTGTTTCTGAACTTTCTATTATACCCCACCATTCTATGTGCTTATTAAACATTAACTTCTGATTTGTTCTTCTTCAAGAGTGCCTTAACTATTCTTGACCCTTTCGATTTTCATAAATTCTAGAATCAACTTGTTTAGTCCCACCAAAAAGAAATTGACTTTTTATTGGGAAAGGTATTTTTATTAGGGATCACACTAAGATCAGTTTGGGGAACATTAAACCTTTATTGAGTCTTCAAACCTATACACATGGTTTTTCCTTCCTTTTATTTATGTCTCTTTTTAATTTTTATCAGTTATGTTTTACAGTTTTCTGCATAGATGTCTTATACATCATTCCCCAAAATTGTCCTAGATAATTCACATTTTTGATGCATCATAAATAATATATTTTTGTTCATTTTCTAGCTGCTTATTGCAGGTATATACAGACATACAATTGATTTTTCAATATTTATCTTACATTTTTGTACCCTTGAATAACACCTTTATTTCTCCCTTCCCAATCTATTTACCTTTTTTCTTGTTTTTTTCCTTGCAGTTTTTTGCACTGGATAGCATTTTCAGCACAATACTGAAGAGAAGTTGTGATACTGGGGATCTTTATATTATTCCTTCTCAAAGGGGAGCTTCTAACCATGAAGTATAGATTTTTTTATAGCTATCCATTATAATATTAAGAAAGTCTTCCTCTATTTCCAATTTCCTAAGTTTTTATTATGAACCAATATTAAATTTTATCAGATGTAATTTCTGAATCTATTGAAATGGTCACTTTTTTATCAATTATTCTAAGTGATATATTGATTTCATATGCTAAACCAATCTTTCATTGCTTTTTATATATTTCTGGGTTTTGTTTGCTAATATTTTGATTAGGCTTTCTTAAATTTCTATCCATGAGTGAGATAGGCCTTATGCTCACCTTTAAAAATATGTCAGGAATATTCTCTCTTTTGTGTAAGACTGGAGTTGTTTTGTTCCTAAAGGTTTCATATAATTTAGTAACTACTGCTCTGGGGTTTTCTTCGTGGTGAAAGTTTCAATTATGCATTTGATGTCCTTACTAGTTAGAAAACTATCCAGATTTTCCCTCTCTTCTAATATCTTTTTTAATAAATTGCATTTAAGAATGGGTCCATTTCACCTAAATTTTAAAATGAAAGAGCTTATCATTTTAATATCTGTAGGATCTCAAATAATCACTTTTTTATTCTTAACATAGATTTTTTTTCTCCTTCTCCCTTTCCCCCTCCCCCCTCTTCTTCTCCCTTTCCCTTTCTCTCTCACCCCCCCACCATTCCTGCACTAGGAACTTTCACTTCTATTAGCCTTTTCTGAAACCAACAGTTGTCCACCTTGATCCTCTCTACTGTGTGTTAGTTTTTTGTTTTCCTCTTCATTACTTTCTATTCTTATCTCTAATACTGTCATTCTTTCTGCTTTCTTTGCTCTAATCTGCTGTTATTTTCAAACTTCTTAGAATGGATGCTTAGCTCATTGATTTCAGCCTCCCATCTTTTCTAACATACTCACATAAATTTCCCAGTAAGCAAAGCTTTGGCTATATCTGACAACTTTTGATATGCAAAACTTCCGTATTTAATTCAAAGTATTTTCAAATTTCCATCATGCTTTCTTCTTTAACCTATGGGTTATTGTCTAGAAGCATATGTCCGAACTTTCTGATATTTGGGAATTTTCTAGCATCATCTGTTATTGACTTCATGCTGTGATTTTTTTTCTTATTTCACTTACCAAGTTGATTCCAGTCCAGAACAAATTTCTGCACTCCCTAGTTCACTGTCCAAAGAGTTCACAGGTGGAGCCAAGTCACAAGTGAAATCCAACTTTTCAGTCATATTCAAACTAACTCCGAAGCCAGTGTATCAAAAACTGGTGACCCCTCCAGTATGTGCAGAATTCTCCTGTACAGAACAGAAACTATTTCTCCCACTCTAACTTTACCCACAAATGACTTCCTGGAGCTACACTGAAAACTTCAACAGGCAAGTGCTAGAATAAAGTCCTAGGACAGGTCCCTCATACAGGACCCCTGTGTGGTCCATAGCATCACACCTATGTGGCACAACCTCAATGTCATCATCTGTGTAGATGGTGTCCCCTGCAGTTGAGCAGGCACTCTCTCTGCAATCATACAAAATAGGCTTGGCACTCTCTCTGTAACCATACACAATAGCCTTTATCATGAAGAGCCTCAGCCAGAGGCTGAGCTAGATGCCATCTCAGCTAGATGCAACTAAGCTGGTCAGAAACCATGTATACTTGCCCTTGTGTCAGCTGTGACATTTAGCTCAATGCCTAGCACCTGTGTTCATAAATTCTGTTGGTAGATGAAGTAAAGAATGAATATTTGGACAGAAAGACATTATAGAAGAAACTGGACAGTTTTATTTTCTCCTACAAATGTTGGAACAGAAGTTCAGTGGAACTTAAGACCAAGAAAATTTGTAAATAGAGGTGGAGTCAATATAAACTCAAATCAAGTTTCACGTAACATGCAAAGCCAGCATCTATGAAAAGGGCAAATAAGAGGATGGTTATTCTCTGAAATAATGTGTCTTAATATTAAAAAGCAAATACATACAGTGGAACTATTAAAAACTAAACTTTGTTTGGAGGACCTCGGTGGCTCAGTCAGTTAAAGGTCCAACTCTTGATTTCAGCCCAGGTCACGACCTCAGGGTCGTGAAATCAAGCCCTGTGTCCGGCTCTGCACACAGTGCAGAGTCTGCTTGAGATTCTCTCTCTTTCCCTCTCCTTCTACTTCTCTTGCTCATGCTCTCACTCTCTCTCTCTAAAATAATTAAATAAATCTTTTTAAAATAAATAAATAAAAATAAAAACTAAACTTTGGCTGAAAAGCCTATTGGATTCAAATAAATTTAAAATGATGACATTTGGGAGTATATCATTGATTATACAAGTGATTGTTTAGGCAATTCAGTAGTAAATATCAGACAGCCTGGGTATTTAAATTTGGCTTTCTTCTAACCTCTTTGATATGTTTTTTCCACAGAACAGGGTTTAGGGGATTTTTTTTTTTTAATGAAAGAAGAAGATAAAAGATAACAGGTAGAACTGAATTTAAGCTAACAAAAATTGAGTTTGATAAAATTGATTAAGTAGGGACACCTGGGTGGCTCAGTTGGTTAAGCCGCTGTCTTCGGCTCAGGTCACGATCCCAGCGTCCTGGGATCGAGTCCCACATCGGGCTCCTTGCTCCGCGGGGAGCCCGCTTCTCCCTCTTCCACTCTGTCTGCCTGTGCGCTCGCTTGCTCTCTCTCTCTCTGTCTCTGACAAATAAATAAATAAAATCTTTAAAAAAAAATTGAGTAAGTAGCTTTACTTCTTTGAGTTCTTATCTTATCCCTGAAATATGAGTTTGTTTAGTCAGTATTTCCTCCAGCATATTCTGTAGAACTTCAGTCCAATCAAATATTATTAACCTGACAAAAACTTTTTTCCAATAAGTTTAGAAAATACTAACTTAACCTTAATTTACTGAAACATTTCTCAGTTTTTAACACATTGTGAATCTCCAAAAATGGGTTATACCATGCAGCATTTCTCAAACTTATTAGAGGACAAAACCATTTTTATAAAACATCCTATAAACTACTATGCTATGAAACTAGGTTTGCTTTTTCAGTTTCATTTTATTCCACTATTAAGTTTCCATGATTTTAAGTAGAATCTCATTTAAAACAACAACAACAACAACAAAAAAAAAAAACAGTGACTAGTTCTCAGTCTGAAAGATGAAAGAGTTCATTTCTAGTTTATCCACACTGGAGACATCTTTCAGTACCAATTAGTTGGCCACAAACCAGGAAATTATGGATATGTCTACAAGTGAAATACAATTACTCAAAGCGAGGAAATGAGAATACTTCATCTGTCAGAACTTCCGAAGCTACCTTCAAAAAAGAGTAAGTTTCCTTTCTGAAAATGTGTGAGGAGTTTTTTAGTAGGGCATCAATGTTAATATTACTTCCAAGTTTTCTTAAAGTGTACGTGTGAGTAGTGTGTGTGTGTGTTGTATACACATTCTAAGAGATATTAATAATTTTAAAAAGTGATTCCCAAATTAGTTTGGGAAACACTGGAATTAAACACAGTTAAACAAGTTTTTTGTTTGTTTGTTTGTTTTTGTTGTTGTTGTTTTATAGTGCTTTGTAACTCTGCAAGAAGCAGACATGGTATTATGTGACCACTGGACTCTATCTTATAGGACTAGTACTCCACAGAATACATGTAGGGAAATGATGACCCAATCTATAGAATTTAGTGTTTTTGTTCATTATGAGGCCTGAGAATGGAAGGGAAAGATGTGACCAAATCTTCAGATAAACAAATTAAAGAGCCTAACATGATGGCCAGTAGAAACCAAGGTTAAGACATTTAAAAAATAGATGTAAATTGTCATATATTACTGATGAGGATATTCTATGAAGAGCAATTTATCAAGTTACCCTACCTATATACATGCACTTGTATTAGTCACTGAAGCATTGCTTGAAAATAGCTAAAGATTAGAAGCAGCACAAGTGTCTAGAGAATACATGTTAAAGTAAGATACATACCTATAATGGGTTCTGCATAGTTGATAAGGTCAGTTAACATGCAGGTCAATTCCAAGAAAATGAACTCCTTAAAGACACATCTTGCTAATTTTTTTTTAATCTCAAGGATCTACTACAGGTCCTGAAACACTATAGGTGTTCCATAAATATTTGATAAATAGTAAATAAAATTACTGAATGGATGACACCTTTAAAACCAAAGTCCTCTATATCAAGGAAATTAATTCTTACATTTTCTTTTCTTAGGGCCCCAGTAAGTGCCCCTTTTTATTTTCTTTTTTAAAGATTTTATTTATTTATTTGACATATAGAGATCACAAGTAAGCAGAGATGCAGGCAGAGAAACAGAGACCGAAGCAGGCTCCCTGCCGAGCAGAGAGCCCAATGCGGGGCTCAATTCCAGGACTCTGGGATCATGACCAGAGCCAAAGACAGAGGCTTTAACCGACTGAGTCACCCAAGTGCTCCTCTGCCTGTTTTCTTTACTGCTGATGTCCCAGAACTGAAAATACAAGGTGACACCAAACAGAGCCCTCCCTAAAAAGCCACTGAATTAATATATGGAGAGTTTTGACAGAACCCACCATGCTATACTCTGGTGGGCTAAAAAGAAAGTTCTTTCAAGTGAAAATGTACATGGCTACTGCCTTTTTTTTTTCTTTTTTTTTTTTTTTTAAAGGAGAATTGTCTGAGTTTTCTACAGTTTACTTTTGGCTTCAAAAATTTACTGAGAACCTATTATGTAGTATACATTAAACTGGATATACAGAGATAAATCATAAACAGGTTCTGCTGCTCAAGAACTCAACTGTTGTGTAAAAGAAGTTAAGAAAGTAGAGAACAAAGCATGATTGGAATTCAGGAAAAGAAGCCATCACCTAATCTGCTCAGTCATTACCAAATTCCTCATTTACAAATATACAATGAAAGAATTTTTAAAAGTTCTCAAGAGGCACTATATTTTTCAAATATTTTTGTCTACTTCTAGGTGACTAACCATAGTCTGTACTACACAGAATGGGAAGGGATATTCAATTATCAGAATGCTGGCCAGGGATACAGAAGGGGAAAATCAAGTCCAGGTTCCAGTAGTATCCTGTTGTGGTATGGTTGCTTCTATATGAATGAAATAACTTTCATATCTCCTGGTGCTTTCCCATTTTTCTTTCCTCATCTCATCATCCCCTCTACAAAAACAAGTAATTAGCTCTCCTGTGCTTATTATCTTAGGGTAAATTTGAGGGGAAAAAATGTCTTCCTAGTTCTAAACTCCAAAACCCAAATTTGAAGGAACTGGAGAGGACTTTGGTCATTTAAAAAAAAAAAAAATGTAGGAGAGAAGCAGGATCTGGGCAGTGTGAGGCCTTCTTAGAGAGACCATAAAAGACCTCCCCAGAGGACAGAAAGTGATAAAATTTATTATTGGTCCTTACAAGAAGCAAGGCCCCAGCGGAGCTCAGGGAGCAGAAAGGGGAGGAAGCACAGTGAGTCCAGGTACCAGGCACCTTAGGGATCCCCAAAGAGATCTCAATGTTCCAGAACAGTAGGAAAGGATGGAATGATAACCACACACAGGAGTAACAGAGAGCCACTAGACTTGAAGAAACCTTGAAAAGAAAAAGGAAAGTCTCATGGGTACTATGTGGGACCCAATATCAGAGAAGCAGATGAAAAAATGCGTATCTCAGGAGACAAATACATCTAACAATGTCAAAGTCTACAGGCCATCCTGTCATGTTTGGGTACCACATAATCCGTGTTCCCCAAAACTTAAATTTCTATTATAAGAAAGGGGAGGGGGAAGATTTATGTTTCTGCTAACCCAGCAAAATGGAGACTCAAAATAGAAATGTAAGTTTAAATTACAAAATAGAAATTTAAGTTGAGTTACAATGGAAAAAAAGAAAAAGTTATGTTTTCTGCCCACCTGGACTGTGGGCTCTCAAAGAAGCTGGCTATAGCTAGCTCCACATGCCTTAGGATTCCTGCAATTACCATGTCTTACATTCGCACAGATACACTAAAGTCTCTGGTTTCAAACCAGTCACAAACATCTCTCTATGAATGGCCTCAAACATTGCCTGGGCTCCAATGTGATAGCCTTACTAAAGCTCATCTGCTTTCAGCAGGGGGGTCTCCTCCTTCAGAACAGCTAAGACACAATGAGTTGAGACCCAAAGCCACTCACTCTCCAAGAATGTGGTCATTAGAGCTATATCATCCGTCACCTTTGGGTGGTAATTAGAAAAGGGAAGTCAATAACAATAGTACATAACACTACTTTACCAAGATTTAAACAAGTTGTAATATTGTAGAACATCTATTGATGAGTCCAAATGTGCCACAGGCTATTGAGCACAAGAAGGGCTTTGATGGGAGGCTTTTCATTATTAATTTGATGGGGTGAGGTTTATAGACATCACAGCATACATTTTCGTTTGTTACATGAGCCCCAGCCTCCCACAGCCATCAAATCTAATCAGCATCTTCTGGGGTCACACCCCAGGGTGGGGGAAGATGCCTCAGAAATCTGTATTTGGGAAACGCCTGGGTGGCTCAGTTGGTTAAGCAGCTGCCTTCGGCTCAGGTCATGATCCCAGCATCCTGGGATCGAGTCCCACATCTGGCTCCTTGCTCCGCAGGGAGCCTGCTTCTCCCTCTGACTCTGCCTTCCACTCTGTCTGCCTGTGCTCGCTCTCGCTCTCTCTCTCTCTGACAAATAAATAAATAAAATCTTTAAAAAAAAAAAAAAAAGAAATCTGTATTTGGGACTTGCAACCCCCATGAAGGAGAAGAGTCAAGACTTCTTGACTTTGTAAGGCTCTTTTCCAAGTATAGGAAGTACTCCAGGAAAGCAAAAGAAAAGGAACCTGTGATCCTTGGTAAAAATCTAAACTGGAAATTAAAAAACCAGGGTTTTAGTTGAGCTCCGCTACTACTAACTGGTTCTGTGCCCTTAGGTACAGATCTAATGTAACTTTACCTCTCTAGGCTAGAGTTTCTTCATCTGAAAAAATTAACTCTTAAGGGGACTTTCAGGCCCAATATTCCATGATTTTAGTATCTTGAGTTATCTCTTTCAGTCTCATAGTTTAATAACATCTACTTGCAGCTACTTCCTATTTTTATCTGCATCCCAACCCGTCTCCTGAGCTCCAGATTTATATATGCAATTGCCCTTGACAAATTCATTGGGATGGCATCTCAAACTTTACATATCTAAAACCAAATTCTTGACTGCTCCCTAAAGCCTGTTTCTCCCTACCAGTTTTCTCAGCTCAGTGAATAGCAACTGCATTCTGGAGCTTGCCATCCAACCTTCTATCTCTCACACTCCATATCTAATCCTTTAGCAAATTTTGTTAGCCCTATCTTTGAAGTATGTCCCTAATCTAATGCCCATTACCACAACTTCCTAGTCCGAGTGTCCATCTTCTTCCAGCTTAACTAGTGCTTGCTCCTCCTCCACTCATGCTCATCACTGGGCTATTCTCCACAAGCCAGCAAGGATGGCCAGTCCTCTGCTCTTGCCCCCAGATATCCTTACATTTTGCTTCTCACTTCCTTCAGATCTCCATTCAAACTCATCAGAGAGGACTTTCTTCACCATCCCACTTAAAATAGTATTTGTATTAGTTTTTTATGCTATGCAAAAAATCACCACAAACCAAGTGGCTTAAAACAACAGGCATTTATTTTCTCAATTTCTTGAGACAGGAATCTGGACACAGCTTAGACTCTCAAGGCTGCAAACAAGGTGCTGGGTAGGCTACATTCTCATCAGAAAGTTTGGGGATAAATTCGCTTGCATACTCATTCATGTTTTGGGCAGAATTCATTTTCCTTACAGCCTTGCAACTGAGTTTCCTATTTTCTTAGTAGCTGAAAGAGGCTGCTCTCAGTTTGGAGGGGCTACCCTCAGGTCATTGTCATGTATTTCCTTCCACACGCAATTCACAAAACTACCAAGAGAATTTCTCCTCCACTCAGGTAGAGCCCAGTTCCTCTTTTAAGAGCTTTTACCTAAGTCAGGCCCATCCTGGATAATGTCCTTTCTGAGTAGCTCAGAATTCCCCGATTTGGGAACTAAATTACATTTTCAAAATCTCCCTACCTTTGCCATAAAACATAACCTAATCATAGAATTCACATTCTATTCTATTCACAGGTGGCATTCACATTGAAATTGGAGGAGTGGGTGAGAGTGATTATACAGAGAGTGAAACCAGGAGCAGGTATCTTGGAGCCCATCTTTTAATTCTGCCTATCACATCATACTACCACAACATTTACCCCATCTCTTTTCATATCCTCTGCCCTCCATCTACATTTTGTTTATTTATTATTCTATTTTCCCTGCATAGAATGAAAGATTTCTAGAGCAAGGACTTAATAATGCTCACTGCCATTTTTCTGGCAACTACAACACTGGCTCAAAGTTCCATAAAAATTTCTTAAATGAACAAATGAATGAATGAATGCAAATGTAAATATCTCTCTTTCTCATCCCAGGAACTCCAGTATGTTATCTCCAATTGTGTATTATTCCTCTAACAGACCCTGGTCACATGCAAGTCAGCTTCAGTGAATATTTATTGAGCACTTACTCTTTACCAGCCACTTGAACACACTGTAGTTAATCCTCACAATAATCCTCTCTAAATCACACAATCTCTTCTGAGCCTGGCTGGTAGAAAATTGAATTTCAGGCATACTTTTGGGAGTCTTATATTCCTAAAGTAGGCACTAAGTATTTATTCTCTCTTTCTCTTGTGTAGTAGTAAAACTCCTCAATTTTAGCCAGGCACACAGTCACCTGATTACAGACCCCCCTAATACAGTTTCTCTTGAAACTAGATATAACCAAAGACAAGATTCAAGTCAATGGACTAAGAGAAGTGATGAGCACACCTTCATCTCCATAAAGGCAAGATCGCTCTCCCTGAACCCTTCTTTTTCTCTTTTATTAAGGCTAGAGCATAGATATGAAGGTAAGCAAGCTTCATCACTCCAAAACAAGATCCTTAGCCTAGGGCTGACAAGTCTTCAAAGAATCCATGAATAGAAATCAGGGGGATCCAAAAACTGGGATGGGAAATTACAACTTCATTTTCAGAAACCTATAATTGAAATTCAGCTTTTACTCTCATTACAAACGTAGGCAATAAACCACAATAATGTTCATAGTATCTGTGACCTTATCACCCTCAGAAACCAAAGATATTTTCATATTACACTACATTTATATGGATAACATGAAGTAACAATTTATGTCCATCATTATTTTGAAACTAAAATATTGGACATACCAACAGATCATGTTAATAATCAGTAAAGAAACATATGCATTATTATACCACAAATGTGTCTTTTTATTATTGTAACAATTGTATATTGTTAAGATTTACAATCTTTATTATCTCCCTGTGTATTTTTATGCATCTAATATCATTTTTTAAAGATTCTTATATTTATCTGAGAGCAAGAGAGAGACAGAGTATGAGCAGGAGGGAGAGAAAATCTGAAGCAGACTCAACTGAGCACAGAGCCTGACGCGGAACTTGATCTCACAACTGTGAGATCATGACGGGAGCCGAAAACAAGAATCAGACGCTTAACCAAATAAGCCACACAGGCACCCCTAAAATAATTTTTTTGAGACACAGTTCATACATTCACCAGATTGCCCAAAGGGGCCATGGCATACGATTTTAACAACCTGTAATAGGAGATGGGGAGGTACCAAGATGGATGGAACATGGAATTCTAAATGCCCTTGCAGTGCACAGCTGTTTATCAGACCCAAACAGCTCATTTACTTCTAGACTATTACAAGAGAGAATAAAACTTATTCTAGCCTCTGGATCTTAGGGTCTCTGTGTTATCCCCACCCTAAAGTCAAGCAAGAATGCTGGGGGCTTTATGCTATACAAGGTACTGAGGGAGGAACTCTCTAGTCTTCAGACTGCTCTGATACAACTGATGCATTCACTCGCCGAGCCTGAATGTTCCTAATAGACAGAGAACAGTGGGCACCAGCAATGTTTAATGCCTACTAGTGCTAGAGAAGCAGCTCTTTAGGCTTGGCCCATCTATCACACAAACCTTACTCATCAGAAGTCCCAGCAACTCAAATGAAAGACAACAGAGTGACTATCCTGATTCTGTGGAACTTACCCCACCCCACATTCTTCCTGTCTCAAAAGGGATGCTCTATGAAACTTCACTCCTCTTTACCCACTTCTACCTCCCAAATTCAGTCATTCAACTCTAGCTTCCCCACCCCCCTGGAGTGATCCAAAATAACTCTCCTCAGTGAGCTTAGGTTTTCCAAACAATATTCTGGGTGGATGTTGTCTGGAAACTTCTCTTTTTGCCATACCCACTCCCTTTCACAAAATTTCCAGAGGCAGAGAACACAAAAATTAGGTTGCTGTCTTGCTATGGGGAAAATAAAAAATTCTATAAGCAGTGAGGTAAAAGTTACTATCTCAATATACTATGTTGCAGCTACTGCAATAATCCAAATGTGAAGTCTTAAGAGCCGATTCTGAGAGGTGGTAAGGGCAGAAAAAGAGAGGGTGGGGATTGTACAGAATTTATGGAGGTGGAACAAAAACGGTGACTGATTAGATATGGAAGGATCATGAAAAAAGAGAAGGCAAAATTGCCTTCAAGGTTGAGGCTTAAGTGAGCAAAAGTAGGATAATGAAAGAGAAACATAGGAAAGAATATTGTTCTGTAGAAAACAAGAGTTTTTAGATATGTTGAGTTTGAAAATCCAAGTAGAAATCCCAAGAGGCATGGAATGGGAACTCAGAGATCAGTATCTAAATAGAGATGTTGAGAGAGGCCAAGAAAATGAAGGAGCTCACCAAGACAGAGAATTAAAAAGGGCAAAAGCAGAATGCCTCCTCTGATCCTTAATGAACACTCACATTAAGGAACAGAAGAAACCTTCAAAAGAGACTAAGAAAAAAACTATTCAAAAAGGAAGAATAAAGTTAGAATAGTGCAATGTCACAGATAGCATGGGCTTCAAGCAAAATACATAGAAAAACTAAGGACATGAACTAAGCAAAAGGCGAGGGGATTTTTCAATGAAAAGATAGTTGGTTAGTAGATAGCTTACTAATAGGTATCCATATAAATAAGACACCCTGAGGTACAGATATTACCAGGGACAGAAACTGTCAAGATTCTTTTCAGGGGTGTGATGGAGCCACAATCTTCCCTTAACACCTTTGTCACAATTTCTAGCAAACTCACTACCAAAAATAGGTCTACTTGCTATTTATAATCATAAAATGTCCTTGACTTGAAAAATATCTCCATCCCAGAAGGCATCATTCAAAGGCAAATGGACTTGGAATTATTAAATGTATTCCATTGGATCAATATCATGGAGAATACTTATTTTCATTTCACTTATCAGAAAACTACATGTATTACATATAGCAGCTCTTAATATATGAAACATTTTCCTCCAAGCTGTTCAAATGAAGATATTTCCCTCCATTTTCATTCTATATTGAAGGAATAATGTAAGTCCTATTTGGAGCACTAGCTAGTGCTTGCCTAAACCCTGCAAATGTTCACCCACGATGGAATCAATAGATGGAATATAGAATTCATCTCACAGATGAATGACGCCTAATGGACCCTAGATTTTAATTCTGAGACATGAGCCTGGCCTGAAAAGCTAAAAAAGAGAGAGAGAAGAAAGAAAAACCAAGTTCTTCCTTAATTCAGACACAAACAGAAGTGTTCGTATTTAGACAAAGGAAAAATTATGCAATTAACATTGCCCTCATAACCTCCCTGGTGAGCATGAATAAAACATTAACAGGAATTATACAGATTAAATATTGAGGTGCTGGATGCTGGAATTCACCACAAATAATGGAAGCTTTTACACTGATCAGTTATTTCTTTATTAAAAGATTTGCAAAATTCAGAAAGAAACATGATCAGACAGGTTTAAATTAAAGAAACTTCTTTTCCATTAACCACAAAAGAAAAGTAAAATGACAAATTTAAGTTATGCCTGGCTTCCCTAACATCTGATAATTTAAAGCTTTCTCATGGTTACATGAATTTTTCAATTTCTCTCCAGATATCTGGCAGCATTTGGATGCAGGCTTCCAACATGTGTTCAGTCTCCATGCTCTGTTTTCATTAAAATCAATTGTGTTGTAGGGGGCTATGGGGTCAGACCCTCAGCAGTAGATGGCACTAGGCAGGCTCCAATCTGATATATGTTTCAGGAAGCTGAAATGAGGGGATCTTGCTGATGTCTCTGATCACTGCACCATAGCGGTATTGTACACTCTTCTCTTTTCCCAGTCCCCTCTACTTCACCCGCTCAGCCGCTGATCTACTTGGCTGAGAAAGGAATTTATGAGTACACCCTCTTCACCATCCCCTGCCCTCTTTTTGTTTTTGTATTCATCCTTCTTCCCAGTCTCATGATAAAACCTCAATGGTAAGTCCCCCCACCACTCAGCTTCTATTTTTTTCTCTTGTCCATTACTGAAAGATGGTGGTCACGAATCATCAGTCCTTTTTCAAGTGTCTCCTCTAGCTTCTTACCCTCTGTCAAAAGCAGACCATGGCTTCTCCCATTCTGGTTTTGAGGAAGGAAAGACCCATCATAACCTGCAAGGAGGTCTTAATTCTCAATGCATAATTCCATAGACCTCCTTTTCTTCTCCGTCAACCTTTCTAATAAGTATTCTATGCTGGGAGGCAAAATAAATATGCAGCAGTTAAGATAAAATAAAAAGGGAAAAGTCCCACTCACAAAATCAAGAAAAATACGAAACATAAGGGGAAAATTTAACAAAAATGTACCTATCTGAATCATATCACAATAGTGATACTTTTAACTTTTTTTTTTTAAAGATTTTATTTATTTGACAGAGAAAGATCACAAGCAGGCAGAGAGAGAGAGGAGGAAGCAGGCTCCCCGCTGAGCAGAGAGCCTGACGCGGGGCTCGATCCCAGGACTCTGAGATCACGACCCGAGCCGAAGGCAGAGGCTTTAACCCACTGAGCCACCCAGGCGCCCCTTAACTTTTTTTTTTTTTAAAGATTTTATTTATTTGACAGACAGAGATCACAAGTAGGCAGAGAGGCAGATAGAGAGTGAGAGAAGGAAGCAGGCTCCCTGCTCAGCAGAGAGCCCGATGTGGGACTCGATCCCAGGACCCTGAGATCATGACCTGAGCCGAAGGCAGCGGCTTATGGGAAAACTGATTATCCAAAAAAAAAAAAAAAAAAAAAGTCCACAAAGTGATGGAATGTAAATTGAAGAAGTTGTTCTGAAGTATGTTTTATTTATGCCCATCAAGAATCTTTAAAAATTGTTCATATCTTTTTGACTCTGTAATACCATTTCTAGGAACCTGACAGAACTATAGATCAAAATGCATGCACATCTTGTATCTTCATGTATATGTTCATTTTGGTTTATGATAGTGAAAAAAATATTAGACATACCCTAAAATTCCAATAAGAGGTGAATGGTTAAAATTTATGGCACATCTAAGTAATAAAATGTTTGTAGCTATTAAAACTCAGGTTGGCTAAGTGTATAGGGATGTGCTTATTTTGTAACATTAAGGAATGCATTTATATTAACTAGTATAACTAGTTGAAAAGCTATACAAGGCATTAGAGGAATGTATACCAATATTGTAATAAAAGCGATCTCTGGGGAATACATTTTTGGTAACAGATTTTTTTCTGTTCTTTTATACTTTTCTATACTTTCCAACTTGTCTGAAGTGAGCATATGCTATCTGTTAAGTATAAAATTAAGAAATCGGAAGAAAAATTTAAAGGAAGAGGTAAGACACTCCCAAAACAGTAGAGCTTTGTGTTAGGCACATGGTTTTTGGCATCATGCAAATGTGGTTTCAAGTTCTAGTTCTGCTCTTTCTGGTTTTAACTTTGGATGACAATTCTGGATCTCAATTCCCTCCTATATAAAGTTAATAGTACTTATCCACAGGGTTATTGGAATAATTAAATTATATCATTCATACCCTGGCTACATATAATAAGTCCTGAAATTCCCTGCAATGATTGGTCCCCTTCTTTCCCTGCAAACCCCTACTATTCGTCTTCTAGGAAACAAACGAACTTTCACAAAGGGCAGAAAAGCAGATCACCGTTACAGAATGAAAAAGGTAAGTGTTCTTCCCACATTGACAGAAAATAGGCTTCTGGGATTTGAGTGGTAGGTAGCAAAGGACTGAGAAGACAAGTAAAGAAACCTGAACTGTGAGCTTCACCACTATTTCACATGGCTGCATGGGTTGGATCCTTCAAACAAGGGTATACACACAGAATCTATAGTTGGCCCAGCAGGAATGCAGATTGATAATGGCTGAAACAGCCTGGGTTTGCACCCTCACTTTCCAAAAGGAAAATGAGTTCCCATTCTAATGGCCTACCATATGCTCCCACCCTCCAAGAGTTTATTCACACAATTCCTCCTGCTGGGAGGTACACCAACACACACACACACATCTTACTCTCTACTTAGTGCCACATCCTTTAGAGACCAGCCCCAAAACCACCTTTACCTGGAGATTCTTCTCAATCACCATCACATGGATTCTATATCCTTTACTTCCTGCTCTAAGGACTGTGGCCCCACCTTCAGGCCCTGGCTTACTCCCTGCTAATGAGCCAGCTCTGTGGACTTGTCTCATTTCCCTGCTGGATCGCAAGAAGTAGTCTTCACCATCCTGCTGTAACGGTGCAACACACAAAACAGGTGTTCAGGAAGACCTTGAATGAATAAGCTAATTTCCTGTCAGGCTGGTTAAAACCTGTTCATGGACAATTTCCCTTTTCTTCAACTTCCCACTACAAGAAAATACAGAAATAAGCCACTTTCTCCCCCATTTTTCATTCCAACAGAGAATCAGGACACCAGTGCAGGTATAATGCTCCTCCTTTTTTTGACCTACAGCCCTGCAGAGGCTGCCTTGAATTGTAGCCGACTATATGGATTTTTAGTTTTGAATCTGCAGTACATACAGTCTCATCTCTCAAAAACCAGATATTGATCTCTGTCTCACTGGGTCTACACAAACTGGATTGCCTGAATTCAGGGATTGTTTTTTAAGGAACAAATTCAGTAAATTAAATGGAGTGGGTTTTTTTTGTTTTTTTTTTTCCTTATACTATGCCAAACAGCAAGTTTGATGGGGTCTTTTGTTTTTTATCTAGCTTTTCTGGTGACAAAGAAATCTCCAATGTAGAATGGTTTTAGGGAAGCCATTTTTTCATGACTCATCAAAAAATGAACCATATACATAAAATTTTTACTAACTTTGCCATAAATGCAATTGTGCCTCAAGCAAGCCCTAGCTACATATACCAAGAAAAGAGTTAATGAGGAAGAAGCCCAATCCAGTGGCTGATTCACAGATGGCTACAAAAATCATAGATGTTGCCTCCATGGTGAACAGGTCATGGAATTTACTAATATTTATTGAACATTTCATGATTTATCAGATGCATGAATAAGACAGGTTGGTATCTACCCTCAGAGGCTTTCAGTCTAGTGGGGTTGATGGACCTCACTAGTCACTACAGCTGTGATGGGGGGAGCCCAGAAGAAGTAAAATTGCTATAGACATTTGGCAAGACCTAACTTAGCCTGAAGAATAGTCCTTAAGGATTTATCATTTAAACAGAACCCTGAAAGATAAGTAAAAGTCAACAAGGTTATTTGGAGTCAGAAGTGGATAAGGGCTCAAGAAGAGAACGATCACTCCAGACAGAAGGAGCAGCATATACCTGGGATGAAAGAAAGCATGGCTTGTTTGGGAAACTGAGAGATGTCCTTGATGGCCAAGTTGTACAAAAACAAGGTGGGATTATTTTTAATAAATCTGGGGGAAGAAAAGAGGGGAGCATGAGAGTTGAGACTGAAAAGGTAAATAATTCAAATTCTAGAGGGTCAGGTGAAGATTCTGAACTTTTTCCTAAATGCAATGAGAAGGCACTTACAAGTTTTAAGTTTGGTTGCTTCAGACGCAATAAAGAGAACCACTTGAAAAGGCAGAATCAGAGAGATGACTTAAGAGGCTGTTGCTGCAGCCCAAATAAGAGATTAGAGTGGCCTGAGGGGCATAGTGACAGTATACATGGAGAAAAGGGGGCAGATCTGAGGAAGAATTCCAAAATTGTCAATCCTCAAAATCATACTGGATGCCTCCTTTTATTGAGTCAACTTCTCACCTCATGCCCCCCAACCTCCTAATATCCCACTATCTACTAATATCCTGATAATATGAAAGTGGGGAGAAAAAAAAGTCTTTCCCTTCACCCCCGAAGCATTTTTGAGAACTTACCTATCATATGCTCGGTATTGGTTAGAAAGAGACCCAGCACCATTAAACATGTCTATCCCCACTTCTGTATCAAATTAAGCAGTGGAGATCCCTGTCCTTTAAAAGAAATCAGTTCCAGCACAGCCACTGGGAACAGAAGTGAGCCTGAAAACTGAGTCCACAAACTTCTCCCAGTCCAGGCAGGGTTTTGTCTATGTGACCACCCAAAGAGAAGATGGGGGTCAGCATCAGGCTGCCCCAAGAAGGAAGGAGACTGACTACTCTTCCCCTCTGCTTCCCATAAGACTCCAGCCACTTCAAGACTAAAATGGATGTTGATCACAGATTCTTAAGAGGACTTTAAAAAAAAAAAACAGTAATATGTTCCCCCTTCTATTGTGTATTTTCCTAGAAACATTCTGTAAAAGGTTTTTATTATCCAAGGTAGCTTTTTAGACATTGCTCCAGCTTTAAGTGTATTCGCATTAAGATGCAGCTTATTTCTTGTGTCTCCCAGAACCTTGCCCTCTCGCTATTAGTACATTTATCACCCCTCACACTCACAACAGAACAAGAGAAGTCAAAGTAGATGAAAGGGACCAGATCCATTTGCTCCTAACCAGGCCCCTTAAGAGCCTCTTAGAGGATCCCAGGTTACAAATATGTCCATCTTTTCTATTCACAAATACCTTTTTGAAGGCAAAGACGGGTCTATAAAATGGTAAAAGAATAAAGTCTGTTTTTTCCCACTGCCCCTTCTAGAATCTTTTCTTCAAAATGTTTTTTATCTCTTAGCCACAAGACTGGCTTTAGATGTATACCATTTGTTCCCAAATGTGGTTTAAACATATATCTGTTTCCCTAGGATTATGGCTTCCTGGGGCAACCAACCTACTAAAAGGTGTGAACAGGGAAAGAACTTGATACTTTTGTTTTGAGGGACAGAGAAAGAAATCAGGGTCTTATGATCACATCTCTGTCAACAGAATTGCATGTACTTTAACAGCAACTTTGTATTGACTCAAAACCTTTGCAGGGACAACTGCTAGTTTCCATGACAACCACGTCTATAGCACCTAGTTATCCCCCTGCACTTTGGTGACACAAGACAGAGGAAGGCCACGTGTGATAGATTCAGTTATGCATCAGCTGCAGCTATGGATAGTCAAGAGAGACCCAATTTACCCTACACCTTGAAAGTTTAAGATGTTATATAGCTGACATGATGCTGTGGTCAAAGGATAAGAACATGTAAAAATACAGGTCTGTGTAAGTTTGGCTGTGAGCCTTGAAGGTGGTTGGACTTGTTTCTCATGTCAAAATGCATTTTTCAGTGAGCCCTGGTGCCTGAATGCAAAAATACATGAGGAGTGCTTAATTTCCCTTGATTTTTTTCCTTCTCAAAGGCCTTTCTTTTTTTTCTTCATTTTAGAATGGAGCAATGATGAAAAATACATTAAACATGAGGATAAGAATCCTAATCTGAACTATCCTTCCAGTCATTCCAATTGAAATACTCCGTGAATTAGAGGATGCCTCATGGAAAACATCTTTATGAGAGAGGAAATTATTCTCTCCCAGGAATTTGACTGCTTGTTTTTGGTCTGTTCATACAGAAGCCTGCTCAGAGCTAAAGCATAGACACTTGAGTCGAACCATGGTAGGCTCTCTCTAGCCTCACTCTGTCATTTATGACTGTTAAAGCCTTTGCAAGTTATTTAATATTAAAGGTCTAAGTTCTTTATCTGTAAACTGGGAATAATAACTACTTTACAAGATTGTTAGGCCTAAGATAAGATAAAAATCTTACACTGTGCATGGCAAATATATTATTCACATTCTTATTAACTATTATTATATTTATTATACTTTAGCTCAGCACAAGGAGTCATCTTCATGTTCCTTTAGGCTAGTTTATCATATCTATATTCCAGTTTCAAAGGACCTAATTTTTATAGCCTGTTAGTAAATAAATGAAATACCTTTTAATTGAACCCAAAATTATTATTTTAATTAAATTTCCAGGATAATTCCTCAACATCATATTTTACTTAAATCGGTCAAATAAAGACTTCAGATATCCATATTTCATCATAAGAGATGTTAGGTGTGTCAATGACATCCTAAACTGTTGTTCTAAAGTAGTAATTTTTAAAAATTATTCTATCTGGACAAACTGTGCAGAACCATATCAAGATTTCTACAGTCCTGGGAAAATTTTGACTATTCAGCCTCTGAAGCCTTTTGATGTCTTTCATGAATTTAAAAATATCTTTAAAGTCATTATAATAAAATAAGGATCTGATTCAACAATTTTTATTAAAACATAAATCTGTTTTTGAAAGAGAATCTCACTGTCCCTCCCAAAATACCATGAACTGGTGATCTGGAGGTGTGACTGGGTGGCTCAGTCAGGTAAGCATCCGATTCTTGATCTTAGCCCCTCTCAGGGTTGTGAGTTCAAGCCCTGCACTGGGCTTTACATTAGGTGTGGAGCCTACTTTTCAAAAAGAAGGTGATCTGGAAGGTCAAATGGGAAAATATTCAGCACAAACTTTTTAGGATTATCTCTGGTAGTCCACCTTCCCATAAGAACATCATTTGCAAGTAAGATAGTATTTCATAATCCAAACCAATTTTGCAAGCATCTATAAGATAGATATAATAGGACACAGTCATCTTGCCCACACATTTGTGAAAATGTCCTTCTCTACTTTAGTGCTTGGAATAAGGTACAGACACCCTAAAGGAATCCCCTTCATGCCTCACCCAATTACTCAAATAGGAGATAAAATTCAAAGGGGCAGGGGAAAATTCAAAGTGGAAGAGGCAGGGGCAGTGATGAAACTGAGAAACCACACAGGCAGATTACTGAAAGCGAGCAAAAGAAGCCAAAGCAAAAGGTTTTTCCAGCAGTGAAAGTGGACAGAGATACATGTTATCTGCAAGGTCTTCAGGAAACATGTGTGAGCCTTGTAGAGGCCATCCAAGACAGGGACATACCACCTGGGCAGGGCTCCAAGAGAAAAACCTGGGTAGATGACCTGGCTCAGTGAGTAAAAATCAAGCAGCTGAAAATCAGACTACTCAACTCTTCCTGTGCCTTAATCTTTATAGTTGTAAATGCATAAGCTAAACTTCACTGGCTGAGCAAAACTGGTACATGCAAGCATTGCAAAGAATAAGAAGGCAGTAGAATAGAATGTTTCAGAACACAAACTCTGAGCCCGTCTGCCTGGGTGTAAGTCCTGGATCCACCACTAACAAGCTCTGTAACCTTAAGCAAGTTATGCAATCTCTCTGTGCTTCATTTTCTTCTTCTGTATAATGGGCTTCATGATAGTACTCATCACACAGGGTTGTTATGAGAGTCAAGTGAGTTGATACTGTAGAACAATGCCTGTATCACAGGTACTCTGCTAGCTACTATCATTATCAAGAATGAAAAAAGAAGACACAGCTCTTGGCAGCAAGAATCTCACTGACTAGTAGGAAGACATACACATAAACAGGCTCTTTTAAGGAATAATAAATGCTACATAAAAATATGCACAAACTACATAGGTTCCAATATCTTATGTAATTGTGTCTTGCAGCCAGTAAGTTATGATCTATCACTGTACCCTGTGTTTCCATCTGTTCCTTATTCCTGAACAACTGGGAAGTAAAGAAAAGATGACTCAAAAAAAAATACATACAAACTGTTGAGGGTGCAAAAGATAATGTCATTATTACTGTATTTGACAACCAGCTCATTCAAATATTGTACCCTGTCCTCTTATTTACATTCCTGTCATTTTCTATACGCAATGTGCATCCAAGAGAATTCTCTCCCTCAAATTCCAATATAACAACATGTGGTAGTTAATATGTCATTGACATTTAATCTAATTGCTCATATGTAATGGCCACGATAATAGTTATTTTGTCCCTGACATTTATGTTGCTTGAACATTATATGGCTTAAATTGGCCCACAAGCTGTAACTGTCTTCCGTTGCTATCGGTCTTCAAATTTCCCAAATTGAGAACAAAATTTCAGTACTAGGGTACTCTTTCACATGCAAACAAATCCACACACACAAGCACATATATATGCACAAAGAGGATGCCTGGGTGCCACAAATGAATCTACCCCCGCCTGGTCAATTTGTTATCATTTTTCATCATTCAATTGATTGCACAGCAATCAGCTGGACTGATCATGTGGCAACTCAACCTGGCCATTAAGACAGCTGTGATAATCAGATCAACTGAGGGACATTCAGTTATTGTATTCATCCAGAGATGCAGGAGTCTCCCATGTCAAAATACTTTGCAGCCCCCAGGTAGACTTTATTTTTTTAATGAAATTTTTTTTAATGAAATCCTGCTTTAAGCCTTTCACATAATTGGTATCTAATTATCAAGTTCACTCAAAGCACCACTTTTTGAAACGAACACAAAGAACATGGAAGGTATGTGCTACATCTACAGAGACTCTCCTATTAAATAATGTAGCTGGAAAGAGGTGCCACTAAGACAAGAAGGCTTTTTGGCTCCTGTGTAAAGGGCTAAATTCATGTGGTGCTTAATTTCCCAATTCCTGATTCCAGAGTCTGTGCAGCAGCAACGTCTAGTTAGCTACAGCTTCATGTCCTGCAGGGTGGTGGGTGCAGCTGGACAGCAGCAGACTGCTGGGTCAGTTTGATTGTATGGCCCAGCCTGAAGAGCCTCCTGGGACCACCAGTGTTCTGCAAATTAAACTCGGCCTGGCCTGAAGGTCAGCAGCCATCCCCCAGCAGTCACTGGCCGTCCCAGCCCACTGCCCTTGAGAAATTGGTACGCTGCAAAACATATTTGCTCAGAAACAGAGAGAAAACGATTCTTCACCTAATTACATCCATTTGGCTCTGAACAGATAGATCAGTTCTCTTTGCAGGAGGAACAAAGCAAGATGGAAAGGAATGTTTATATTTATGTTTGTTGGATCTCTCTAAAATTTTTATAAAGAAGCTGTATAGCTAAAATTAAATAATGACGGTCTTATACTTTGTGAATTGTACACACTACGTAAAAGAGGGAAAAGGAGGTAAGAGAAGGCTGGGAAGGGAGTGGGGAAGCACCCACTGCAGGACTGTCTTACAGAAATGGCCACAGTGAATCCCTACCCACAAATAGGTCCCAACCACAAATGCCTTCTCTCTAGTCTCTACCAAAACAGCAGTCATTCTCCATCATTCAAAGGCCTGAGTGCCACAGTATAATCTTTCTTAGCTCTGCGCAATGTCTCTACTTGTTGGCAAAGACACTGGAGTTGTAGCCAGGCTACTTTGTAAGCTACTTTGCTGAGGGTTAAGTCAATGGACAGAGAAGCCCAGAGTACCCATGTTCTGAAAGTACCCATGCAGCAGCTTGAGAACCAAGCTAGTGTGCCAGCCCATAGAGGCAAGGCTAACTGACCTCAAGTCTAGTTGTACAGATTGTAAAGTCAAAAACATTCCCATTGGCCAAAGAAGCTTCCAGGGCCTTTACTAATATCTTCCCACTTAGCTGGTGTCCAAAATGAGTTCCCTCATTCTTTTTCTATACCTTCCCCATCTCCATCCTCACTATCCTCACTCCTCCAATTTTGTTCTCTTAAACCCTTCATTCACACTAAAATAGATATTTTATCAACATATTATGTTTGGTTGTATTTTAAGTGGGATCAACATCAAAGAGATGAAACTCTGGTTGGAGTTCCAGGCCTTGATCAGGGAAGAAGTTAGGGCCACATGAGCTTTTCTGACATTCCTAAATATCCTACCCTGGTGGGAGTCACCACTTTCTCTGTCTTGTGCTGTGCCCCCAGAATTATCCCCTCATGGTTGCCTACATGCACATTCCTTTCATGCACAGGCATGCCGAGGGCTAACTTAGAAACTACCATGAGCATAATATTTGGTTCAAAAGCCCTAAGAAAACATGGGCCTAGGGAAATAAGGCAGATAAAAGAGCTAGGTGTAAGAGCCAACTTTTACTCCCAGCTCCACTAGATTCATCTGAACACGAGTATGTTCATTATGATCTCTTTACCACACAACATCTTGCAGAAGGCAGTGGAAGCCTGTCTCAGAAAGGCTTTGAAACCACCCGATTAAGGGGATAGTACAGTTTAAGAACAAAGGGATACAAAGCCCTAATGTATAGTTTAAAACATTATTATCCTGCTAGTTTATGGTCTTTGAGAGCCACAGTTTCTAGTTATTTTATCTTAATTTGTAAGCAGTCCTAGCTGAATTGATCATTTATTTTCAAGATCATGCTATTAGTTACAAGGTTAAGATTCAAATGGTCAAGGGAAAAGAAAAAGAAGTGAGCCAGTGGTAAGAAAAATGGACCTCTTGATCTTTAGTAAGTATTTTGTTTGCAAAGCATGGCGCATGTCATTCCAGCTAATGGTGAAAACATTATGAGGTAGGGAATGGTCTTTTCACATCCAGCTCCATAGCACTGCAACATTTAGGGGCTGTCCAACTCTCCTACCATGGCTTGGGCTGAACAACTCTGGGGTTTCATTCTAGAAACACTGTCTCTGTTTAATTAATCATGTGGAGTGCCCTGTTCTTTGTGAGTTCATAGTAAAGTCTGAAAACAGAGCTTTGTCTTAGAGCTTCAGGACTCTATACTTTTAAGAAGCAAAATTTGACTCAAACAACAAACCATAGTTCTGTTCAGCTCAGAAAACTTGATACTAAGGAAAAAAGAAGGAAAGAACATGAACATATGTTGTGTATATCAACACTGTATACTTAGTTGAAGCATATTAACCATTCTCCACCATGTGCTACTGGCTGAATCCATTCATAGCTCAATCCAAAATTTTATTCAATTTTTAAAAGGAAAAGAAATAAAAGAACAAGAGTGGCTTTTTTTATTTCTGTCATTAACTGTGGTAAAAGGATGGTTTTTCAGCCCCTGGATAGCTAAGGGCACTTCATAATAGAATCCAGCGCCTTTCACCCCTAAATCACTGATTTGAATCCAACCCAGGTCACTATTGACAGAATGTTATTACCTCTAGGTGCTGTCTGGTGGCCCATGTAGAATGAGTTGATGGTCTCTGTCCTGTTTCATGTGGACAGTTGCCCATGTCACCTCGTTGTCAGTTTCAAACGAGAAGCCAAGGAGTTAATGGATATGGAGCCCAAGCCCCCCTCTCACTGCAAGGTGGTGACCTCCAGGTCGGAGTGGAGGGCACTGAGTGCGATATGTGAAGCTGGGCCCTGATCTCCCTCATCACTTTCCAGGACATCAACCTATCTCATTGTTCCACAATTGCCTTTGTGAGGGACAAAGAATAAAAAACATGGCTAGTGCTTCAGTCAGAATTTGTTTCCATTTTTCCCAGAATGGAAGCCTCCCAGTGATGAATGGCACTTATACAAACTTCCAGTTCACCATCTAAAGAAGAAAAACAGAAATTCGTAACACCAAAGCAAAGCCAGATAAGCATTCATTTTGCAAATCAAATGCTTCTGGATTATTATTGCTTTAATGTAGTAGACTGTGCTGCAGAATAAATTATCTGAATTCAACCAGAGCCATTGACACAATATTGTATTCTTTTCCAAGAGAACAAAAACACACTTTTAGAAAGAGTGGCCATCTATACTCCATATTCTATGACCACATATATTCCTACCTAGATGAAACCTCAGAGATCATGTCATCCAACCCCTCCTCCCTTTTTGTCCAATGAGAAAACTAATCCCCACATAAGAAAATATCTTGTTCAAGATCACACAGTGGAAAAATAACACAAATAACACTAATGAGGAAGTTCCTGGACTTGTACCTCAGTGTTCCCTCACAGAGACATTTCATCTCATTTAGCAGGTGTTTACTGAGCACTTCCTGTGACCTGGGTCCAATGGTAGTGGTAGAAGTAGCAATGGTGATGGAAGTGGGGAAGAGGAACAAGAAGATGAAACAGAAACTCTCCCAGCTCATCACTAAACACAGAGCCTAGCACTGTGAGGTATCATTAACAAAAATGGAAGGATGAACAAAAGTATACACATTAAGTCTGTTTTGTTAGGTTTTGCCAAAAACCTGAGGCAAAGATCTGAGTGAAAATAATTTATTTGGGAGGTGATGCCAGGAAGCAGTGATAGAAGAGAAGGGACGAGGAGAAATGCATACAGAGTATGATGGCGAGCAAGCTGTTGCTGGGGGCATTAGGGCTCCATTCAACTAGGGAGTCATATCCCTTGATGGCGAGAACATGATTTGGGGCTGACCCACTAAGAGATGAGGAAGCTGGGGGATCTGCCTACCAATTCATCACTGATCGAAGGCTATACAAGCTGGGTATTCACTCCCCAGCACCTCTGGCCTGCCTGGAGGCAACCAAGCACACTCCTACTGTCATATGTAATCCTCAGATAGAGGGTCAGAAGTCCTGGCAGCAGGAAACCATCAGCCTTTACAGAAACTTGGAGTGTGGAAAGGGTGTAAGGAAGGGACCATAATATGGGGAAACTAATATTTATTAAGTTCCAGCTATGTGTCAGCCTAGACCCTTTCCTCATAACAGTCTTGAGGGGCAGGATTACCCCCATTTTAAAAATGATGAAACTGAGATACAGAGAAATTTAATGAGGGCCTGAGGGCAACTGTGTATAATTGAACTAAGGTCTGTCTGACTCCAACTGATCTTGTTAAGAATATCTCTAACACTGGTGCACTTGGGTGGTACAGTTGGTTAAGCATCCAACTCTTGGTTTCAGCTCAGGCCATGATTTCAGGGTCCTAGGATCGAGCTGTGAGTCTGGCCCCCAACTCAACAAGGAGTCTACTTGAGATTCTCCCTCTCCTTCTCCTTTCGCCCCCTTCTGCTCATGTTCTCTCTCTCTCTTTCTCTCTAAAATAAATAAACGTTTTTTTAAAAAAAGACTATATTAAAAAGACATTTAAAAGACAGTCCATAATACAGAACAAAGATGGAGGTTTGTTAAAGAAATACAACATGGGGGGCGCCTGGGTGGCTCAGTGGGTTAAAGCCTCTGCCTTCGGCTCAGGTCATGATCCCAGGGTCCTGGGACCAAGCCCCGCATCAGGCTCTCTGCTCAGCAGGGAGCCTGCTTCCCTTCCTCTCTCTCTCTCTGCCTGCCTCTCTCCCTACTTGTGATCTCTGTCAAATAAATGAATAAAATCTTTAAAAAAAAAGAAAGAAAGAAAGAAAGAAATACAACATAGGAAGTGATTGCTGTGTGTGTTAGATACAGAAGCAGGTATAGAAGAAGGTGTTGCTCCCCATGGTACATGGCCTAGCTCTCACCACTGTCTGCTCCCCTACTTCCCACTCACAAGCAGCAGCTCAACATGCTCCACCCTCCACCTCTGCTACCTCCTCTATAATGACTCCTCTGCACAATTTTCTCCTTCTAAAGCTCCTGCCTGGACCTTAACTCCTCCCTTCCAGCTCCCACAAAGAAGCCCCTCCACCTTATTGTCTCACACTCAGAGCCCGCAGTAATGGAGTTTCTCCCTCATGTCCCATTCTCCAAATATCTTTCTATTTTTCCATCTCCTCCCCAACATCCATAATAAACTGAAATTTGTTTCTGTATAGCAGCAGACAACAGGTGCTCAAGAGAGTCAGTGAATAAATGAATCACTACATTACTAAGTCAAGCTCCCAGAAGTGCTGATAGGAGAGCAGGCCTGACACTGAACTGAGAATTTCATAGCAACTTTCATCCAATTCCTGAAGAAAATTAGAGAGATCTCATATCCCTTAGGAATCAGCCGAGTTCCAACGATGTATGCTGTTAAAACTAGGAAAAAGCCCTTTGGAATTCTCCTGCCCAAGCACTGTGCAATTCCCAGAACCCTCCCCAAGCTCCAGTTTCCCTCAAAGGAACTATCCCAGTAATGTACACAGTTTAGCAAGACTGCTTAAGTGCACAGTTGCACAGACATTGAAATAAGATTCAAGGAGGGAAATCTGTCTCAGAAGATGTCAGAGGACATGAGGAATTGTCTTCTTTTCGCTCTTGGGCAAACCATAAGGATTTTGGAGGGGAAAGGTCATGTAGAAATGGTTATAAGATTTTTTTTTAATAACCTTCTCTGTTGGAGGGGAAAGGGCTACATGACAGTTAATAAGTGCCTATTTTGTATGAGGAGATATGTCAGGTGCTTTATACTTTCTCCTTTAATCCTAATAAAATCTTGTAAATAGTAATAATAAATGGTAATGTTCATTGGTGTAGTACTCTGGACACCATAACTTTAATGACTTTAATACATTATCTTGCTGGGGCACCTGGGTGGTTCAGTTGGTTAAGCATCTGCCTTCAGCTCAGGTCATGATCTGAGGGTGCAGTGATCAAGCCCCGCATCAGGCTCCCTGCTGAGTGGGGAGTCTGCCTCTCCCTCTCCCTCTGCCCCTCCCCACTGCTCATGTTTGCTCTCTCTATCTCTCTCACAAATGAGTAAATAAAATCATATATATATATATATATATATCTCACAGATACATAGTCACTATATATAAGTGAGAAATATATATATATATTATTTTTTTTGCTCAATCCTCACAATACCTTATAAGTACAATTATTATCCTCATTTTATTCATGCATAAACTGAGACTTTGAAATGTTGTAAAATCTGTCCAAAATCATGTAGCTTAAAACCACTGGATCTGGGATCCACATACCAGTTGTCTGAATGAATCTTCCACTTCTGTTATAACACTCTGTCATGGTTTTCCACTCAGGAATCTCCTTTATGTAGTGCTTAGATGGTGGCTTCCTTATATGGTGGCTCCAATGTCATGACAGAAGGAAATATATGGTTACCTTCAGGGAGGTCAAACCTTCAAAAAGTTTGGGACATATATCCCAAAGAACTTGCTCCTATATTAATCCATGGATCTGGCATGAACACCCAAGGCTTTGAGACTGAACACATGAGAGGGTCATTTCTGGTCTTTACTGTCACTCTGACCATCCACAGGGCCAAGAATCATGGAGAGGAAATAATTTTCTTCACTTCTGCAAAACAGCCTGATATCTGCAGAATGAGGAATAGCTTTGTACACAGATCCCCACACTGGGTCCAAGTCAGCAGGCCCTGGGAGGTCAGAGCGCATGATAAGATCCAACACACACATCCATCCCAGCAAAGACAGCCTCATCTGAGGAATGATGTCTAAGTCTGATTTGTGTTGACCCCTGAGAAAGTCCTGAGTCTAACTGGTAGAACCCACAAATGCCATAAGGTAAGAAAGTAGCAAACATCTTAGAAAAAAATGATCCAAAAGGGCATTGTTGGGTCAAAAATTTGGGGAAAAAAGCATACTGGTTCCTTACTCATCTCATGTCTCAACCATGGTGGTCATCAGCAGTTCACAACCCTTCTCATAACCACTCTCAGGTTCATAATTTCATGGAGACTCCAAGTTATAATCTGGCTGGATTCCCAAGGGCATCAAGAAGTGATTCAGAACTTGCATTTTCTAGAGACATAGAACTGTTAAGAAGAAGGGTTTCCAGGGAAGCCCATTAAAGCCACCTTAACCCACCAGGTATTGTGCTTCCATTTGGAATGATAAGAGCATGCCTTCCACTGCCTCCTCCAGCAGAGGTGCACTGAACAGATGCAGGAGCAGGAAAGTGGGATGGGACTTAAGTGCGGTGGTTAGGAGCCCTTTGGGGACAGCACCTGGAGGAGACCCACCCTGGACTGAGGCTTGGCCAGCAAGTCTGTCCGCAGCACCTCCTGTGAGAGCAAACACTGGGAGCAGAGCCGGGCGTGGGAGCAATTCCTAGGGCACGCGGTAAGCAAGGCCCTGAGGGGCCATAAGAAGAGTTCTGAATCAGGAGGCAAACAGGGGGGCTGCGCTACTTCAGCTCTCTCCAATAATTGTGGGCAATAACTAGCTCTCTCCACAAATTGTGGGCAATAACCCACAGGCTACCATGAGGATTCAATGAGAAAGCGGCACTGAAAGCAGCACAGTATATGGCATTTGGTGCAGAGCAAGCATGTGTTTGTTACAGGCCCACTTTCACTGTAAGAGGAAAACTTCATATCATAATCATAATACTTCAGATATGCATAATATTTCTCATTTCACAAAGCAGTTTTGAATATCGGAACTCCAAACCTTACATCAGTCTTAGAGAGAGGCATTAACATTGTTCCCACTTTACAACTGAAGAAAGAGAGGATTAAGACTGCTCAATGACTTGCCCACAGTCACGCACAAAGTAGTGAAATAAGGCCTCAGGCCCAGAGACTGCCAACTCTGCTCTGCAGGAGAGTCGGTCATGACATCTTGGCTCACCATTCTTGATGACTAGAAACAGAGACATGTGACCTCTCAACATCAAGCAAGGACAGGGTGGGCAGTCACCATCCTCTTGAGCTCCATGAATTCGTCTTTTGGAAAAAGCAGATATAAGAAAGAGCAATGATGAAGTAGAAAAAAGACATCTGCCAGAACCCGCTAGAACCTCTATTTTTCATCTCACCCAATTCCCTACATGGAGGTAGAGACAATTGACTCTAACACATCTCTCACTGGCCTCCTACTGACTCCCAGGGACAACCAGATCACTCTCTGAGCACTCACACCTCTCTTTCTATTTCCCAGCAAGCTAAAGTTTCAGAAAAGGGGTCACTTGCTAGTCTACCCACACACACACTTTCTGGAAGTCAGCAAAGCCCACCAAACTCCTACCTTTACTACTTCTGGTCTTTTCCTGGTCATGTCACAGGGAAGACATGGTTGGGGAGGGGGTCAGGGAAGAACTGGGTCTCCGGTCATCATTCCAGTCCACCGTACACAGCTAGCCACCACTTACAGTTGTGCACAGATTTTAAAGCCAAGGCTCTCTTTTTTTTTTTTTAATCTGTTTGACCTTTCTTTTCCCATCAGCCTCTGGCCATTACCATGCCCAGCCACACATGTACAAGGGAGGGAAGCAAGAACCTCTTTTGTCTGTTTGCTTTATCAAACTGCAGTCACAAAAAGTCCACTCGGAACAAAGATGTTCTCTGTACCCTTCACCTGGCACGTTCCCCTGGCAAGAAAAAGTGTGTTTAATGGTAAGAGAGGAAGCTGAAGAATAGAGCTGAAAGGTATAACCCCCACGTGGGTGCCATACCAACCACCTCCCCTTCTAGCCCCTTCCACAGCTGCCCTGTAATGACAGACCACATACACAAAGGGAAGAAGATTATTTCTGGGGCTGAACGTTAAAACAAAGGCAGCCGAGAGCTAGTTAATTTTCCGAATGAGACAAACATAAATGGCGCGTGGATGTGCAAAAAGGTGTAAAAGAGGAAGTGAGATGCATTAGAACCAGGACTGCATAATGTATTATCAACAGCTCTGTGGCTCTGATGGGCGAAGGCTTTTACACAGACACCGCGGTATTGATAGGTATTTCAACCAGCAGTAAAAAACCATTCTTGACATTCATCTATAGGGAAAAATATCCATGGACTCTCGGCTATAGGACCAATTAGTCTGTGAAAGCAGCAGGGAGGGGGACAGAATATAAATGCAGGATGCATCCGCACTTGATTACTCTAATGAAATGTCCATTGATTCCTATAGATTAATGTGAGAAGAACAGCAGCTGCAGAGTGGCTAACACCTCTAGGTCAGCAGCTGTGTTAGGGGTGGGGGGTGCATGTGTGTGTGTGTGCACACCCCCATGAGTCTGGGGCTGTAGAGAAGAGAATAATCAGAAGAGAAGACAGTGCATGCGCAGGTGCATGTGTGTGTGTGTCTGTATCTGCGTGTGTCTGTGCAGATCAGGGCAAGACGAATCGTGCTGGACAGAATCAAGGAAAGGAAGAGCTGGCCCCTTTAGAGATCAAGGAGTGTCTGTGTGCGGCTGTGTGAGCTGTGGGAATCCAGCTCAGCCCCTTACAGAGATCCAGCCTGAGCGCTCCATTTCCCTTTCCTCCCCTCTTCCCACCCACATTTGACTTTGCTATGGGGGGAACAGAGAGCTCACAGGTCACCTAGTTTGGTTCAATTAACTTCATATAGCCCTTAACCACCCAGAGCGAATGTGGAGTTCACAGATGGCTCTCTCTCCACTCACTGGTGCCCACCCTCCCCCACTCCCACCCCAAAGCTGACTCTGGCTTGTCCGGGCCAGTATTAAGCCTTGGATGAATATGCAAACTAAGTGATATACTCCCAAGCTTAAAGAACCCATTTCATCTCATGTAATTACTGGGGAACTGTTCTATCCCTCTTGGATCTGGCATCAGCTTAAATTTCTCATTGCCAAATAAGCAACTCTCCCATGTCTTCAAGGGCCTCCTTTAAAAAATGCTATGTACCCAGTCCTTCAACAGAAGGGCATCTGCTCAGGGTTCTACCTAAAACCTCTCCTGGCAGTAAGAATACACAGAAATCACTTACATAAAAATTTCAATTAGCTGGTATATCTTTGTTCCACCTGGTTCCCCAAAATTCCTACTTACAGAAAAGGAAGTGGCAGAAAAGTCTGAAACCAGTAAAGCATGCAGGCATTCAGCATCTACAGAGATGCTCTGAGAAAAAGCAAGTCTTCTGCATCTGCCCAAAAAGGAGAACTAGGAGGTTCTTGAGGACATCCACAGAAATGTCTGCAGAAGAATGAAGATAGGAAAGCTAGTAAAAAGCAGCCAGTCCTGGCAGTCTTTTCACACCCAGAGAGGAACTTCTGCTTCAGCAAGAGAATTCAGCAGGCAACAAACATGAACCCCACTGAAGCCAAATAAGATGGGAAATGGCAGCATCGGTATTCATAACCTTTTCCTTCTTACTTCCTCAAAGGACCCTGATGGCTAATCAGAACATGCTGATCCTTCTTAGTTTTGTCTCTGAAGTCCTGTTTGTTAAAGACCAGCAGGAAAGGAACCCTTCCTGTAGAGTCAAGAAAATGGATGACTGGGACAGAATGCATTAGTAATGTTGCTAGTGAATTACACAGCATGGAGAGAGAACTCAGCATATTTTACCATAAAATACACACATTCAGGCATCCATGAATTGGTTCAGTTCACCACCATTAACTTGGTTCTAGATATGGTCAGAGACAGAACCCTAAACTAGAATTTTACGGTAATGTATCTACTGATCCTGATACATGCCAGTAGTTGTCAAAAATTCTGCATGCACTAAATATCTGGTTGACAGGTACATGCCAATTTTAATGTAAATAGGCCATATTCTCCTGATTGCTGCCCAGCCAAGGCAAGACTTTCCAGTTTTCCAAGTCTCCTTCACCTGGTGGCAGAATATACATCTGTGTTTTAAGGAGAATAGACCCAACACTTTTTTTATTGAGAAGCTGCAGAACTCTAACTGGTGGTTCAATAAATTGTATTACATCCCCCTCGCACCGAATGCCCTACACGCTTTGGCTTTCCATGTGTAATTGCAAGCTGTTATTAGCCCTGAGCTGTGTCCGTTACTGGCCACACTCTTGCTGAGCGGTCAATTTTTTCCCCTGCCATTTCCTTTGCTCACACCATGCTGACCACGTTGGCCAGAGGCGGCCCGAGGTTTATAGTGCAGCATTGATTTTTCTTTTCTCTCAATACTGACAGAATCATAGATCCAAGGCAAATAAAGAAATGCATTCTGGGGTGATGAAATGTCTTTCATTCAGGCTGGATTGAATCAAAGCCCATCACAGAAATGTAGGGCTCTGAAACGCTAGGGAAGCTCATGCCTCAAATTGTGGAAAAATAAATTTTATGTTTTCTCCACTTTCCTTCAGATTTGTAAATCACTGGGGACTCGGACAGTCCAGCTTGTGACCAGCTTGGGCAATGAGGCCATTGTAAACCAAGAACGGCTGTTACCACCTTCATTAATTGGGGCATTGCTTGTAATTCTGCTTGAAGGATAGTCATTTATTAGCTTAAGTAACACCCAGAGTCTTCCAAAGAACTGTCTTACTGTAAAAATATTGACTGAGGCTCAGACTTTGGTAAGAAATGCAAGATAGCAATTCCCACAGACTTGTGAAAATCAAGCACCGAGGGGCAGCTGTAAACTGAGGACATCCTCACTCAAACAGGTAACGCTCGTTGACATCTGGTGAAGTGTCAATATGACCTTCACTAATTAATTTGGTGATATTCATACCCTGTTTATAGACATTAATCCAAGCTTGATCTTCAGCACACACAAGAGTACGTGTTCCCAGGAACAGGAGGATATTCAATGGAAAAACTCGTGGAGTGGGTAGTTGAGAGACCGGGTAGACTTTCATTCTCACTCTTCCATCAGAAACAAATCACTAGCCCTGGGCACAGCACCACACCATCTTTGGTCTTGCTACCTTATCTGCAAAATGAAGGTGCTAATTTTTACCGTGGGTGGTTCTGATGATTCCATGGGGCAACATATGCAAAGTGTCTGGCACAGAGCCTGACACATGATATTCCTTTGTGTAACATGAGTAGTTGGTACCCAGGTATGGGGCACTCCAGGTATGTGGAGGCACCCAGGTAGGCACTAACACCCAGAGGTAATTAAACAGCTGGTTCCTGCCTTCAAGGAGACAATAGCCTGGTTCACACTGACAGATACCAAATGCCCAGATGACTGCAATTATTATTAACATTACATTAGTTGTAGTAGTATGTTTTAGAAATGGAAGTGTTGGGCTGCATTAATAAATACTTTCTAGCTCTCAGAATCTAATCCATGATTAATAATAACTATCTGTGTGTGTGTGTATGTTTTCATGCATATCTGACTATATGTGTAATTATTATGCAGTAGAGGTTTGTGCTCAGGCAGACCTGTCTGCCAAAGGGCTCATTTTCCATGCTTAACTTGGGACCGTTCAAAATTCATGTGTCTATTTATCTGTTTTCAACTTAGCCAAATTTAAAAAAATTGAAATATATTAGCATTTTAAACATAAAATTAAGCTCCCTGGAATGAACAAAAAACTCACATTATTCTTTATCTGGCATATCAAATCTAGATCCCACAATCCTAAAAATATTACAAATATAGCCCATAAGTTTGGCTTATACATACATGGAGATACAAGTAGTATAAAGACATCTCTGATTTCCGTCAATATTATAGACTAGATACCTCTCTACTTCCAAGACATTTAAGTTTCTGGAAAGGAGAAACCTTCTGTTATTTTTCATCCATCCTTGGTATTTGGCACATAACAGGTTCCTAATGAATGTCAGTCAACCAATCTGTACCCCAATCTGTCAGACAGACAGTTCTGCCCCAGGTCCTTCCATAAAAAAATTAGAAAGGCAGGGGTGTCTGGGTGGCTCAGTTGGTTAAACATGACTCTTGATTTTGACTCAGATCACAATCTCAGGATTGTGAGACTGCGCTGCATCCTCCAGCTCCTTACCCAGCAGGAAGTCTGCTTAAACTTCTCTCTCTCCTTCTCCCTCTCCTTCTACCCCCCCCCCAAAAAAAGAAAAGAAAAAGAAAACTGCAAAGGCATCTGTTGAAGTCATGGCTCATTTTGGTTTACAGTGCTCAAGAGTATCTTTAGTTTGAAATTCAAAGGCTCTTTCCTGAACCCTGGAAAAATCTCTATAGCTTCCTGAACTTTGGAAGACATGAATGCTAAAACCCATGAGAAAGAAGTAAGTCCACAAGTCAGAAATGCCTGGTATCTTCTCTCTGTACCAACTGGGAGTGGGAAAGAAGTAGGGCTTTTCATCTTTGCTTCTCACTGATCCTCTCTCTCAAACTCTCCTCTAGGAAGCATTACCTCTTTATTTTCTTTGATTTTTTTTTAATCACAAGAGAATTTTCCTCTTCAATGTTTGTTAACACTTCAGTGGGTTCTGAATGGCCCCTACCACTTTTCTGCATTTGGGCAGTGACAAGTTACCCTTCTGAATATCTGTTTGACTTTCGGAATATGACATAATTCCAATGGCTGAGCCAGAATTAAAAGCTTAAATGGCAATACTTATAAAATGCTAATATGTATAAAATGCACTCCCACTGTTTTTCAGGAAAGGGTCTAATCAATTTGTAAAAGCCATTACTCACACAAGGAACATACGTCAATTTAGATTGTTCTTAATTCCAGAGTCTACTATTCTTAGGTAATTTATGTAAAATGGGTATTATAATTACTTGCGGCAGGGAAAAAATACTCTGTTCAGTTCTACCTTTGGCCCTGAGGAAAGTGCACTCAACAAGCATTTTTCTAAGCATCCACAATATATCAGGGCTAGGGTCTCTGCCTTCCTGGAGACCTCAGAAACAAATGCAAGCAAATGCTCATGATTCAGCCAACAGAGGCTATGATATAGGATGCCCCGGCTGCTAGAGGATGGGGCTAGAGGACTGTTTGAACTTGAGGTAAGAGGCATGGTCCCTGAAATGCTTCCCAGGCATTTCGGGGCTGAATTTTGAAGGAAGCATAAGACTAAGGGAAAGGAAGTTGAAGCCAAGAAAGCGGCATATACAAAGGGCCCTGGGAGTCAAGGAAATTTGTTCCTAATTTTCCAAAGGGGCATTCTCTTGTCCCCACTCTCCAGATTGTCCTAGATTTTCAGAGGAACGCCTGAAAATGTTACAGGGCTGGGAAGGAGAAACTTCCAGGTCCGGGAAGAAAGTAGATGAAAGAAAAGTCCATCTACCTTGTGTTTTCTCCCCAGCTCAAAGAAACTGAAGCTGTGAGTGGTTCCCTCCAATGTTTTGCACACACCCACATGCCAGAATCTCAGCTTTCTAAACCTCTATAAGTTTTCCACACAGATTCACCCTCCTTGAGCAGGCTCTTTAGATTTTGATCATAGCCTAATGAGGTATCTAGAAAGAAAAGGTGCTTCAGTGACTGCTCAGGGGGACCTAGTCTCAAGATTGATAGAGCAGAGTTCAGCCTGTGCCTCAGTGGGTGGAGGTGGGAATGGAATGGGAGATGAGACAGAGCAAGAAAGTCAGCTTTGGTGAGGAGTGAAAGGCAGAGCTAGAGTCAGCCTGAAGCCAGGAGAACAAAGAAAATTCACCCTGAAAACTCACCCAGTCCACTCCCAGGAGGCGGTCTGACAGTGCACGTTTATCATTCACCTTAATTCAAATCAATTCTGATTTGCAGGAACATCAGCTGTTTGAAGAGATAGGTGACTTCGCCAATACATTCTTGCTTATCTTTCTCACTGACTAAATTAGTAAATTTAACAACAACAACAACAAAAAAAAAAACTTTAAGGATTTGGTGAGGAGAAATATTTGGATGAAATCATGTAGATCAAAAAGATTTTACTGAAATGCTCATTGTGTGTGTATCTGTGAATGGCCACACAAATACAGCATTTTCTGACTTTATAGGAAACTTTAAGTTATTTAAAGAATGAATCATGCCAGGCATATTAGGTACTAAAATATGATACATTAAAATTGAATAAAGGGTTATTGTTAATATTACCACAAATATTTCAGAGCAAGATAGACATAAATATTTAATTGTACAGTATTATTCTTGTACTGGTAACTTTAAGAAACCTTCAGAAATAAGAATTGCCCAGATGCTACCCAGTATCTAGAAGGGCAAACAAACCCAAGTTTGGGTGGATTTTATATGAATCTTTATATGAATCTCCCTAAGATCTAAGGAATCATTTAGGAAAAGAGCATCTGACGTCTTCCTTTGGAATTAAAAATTCCATACACAGGTGACACCAAGCTTTGAGGGGCAGACCGGTGCAAAGATAATGTGTTCACTGCTACATCACCAACACCTAGAACAGTGCCCGGCACATCGGATCTGCTGATATATCAGTTGAATGAAAAACTCAATCACTGAGTGAATGAATGAAAGTCTTGTTTCTGATAAACTCATGTATCACCAACATAGCACACTGGTCAGTGCCCTCCAGACCCACGTGATGTTTCCTATTTCTAGAACACTCTTTTCCCAAATTTCCACCTGGCTGACTCTTCATCACTGAGGTTTCCTCCAATTACCACCTCCTCAGAATGGCTCTCCCTGACCACAACATTAGGGAGAAAAAGAATACCTTGCCAATAGAAGTCATGAGCTATTTCCTTCTCCTATATTACCTTCTTTGGAGTAACTATTACTCTCCTAAAATACATAATTATAATCAAAAAATGAAATCTTGCCATTTTCTATGAGTGGATGGAACTAGAGGGTATTATGCTAAGCAAAATAAGTCAGTCAGAGAAGGACAATTATCATACGATCTGACTGATACGTGGAATATAAGAAACAAAACAGAGGATCATAGGGGGAATGAGGAAAAAACAAAAAAAGATGAAACCAGAGAGGGAGACAAACCATAAGAGACTCTTAACCATAGGAAACAAAATTGAGGGTTGTTGGAGGGGAAGGAGGAGGAGGGATGGGGTAACTGGGTGATGGACATTAAGGAGGGCACATGATGTAATGAGCCCTGGGTAAGACTGATGAATCATAGGCCTGTACCTCTGAAATCCATAATACATTATATGTTAATGAAAAAAATACATTATTATAAAGTATTAGTTTTCTATGGCTGTTGTAACAAATTACCAGTGTCAAGTGGCTGAAAACAACAGAAATTTATTATTTTACAATTCCGTAGTTCAGAAGGCCAACATGGGCCTCACTGGCTAAAATCAAAATGGTAGCGGAGCTGCATTCCTTTCCGGAGACTCTGGGGGGTGGGGAGGGGGATTTGTTTCCTTACCTTTTTCAGCTTCTACAGCCCACTCACATTCCTTGAAACATGGCCTCTTCCTCCAACTTCAAAGCCAGCAACATTATATCTCTTTGACCATTCTTTCCTAGTCCCATCTCCTGACCACAGCCAGGAAACACTTACCACTTTGAAGAACCTCTGTGATTAGATCGGGCCCACCCAGATAACATAGGATAATCTCCCCATCTCAAGGTCCTTAACTTAATCACATTTTTCAAGTCTCTTCTCCTATATAAGGCAACATATTTACAGGTTCCTGGAACTGAGATGCAGTCATCTTTGGGGAGCTATTATCCTGTCTACTGACTACTTATGGCAGCCTTTTATTTTTTGTTTATTATCTGATTCCCACACACTCTAAAGTCCATGGCAGCCAGGACTTTGTCACATTTGCTGCTATATCTATAGCACCTAGAACAACACCCCACACAGGTTGAGCACTTAGTGTATATTTGTGGAATGAACAAGTAAATGAATATCCCTCTGCATATGGAATAAATTCTTTGGTCTGGTCTTTGGCTGCTCCACAGTCTTCATCCCACCATAAAGTATTTACAATCTACCAATGTCATCCTCTACATACTTATAATAATGCACAATTACTCAGAATTCTCCAAGAACCAAAACAGGGCAAGAGAATTTTTATTAATGTTTGGATGTCTCCCATCTCTTCATTCATTCTCAATAAAAAGGCAATTGTAGAGGCACCTGGTGGATCAGTGGGTTAAGCCTCTGCCTTCAGCTCAGGTCATGATCTCAGGGTCCTGAGGGCTCTCTGCTCAGCAGAAAGCCTCCTTCCCCCTCTCTCTCTGCCTGCTTCTCTATCTGCCTTTCTGACTACTTGTGATCTCTCTCTCTCCCTGTCAAATAAATAAATAAAATCTTTTTTTAAAAAAAGCAATTGTTGAATTTATTGGAATCAAGTTTTACCAGTATCCCCCTTCCTTTAGCAATTCCTTCCTACATAGAATAAGACTGGTTTAAGCAAGATCATGCATACATTGTGAAAGACAGAAAGATTTATGTTTATAAACCTTTCTTTCCAATTGAGTACTTTATGCAATTTGTCCAAGAGGAGACAGATTACTAAACTGTACTGCTTCCAGTTCACCAAGAGCAACGTGGTATCATTTAAAGGATATCAGTGTCAAAAAGATCTTGGTTTGAGTCCTGGCTCCACTACTTTCTAATTGTGTACTTCTGGACAATCCTCTTACTCATCAGCCTCAGCTTTATAACCCACAAAAATGGGGCAAACAGTACCTCTCAGAGGGCTGTCATCAGGGACTAGATGAGAAGATCTATCTCAAATGCATATATGGAGTATACAACGCCCTCAATAAGTAACAGTGCCTTTTCCCTCTTCTTCACTGATCTCATATCCCAAAAGATAGGCGGATGGAAGAAAGGAAGCTGTGAGAACAAGCAGAAAAGGGAACAAAAACAGTTGGGCAGAACCAAGGAATAAGAGCCTATCAGCAGCAGAGGTTACTGTTTCAGAAGGCAAGGGGGAAAAAAATCACCTATATGCAAATACCTGAGGAAAACATGCGGGGGGTTTTCTCAAAGTAGTAGTGAGGAAGATAACTTCAGTCTGGCATTCAAGGCTTCCATTAGCTAATCTTCCCTAATTCCATCAAAAATGATGCACTTACATTCTCTCTGTAAAGAGAATTCAGGACAATTTTCCATTCGAACAAATGAAACACTGAAGCGATTCAATGTTTGTTGAAAGATTAATTGCATAACACTGCACATGGATTGTTATCCCAGTTTGTTTAACTAGAAAATAAATGTTTGGCAACAGCTGAAGAATCTGCCCTGCAAGTACATTATAAAGTCTTAATTCATTTTTTAAGAGAAAAGAAAACAAGACGAACTACTATTTTGGTGTGACTCCTTCCCTATCATTTGTGACCTGTGATTTGGAATGCTCTATTACTCTTTCCTATCCCTGTCTTATCTTTCAAGGCCCAGGTCAAATTTTTCTGTAAAGCCTTTTCTGACTACCCCCAGCCCTAAATATATTTTTTGCTCCCCAATACTTTAGCATTTACTATCTTTATTGCTGATTTCCAAAGCTGGCTGATCATCAAAATCCCCTGGTTAAGAACAGGCTAGATTATGCCACAATAACAAACACTCCAAAACCAAAATGTTTTAACCAAATGTTAAAACCAAAAATGTTTTAACACAACAAAGGTTTAGTTGTTGCTAATATAAAGCCCTCTACAGGTCTAGATAACTTTCCAGTGCTATCCGCTCCATGCAGGAACACCGAAATCTGGCTCCCGCTAGTGAAAATCCCATCGTTCTGTAGCTGAACCATCTGGAACAACTAGTCTCCTTGATTGCACAGCAATGGAAGAGAATGCTGGAGGTTCTAACACTGACAATTAAATGTTTTAACCCAGAGGTTGTATATATAACTTTGACTCTCAACCAACTGGCCAGAATTAGTTACATAGTACAACCAACCAGAAGGAGCTAGGGAAGAATAACTATCCCAATAATCATGGCAAGAAGAAGGAGAAAACGGATATGGATGAGTCTCTTCCACACCTAAAACCCTTTTAAAAAATATAAAGTCATGAGAATACATCCCATGCAAATCAAATACAAAACTCTGGGAGTAAGTCACAAAATTCTCACTTTGAGACCCCACCTTGAGAACCCTTTGTTCATATCACTTATTCTGACCTGCCATTTATTTGTCAATGTTTTATCTTTTCATGTTCAAATAAGCAAGGTCCTTAAAAAGACAAGAACTACATCTTTATTCAATTCAGGAGACGTTTATTAGTCATGGTGACAGAAACTGAACATGTGTCTGACATTTTAAGAACACGGGTATCTGCCACATTTCTGCCACTGAGTAAGTCAACAGTAAAAAATATATTTTTTTTAATTGAGATATAATTCACATACTATAAAATTCACTTTTAAAGCATTCAACAGTTTTTAGGGGCACCTGGGTGGCTCAGTGGGTTAAAGCCTCTGCCTTTGGCTCAGGTCATGATCCCGGTGTCCCAGGATCGAGCCCCACATCAGGCTCTCTACTCAGCAGAGAGCCTGCTTCCTCCTCTCTATCTCTCTCTCTCTCTCTCTCTCTCTCTGTCTGCCTCTTTGCCTACTTGTGATCTCTGTCTGTCAAATAAATAAATAAAATCTTTTTTAAAACAAAAATCATTCAACATTTTTAGTCTATTCTCAAGGTTATACATCAATCCACAATCGGTAGAATGTACAACCATCACCACTACCTCATTCCAGAATATTTTCACCAGCCCCCCAAAAAACTCCATATCTGTTAACAGTCATTCCCAACTCACCAACCCCAACCCAGCCCCTGGAAATCACTAATCTTCCCACCTTCTGTCTCTATATATTTGTCTACTCACATTTCATATAAATGGAATCATGCAATGTGTGGCCTTTTGTGTCTCTATTCTTTCACTTAGAATGATATTTTCTAAGCTAACCCATGAATTCCTCATATATTAGGAATTCATTTTTATTGCTAAATATCATTCCACTATATGGAATACCACATTTTGTTTATGTAGTCACTCATTAGTGGTCATTTGGGTGTTTCCACTTCTGGGCTCTTATGTATAAAGCTGCTATGAACACACAGGTACTAGTTTTTGTGTGAACATACATTTTCAGTTCTCTTGGGTATATCCCTACAAGTAGTGTCACAAAATCATACTATAATTCTATGTTTCACAGAACCTTGTTAAGTTTATTTATCTATAAAAATGATGAGTAGTGTCCTGTCCTGTGAATTCCAGAAGGATGTTATAAGGATCAAATATAAGAGTATTTGTTAATGACTGAAATACCAATAAATTCTAGACATTATTATCAAATTTCAAAAGCACTAGGCACCACATCTTATACATAGCAGATGCTCCTTAAAGATGTGTGAAACCATTGATTTGTGTAATTAACAAACAAGGAGAAAAAACAGGTTATTAAGTGGTATGTTAAATCCTGAGTATTGTACCAAACTAGTAGAAGCAAGTTACCCAAAGAATACCATGAGTCTGCAGTTGAAGTGTTTTCCTGAAGCAGAACGATATATGTGTTCTTGAAAGAGAATAAAATTGACCTGATGTCTTTAAAGGGTTTCCATACTAACAATCTATTTCTTTAGACAGTCTGTGGTGTGAACTGTTTGTGCATGCAACAGCAGTGTTCATCAGGGACATGAGATATTTGGGGAAGCTGCTCTCTCTCATCTCCTTTGAAGAAAAGTTCTGCCAAGTCTCATTGTTTTTCAGGAGTTAAGTGTGGAGTCACAGCCCTCCCCAACTACTCTAAAGAGGAAGCAGAATGTTTTCAATAAACTGCAAATTGGCATCCATTCATAGGAGACATGTCACTACCATTTCAGCACTGTGTGCATTCAGGTGTTCTGTCTGAATTGAGACTTTTAGGCACTAATAATAATTAACTACTTTCTTAGCAATGAAAAAAGTCTTAAATGCCTATTTACTTAATGGTCCCCTAGGGTGTCTTTGTTTTGAATGGGATAAAAAAAAATCTTAGCTGCAAAATAAGCAGGTGATTCTAATCAATAAAGCCAGAGGACTATATTGATTACAAGAACTCCATTCTTTAGTCATTAACCCTGTGAATTCTCTACCGAAGCCGGGTAAGACTACTTCTAACCAATAGAACATAGAAAGGCTCATTGAGAAACTAGAATCTCATTTCACTTTCATGTCTTCCTCCTAGCCTACAGGGCCCATTTAGGGCATCCATTCCACAGGCTGCACATGTGGGAAGATGACTCTTGTGACCCTCTGTCAGAAGGATGTGTGCTTGGAGGTATTTGGTGCTTTTTTTTTTCTCCTTGGGAGTAATGGATCTGAAGACAAAGCATTAAGCCTAACCTGGAAATTTCTTTAGTGCGGAAGGAAATTTCCTCTCCTCTTGGTGATTACCAACATTTCTGCATTTCAAAGAGAGTGTAGGGATAAGATACAGTATTGATTTTATTAGTGAGAAACAGCAGTTAATATGATCCATGAAATGTACAACAGGCTGCATCAGGATGGATCTGCCAACCTGGCTTGAGTTGCAAAGTTTAGGTTCATTGGTATATGTTATAATAGAACTGAGTATAGTTGCCAATCAACTCAACTCAGTGGCCAACTGAGTATAGTTGCTTTTCTCTGAAGTCCCACAGTACCTCGTAACAAGGAATGACACACTGTATACATACCCCAACAAGAATCAGGGGCAGTGGGTCCAAGTCCTTACCCTCCCACTATACCAGCTGAGTTATTTCAAACTTCAGGATTTGTGTCTTCATCCTATGATGGGTTTGGACCATATCTGTGCATTTCAATTTTCAAGGCAATATGAATTACCTGGGGATATGGTTAAAATGCAGATTCTGATTCAGTGGTTCTAAAGTAGTGCTCAAGATTCTACGCAGGTGAAGCTGAAGCTTCATGGACACACTTTGAGAAGCAGAGTCTCTGTGACATCTGAAGTTACATGCTCTAACACTATGGTTCTATAAGCTGTGTGTTTCTAATGCCATCTATACGTTTCTACCTTGTATGATGGACATTTATGTAAATCCCTAATTAAACTTCAAGCTCTGTGATGGCAAAATAATTGTTTCTTAAACTCTGTGATTTTCCTGTATCCCCAAATTATACAATATTGGGCATATAACAGGTATCCAGTGAACATTTGTGAATGAATGAATGAATGAATGAATGAGGAAATTTCATATGTCTACTTATTCTTTCTAAGAACATTCTATTTAGAATCAAGGACCTGGGAGGATTTTGGAGACAGTCCACCATCAAGACTCTCATTTTATCCAGAAATCAAAGACTCAAATTACTCAGGATCACATAGCTAGGTTATGACATGGTTACAAGTAATACCCAACTTTCTTCCTCCAAAATCTATGCTCATACAGAACAGCATCTCCCATATACCTTCTTATCCTCACTCAGTCATATTTCACTAAAGGTTAATCCAGAGACTATGAAAATATCTAACTCTAGTTGAACTATAATATGTAAATCTATATTGCTTCTACCTAAAAGAATGTAACAGAGAGGTTTAAGGAAAAATTTGAGGGGCACCTGGGTGGCTCAGTGGGTTAAAGCCTCTGCCTTTGGCTCAGGTCATGATCCCAGGGTCCTGGGATGGAGCCCCGCATCGGGCTCTCTGCTCAGCAAGGAGCCTGCTTCCCCCTCTCTCTCTGCCTGCCTCTCTGCCTACTTGTGATCTCTGTCTGTCAAATAAATAAATTTTTTTTTAAAAGTTGAGATTAGGAAATGAATCTTGGTAGGAAGCTATTCACGGTCTCAGTTCCTTCCTGTTTTAAAAGACAGAGTGTTTGAGGGAAGAGCCTAGAGAATATTAGGTTGATAGATTTGGAGTACAATAAATTAGCTTCTAGATCTGACCAAATTACCAAACTGGTACCACGTAGTCTCAGCAAACTGACAGTCTTACCATCCTTCCATCCCTCATTTACTCCCTTCCCTCTCATGTACATGAACATGGGACTCATTTACTTTTTGATAAAGAAAACGTGCAAAATTCCCATGCTACTGTGTACAAAAATTACTGCTGTGGTGAAAATTACAATAATCATTACTCACTGAACAAAATTTACAGAAGTATGGAGTGTATGAAACAGAGCATATGTTAAGATTAGAGCCATATGTAAGGGCAGATTTTAAGTTTGTTCTGCCCACAGAGAGAGGGCAGGATTTTAAGCATGGGAATATCGTGCTTAAATCTGAGCTCTCAGGAGTGAACTCCAGCCGAACGGATAGAGGTGAGGCAAGGCAGGAGGCTGCGAGCTTGAACAGGAGGCTGCTGCAGAAATTCTACTGTGATACATGAGAACCTGAGCACAGATATTGCTACCTTGGATTAAAAAAGACAGGAATTTCACAAAAATTTGAGGTTATCCCTATGAAAACATGGCAACATGTTATGGGGAGGTAGGAGATGTTCAAAAAATCCAGACCAAAAATTGAATACAAATGAGTAGGAAGCAAGATCAAGGATGGGGAGTGGATGCCAACACGCAAGCCATAAGGACCTAGACAGTTGTTACAGGGTGAATCCCAGATTTGGCTTTCAGTGTCCTGGAAACCAAAAGGAAAATAGAGATATGTCTGGTCCTTATTGTCCAAATAGACCAAAACCACAAAATATCTTTAAAAAAAAAAAAAAACAGTCCTTTAAAAGAAACAGAGCCCTTCTAATCACTCAGCAAGAAGAAAAAAACAAATTTTACACGATATTTCAAATAGGAGGAACCACAGGATATAGTCACAGTGCTCTCAGGAATATCCTTAGTATAAATGTAGAAGTGATTAAATTGGGGCATTTCTACAGAGGGTCTCAATGAAATACATACATAGTAAGCATAGAGAGACGTCATCAAGGCAATGACAGCCGTTAAGAAGGAAAAGAATAACCCAACTGACTCACCCCCATGCTCTTAACTAAGTGGCTGCCATTTCTTGATTATAGGTTCCACTCAAATTCCTGACAATGACTCTGAGTGATTTTTTGTTTTGGTTGTTGTCATTCTCTAGCCACTTGACAATGGGCCATTACAACAGCCCCAGTTGCTGTAACCTGTTTTGTCCTCATAATCAGTCCATTTCTAGGAGGGATTTACCTAAGATAGGTAAATATGGATTGGTCTGGTTTAAGGCAAAACAGAAACATTTACCAGGTCTGTTTCAAGGCATCTGTAGTCTTCTTTGTATTTAGAAAAGCAGATATGATGCCCAGGCCCATTTATGTCAAGCCTGCCTTGGCTTTGTTTTTTCTAGAGTCTTCTAAAATTATCTTTTAAATCCCCAGTGGGGACATCAATCTATCACAGACCCTTGTAATCATTTTCTATTTTTTTAAAAATTTTTACTTATTTATTTGAGAGAGCAAGAGCACAAGAGCTGGAGGAGGGGCAGAGGGAGGAGCAGTCTCCCATTGACCAGGAAGGCCGATGCAGGACTCAATGCAGAGTTCAATCCCAGGACCCCAGGATCATGATCTGAGCTCTAAAGGCAGGCATTTAACCCACTGAGCCGTCCAGGCACCCCAATCGCTTTCTATTTAACTGAAGGAAGAGACATAGGAAGAGAAGGATGGGAAGGGAAGAGAGGAGAAACAAAAAGAGGAAAAGAGAAAAAAGAAAAATAGGTGAAGAAGAGAGAGGAGCAAAAAGGAGGGGAAGCAAGATGGACCAGAAGGACAGAAATGTTTCCAAAGTCTTTCAAAGGCAACATCCCCAAGGAAAATTAGGGAACCTTTAAAGCAGGGGTAAGGATGGGCTGTTTTCACCAAGGAAAGATGTTTTGCCAAGCTTCCCTGAAGAGAAAATGGACATCCTTTAGATAGAATCAGCCATAAATGTAACACCACTGAATTCTCTGTGATTTGACCAGTTTCAGCTTACAGATGTGGTTACCCACATGCTCATTTTTTCCCTCAACCTGACTCATCTGTCTGCCACCACACAGCTTGATGTGAAAATACTGCCGGTTCCGATGCTAGCAGTCCATCTGTGAATGGTGGCATCTTGTAAACACGATCAAAGAGCAAACCAATTCACAAAGCTGGTGTCTCGGACCTCCCAACCTACCTCACCCACCACACCAAATGAGTTCATGTCAAAAGTTCTTTGTCACTCCTGTATGCCCCTAAGAATAACTTCTTCCTCTAAAATTAATATGGCTCTCTATGGAGTCGTAGAATTCCTTTATCCAGGAAGTAACGGGTATTAAATGAGGAGAAAACATTATCTCCAATGGAAATACAAGAATGTGAGCTCAGTGAGGACCAAATTTTTGCCTGTTTTGCTATCTGCTCAACCCTCAGTGCCTAGAACAACATCTGATAGTCTGTATACCTTCAATAAATATATGTTGACAAATGAGCAAATATTGGCAATAAGAATGTATGCCTGCCTTTGGAGGGTGTTATTGCTATAGAAACATACATGAACGTTTATAGAAATGTTTCTAGAACCACAGATGTTAGAATTAAAAAAGAATTTAGAGATCTTGTAGTCTAGCCTGGGGTTGAGAAAATGTCAATACTTCTGGTCATAGTAATAGTAAAAATAATAAGAAGAAATTATTATCCCAATTTACTGTCATCCAAGTCCATGTCCAGGTTACAAGCTTGACCAGAAGGTTCATGAAGCTGATTGGTCTCAGAAGGAAAGGGGCAGAAAGTCCAAATTTGATTCAGAACCCTGTGGAACATGGAGGGAGGGCTAGGAAAACCCACAGGAAAAGTAACGAAGGAGAGAAAAGATTGTCCTAAAGGAAGATAAGCACTGCCCCATACCCTGTGCCCAAATAGAATAATAGCCCTCATGCTTGCTCAGCACTTAACATTTTTACTGTACTTTTGCAGCCATTCTTCATTGAATGTCACAAACAAGCATCTTGCCAGTCATATGTGAACCACAGATACACTCTGTGTTGGCCCACAGAATAAACCACTGATCCCTATTAGGGACTTCAGCTCATTCCTGAAAAACTGAATGCCAAGTGAAAAGCCATTGAATGAAAAAAAAAATGTTTTTCTATCCATGTGAATAGAAAAAAAAATGCCATGTATTCCATCCCAAATCAAAATACCGAACTGCCCAAAATATCTCAGGTTAAAGAAAGAAAAAAAAAGTAAAGCAACTGAACAATAAAAACAAGTCTATAGGTGATGAACAATAATTTAAAAGTGAAAAAATATAGTTTGCACATAAAATATAATGTGAATGTGATGAAAGTTTATTGTACTCATTTTTTTCCTTCTTTCTGAATCATTTTCTTCATCAATTTTTCAACCTTTGGAGGACTCATGGTTATCTTGCACTCAAACTGCTCTTGAAAATAAAGTTATAACACTGAAAAACACCCTCTGGGCAAAAGAAAAGCTAAATAAGAGAGTACTTCAAAATGTGGAAATAACACACATGCAACTGCTGGAGAGTCAGGAGAAGGTGCTACCTGCCACTTGGCACTTGTACACAACAGAAAACATTTTAGGTTCATCCACATGTGAAGTGTAATTCAAACTCACTCCCTGACTAGAAACTACTAGATCAGATACATTGGTAACTGTGTTTTTGCCTAAAGCTGTAATGTAAAAATAATACCACTTCTCATGAAGGCATTTGTATATTGTGTGTACAGGTGAAAAATTTATTATATACACACAGAAAAAGGGAGGAAGCCAAAAGGTGGTATACTTTTTCAAAAGCCAATAAGGTGAAAAGCTTTTAACTGAGCAAGCAATTATTATTTGTCTGTATTACAACATTAGAATAGTTGGAAACATTTAAAAATGAAGAAAATCACACAGAAATACAGAATTCTGGCTTCTCCTGAGAAAGCGGATAATCTGAGCACACTGGTCGCAACATGCTTTCACGGCAACAATTGACTGAAGCAGCAGCTGCTCATTCAGAGAGCCCTACACATCCTATTGTGCTGGAGAAACTGAGGCCCCAAGATGTGCTATGATATGTTCCAAACTTGGAAATGTAGAAATGGACTAAAATCTAGGGATTTTTATTGGAATTTTCCATCAAGAGCATAAGATTACTAAGTGGTGCCTCAACCGCAAGGTCCATCCAAGAAATTCAGACAATCTCCCTCAATGTACCTGCAGGTCACTGAGGAGTGCCTGAAAACAGTTAAAATCTTCTTTAGCCTCTCTGACTCCTGCATTTTCCAAGTGTGTTGTGCTCTAGTTCCTGAAGGACAGCATCTGGGATCATCTTTCAGTCACCAGAAACAGTTTTCAACTTTGGCCATACGTTGGATTCACCTGGGGAACTTGAATGCATACCGATGCCATGGTCCCACCCTAGAGATTCTGATTTAATCATCTGGGGTGTAGTCAGCCATCAGGAATTTTCAAAGCTCCCCGGGTAATTTTAAGGTGGAGTCACCTTTGAGCAGCACAGATGCAAACTCTCCCTTGGACTGAGACTGTACATTTTACTGAGAAAGTCCTAGCTTTCTTCAGGGAAGGGAGGGCTAATGCCTCTTTCTTACCAGTGGGGCCACACATGGAAGCTAGAGCTGTTGAAGTTTCACATGCCAAATCCAAAGATTCTGTTGGCAAGAATAACTGCTACTGTCGAGGAAGCACTTACATTGTGCCAAGTCCTGTACTAAATAGTTTACAAATATTATCCAGCAGCACCCTATGAGGCAGGTAGTACTATTCCCAAGATGAAATCTCATGGAGTTTGCATAACTTAGCCAAGTCACCCAGTTTCTAAGGGGTAGAACTGGATTCTACTGTGGCCTGATCCCAAAGTCTGAGATCTTGAACAATCACAGTATGCTATTCAACCTAGAATGTGCCAGCAGCCTACACACAATTTTACTTCTATACGACTGACAACATGGGGACACCTGGGTAGCTCAGTAGGGTGGTTTTTTTAAAGATTTTATTTATTTATTTGACAGTGAGAGAGAAAAAGTGAACGTAGAAGCTGGGGGATTGGCAGTCAGAGGGAGAGGGAGAAGCAGGTTCCCTGCTGAGCAGGACTCGATTCCAGGGCCCTGGGATACGTGACCCGACCCAGGTGCCCTGCTCAGTAGGTTAAGCTTCCAACTCTTGAGTTCAGCTCAGGTCATGATCTCAGGGTCCTGGAATTCAGCACTGTGTTGGGCTCCCCTCTCAGTGGGAGTCTGTTTGAGGATTCTCTCTCTCCCTCTGTCCCTACCCCCTACCTCTCTCTCTAAAATAAATAAATAAATTTAACAGATCATATCATTTCAACACTAATAGCAAAAATAGAGTTATGCTGACTAGTGGTTAAGAACAAGAGCTCTGGAGCCAGACAGTCAGAGTTCCAATCCCAGCCCCATCACTCATGGCCTGAGTGGCTTTGGGCAAACCACTTGACCTTCATCAGTTTCAATTTACTTTCTCCTAAAGGAAGCTAATAATAGAAGCTAGACCATAGAGTTGTGGTAAGAAGTAAATGACATTAGCAGAGTGAAAACACACAGTACAGTGTTTGACTCACACTGTTTAATAATAGCATATTAATCATCACAATTATTATTACTATGTAACAACCAGGAAGAGAGGAGCTTTGTCCTTAGACTTTGTTCCCACATATGTGTATATGTCTAGTTTCTACTTTTGTTTATGACACTTAACAATGCATTTATTCCATAATATATTTAAAACATGTTTTTAAATACAGGCCTCCAATTCAATATTTATAGAGAATTCAGATAAGTATCAAGAAAAAGAAGCTATGGGCGCCTGGGTGGCTCAGTGGGTTAAAGCCTCTGTCTTTAGCTCAGGTCATGATCCCAGGTACTGGGATGGAGCCCCGCCTCCGGCTCTCTGCTCAGCAGGGAGCCTGCTTCCTCCTCTCCTCTCCTCTCTCTCTCTCTCTCTCTCTCTCTGCCTTCCTCTCTGCCTATTTGTGATCTCTGTCTGTCAAATAAATAAAAATTTTTAAAATGTTAAAAAAAAAAGAAAAGAAAAAGAAGCTATGATAAGATGGATCAAAAGGATCCTCTTTTCTAATGGTTCAGTAATCTACCATCAAATCTGTCCTTGTCCTGCAGCATCAGAAAGTTTTAAGCCAAGGGAACTAATTCTACTCTCTTACTAAATTAGAGAGTTGAGGTCTTAGAGTAAATTTTCTTTGGAGGAATTTATAATCCAGATCAGACAGTAATCCAAGATACATAAACCACCAAACAAGTTCAATAAAGAGCCTCAATATCCATGAGAAAAAAGGAAGATGGTATTACAACTTTCTAAAAAGGAGAGGTAAACTATTCTCTAGAGGGCAAGAGGAAGGTAACAGGTTGTTTGAAATTCCAGGGATTAGGGTGATCTTTCTAGAAGACCCACAACACTTAGCACATCGACATGGGCAAGTAGAAAATTCATAAGAGTTTTATTATCACAGTAATGAGAATTCAGAACAACTTACTTGTACTTTAAACTTCTGAATTATTGTCTCAAGAGTCTTTCTCCAAAGACTTTCATATTATTATCTCACCTCTGACTATAATTTCAACTGTGAAAAAAAGAGTATGGAAGGATAAAATGTTCTGAATATTTAGAACATTCAAGAGCCCACATATTCTGCCTAGGGTGCTCTGCCCCGCTTGTCCTAAATTGGCTATTGGATCAAGCTTTGTTCCCTGTGGTCTGTCAGTTCTAGTCCCAGTTTGCTACTTGATTGATCCACACATGTAGATATATGTCTGAGTGTTATGATATTTTGCCTTTTAGAAAAAAAAAAAAAAAAAGACATGAAGTCTTAGTGATGCGTCTGATCCAATTATAGGAGCCCACAGAAAAGCACAGAAAGGTTCAAAGAATCCCACAGTGGGAGAGGAGTCCAGAATAACTTTATTGGTGGTCTTGAAGAGCTGGGCTAAATCACCTCAGTGAGCCATTAAAGGAGGAAGGGGTAAGAAAAAGGGTGATAAAGATGCATCTTAGTCCCAAATGCACTCATCACAAAAAGCTTGCTTTTTCCATATGGACAGTACCTAACTGCCATTCATTTTTAAGTAGTGATAAGAGTCATTGAGGCAGACAGGACCCTCACCTGGAATACCATTAACAAAAACTCTTAACCAGAGGCGGGCAAGGGCTTCTGACCACACATTTATCTTTTCAGCTAAATGCATATGCTCAGGAAGCAATTCTGTCCAAGGGTTATCTTCAAAAAACTAATAAACATTCTGCTCTTAAACCAAATACATGGTACAAGGTGATTGTCTATACGGCAAAGTCAACACACACAAAAAAATCCTTTTTCAAAGAAGCTTACTTTTTTGACACTCTATGAATAGAACATATCCAAGCATGAAAAAAACGAGTTATTCAGGATGCACATAAAAACAAGGTAATACTATAGCACTTTCACTGCACTGAAAAATCAACAAGTTCTTTTAATGAAGTGGATTCTTACTTCTAAAGTATTTATGCACACCTGGGTGGCTAGTCATTAAGCATCTGCCTTTGGCTCAGGTTGTGATCCCAGGGTCCTAGGATAGGCCCCACACTGGGCTCCCTGCTCAGTGGGAAGCCTGCTTCTCCTTCTTCCACTACCCCCCCTCACTGTGTCTCTCTCTATCAAATGAATAAATAAAAAAATAAAATAAAGTATTCAATAGCTGACTTTAAGTTAAATAAGTAAGATTTTTACGAAATTCAATTTTGACTTTTCAGTCATTTACCTCTATTCTTTAGGTATCTGGGGTTGTCAAGGAAGAGGCATTGTTTCTCCTCTGTCTCTCATCTTCTAACTTAGGACTGTAGAAGTTTATTCAAAGCCAGGAATCAAAAAATTATATTGGGCTGGTTTAAAATTCTAAGATCCTTGAGAACAGCACCCATAGCCAATGAGAACACTGAAGAAGTCCATTTAAGAAGACTTTTTCAAACATGTAGGGTGCTATAACAAAATGCCATAAACTGGATGGCCTATAAACAACAGAAATTTTCTCACAGCTCTGGAGGCTGAGAAGTTTAAGGTCAAGATGCTAGAAGATTCAGTGTCTGGTGGTAGCCCACTTCCTGGTTCATAGACAGCCATCTTTCTTCTGTGTCCTTACATGATGGGTGGAGCAAGGGAGCTCTGGGGACCTCTTGTATAAGGGCACTAATTCCAGTATGGCTCCACATTCATGACCTAATCATCTCCCAAAGGCCACACCTCTTAATACCATTGTATTGTTTAGGATTTCAACATATAAATTTTGAGAATGATATAAATACTTAGCCTATAGAATTCCATTCCTGTCCCTACAAAATTTATGTCCTTCTTGCACGCAAAATAAATTGATTCCATTCTAATAGCTCCAAAAGTCTTAACTCATTCCAGCATCAACTCTAAAGCCCAAGTCCAAAGCCTCATCTAAATGTCCTCTAAATCAGATATGGATGAGACTCAAGGTATGATTGATTCATCCTGGGGCAAAACTCCTCCCCAACTATGAACCTGTGAAACCAAACAAGTTTGTGCTTCCAAAAGACAGTGGTGGGATGAGCCCAGGAAAGATACACCCATTTCAAAAGGGAAAAATAGAAAAGAAAATGTAACAAACCCCAAGTGAATCTAAACTGCAAGGCAAATTCCAAGAGCTCTTAAGGCTTGGAATAATCCTGACTAGATACTCTGCCTTTGAGCTCAATGGGACAGAAATATCATCTTCAGACCCACTGGGTAGTCGCCCTGCCTCTGCAGATTTGCCAGGCATGGGCTAGGCACCCATAGCTTTGGGCAGCCCTGCCCTGAGGCAGCTCTGTACATAGGCTCCATAACTCTCCCAAGCCCTAAATTCTGCCTGAAGGCCCCATCCTTTAAAATCTAGGTAGAGGCAGCTATGTTCGCATGACTCTTCTGGGTACAGCTCACACAACACTGGGGTCTACCAGAGAGGCACAGGCAATGGCCAAGGAACACAGTGAAGGAGTACAGGCACAGAAATAGTGATGGGTGCTGGGCAGACGGCAGAGGTCCCATAGACATGGGCTGCTCCTCCTTTATATTCTTCCATTGTCTTGAACAATAGCTCCTGGCTTCTGTTTAGATGGCTGACTAATCTTATCAAAGGTGCTTTGCCCACCCGTTTAGTGTTCTCTCCAGATACTCTTTCTCATTTCTTTATTATGTGGACAAGCTGGGAATTTTCCAAATCTTTAAGTTCGGCTTCCTCTCTGATTAAAAATCATTCTTTAAGTCATTTTTCTCTTCTCATGTCTTACCATAAATAGTCGGGAGAAGCCAAGTCTCATATTTAACACTGTGCTTACAAATGGACAGATGGTAACTACACTTATCAGGGTGAGCATTTTGTAATCTTTATAGTTGCTGAATCACTATATCTCTGAAACTAAAATAATATTATATATCTACTATACTTCCATTAAAAATAGATAGATAGACAGCTTCAGCTAAATATCTAAGTTAATTACTTACAAGTTCTTTCTTCCATAAAATACTAGAACACAAACACAATTCAGCCAAGTGCTTTACCATTTTATAACAAGGATAGCCTTTTCTCCAGTTTCTAATAACATTCCCTACTTCTGTGTGAGACCTCATGAAAATGGCCTTCACTGTCCATGTTTCTAGCAACACTCTGCTTAGGGTTCCTTAGATATTCTCTAAGAAGGTTGAGGCCTTCTCCACAGCTTTCCTCTGTTCTTTCCAAGCCCTCACTAGAATCTCCTATAAGGGTCCATTCACACCAATGTGGGATCTTTATTTATCACGAATCTCAAAATTCTTCCAGCCTATACTTATCATCCAGTTCCAAAGTCACTTCCACATTTTTAGTTATTTGTTATAGCAGCAACCTCCCCTTAGTATCAATTTCCATTTTAGTCTGTTTGGGCAGCTATCACAAAATACTGGGTGGGGGGGGAGGGTGCTTATAAATAGCAGAAATTTACTTCTCATAATTCTAGAATCTGAAAAGTCTAAAAGCAAGTGGACTTGACTGAACTGAGTCCATATTCAGTGTCTGGTAAAGGCCCACTTCCTGGTTCACAGTCAGTTACCTTTCTGTGGTATCCTTAAACTATAGGAGGGATGAAGGAGCTCTCTGGGGCCTCCTTTATAAAAGCACTAATATCATTCATAAAGGTTCTAACCTCGTGACCTAAGTGCCTCCCAAAGGCCCCACCTCCAAATACCAACCCACTGGGGATTAGGATTTGGGTGAGAGGGGCACAAATATTTAGGGTATAGCAGAAGAAAATAAAAAGAAAACTAGAATCAAGATTAGGAATGTGTGAGCTGTGGTCCCAGATGCTTCCTGACCTTGGCTGAGTCATTTCTTCCCATAAAATTAATAAGGTGGACTGAGACCTCTTCCAGAACTTTACAATGTAGGACAATTATGGAACTAAACCAATGTTGAGGTTGGGGGTATATATTCAGTATATAAATTCAGTATCAGGCCCATGACAGAGCTACAGAGTGTAAGGAAGAACATAAAAGGAAATGACTAATTCTGGTAAGTATAGTAAGGGCTTCAGAAGATCTGAGCTTTAGTGACTTGGTATTCAAGGTCATCAAAGAAATAGGGTATCACTTTCTATCTATTATGGAAGGTCTCTTAAATACATCCATGAGATTAGGACTTCCTCTTTTAAAGTACCTGGAGGTTATATTTTCAATTAGTCTTCAGTTTTTGGTCCCAAGTTCTAAAGCTTGCTTAAATCATTGATTTTTTTTTCACTCCTGATTAGAGCCCCAGTTCCTGTTCAGACTCAACCTCAAACTAAAAGATATAACCTCAGAAGCTAAGTTTCTAAAAATGAAGACAATACTGTTCCTTATAACCTTGCCTTACCACTACACCCAGGATTAACTCTGCAACAGCTCTAGGGCTTCCATGTCTTATTAATCTCCAAGTTTGATCTTCAGCACACACAAAAGTACACGTTCCCAGGAACAGGAGGATATTCCATGGAAAAACTCATGGAGTGGGTAGTCAAGAGACCAGGTGGACTTTCATTCTCACTCTTCCATCAAAAACAAATCATTAGCCCTGAACACAGCACCACACCGTTCTTGGTCTTGTTACCTTATTTGCAAAATGTCTTATTAACCTCCCAATAGGGGCACCAAAGTATCTCAGCAGACCCTTGAATCCTGACTATCTTTATTTATATATATTTTGACAAACAGTGAATGTCCACTGTGTATAAAACACTATGAAAAAAAAAGAGAAAAAAAAACACTATGAAGAAGAAAAACATTAATAATGTCTCCCTTTTCTCAAGGAGTTTATGATCTACTGGGAAACAGATGAAGTTGAAATTGAAGTGTCTTATAACTGAGACACAAAATGCTATGATACCGCAAAGACTGGGGTCCCGTGTAGAAGGACTGAGTGCGCCCTCCAGAGAGGCTATTTTTACCAATCCAGCTGAGCCTTAGCCCATTTTGAAACCTGTTGACCTGATGTATGGGACCAAGCTATTGCTGGGCCTCAAACAATCCTTAAACCTAGTAGGCAACCCCTGCTTTAGTCATTGCCCAAGAGAATGTTGGGGATTTTGACCAACTGGGTAAACTTATCATATTGTCAAATTGCCTCCAGCCTTTGAAGAAGAGGAATGGTCCCAGCATCTCCAGTCAGATTACCAATTTGAAATACCAAGGAAAGCCTACCAATGAGGTGAATTTTGACCTAACTTTTGAAAAAAACAAATACAATTTTAATGACTATTTGTATATCTCTGTTGGAGGCCAGAAGAAAGGAGAGAGAGGGCATTCTAGACAAAAAGAGCTGGTAAGAATAAAGGCACAAAGGTGTATCCATGTATTCTCTCAGCTATACAACAGGAGATATAGGTTAACCCTATGCCAGTGAGGAATATAGATGTGGATACACCCAAGTTTCAAGGAGATTTTTGAGTCCCTTTGCTGAACGGGGATATTCATGGATACTAAGGTTCCTACCCCAGTGTTAGGCACATACAGTAGGTAAATAAAGCAAAAACTCATGGGTTAATTTAATTTCCTCAGCAATGAAATATATCACCCAATGCTGAAGTCTTAAAGTACTGGGGACTCATATTTTGTTTAAATAAATTTAGATGATAGAACTTTTGACTACCAATGTTTACAATGAAAAGATATTGATTAAAGTATCTTTGAATAATTTCTCCTCTTACTATATATGAGAACAAATTTAACTGAGGAGTAATAGTAAAATGAGCCAACCAAAGCACAAAACACTAGATTTGTGTAAATCCCACAAACAGACTCTTGTCAGGCTTTAAGGATGGAGACAAAATGAAGAAAAAGAATCCCGGCACCTATTCACAATCAGTCTTTGTGTAGTGATGCTGGGGAAGACTTACCTTGTCTTGGGCCAAAATCCCAGCTCAGTCTGCCTAGGCAGGCTGGTGAGATTGGTTACACTGCTCCCTCGACAGCTTTTAGAGCCACTTAGCTAAGTCCTGGCAACTGTGGAAGTCACCAGCTGAGAACTGAGAGGGCATACAAGAACCAAGCAGAGAGTGGGAAAGGAGGGCTGAATTTGGGCAATCCCTTTTCATCTGTAGTTCTGTCAGATATGAAGAGCAGGGAGAGGAAGTAAGGAGAGAGGAAGCTCTCTTTACAAAGCTGCTTTCCTCCCTGCTCTATTTGTTTCCACTCTCTCCAAGCCATTCCTGGGAGCTCCTCTCTATCAACCACCCAGCTCAGTGTACAATGCATAAGGAAAATTGTCAGGAGTGATGTTTGCTACCTGAGATTTTCTATCAGAATTATTTTTTTAAAAAAAGAAAGAAAACATTTACAATTAAAAAAGGTACATCATTCATCTTCTAAAGATGATGCTGGTATATGAAGACAAAAGCTACTTTGCCATTCAACTTCACTTTCAGGGACCTCCACCCCTAAAACTGACTGCATAGAGGACTTATCCCAACAATAATCCTCCAACCATCTGCTCAATGCCCACTTACACATATTCAGAAGGGGATCCAGGCCAAAAACCAGACAGAGTGTATGCCAGCATCGTTTGAGATCAAGCTTTCTAATACCAAACACTATGCAACAGATGTATAGTTCTCTTGATATTAAACTTGGGTTCTATTAAATTATTTTGCATTCCCTAAATCTGTATAGTCAAAGTAATTTGATTAATCCAACAAATACTTATTAAGTCCTCCTATGTTTCAGGAATTGTTATAGATGCTTGAAATATGGCAGTTCACAAGAGGGCAAAACACTGTTACAAAACTTTACCTTGCTGGAGGCGGCTAAACAATGAAGGAAGAAAGGAAAGAAGGAAGGAAGGAAAAAAAAGAGGGAGGGAGGGAAGAAAAGAAAGAGTCAAGAGAGGGAGGGAGGGAAGAAGAGAGGAAAAATGGTGATAAATGAAGAAAAATAAGTTAAGATAGTAAGTAACAGATGATGGGACTGAGGAGTTGCTATTTTAAATAAGGTGATCCAGGAAGACTTTAAGGAAATAAAGTATAGACTCCATTCCAAGTAAATTTCTTCAAAAGGAAATGTAAAAAAGAACCTTAAATCAGGAGTCATTTCTTGTCCTAATTGCCACTGACTCACTTGTGTCTTTGGGAAAGTCTTAGTGTTATGAAAATAAGGAGATTGGCCCCATCTCTCTGTTCATTCATTCAACCCACTTTTGATGAGCATGTTTCGTGGTCCAATCCCAACCAAAGTGCTAAATATAAAAAGATAAATAAGATTTTGTCTCTGCCAACTATCATATGATCTCCCTGATATGAAGAAGTGGAGATGCAATGTAGGGGGCGGTGGGTAGGGGGTAGGAAAAGAAAAAAAATGAAAGAAGGTGGGAATGGGAGGGAAACAAACCATAAAAGACTCAATCTCATAAAACAGAATGAGGGTTGCTGGGCAGAGGGGGGACGGGAGAGAGTGGTGGGGATATGGACATTGGGGAGGGTATGTGCTATGATGAGTGCTGTGAAATGTGTAAACCTGGCGATTCACAGACCTGTATCCCTGGGGATAAAAATACATTATATGTTTATTTAAAAAAATAAATAAATTTAATTTTTTTTAAATCAGGTCATTTATTTATTTTTTTTCATTTTTTAAAATATTTTTTATTACAGCTATCAATTTATTTATTTTCAGAAAAACAGTATTCATTATTTTTTCACCACACCCAGTGCTCCAAGCAATCCGTGCCCTCTATAATACCCACCACCTGGTACCCCAACCTCCCACCTCCCCGCCACTTCAAACCCCTCAGATTGTTTTTCAGAGTCCATAGTCTCTCGTGATTCACCTCCCCTTCCAATTTACCCCAACTCCCTTCTCCTCTCTAACACCCCTTGTCCTCCATGATATTTGTTATGCTCCACAAATAAGTGAAACCATATGATAACTGACTCTCTCTGCTTGACTTATTTCACTCAGCATAATCTCTTCCAGTCCAGTCCATGTTGCTACAAAAGTTGGGTATTCATCCTTTTTGATGGAGGGGCATAATACTCCATAGTGTATATGGACCACATCTTCCTTATCCATGATTCATCTGTCTTACACAAAACACAGTGCTCACCACAACATATATCCTCCCCACCATCCATCACCCAGTCACCCCAACCCCCCACCCCCTTCTGCTCCAGCAACCCTCAGTTTGTTTCCTGAGATTAAGAGTCTCTTATGGTTTGTCTCCCTGTCTGGTTTCATCTAGTTTCATTTTTCCCTCTCTTCCCCTCTGATCCTCTGCCTTATTTCTCAAATTACACATATCAGTGAAATCATATGATAACTGTCTTTCTCTGATTGATTTATTTCACTTAGCATAATACCCTCTTAGTTCCATCCACATCATTGCAAATGGAGAGATTTCATTTTGAGGGCAGAGTAATATTCCATTGTATATATATACCACCTTGTTATCCATTCATTTGTTGATGGACCTCGGGGCTCTTTCCATATTTTGGCTATTGTGGACATTCCTGCTATAAATATTGGTGTGCATGTGCTCCCTTCAAATCACTATTTTTGTACCCTTTGGATAAATACCTAGAAGTGCAATTGCTGGGTCATAGGGTTAATTTTTAACTTTTTGAGGAAACTCTGTTTTCCAGAGTAGCTACACCAGCTTTCATTTCTACCAACAGTATGAGAGGATTCTCCTTTCTCCACATTCTTACCAACCAACATCGGCTGTTTCTTGATTTGTTAATTTTAGCCATTCTAACTAGTGTGAGGTGGTATCTCATTGTGGTTTTGATTTGTATTTCCATGATGCTGACTGATTTTGAGCACTTTTTCATGTGTCTATTGGCCATTTGGATGTCTTCTTTGCAGAAATGTCTGTTCATGTCTTCCACCCATTTCTTAATTGGATTATTTGTTCTTTGGGTGCTGAGTTTGGTAAATTCTTTACAGATTTTGGATACTAGCCCTTTATCTGATATATCATTTGCAAATATCCTCTCCCATTCTGTCAGTTGTCTTTTGGTTTTGTTGATTATTTCCTTTGCTTTGCAGAAGCTTTTCATCTTGATGCAGTCCCAATAGTTCCATTTTGCCTTTGTTTCCCTTGCCTTTGGCAATGTGTCGAGGAAGAAGTTGCTGCAGCCAGCGAAGGTCAACAAGATTGCTGCTTGTGTTCTCCTCAAGGATTCTGATGGATTCCCATCTCACATTGAGGTGTCTCATCCATTTTGAGTCTATTTTTGTGTGTGGTGGAAGGAAATGGTCCAGTTTCATTCTTCTGCATGTGGCTGTCCAATTTTCCCTACACCATTTGTTGAAGAGACTATCTTTTTGCCATTGGATAATCTTTCCTGCTTTGTTGAAGATTAGTTGACCACAGAGTTAAGGGTCCATTTCTGAGTTCTCTATTCTGTTCCATTAATCTATGTGTCTGTTTTTGTGCCAGTACCATCCTGTATTAATAATTACAGCGTTGTAATAGAGCTTAACGTCTGGAATTATGATGCCACCAGCTTTGGTTTTCTTTTTCAACATTCCTCTGGCTCTTCAGGGTCTTTTCTGGTTCCACATAAATTTCAAAATTATCTCTTCCACTTCTGTGAAAAAAGTTCATCATATTTTGATAGGGATTGCACTGAATGTGTAGAATGCTCTAGGTAGCATAGACATTTAGTATAAGCACTGCCAAAGCAAGCACAGGTAACATAGACATTTTAACAATATTTGTTCTTCCAGTCCAGGAGCATGGAATGTTTTTCCATTTCTTTGTGTCGTTCTCAATTTCTTTCATGAGTACTTTATAGTTTTCTGAGTACAGATTCTTTGCCTCTTTGGTTAGGTTTATTCCTAGGTATCTTATGGTTTGGGGTGCAACTGTAAATGGGATTGACTCCTTAATTTCTCTTTCTTCTATCTTGTTGTGTATAGAAATGCAACCTATTTCTGTGCACTGATTTTATATCCTGCCACTTTACTAAATTTCTTATGAGTTCTGACTGTTTTGGGTGGAGTCTTTTGAGTTTTCCACATAAAGCATCATATCTTCTGCAAAGAGTGAGAGTTTGACTTCTTTGCCAATTCGGATTGCCTTTTATTTCTTTTTGTTGTTTGATTGCTGAGGTTAGGACTTCTAGTACTATGTTGAATAGCAGTGGTGATAGTGGACATTCCTGTCATGCTCCTGACCTTAGGGGAAAAGCTCTGTTTTTCCCCATTGAGAATGATATTCATTGTCAGTTTTTCATAGATGGCTTTTATGATATTGAGGTATGTACCCTCTATCCCTAAACTGTGAAGAGTTTAAATCAGAAAGGATTTTGTACTTTGTCAAATGCTTTTCCCCCATCTTCAATAGAAGACTTATTAAGAAAGTCAAGCCGTCCTTCCAAATTTAGAAAAACCACACTCATTCCAATTTTAAAATATACACATCTCTGAAAAATTATCATCTTAAACTTTGCAAAATGCCTGAAGGTGGCTTCCATGGGGGGTATGGGCACCTTGGCTTAGCAACCTGAGGAGAGGGCAGCCCCTTCAAAGAGAAGGGACAAGAGGACTGGCACCAGTGACTTCTCCACCTGACTGACACCAATCCCCAGTACTGCACCTGACAACTTCATTCATAAGTCTCTGGCTGATGACAGGCTCACTGAAGCATGGGGGTCTCTGAGCCAGCAGCTTTCTTTATTCACCCAAATAACCACTTTCAAAGAACACCCGTAGTAGTTGGTGGTAAATGCTCATTTCTGCACCAAATAAGTACAAGTCCCCCTGTCCCTTGGAAAGCTAGCTAAACTTGATGCAGCCTCAGCCCTTGACCTCCTGATGGGAGCCCTCCCTGTGGCTTAGGGGAGCGTACAAGACTCTCTGCTGTGGTGTCACTCTTACTCCACAGACCAGGTGCACACGTGCTGCCTCAGTTTTCACTTTGTGTTGATTTTAGTGCAAACCTCTACCCACAAATAAATTCTCAAGCACACAAACACACACACACACACACACACACACACACACACACACACACACATTCACCCAAATCCAAACATTTGGTGAATTAATCTTACTGAAGATTTTGAAGTAGGGTCAGAGGAAAGATTGATGTCAAAGAACTACAGTTTCCAACCTATCTCTCATGGCCTCCACCCTGCTTTCCTTTCCTGCTCTTCATCCATTATCTCCCCAGAGCAATAGACAGGACATTCCTCTTTTCACACAGAACATACATGCGCACCTTCAGGACCACTCTGGGAGGTCTCTTTTTTACCCCAACCTTCCACCAAAGCATTTCCTTCAAAGAAATGTGGCATCTTTTCTAAGAAGAATTCTGGTTAATAAAATGTACTCCTTTCGTTTCATTAAGAGTTATGCAAATAATGAAATTTCAGAAGATCAAGCAGATGTCAGCTAGACCAATGTTATTTAAAAACTTTAACAGAAGGGACTAAGTGGAAATTCTTAAAGACAAACAACTAAGAACAACCTACTCTCAAGTATTTGAAGTCATTTACCACAACCATATTCTTTTAACAAAATGTGTATCAAATGTCAACTATGTACCAGGCACTATTCTACTGAAATAAGTTACACTGACTTCAAAGAAAGAATGCTAAACTATCAGCCCTTACTGCCTGGATGCCATATTCACTAAAGGAAGACGGATAGATGGAGTCAGAGTGATAAGTGCTATAAAAACAAAAACAAAAACTTAATGGAACTTTGCTAAAGAGTTTGTATAATCCACTAAAGTGTACACATGCAAAGTTAAACAAGGATCCACCAGAAAGAAATTTCTAAGCATCTGTGAGAAACCATGCCATGTGACATTTTGTTTCCCCTCTTAAAGACAAGATAATTCCTCGTCCCTAGTCCTTGAAGAGACTCACCAACAACTGTCCATAACACCACAGGGAAGTCACACCTCCCACATTTTACATGGATTTTACAGTTAGCAATTAAGCACATAAATAATTTGGAGTCTAAGAATGCAGTTTATAAGCCTGGGTAGCATAAGCCAAAGTTCTGTTCCTTAGAAACTAAACTTGGAGTAATTACTAATGCAGACCTTGAGTGTTCTCCATTATTGGCATGCTAGTTCCCTTACAAGTAACCAGTTGCACATGGACGAGGGTGTGGCTATGGTCATCTTGATCAGGGCAAGGCCAGAGTCAGTCTGGGACATTAAGATACATAAACAAAACAAGAACTAGATTAAACACTAGTTCCCTGAATACTCCTGTCTAAAAACCCCACCTGGGTTTTTACCCTGGTAAGACGGTGTGAGAATTAACACCAAAACACATGGAGGTTCCCCTCATATTGTGCTCTAGGTATGTGCACAGAGAGTAGTAGCCTTCTCACCATGACAACGATCCCACGGGTGATCAATTAACTGAAAGAGTTGGTAAGGAAGGAAATGATGGGTTCATCACTTAACACTGATGGATTACATCAATGTTAACCTAGTGATGGGTTCTACCTTAAACACTGTTTTTTAACCTTAAAATGTGTATATATTCATTTGTTAATCTTTTGAAGTAGGACCAAGACTGGAGTGTGGCTCCCCCAATTAGGATTCTGTAAAATTTGGCTTATGTTCACTACTCATTTTGCCTCAACTACAACTTCCAGTTTCTATTTTTTTAAAAATAGTCCCCATGTCCTCAGAATGACAATCTAAAAGTATTTACAAAGCATCTGATTTGTAGATTTTTATAATTTATTCCAATTATTTGCAGCACCTCATCCACACTTTATACAACAGAAAAATTAGAGAGACTTGCTATTATCAAGCCTTTCCAAAGCACTCAGAATAGTTTTAGTAGAAACAATTCTCTTTAATTTCTAAACTGGTATTTCATCAATTATGTAAGACTTACATGATAGTTAATTAAATTATGTATTTATAATAATGCTTGGTAAGCATTAATTCACCTGGTATGAGTGTCCTGAGTGCCAGGAGTTCAAAATGCCTTGGTCTCAGTCAGTGTGTCCTCCAGAGGGAATGGGGAAGCCGGAAGAGTGGAGGATGGATAAGAGAGATTCTATGGTATATGCATGTACAAATATATAATCTCTCCTGCTTGAGTGCTCCACTTCTTATCCCCTCAATTCAGAAAAAAATGCCTTTTCATCCCCTCTTGACTCAGCTTCATGCATACAGCGGAAAAAATCATGGGATATTTCAATTCCCCATGCTGTAATTCCTAAATCTTTGGCTAAATAAAGTAGTGAGGTAAAAAATGCAATGGGAATAGCTTAGACACTGAAAGGACAGCAGGAAGGCCAGCTTTCAGCTCAGTGGAATAGGACAGCTACAATATTGTCCTGCCTCAAAATATCACCTACACAAGTACTGAAATCATCTACATCCATGTTTATTGACTCAGACTTACTGTAAGATGAAGAGAAGCATAATCTGTTCTACATAATAAAGTGACTGACTTTTTCTTTTCCAATTTCCTGGAGCATCCCAAGAGACAAGGGGACTGATGGCCCTGAACCTACAAAAGAGGAAAGAAGAGACAAGTGGCCTGGAATGAAAAGTAATTCTTGGCTCTGGAGAAGACTGGAAAACTTCAGGTCAATTATGCTGACCACATTTATTTAACATATTGACTTGTCTGTACAATGATGTATACCATTCCTCATATTCCCCCAGTACCTTTCATCAAAGTCTATGACTTATAATACCTTTGTTGATAGTGCTTTGGGTATACCACTGGTTCCCTGGATAGAACAATGTATGCTTGAAAAAAACAGAAGTTCCAAGATGAAAAACACCGAATGCAGACAAAGAGTCAAGCAAAGGTAGGAATTTGAAACAAGAGGGGACAGAAGTTCTTTGGGATAGCAAAGACACATAAGGCACTGTTTGGGACACCATAAGCAGACTGCCATCAAGCTGCTTACGAGGAAATTATATGTGTTCACATGAAATATTAACATAAGAAGAGTAGCTATCATGTGCTAATATGAATGAAAAGTTGTTTGTGTGATAGAAGTTACACACTAAGCCAATGGCAATACCAACAGAGAAGAATAGGTTATAAAAGAGAGGATATGATTTGATTTGATTTGATGCTATTCCTACCAGAAGCTATTGTTTACATCTAGAAGAAAATAATAGCACTGAAAAAGCAGGGTACTTCTTCGAACACCAACCCCATTACTGTTCATTTCTCTGTGAGAGGCATGATGTACATGAATAATTCCCATTGTTACAAATTTGGACACATTCTCCACATTGATTTTTGCTCTAAAAGTTTAGTTTACCAATATCAGAAATGGACTTACATATGTCAATAGGCAAGTGTTCCAATATGTGTGGATAGAGAATACCCAGGAAGCCCCTGCTCATTACTCATTCCTCAGAGCCTATGACGCATGTCCTGACAGGAAGCACAGCTTTGTCACTGTCCACTCTTTTTGCAATGGCCCACGGTGGCCCTTTCCATAGTGCTTTGGCTGCAGTACCCAGCAGGGCAGAGATACATGTAGGATATGTGGAGCCTGCCTGGGCTCAGGCCAATCCAGTTTAGAGAGTCCCAGAAAGACACCAGAAAAACATCTATGGAATTGAATCATTCTAAGCTTCACAGATTTCTACATAGATAAAATTTAACCATCCATTCTGTACAAGTGTACTGACAAAGAATAAAACAAGAAACTCAAAGAAAGTTTCCAGTATGGATCCTTGGGTAAATCTGCCCACTCCATCGTTTTCACACATTTCCAAGTAATTATTACTTACTGCTAGAAAGGAAAATGGTTTCCTCAAACAATTTTCCCTCCACCCATCAGCTGTCAGAAAGGTCATTATGATGGAAGACATGTCTACAGAACCACACAAGACAAAACAAAACATGGTACTGCTACCAAAAGGCAATAGTGCATCCAAAAAACAGAGGTAGGAATTCCCGGTTCTCTATTCCAGTAGTTTGCCTTAGATTATTACACACACACAATGAAATGAGAGAGAATGTGTGCAGACACATGCCGTGTCCTTCATGTACATCCACATATCTGATTTTAAATGAAAAGGTCTTCATGTCATGTTTTAGCCCATATTTTTTCTATACCTTAGATAGTCCTGATTTTGAACTTTACCTTCAACATGCTATGTTCATCATTCTTAAAAGGAAGGGGATATGGAACTGACAATAATAGTCATTTGGAGCACGCATTGTAAGTTACAGAGAAAACAGAGGTTCTGGTTTATTATGCTGAAGCTGTAAAGCCACGAATACAAAATATGGCTAGCAGTCAACTTGCTTTATTCTTCTTTTAACAACTTACTAACAGTGTGTAAATAATAAAAGCAAACTTTGATTTTTCCATCAGAGCTCTCTGAAATGGATACTAGAGTGCATTTAACATTGTGACCAGAAATATTGAAATTTGACAGCTGAGAGGTGAAAGGTCTCAAATTTATACATTGAGGTGTTTGTTCCTGTCATCATCCCAGCAGCTTCCTCAGAATAACCCCTTTTGCTTACTGAACCTTTGAGAAACAGAGAACATTAAGTAATACATCTTGGCAGACATCCTGGGATTTTGCTCCCATCAGGAAGCAAGCCATCCTAAGCTCACTAAAAGAATTCTAGGGATATGAAATGACATTCTTGCAACCTTTAACTATACTGTGTAGGAAAATCTCCTATTGTTTGCACCCACACTCTAAATACGTGAGCCTAAGCTCCTGGATTGTGTCCTTGGTTTCTCACATACCTCTCATCATACTTCTTTTGCCAAAATTATATTTACTGAAAGGAAATGATCACTTGGACCTTCCTAAAAAGGTAGGAATACTACTTCACTCCAGCAAAATTCATCTTCAGCACAAATACTCCCTTCCATTTCATGGCCCATTTCAATGTCTATCTCTCTTTTCAAGTAACATTCCATCCTTCACCCCAGCTCCCAAGGTGCTCAGATTGCCCTGTCCTCCCCACTAGCCAGCTGATCAGAATCCACCCTGTTGCTAAGGAGAAGATCTAGGTCCACCTCAAAATCTTGACTTTCCAAATGCATAAATCCAGTAGCCAATTTTCAAAATATATAGCAGTAATTTCTTCAAATAGAATAGTAAACTATAACAAGAGTTACAAAAGGAACAAGGAGATGACTGTCACAGTATCTCACACATGTTAAGTATTTATCTGGCCTTATTTGAAACGGATCACATTTTTTAACTTAATTCTCACAATAATCCCATTAGACTTATACTATCTTATCCCTTCCCCCACCCCCGCCTTTTTTTTTTTTTTTTAACAGAAAACAACAGAACAGCAAAGACGCCTAAAGACAAAAGATTCTGGTAGCCTATTAAACTCTACCACCAGACAGGGATGTGACTGGCTCCCATTACAATACATACAGTTACCAAATGTCATGAATCTTCAGAATAACTTGCAAATTGTTAAAGCTTAGAATGGTAAATCCTGGAACACCAGGGTTCTGTCACAAATTCATTCTTGATAAAATAAACTTCATTAAGTATTTAATGTGTTATCCATACCAGGGTTATTTGTCATCTAATAATATCTCAAACCAGAAGGATTAACATTCAAAAACTGAATATTAGGTATCACCTTTCTACGAAAAAAGAGAGAGAGAGAGATCTTTGTATCCTTTCAAATTATGTTAAACCAAATAACCATTTACCCATTTGTGAACAAAGCCTTAACTGACTGAATTAAGACAAAACAGGCAGGTCTGACTACTCAACAAATTAAGTACCCTTACTTCCAGGTTTTTCAGAAGAAAAGGACATTAAAAAGCCATAGTTGAGCAGGTAAGAAACAAAACATAATTGTTTTTTTCGCATGCATAGAGTATATTTGAGAATTGTCCCACTAATGCTATGCTGACAAAAAAAATCATGAAACATTCCCTTCAAACTTGAGCCTGCATCAGAATCACCTGGAGGGATTATTAAAACACAGATCGCTGGGCCCCAAATCAGAGTTTCCAGTCCAGGGACCATACTCTGAGAACAAATGCTTCTTGCCAGGGCAGGGAAAGAGTATGCTGAGCTTCCCTAGGTGTTTTGGGATGAATGAAGAAGCTGATAAACATTTATTTCTAGCAGTAATTATCTGAGTAGCTCTCAGTATCAAATATGTAGTAAGCGCTTGTGATGTGCCAAACACTATGCTAGGCATTGAAGAAGACTTAGTGAGGGAGACAGATGGTGCATCGTGCCCAGGGAGATGGGCAGGTGAGCCTGCAGCTGAGAGTTACAGGATGAATGGATATCAGTACAGCCATGTGGCCTTGGGAAGAGCTTCCCATCAGGAGGTTCCTTGGGAAGACTCAGTGGCACTGCAGAGTGAGACTGCAAGCCAGTCTCACCAGGAAGGCTGAGCTGGAGGCCTCCAGGAATGTGGGCGGTCAGATCAGCACCAAAACAGGGAGAGAACCCTGCTGCTCAGAAACATGGCCTCCACGGGGATACTCAGGGCTGGGCGGAGGGGGCAGTGTACATAGACATACAGACACACGCATACCACATCCCTCAGAAACTGCCCAAAACAGAAGAGGTAGATGGAAGTGATCCCTTTGGGTAGGTCCAGACCAAGGATGGTCAGTTTTATTTCCCTCCATAGAAATTGATATTGATATGAACACCCCTAAACCTAAGCAGAAGCATAGAGTGCAAAGGCAGAAAATGTTACAAATAAATAGGTATTTTATGTGTCTGCCATGAGACACCTGCATAAAAGAGAAAAGGGAGGAAAATCTATTTTACACCTCAAATCTAAAGATTTTACATTCCCTTCAAGTTTTTATATTAGGGTCCAGACTTGGCATTTTATACGTGTGGCCCACTCTTTATAGCTCTCTGATAAAATAAATGCGAGGGGGAAAAAAACAGCCTAGACAAGTTATCACACTGCCCCTTCCTCATATTTTGTGAAAATTATCTTTCCTCGGAATCACAAAAGTCTCAAACTCTGCATGATTTACTAGGAAGGCTTTAGAAGCCAAAGCTTTTGTGGACCATTCAGCCATGGCATATGGGCTCAAGTTTTTTCTTAGCTCATCTACAGGTGCCAGATTTATCATCCCCTCTCAGTCAGAACACAGGTATGCTGTATGCTATGTGATGTTTTGAATAATCTGGGATGACTCTCTCACCCTCATTATTTCCTTGAAAGCTTGAATAAAGCTGCATGAGCTTCTTCAGCAACCATGAAATCTATTTTCTAGTTCCCTTCTAAGAACAACAAGCTAATAAGCTAACTGATGTCTTAACATCAGCTTTCCTGATTTCCTAGCCCATCTGCTAGGTCCCAAAAATGCACAATCTCCCTTGATGCCCTTATGTCATAGCTTCTTTGGGTAACGCATTTCCCTACAAGCCTTAAAACTTGTTATTAAGGGGCCCACAGTGCAGTTTAAGCAGCTTGGAAGCCAGCCTCTCACTGAATGAATATTAAATCTCTTGGGTCAATAGGTCCTCCTGCTTCCCTGGCAGATAGAGTAAGAAAAGATTTCGTGTTCCCTTTGGCTACCTAATGACTCTCTAACTGCTGGTTTGTTTCCATTTTCAGTCTGGCACAAACAAAAAGGCTTGCAGCCCTTTCCATGGTCGCCTGAGCTCACCAACCACCATGCAAAGGCAGCAGTTTTTCATTATTGATAAAATGTAATGTCATAATGTCATGGCCTTTCTGGTCATCATCTTGGTAAGTCAGCAATGACATTATCACATTTTATAATGATAACAAATGGTCATAATGTTTGCATGTAATTTTCATTGGCTCCTTTAGAGTTCTCATTCAAACCCATCAACAGATGGAACTTAATAGCAACTTCATATGTCTTCTTTCTTAGATCTGCTCAATTCTAATAGTAAAATCTACATGAATCAATGTTCATTAAAAGCACAATGGTTACTTCCCCCTCTTAACTGAATGTTGTACTTTTAGAAAGAAGAATTTTTGCAAAATGTATTTGTACCATTGGATTTGGACATGGAAATGCATTAAATAAGTCTACTTGCTATTCTATCATGAACTCTCACTAACCCCTTTCTGTTCTGTCCAGGCCCGCACTTCTCCAATCTGTCCAGTGATTTTTGAGTGCTATGTTCTGCCTATTTCACTGTAATCATAGAACATTAATTGGTCTAAATTATAAGAATCATTCATGGGGCACTTATTTCCATATATTAGCCTTCTGACTCCTCTCCTTCTTAAGAAAGTGGAAATATTTCATTGTCTAAGCCCAGAACTAAAATCAGCATTCCTTAGAAAGCCCTTTTTTTTTTCCAATTCATTGACAACAGAGTAACAAATAGAGTAAAGCCAGAACAAGTTCACAATCTAGTCCTAAAAACATAGTAAGTCTAAAACACACTTGAGAGATCTCAAGAAATGTTTTAGAACTCATTTAGTACTTCATGGGGATGGTAGAAAAGGAAGAGAGGAGAAAAATCTCTCACTCATGAGAAATATGGTCTAGGGTATGTCTGCATGTATCATCTCATCTAATCTTCACAATATCCCCCCCAAAATAAAAACCATTCTCTGCGTTTAACTCATAAGGAACTGAGGCTCAAGGAGATTAACAGAGCTAATGAGTCATGAAACCAACATTCAGACCTAGCAGTTCTGACTCCAAAATTCATGAGTGTTCCATGGCACAAAACTTCCTAAACAGGTATTCCACTATCAAAGAAAGAATCAAATCTTTCAGCCAGCCCCAAATAAAATCATCATACATTCAGAGAACTAAGAGATATGAGTACATTTCAGATATAGAAACTCTTTATGTTGCCATTAATACATCGATTTAGACTGTTACTGGTACCACAGTCTCAGAGCAGGCACATCTTAATTGAGTTAATGGCGTCAATGCATCTGTGTGATTTCTCATTGAAGTCCTTTCCACATTATTCAGTAGATTTCACTATTGTCGTTTAAAATTGAGCCAAATGAAGTAGTTTCATCAGATTTGTGGATCAGCAGCCCTTTAGCTGAAACAATAAAACCATGTAAAAGAGTATATAATAGTATTAGTATAAGAGCTTCCCACACCTATTCTAGTCAATCAGAGGCCACACTCTTTACCACTACCACTTAAAACAATAAACATTTCTAAAGATTTTACTATTCACAAAGCACTAACCATTATATTATTGCATTTATCCTCACAGCAACCCCATGTTAAGGTAAGGAAACAGATTACTTGATTTGTTCAAGTTCATAGAGACACCAAGGGACAAAAAAAAAAAAAAAGACCCACACAAAGATCTTCTGGCTCAAATGTCCATGCTCTTTCCACTCTATCAAGGCCTTTAGTGTATTGAGGGAATGTGATTTCCAAAAGCAATGCACCAGTAATCGAGGAAAGTTCAGTCCTTCCTCTGAGGGGAGGCCAGGCAAATATCAGGACCTCACAGCAATAGAAGACTTCTGGAAATGGAATGGTGGTTTAAACGTGTGTAGAGGAAGGACTTGCAGAGAATGAGGGCTAACAAGCTATTTTATTGAATAAATTGTAAGTACATGCTGGGAAAGAGGAAGGACTTCTCTTCACTCCATTTCATTCAATCAGTAGGTCCCGGGGGTTTCCTCTTCACTCATTCATTTGTTCATTCACTCAGCATACATTACTGAGAAGTTTCTCTAGGCCAGCATTATGCCAAGCACTGAGGATACAATAGTGAATGACACACAAATGGACCTGCCCCACATGAAGCTCACATTTGTGCAGATGAGACGGTCATTAAAAAACTAATGTTATGACAAATCATCTCACTACCATTGATGTACGTGAAGACCAGCTGTGAGGACAGAGTATTATAGGAGAATTCACCAATCCCAAGGAGTTAAGGAAGACCTTTCTATAGATGAGACATTTACATTGAGATTTGAAGCTTTAGTGAATAGAAGTCACTAGGCAAAACATTAGGAAACCATCCTTGCTTCCCTCTTTTAAGTTCCTTTCCGCTTGGTTTCCCTTGCTTTCCTAATTCCTTCCTTTTCAAATACCATGGCTATCATAATGGTTACCACCTGAACCTTAATTTAGCACTTATATGGTCTAATACACTAACAATTTGGAGATCCGTGTGTGTGTAACTTTGACAGGTCAGAGGAGGCCTGAAGGACATGTGCGATGATTTTCTGCCAAGTATGGTTTTAAATCATAGCTAGTCTGGCAGTTGCTACATTGAGCATCTCTCTTTCTCTTTCCCTCTCTTTGTATGACTCCTCACAATGAGTTAGACATGCCCTTCTGCACACTAAGCCATATAAAACTCCATATCCCCTTCTTTCTGTCATTTCTTTCCTTTTACTAATTTTCATATATTGCTATGAACTGAATTGTATCTCCCCAAAATTTGTATGATGAAAATCTACTCCCCAATATGATTGTATTTGAAGATAGGGCTTCAGAGAGGTAATCAAAGATAAATGAAGTCATAAATGTTGGCCTTAATCCGAAGGTGATGTTGTACTTGTAAGAAGAGGAAGACATTCCAGAAAGGCACGTTCTATCTCTCCCCTAACTCTACTCTCTCTCTCTCTCTCTGTTTCCCCAACCACAGAAAAAAGGCCATGTTAGCACACAGTGAGAAGTCAACCACCTGTAAGCCAGGAAGAGAGACGTACCAGAAACCAACCCTACTAGCACCTTGATCTTAGACTTAAAACCTCCAAACCTATTTATTTTCTAATAATAGTTAAAAACACCCAAACTGTGGTAATTTGTTAGGAGAGGTCAAAATGACTAATATAAATATGAAGACAAAAATCTATGAGATATAGCACATTCATTGGAAGTGTTAATAGAACCGTATGTGAGTATTGCAAAGGTAGTGATGGCACAATTTGCACTCCTAGCTCTGGTACCTAGGAAAAGGAAATGGCAGTGACTGGGGGGAGAAAATTGTTGTGGAGATTGTCCAGACAGGAAGACTATGAACTGGCATAGGCATCATGGCATCACTGGAGGTAAATGACAATTTCAGACGTCTGTTCTAAAAACTTTGTTTTTGAATTATCTTCACCATATTCTATAATTATGTATTCCAACCAGAAGATACAAACGCTTCCTGAAAGAATTTTGGAATGGTTATATCAGAAAGAGTATATCTACTTACTAGGAGCAATTTCTTTGCCTAAGACAAAGAGAGTAAAGCCATTGTTTTCTAATAAGGGATTAATCTGGAGAGGAGGGAAGCTTTAAGGAAAAGTAAGACTTTGCTAATGTGCCTTTGATAATGTGCCTTTCAGATCTGGCACATCAAATCTCAAGGAGCTTTATGTTCTTGGTGGCCATACGATAACAGATATCATGATATCCCTTTTTTAATTGTAAGAACATTTGAGGGAAAGGATCCAAACCTTCCAAGTTGATCTGTAGTTCTAGAAAGGAAATTGCAGTCTTTCTTTGGGTTACCTTGAAAGCAGACACAATGCTATCCTTAAGATTAAGCAGCCATTTTACAAGATCTCTGACAACACTAGATAACCTGAAGGAAAAAGTTACTGTATCAGTCAGTTATATCTAATAATGCTGTGTAACAGACTGATCTAAACCTCAGTGACAGTTAACAATAAACATTTATCTCTCACTCATGAATCAGTGAATCAGCACAGTTTGGCTATTCTAAGCTGTATTCAGCTGCAGGTTGGGTTCAGCTCTTTCATTCTTCTTGGACAGTGGCTATTTATTTTTTTTTAAGATTTTATTTATTTATTTGACAGACAGAGATTAGAAGTAGGCAGAGAGGCAGGCAGAGAGAGAGGAGGAAGCAGGCTCCCTGTGGAGCAGAGAACCCTATGTGGGGCTCAATCACAGGACCTTGGGATCATGACCTGAGCCAAAGGCAGAGGCTTTAAACCACTGAGCCACCCAGGAGCCCCTTGGACAGTGGCTATTTAGACATATTATTCTCATAGCAAAAGTTAAAAGTACAAGAGGCAAGAACTGCAGAAGGACATCTAAAGCCATTTCTTTAAGTCTTGGTCAAAACAAATCATAAACCACTCCCAAAATCAAAGTGCAGGGAAGCACCCTCTACCAACCGTGAGACCAAACCAAGTTATATGACCAAGCCCAACATCAACAGGATGAGAAAGTATACTCCTCCCATGTGGGAAGGAGGAGGAAGAGGAGAGTGAATATTTGTTTAACCATAATCTAATTAACCACAGAAATGTTACCTATTTTTTATAGATAAGAAAACTGAGGTCACTTGTTCAAAGTGCAGAGCTCAGAGTTGAATCAAATTCTAAATTTTTCCAAAGTTCACATTCTTTTCACTCATTGAACATCCTCTGGGTAATAGTATAGAAAATACAAAAACACATTGTCACAGAGGTGATAGGCAACAATGGATTAAAGAGACATGTTTATAAACTAGGGCCAAGAAATGCCTAAAAGTAGGAGCCATACACAGAAGTTAGTCTACAAAACACAGTCATTTCATCATTCAGAAAATACTTATTGAACACCCACAAGGCACTAAACTCTGTGGTAGGCACTAAAGGTAGGACTGTCATTCTGGATCTGTCAATGTTAGATGACATTCTAGGCATCTGTCAGTATTAGATGACACTTAGTTAAATGAAGCCAAGCTAGAAAGGCTGCGTCTTCCTAGAACCTTTTGAGGACCTCTTCTTTTTCTTCTTCTTCTTCTTTTTCTTCTTCTTTTTTTTTAATGTGTTGATGCTATTTACTGGGTTAATTATTTCTTTTGTTTTTTAAATTTTTTTCAGCATAACAGTATTCCTTGTTTTTGCACCACATCCAGTGCTCCATGCAATCCGTGCCCTAATACCCACCACCTGGTTCCCCCAACCTCTCAGGACCTCTTCTTTTATGCACTCCATGCCATCTAACTGCCCCAACCTGACAGGCCTGACCACTTAGAACATATGCCCCCAAACCGTCCTCCATAACCAGCCAGCTCAGCACCTTAAAGCAACCCAGGCCTCCTTCAACCAAGACCAAGCACCACTAGACCATTCTTTTTTTTTTTAATTTTTTCAATTTATTTATTTTCAGAAAAACAGTATTCATTATTTTTTCACCACACCCAGTGCTCCATGCAATCTGTGCCCTCTATAATACCCACCACCTGGTACCCCAAACAACCCACCCCCCCCCGCCACTTCAAACCCCTCAGATTGTTTTTCAGAGTCCATAGTCTCTCGTGATTCACCTCCCCTTCCAATTTACCCCAACTCCCTTCTCCTCTCTAACACCCCTTGTCCTCCATGATATTTGTTATGCTCCACAAATAAGTGAAACCATATGATAATTGACTCTCTCTGCTTGACTTATTTCACTCAGCATAATCTCTTCCAGTCCCGTCCATGTTGCTACAAAAGTTGGGTATTCATCCCTTCTGATGGAGGCATAATACTCCATAGTGTATATGGACCACATCTTCCTTATCCATTCGTCCGTCGAAGGGCATCTTGGTTCTTTCCATAGTTTGGCGACCGTGGCCACTGCTGCTATAAACATTGGGGTACAGATGGCCGTTCTTTTCACGACATCTGTATCCTTGGGGTAAATACCCAGGACTGCAATTGCAGGGCCATAGGGAAGCTCTATTTTTAATTTCTTGAGGAATCTCCACACTGTTCTCTAAAGAGGCTGCACCAACTTGCATTTCCACCAACAGTGTAAGAGTGTTCCCCTTTCTCCACATCCTCTCCAACACATGTTGTTTCCTGTCTTGCTAATTTTGGCCATCCTAAGTGGTGTAAGGTGATATCTCAATATGGTTTTAATTTGAATCTCCCTGAGGGCTAATGATGATGAACATTTTTTCATGTGTCTGATAGCCATTTATATGTCTTCATTGGAGAAGTGTCTGTTCATATCTTCTGCCCATTTTTTGATGTTTGCCTGTTTTGTGTGTGTTGAGTTTGAGGAGTTCATTACAGATCCTGGATATCAACCTTTTGTCTGTACTGTCATTTGCAAATATCTTCTCCCATTCCGTGGGTTGCCTCTTTGTTTTCTTGACTGTTTCCTTTGCTGTGCAGAAGCTTTTGATTTTGATGAAGTCCCCAAAGTTTATTTTCGCTTTTGTTTCCTTTGCCTTTGGAGACATGTCTTGAAAGAAGTTGCTGTGGCTGATATCAAAGAGATTACTGCCTATGTTCTCCTCTAGGATTCTGATGGATTCCTGTCTCACGTTGCGGTCTTTTATCCATTTTGAGTTTATCTTTGTGTACAGTGTAAGAGAATGGTCGAGTTTCATTCTTCTACATATAGCTGCCCAGTTTTCCCAGCACCATTTATTGAAGAGACTGTCTTTTTTCCACTGTATATTTTTTCCTGTTTTGTCGAAGAATAATTGACCATAGAATTGAGGGTCCATATCTGGGCTCTCTGTTCCACTGGTCTCTGTGTCTGTTTTTATGCCAGTACCATGCTGTCTTGGTGATCACAGCTTTGTAATAAAGCTTGAAATCAGGTAACGTGATGCCCCCGGCTTTATTTTTGTTTTTCAACATTTCCTTAGCGATTCAGGGTCTCTTCTGATTCCATACAAATTTTAGGATTATTTGCCCAGCTCTTTGAAGAATACTGGTGGAATTTTGATCGGAATGGCATTAAAAGTATAGATTGCTCTAGGCAGTATAGACATTTTAACAATGTTTATTCTTCCGATCCAAGAGCATGGAATGGCCTTCCATCTATTTGTGTCTTCTTCAATTTCTTTCATGAGTGTTCTGTAGTTCCTCGAGTACAGATCCTTTACCTCTTTGGCTAGGTTTATTCCCAGGTATCTTAGGGTTCTTGGTGCTATAGTAAATGGAATCGATTCTCTAATTTCCCTTTCTGTATTTTCATTGTTAGTGTATAAGAAAGCCACTGATTTCTGCACATTGACTTTGTATCCTGCCACGTTGCTGAATTGCTGTATGAGTTCTAGTAGTTTGGGGGTGGAGTCTTTTGGGTTTTCCATATAAAGAATCATGTCATCTGCAAAGAGAGAGAGTTTGACTTCTTCATTACCAATTTGGATACCTTTTATTTCTCTTTGTTGTCTGATTGCTGTTGCTAGGACTTCTAATACTATGTTGAACAAGAGTGGTGAAAGTGGGCATCCTTGTCTTGTTCCTGATCTCAATGGAAAGCTGCAAGCTTTTTCCCCATTGAGGATGATATTTGCTGTGGGTCTTTCATAGATAGATTTGATGAGGTTCAGGAATGTTCCCTCTATCCCTATACTTTGAAGCGTTTTGATCAGGAACGGATGCTGGATTTTGTCAAATGCTTTTTCTGCATCAATTGAGAGGACCATGTGGTTCTTCTCTCTTCTCATATTAATTTGTTGTATCACATTGATTAATTTGCGAATGTTGAACCATCCTTGTGGCCCAGGGATGAATCCCACCTGATCATGGTGGATAATCTTTTTAATACCAATAGACCTTTCTGACAGGTGGCCCATCACTGGAATAACTTCTTAAATGATGCAGCACTTTCTACCCCATTTATCTTAATTCTTCCTACTACAGTTTTCATGTTGCCTCTCCAATCACCACACCCTTATATTTATACACACCCCCAGATCTCCTGACTGCAATCACTGCTAGTTTAACAACAATGACTATCTCTCCATCACAGTAATAAATTATTGGATTACTTTACATAACCCATATAATGCTTGGGCAACTTGCAGTCCAGTCCTGTACGACACAATTTAAATATTTCCTGAAGTCACCCAATGACTCCATGCATAATACCCAGCAAAGGTTTTTAAAATCCCTTTCACCATCATTTTCTTCCCACAAACATGGCACCTATCCCTCCCTAAAAGTACTTTCTTTTACCCAAAACTCTACCCAAATATCATGGGTATCCAGTCCCACTGACTCCTTTTTTTTCTTATCTTTCCTTTCCCTCTATCCTTTTGTTCTGTCAGTGATCAAGGGCCCATTCAATGAGCCAGGTACCCTCCAGGCTCAGAATCTTGGCCTGACGGTTATCTGTGCTCTGAAACACTCTTTATCTAGATTTGCACCTGGTTCACTCTTGTCTCTCTTTCAGACCTTTGCTCAAATGCCACCTTCACTATGATGCCTTTTCAGGACCCCCAGGTAACACTGGATGTTCTTATCCCACACTCTCTACACCCATCCTCCTTCCCTGCTTTCTCTACTTCCACAACACTTAACCACCATCTGACATATTATATATTTTACTTCTTTACCTTCCATCTTCCCCCCTCCAGAGTGCAAGCTCCGTAAAGGTAGGTAGGTTGTCTGTTTTGTTTCCTATTATATCCCCAGCACAATACCAGTACCATAGTGGGCTTTCAAAAATATGTATTTGCCCATTATTATTCTTCATAATAAAGGACTAAAAAGAAATGGCAAAATTGAGGATGGTAGGGGAGATGAAGAAGAGGAAAACTGTGAATACTCAGCATGTAATATCTTTTTTTCTATCTGTCACACTATACCATTTTTCCTGGACTGACTCAGCCTACAAGATCCTCCTAGCTGTACAGGTATCTGCCCACCCCCTTCCTCCAGTCACCCCATAACCATTCTCTGTTGCCCCATTCCCTCACATCCTCCCCAGTAATCTGAGCCTGTTCTGTTTTACCCTCTAGAAAAAAAAAAGGAAATCCCTTCATCCACTTTTGATACACTCATTCTACAGTACCAGTGATTCCTTATAGTACATGTAGTGTTGTCTGGGGTGTTCTTAAAGAACTTTCCACAGAAACAAGGACTTATCCTATAGGAATCAATCTCTAATGGTTAGAGATTAGGCCTGTAAGCCAAGAAATACACCTGAGACACCATCACTCATAGTTCCTCTGGAGAATGGCAGCTTATTTGCATATCATATGAGAGGATTTTTTTTTTGTTTTCTGTCATAGAAACAAGGTCACCCAAATAGACCACAGGATCACTGATCTCTGTGATGTGACGATGAAGAGATACCTAAAGTACTATGCCCTCAAAATGTAATGCCATTACAGTGTTTCTGAGCACAGGCATGTCATGAAATGTGATTGGGGGATTATCAGTGGATGCATATTTTACCCTTGTTCTTCCTAGCTCCAATTTACCATATATAACTGGGAACTGACTGAATCAGATAGACAGTAAATAGGCTACAATTTCTTTCTAATAAAACTAAATCAGCTGCTTATGCTCCTCTCTTTCCCTATCCACTTCTTTAAACTGTTAGGATAAAATAACACATATATAATATATATGCAAATACACCACTTTAGCAGTCAGAATTATAAAAATAAATCATAAAGTAACAAGAACAAAACATGGGTGAATATTTACCTGATGTAGGTAAGGAAGAATATTTAATCATAAAAAGAAAGGAACAACAAAGGAAAAGAAACAACAAAGAAAAAGACATATACTACCATTTGCCTCAAATGATGAAAAACTTTTGATGTATCTTATATATAAAGAGTTCCTAAAAATCAATAAGAAAAATATAACCATTCTGTATACATAAATAAATGAAATCATGAAGAGCCGATGGACAAAAAAGAAAATAAGAAATCATGAATAATCATACGAAAAAAATTCAAGAAAATACATATGAAAGCAAGATGACATTTTCTGCCTATAAATTTGTAAAAAAGATTTTTTCTTTTTTTCATTTTATCGCTTTTCAGTGTTCCAAAATTCATTGTTTATGCACCACACTCAGTGCTCCACGCAATACGTGCCCTCCTTAATACCCACCATCAGCCTCACCCAACTCCCTACTCTCCTCCCCTCCAAAACCCTCAGTTTGTTTCCCATTTTTTTAAATCATTATACTCAATGATAAGAGAATGCAGAAAATAAACTCTTTTTTATAATGCTGCTAGAAAACTGGTGACCCCTTTCTGGAGGGCAGTTTGGCAGTTTAGATATATTCTTATTTTTATATAGCAATTTCATCCTTAGCTATTTATCCCAAAAAATCATCAGAGATTTACACAAATGTTTATTCATAGTGATGTTTGTTCTTTCTAGGATTTTTTTTAATATTAGAAACACCCCAAATGCTTAACAGTAAAGAAAGACTTAGTAAATAGTTACAGTCATACAGTAAAATACTATGCAACCACTTAAATTAACTGTAAAAGATCATATTTTCCAAAAATTACTGCAAAAATATTTCTGGTTGCATATGCTCTTCCAGACCCTTATCATTTCCCAATATGAAAAGCTGAATAAAGGTCCCCCAAAGATGTGAACATCCCAATCCCTTTACTTTTGAGTATATCTTACTTTACATGGTAAAAGGAATTTTGCAGATGTGATTAAGGTAAGGACCTTGAGATGGGAAGATTATTCTGATTATACAGGTGGGCCCAATGTAATCACAAAGATCCTTATAAAAGGGAGGCGGGAGGATCAGAGTCAAAAAAAAAAAAAAAAGAGTAATGATGAGCACAGAGGGTCACAGCCAGGGAGAGATTTGAAGATGCTACAATGCTGGCCTTAAAGACAGAGGAGTCAGAAGTCAAGAAGGGCAGGCAGCCTCCCAAAGCGAGAAAGGCAAGGAAATGGATTGTCCTCTAGAGCCTGATAGGACACCTCAATTCTGGCCCAGGGAAACTCATTTCAGAATTCTGTCCTCTAAATTGTAAGATAATAAATTTCTGTTGTTTTAAATTTGTGACATCACCAATAAGAAACTAACAAGTCATTCAAGAGTTCTGTGTCTCAAGGGAAGAGCTTCTGTGGGCTTTAGGGTAGACTTTTGGACTGCCTTAGTGACAAGCATGTGGCAGAAGGAAGGCTGTGTGAATTCCAAAACTGAGTCATAAAAGGTGACTTAATGTTTGCTTTAGCAGCACATATACTAAAATTAGAATGATACAGAGAAGATGAGAATGGCCCCTGCACAAGGATGGCACACAAATTCTTGAAGTGTTCCATATTTTTATTGTTGGATCACTATAATGTATACCTAAAACTAATATTACACTGTACGTTAACTATACTGGAATTAAAATTTAAGAAAAAAAGATTTCAAGGTGAGTTAGTTTCAGCCTGGCCTTTCTTTATGGACATTTACTTGTGGAGCCCTGAGCTACCATGTAGGAAGCATGACTACCCTGAAGCCACCATGCAGAAAAGACCATATTAAAGACTGGGAGAAATGCCCAAGAAACCAGTTGTTCCAGCCTCCAGCTGTTTGGGTCTCTCCAGCTCAGTACCAAAAATGTGAGTAAGAAACTTCAGATAATTAGCCCAAGCCACCTCCTGTACAACTACATGAAATATCCTGCATAAGAACTATTTAGCTGAGCCTCGTCAATGCCAAAATCATGTGTTTTTTTGCCATTAGGTTTTGTGGTGGTTTTATCATCAATGAGTAACCAATACATTAATGATAAAGAGAAATGTTCAAAATATAATATTAAAAGAAAAACTAGGGGTACCTGGCTCACTCAATTGGTAGATCATATGACTCTTGATCTCAGGGTCATGAGTTGGGCCCTAGGTTGTGCACAGAGACTACTTTAAAAAAATAAATAAATAAAAAGAGAGTCTATAAGCTACCACAAGGCTGTGTGTGTATGTATACACAGAAAAAATTTGGAGTCCCCAAAAAATGTTATAAAATGGTTATCTCGGGGCACCTGGGTGGCTCAGCGGGTTAAAGCCTCTGCCTTCAGCCCAGGTCATGATCCCAAGGTCCTGGGATCGAGCCCCGCATCAGGCTCTCTGCTCAGTGCAGAGCCTGCTTCTCTCTCTCTCTCTCTCTCTCTCTCTCTCTCTCTGCCTGCCTCTCTGCCTACTTGTGTTCTCTGTCAAATAAATAAATAAAATGGTTATCTCTGGGGTGCCTGAATAGCTCAGTTGGTTAAACATTTGCCTTCAGCTCAGGTCATGAACCCAGGGTCTTGGGGTTGAGCCCCACTCACTTCCCTGCTAGCAGGGAGTCTGCTTCTCCTTCTGTCAACCCTGCCCCCACTCATGCTCTCCCTCTCTCTCTCAAATAAATAAAATCTTCAAAAATAAAAAACAATAATAAAATAAAATGGTTATCTCTGCATGTTGAGTGAGGAAATTAGTATATTCTTTATATTTTTATGTTTATACAAAACATACATTCATTTATATAAAGTACATATACCTATAAAATCAATATTCATTCCTTTTGTAATCAGAGAAAATACTTTTAAGCCTTTTAGATCCTTTTACTTTCAAATATACCATGACTACAGAAAGCATGTGAGTGTACCCTGTACAGGGATATGCGCATTTGCCGATGTACATGAGCATATGAGCGTATCCTGTACAGTGACACACGCATACACAGATGTGCATACTGAAAATAAAGTAAAGACAACAGGAGAAGGGGTCACTTGGTTAACTGGAGTGAGAACATGAACCTTTAAATACTACTTTTATTCCTCCTTTCCTGCAGTAGAAATGGCACCAAATATCTTTATAATACAGGGTCAAATGCCTAATCCTTTTAGCCACTCCCAATTCAACTGTAATTGACTGACCCTGATGCTGCTGGGTTTGGATTCTTTTCTGTGACACAGATAAAATATTGTGTATAACTTCCCCTGGAAGAAGGAAAGTAAACAACTCTTTGAGAATCACCCCTTTCTTTGGACATAGTGCCTAAAATTCACAAGGATTTTGCTGTTCTCTATCAATACCTCTGAATCATGGGCACCTGGAAAAGAGTCCGGGGTACAATAAAAGAGCAGAAAGGGGGAAAGCCCAGGACTTTACTGCATTCCCATTAAATTCCCATGATAATCCTGAAAGTTGAATTAATAATCCCCATTTTATAGATGAGAACATTGAGGCTCAGAAATGTTCAGCAATTTGCCCAAGTCAAAGAGCTATTAAGTGGCGGAGCTGAACTTGCAATACAAAGGTCTTTATGGTAAGGTGCACTTATGGTGCACTTGTCTTCTCTTTTCCTCAGTTTTATGGTTCCTACCTTCAGCGTTATAGTGTAAATTAAATATGTGAATATATGTATCATAGCATATTATATGGAATAATGCTCACCACTTGAAAACACCACATTATTCAGTGTTAGCTGCCATTTCAGTTGTATGACTCAGAGTCACATCACAAAGCACAAGCAGGCCCTGGGGACCCACAATTGTTCTCCCTTCAAAAATCCTGGACTCAGTATCTCACCATTTGGGGATAGGGCAGCAACCTACCCAGCAGTGGTGTTATTCCGTGAAAACTAGGGCTGGACCCAGAGCCCATGGAGTAGCAGCCCAGTGACCCACCTCAGACACACATTTCCTGTGCTCTTTTTCAAACTGCACAATAGCTTTCGTACAGTGCAACGGCTATCATTAAAAGTCAGCCGCTCTCTGAATGTGTTGGTTCCGGTGGCACTGACAAGTGAGGGTAGGAGGCAGGGTTGCTTCTACAAAATAAATGAGGAGGGAAATGGTGTCGGGGTGGGATCTGCCTTCTGAATGCGCTGAAAACTGAGGCCCTTGTCTTCTGGCATTTCCTAAAAGGCCTCTTGAGCTTTCTTTGGCAAGCCTTGAGACCAAGAGTACTTTTAGCTGTTTAAGCCTTCCTCTTCTAACAGGGGTCAAAGGGCTGGAAAGATCTTCTCAAAAGGATAGAGAAAGAATCATTAAAAGGGAGGAGAAGGAAAGTGACAGAAGGTCAGCCTTTTTTTTCCTAATGGGTGGGTCCCTGAGGGTCGGGCTCAGTGTCCGAGTGCTGCACAGGCACCTAGCTTCCAGAAAGGCACAGCAATTCGATTCACACTTCCCTGAGCAGGAGACCTTAAGAAGCTCAAAGAAGCAGCGTGGGGAGGGTATAGAGACGAAAACAAACACAATAGAAATCTGGCTGTGATAAGAAAATTTCATTGATCAAATTAACTTAAAACAAGAAGGACAGTGTTTCAATAAACCAGAGAAAACAAATCCTTGAAACCTTTATGTTTTTTGAGTTTGCCATAAAATTTATCTTTTTCAAATATAAATTTATCCTAAAAATGTTGCTTATTGAATTGCAAGAAGCTTTATATAAGGACTAGTTTAGGATTAAAATCCGCCTTATATATAACACAAGCACACAAATGGTGAAGGTTTTCACTGATTTTTAGTCAACAAGCAATAAACTGCATTTGCACCCACACACCTACTTCTAACACCCCATCTGGTAACATTTCCACGTTTCAAGAAAAGAAATCAATAGCAATAATCCGTGAGGGACTCATAGGGTGTATATTTTTTTATCACACTGCCATTTGAAGAAAAAAATTTTCCCTACCTATTTAGAGCACAAGATTGTTCTTTTTGTACAATCACATGGAAAACTTGACATTATTGGAGGAAGAGAAGTTAAATGGGAAAGGGAGATGAGTCAATTAAAACAAATGTGAGAAAATCAAAACATGTTTGACAATATAGGTTCTATTTGGACAACCCAAACGATAATCAATGCCCACACTGAAAAATCCCCAATCAACCTGCAAAATTCAAAATTACATTATGGCGCAGTTTCTAAGGAAAGGACAGCTAAAATGCATGTTGATGTAACTTAGAGAAGAAAGCCATCCTGCTTTCAAATTGCAGTGCAGGGAGAAGACACCAAGCCTGCACCCTGAAATTTAGAACTATGCCATTGCTGATTTTCCGTGCAAGAAGGAAATATGATTCTTTGTTACTGCTCTTATTTATTGCAGACCTTGTCTGGAATCTGGTATTGAAGCCATGCTTGATGAGTTGCCGCCTTGAACTTTCCCACTGATCAATGCTGGTGCTGCCGCTGCATGAAAGAATAGCTTTCCTGAGGAGTCACTATCACATGGGAAACCTAGCAAGCATTTTTTAAAAAATGGCCCAAAGTCTCGTATGCTCAAGCTTCAGAACATGCTCCCTTAAAAAAAAAAAAAAAAAAAAAAAAAAAACAAAATGGCAAATGGTGACTGACCATTTGAAAATTGGAATGTTACAACAGCAAGAGGTAAGGTCAAAAGCAGAAATCCCCCTTTCTATAAAATGATCAGATACCAGGGGATGAAAATGTACAGAAAAAAAGAAGGCTAATATGAAGGAAGAGGACAGGAATCATATTTCTTCTCAGCAGGGTGACAAATAAAAAGTTGCCTTTATTTTTCTGTGCAAATAAACTTTACTTTAGGAATTGTAGCAGTGGTTGGTCTCCCATAAAATAGGCTTTCTCTGCTGTGGTGACAACCTAAGGCAGGGAGGAGTTCGTGGCAGGGTAATTGCTGTCTTTTCTATTATGTTTGTCAATATTTGTGTTATTTTGTGGTGAGACTGCAGGAGAAGTCTAGACAAATGCTATTAAGAATGAGGCCAAGAGAAAGGTTTTAATCCAATTCTTTGGCAGTTCATGTGGAAATATGTATCACTGGAGTAGGCTGGGACAGAGTCTTCAAACACACGAAGTCAGTGTCTATGTAAAAACCCTAGTCTGTCCCCAATTTCTACACTTTAGGGGCTTCCCTGAATTGGATACCCATGGTGAAATCATCCACCAGAAAGGAAGTTACTTTTGAGAAGGAAGTACAGGAAGTCATCAGTAGCTGTTGGAAACTAATGACTTCTGAAGGACGCCAACCAACAACCAAAAGCCATAAGAAATTGGGACAACCCATGAATCTTCATCTAGTTTATGAAATGAAACAATGAGATCTGAGCTAAGTCTAAGTAAGTTTACCCAGGCTACCTTCACCCACTGACCCACAATTCCTGGCCTTTTCACAGGAAATAAGTATTCTAAATAATTACCAATTTGTTTTAAAGATTTCATTTATTTACTTGACAGAAAGAGAGTACAAGCAGGCAGGGAGAGGGAGAAGCAGACTCCCTTGCTGAGCAGGGAGCCCAACCTGGGGTTCAATCCCAGGACCCTGGGATCATGACTTGAGTCAAAGGCAGATACTTAACAGGCTGAACCTCCCAGGTGCCCCAAATAATTACCAATTCCATTGTGAGTCAATTACATACTGACTTTAATCTCTTCTTCACCCTCCAGACATTCCTAACACCTTCTATTCCCTAAGGTCATAATTTGTGTGCATGCCATAACTTCCAGTATAGAATTTTAGCTGCTCAGTCTAGGTCTCTCCCCCCTTGTACCCTTTCCTAGCTCTTGTGCTTCACATATAGTAGACACGCAAATGTTTGTTAACTGACTGGTGACTAAATGAATATATGAGGGCCTCACCCCAATGTGCTGCCATTAAAAAAAAAACACACACACACACAACAAAAAACACAACAAAAAACACAACTTGCCCTGCCTCTCCACTCGCCTGTGGATGCACCTCCTCTGATAAGCTCTTGGCTAGAAGCCATCCAAAGTGGTACCACACCCTGGCAGTGTGCAAACAGCGATGACAGAGGCCAGCACCATCCCAAAGTGACCCTGGCCCTGGGAAGAAAAGAAGATAACTACACATACCAGTCTAACTATGGTTCCAGCAGTGAGATAGTGGTAGACATCGGGTCTGACTACAGCCCCCACCCACCAATGAAAGCTTGTCCGGGGACAACACAGGAAGAATGCCCAACAATTTGGTGCTCCATGGGGCACCTGGGTGTCTCAGTCAGTTGAATGTCTGCCTTCAGCTCCGTTCATGATCTCAGGGTCCTGGGATCGAGCCCCAAGTCGGGCTCCCTGCTCAACAGGGGAGTCTGCTTCTACCTCTCCCTCCCTCCCTGCTTGTGCTCTCTCTCTCACTCACTCACTCTCTCTCTCTCCAATAAGTAAATAAAATCTTCTTAAAATAAATAAATAACAATTGGTCCTCCTGCATCTCTGACAAACACCTGGTCTGGCTCAACTCAAAGGAAGCTGCAAACTGGCAAACTGGCCTGCTGACAACACAGGAACCAAACTCTGTCCACAGCAAACAAAGAGAGCATTTCAGATAAGTGGACTGAAGGCTAACATGGCTTAGCCACAACAATAGGGCATACACAACACACACAACACTCATAGGAGACATCCCTGAAGTACCAGGTTCTGATGAACAGGGGACATTGCACTGTAGAGCACTACAGGACCTCTTCTTCATAAGACAACTACCTTCAAGAGCAGGAGATGAGCTGAATTTCCTAACACATAGAAACAGACACCAAGAGTTAGACAAAATGAGGAGAAAAAGAAATATGACCCAAATGAAAGAAAAGGACAAAAATACAGCAAGAGAACTAAATGAAATGAGGATAAGTAAAGTACCTGATAGAGAATTTAAAATAATGGCCATAAAGATAGCTACTGGACTTGAGAATAATGGGGGACCTCAGTAAGATCCTCAACAAAGAGATAGAAAACATAAAAAAAAGAACCAAGCAGAGATGAAGAATACAATAAATAAAATAAAAAAATACATTAAGATTCTATTACACAACTGTATTGTCTATGAATAATAATTTTTTCTACTCCTTTCTTTACCCTTGCAATTTACAAGATATTGTTTTCCAAAATATAACTTATCTGATATTGCTTCCAAATTTTGGCTCTTTCCTTAAATTTAACATATTAAAAATTGTAACTATTTTCCATTTAAAAAATATACTAGAGAGAGTAAGTAGGAGGCTAAAAGAAGCAAAAGAGCAGATCAGCAACCTGGAGAACAGAGTTATGGACAGCAATCAAGCTGAACAGGAGAGAGAAAAAATAATAAACAAAAATAGATGCTATCAACAGAGAGATACCATCAAGCATAATAATATTCACATTGTAGGGATCCTAGGTGAAGAGAGAGAAAAGGGAACAGAAATTTATTTAAAGAAATAATGCCTGGAATACAAAGTCAATAGTGGCTTTCTTAAACACTAACAATGAAAATACAGAAAGGGAAATTAGAGAATAGATTCCATTTACTATAGCACCAAGAACCATAAGATACCTGGGAATAAACCTAGCCAAAGAGGTAAAGGATCTGTATTTGAGGAACTACAGAACACTCATGAAAGAAATTGAAGAAGGCACAAAAAGATGGAAGACCATTCCATGCCCTTGGATCAGAATAAACATTGTTAAAATGTCTATACTGCCTAGAGCAATCTATACTTTTAATGCCATTCTGATCAAAATTCCACCGGTATTTTTCAAAGAACTGGAGCAAATAATCCTAAAATTTGTATGGAATCAGAGGAGACCCCGAATCACTAAGAAAATGTTGAAAAACAAAAATAAAACTGGGGACATCACACTACCTGATTTCAAGCTTTACTACAAAGCTGTGATCACCAAGACAGCATGGTACTGGCATAAAAACAGACACAGAGACCAGTGGAATGGAGTAGAGAGCCCAAATATGGACCCTCAACTCTATGGGCAAATAATCTGCAACAAAACGGGAAAAAATATACAGTGGAAAAAAGACAGTCTCTTCAATAAATGGTGCTGGGAAAACTGGGTAGCTATGTAGAAGAATGAAACTCGACCATTCTCTTACACCGTACACAAAGATAAACTCAAAATGGATAAAAGACCTCAACGTGAGACAAGAATCCATCAGAATCCTAGAGGAGAACATAGGCAGTAATCTCTTTGATATCAGCCACAGCAACTTCTTTCAAGATATGTCTCCAAAGGCAAAGGAAACAAAAGCGAAAATAAACTTTGGGGACTTCATCAAAATCAAAAGCTTCTGCACAGCAAAGGAAACAGTCAAGAAAACGAAGAGGCAACCCACGGAATTGGAGAAGATATTTGCAAATGACAGTACAGACAAAAGGTTGATATCCAGGATCTATAAAGAACTCCTCAAACTCAACACACACAAAACACACAATCATATCAAAAATGGGCAGAAGATATGAACAGACACTTCTCCAGTGAAGACATACAAATGGCTATCAGACACATGAAAAAATGTTCATCATCACTAGCCCTTCAGGGAGATTCAAATTAAAACCACATTGAGATACCACCTTACACCAGTTAGAATGACCAAAATTAGCAAGACAGGAAACAACATGTGTTGGAGGGGATGTGGAGAAAGGGGAACCCTCTTACACTGTTGGTGGGAATGCAAGTTGGTGCAGCCTCTTTGGAAAACAGTGTGGAGATTCCTCAAGAAATTAAAAATAGACCTTCCCTATGACCCTGCAATCACACTACTGGGTATTTTCCCCAAAGATACAGATGTAGTGAAAAGAAGGACCATCTGTACCCCAATGTTTATAGCAGCAATGGCCATGGTCGCCAAACTGTGGAAAGAACCAAGATGCCCTTCAACGGACAAATGGATAAGGAAGATGTGGTCCACATACACTATGGAGTATTATGCCTCCATCAGAAAGGACGAATACCCAACTTTTGTAGCAACATGGACAGGAGTGGAAGAGATTATGCTGAGTGAAATAAGTCAAGCAGAGAGAGTCAATTATCCTATGGTTTCACTTATTTGTGGAGCATAACAAATAGCATGGAGGACACGGGGAATTAGAGAGGAGAAGGGAGTTGGGGGAAATTGGCAGGGGAGGTGAAACATGAGAGACTATGGACTCTGAAAAACAACCTGAGGGTTTTGAAGGAGCAAGGGGTGGGAGGTCGGGGTACCAGGTGGTGGGTATTATAGAGGGCATGGATTGCATGGAGCATTGGGTGTTGTGCAAAAATAATGAATACTGGTATGCTGAAAATAAATAAAAAATAAATTTAAAAAAAAAGAAGAAACACAGAACTACAAAAACAACTATAAAGCAAGTACATACCATCAGTAATTATTTTGAATGAAAATGGCCTAAATATTCCCATCAAAAGACATAGGGTGGGGCACCTGTGTTGCTAAGTGAGTTAAAGCCTCTGGGCTCAGGTCATGATCCCAGGGTCCTGGGATCCAGCCCCACATGGGCTCTCTGCTCAGCAGGGAACCTGCCTCCCTTCCTCTCTCTCTGCCTGCCTCTGTGCCTACTTGCGATCTCTGTCTGTCAGATAAATAAATAAAATCTTTAAAAAAAAATAGGGTGATGGAATGGATAAAAAAGCAAGACCTATCTGTATGCTTCCTACAAGGGACCATTTTGGACCCAAAGACACATGCAGATTGAAAGTGAAGGGATGGAAAAGCATTTAGCACGCAAAAGGAAGTGGAAAGAAAGCCAGGGTAGGAGTACTTATATCACACAAAATAGACTTTAAAATTTTTTTTTTAATTTATTTGACACAGAGGGAGAGAGCACAAGTAGGCAGAGTGGCAGGCAGACGGAGAGGAAGAAGCAGACTCCCCAGTGAGAAAGGAGCCTGATATAGGACTCTATCTCAGGACCCTGGGATCACGACCTGAGTCAAAAGCAACAGCCTAACCAACCGAGCCATCCAGGCACCCCTATATCACACAAAATAGACTTTAAAATAAAGACTATAATGAGAGATAAAAAAAAGGACCCTATATAATCATAAAGGGAATAATCCAACAAGAAGATATAACAATTATAAATATTTATATATTCAACATGGGCACACCAAATACATAAAGTATCTAATAACAAAAAAGAAGTAATTAGTAATAATACAATAGGGGACTTTAACACCCTGCTTACATCAATGGATAGATCATCCAAATAGAAAATTAACAAGGAAATGGTGGTTTAGAATGACACATTGGACCAGATGGATCTAACAGATATATTCAGAACATTTGATCCTAAAACACCAGAACACACATTCCTTCCAAGTGCACATGGAACATTCTCCAGAATGTCTAGCCACAAAACAAGTCTCAACGAATTCAAAAAAATCAAAGTCATACCATGCATCTTTTCTGATTACAAGACTATGATATTACAAGAAAAAATCTGGAAAGAATACAAATACAAGGAGGTTAAATAACATGATACTAAAACATGAATGAGGGGCGCCTGGGTGGCTCAGTGGGTTAAGCTGCTGCCTTCGGCTCAGGTCATGGTCTCAGGGTCCTGGGATCGAGCCCCGCATTGGGCTCTCTGCTCAGCAGGGAGCCTGCTTCTCTCTCTCTCTCTCTCTGCCTGCCTCTCCATCTACTTGTGATTTCTCTCTGTAAAATAAATAAATAAAATCCTTAAAAAAAAATAAATAAAAATAAAACATGAATGAGTCAACCAAGAAATCAAAGAGGAAATGAAAAAATGTATATGACAAGAAAAATGAAAACACAGAAGTCCAAAATCTTTGGGATGCAGCAAAAGCTGTTCTAAGAGGAAAGTTTATAGCAATATAGGCCTACTTCAAGAAGCAAGAAAAACTGGGGCTCATGGGTGTCTGTGTCAGTTAAGCATCTGCCAGCTCAGGTCATGATCCCAGGGTCCTGGGATCAAGCCCCACACTGGGCTTCCCTGCTCAGCAGGAAGATCTGTTTCTTCCTCTCCCTTTGCCCCTCCTCCTATCCCCCACTCATATATACTCTCTCTCAAATAAATAAATAAAAATCTTTAAAAAAGAAAAGAATAGAAACAAAAATTTCACATAAAAAATTAACCTTACAGTGAAAGGAGCTAGAAAAACAACAAACAAAACCCAAAACCAGCAGAAGGAAGGAAATTATAAAGCAGAATTAAACAAAATAGAGATTAAAAAAGAACAGATCAGTGAAACCAGGAGCTAGTTCTTGAAAAGTACAACAAAATTGATAAACCTTAGCCAGACTCATTAAAATTTAAAAAAAGAGAGAGAGACAGAGAGGACTCAAACAAATTCAGAAATGAAAAAGGAGAAATACCAACACCACAGAAATACAAAACATTACAAGAGAATGTTATGAAAAATTGTATGCCAACAAATTGGCCAACCTAGAAGAAATGGATAAATTCCTAGAAATATGTGATCTATCAAAAGGGAAGCAGAAATAAATAGAAAATTTGAACAGACTGATTACCAGCAATAAAACTGGATAAGTAATTTTAAAAAAAACAAAAAACAAAAAACCTCCCAACAAACAAAAGTTCAGGACCAGATGGCTTCACAGGTGAATTCTACCAAACATTCAAATAAGAGTTAATACCTATTCTTCTCAAATTATTCCAAAAAATAGAAGAAGGAGGAAAGCTTCCAAGTTCATTCTACAAGGCCTGCATTATCCAGATACCAAAACCAGGTAAAGATAAGACAAAAAAAGAGAACTATGGAGAAAACTACAAAGAGAACTATCCTCAACAAAATATTACCATATCAAATACAGCAATACAAAAAAAAAAAAAAATCACCAGTGATCAAGTGGTATTTATTTTTGGGATGCAAGGATGGATCAATATTCACAAACCAATCAACATAATATATCATAAAAAAGCATATGATTTCAATAGATGCAGAAAAAGCATTTCACAAATTAAAACTTCCATTCATGATAGAAATTCTCAACAAAATAGGCTTAGAGAGAACACACTTCAATATAATAAAGGCTATATATGAAAACCCCACAGCTAATATCATCCTCAATGGTAAAAACTGAGATTTTCTTCCCCCTAAGATCAAGACAAGACAAGAAAGTCCACTCTCATCACTTTTTTCAACATAGTAGTAGAAGTCTTAACCACAGCAATCAGACAAGAAAAAGAAGTAAAAGGCATCTAAGTTGGTAAGGAAGAATGGGGTGCCTGGGTGGCTCAATCAGTTAAGTGTCTGCCTTTGGCTCAAGTCATGATCCTGGAGTCCCGGGATCAAGCCCCATGTCAGTCTCTCTGCTCAGAGGGGAGTCTGCTTCTCCTTTCCCCCACCCCCTGCTCCTGCTCTCTGTTTCTCTCTGTTTTTCTTTCTCTCAAATAAATAAAATCTTTAAATTGTTAAGGAAGAAGTAAAACTTTTACCATTTGCAGATGACATGATAGTATATATAGAAAACTCTAAAGATTCCACCAAAAAACTACTAGAATTTATAAATCAACTCAGTAAAGTATCAGGATACAAAATCAATGCACAGAAATCTGTTGCTTTTCTATATGCTAATAATGAAGCAGCAGAAAAAGAAATTAAGAAAAGAATCCTATTTAAGTTATACCAAAAATAATAAAGTACCTAGGAATAAACTTAACCGAAGAAGTGAAAGACCTATACTCTGAAAACTATGAAACATTGATGAAAGAAAGTGAAGAAGACAAAAAGAAATGGAAATACATTCCATACTCATGGGCTGGAAGAACAAATATTGTCAAAATGTTTAAATTACCCAAAGCAATCTACACATTTAATGCAATCCCCATCAAAATATAACAGCATTTTTCACAGAACTAGCACAAAAAAATCCTAAAATTTGTATGGAATCACAAAAGACCCCAAATAGCCAAACCAATCTTCAAAGAGAAGAGCAAAGCTGGAGATATCACAATTCCAGACTTCAAGTTATATTACAAAGCTATAGTAATCAAAGCAGTGTTCTATTAACACAAAAACAGACACACAGATCAATAGAACAGAATAGAAACCCCCAAAATAAACCCATAGTTATATGGTCAGTTAATCTTCAACAAAGCAGGAAAGAATATCTAGTGGGGGAAAAGACAGTCTCTTCAACAAATGGTGTTGGGAAAATTGGACAGCAACATGCAAAAGAATGAAACTGGACTTTCTCACAGCATACACAAAAATAAACTGAAAATGGATTAAAGGCCTAAATATGAGAGCTGAAACCATAAACATCCTAGAAGAGAGCACAGGCAGTAGTGTCCCTGATAATGGCCATAGGAACATTTTTCCAGATATGTCTCCTGAGGTAAGGGAAATAAAAGCAAAAACATACTATTGGGACTACCTCAAAATAAAAAGCTTCTGCACAGCAAAGAAAAAACTAAAACTGAAAGACAACCTACAGAATGGAAGAAGATATTTGCAAATGACATATCTGCAAAAAAAAAAAAAATAGTAATAATAATCCAATTACAAAATGGGCTGAAGATATGAACAGACATTTCTCCAAAGACATACAGATGGTCAACAGACACATGAAAAGATGCTAAATATCATTCATCATCATGGAAATGCAAATCAAACCACAACGAGCTATAACCTCACAGCTGTCAGAATGGCTAAAGTCAAAAGTGCAAGAAACAACAAGTACTGGCAAAAATGCAGAGAAAAAAGAACCCCTGTGCACTATTAGTGAGAATCCAAATTAGTGCAGCCACTGTGGAAAACAGTATGGAAGTTCCCTAAGAAGTTAAATAATTAAATAAAAATTAATTAAAATTTAATTTTAAAAACTAAATTAATTCCAGTAATTCCAAACTGGGCAAAGACATAAAAACACTAATTCAAAAATATATATATCCCCCATGTTTATTACAGCATTATTTTCAATAGTCAAATTATGGAAGCCACCCAAGTATCCACCAATAAATGAATGATAAAGAAGATGTGTTATATACAAACAATGGACTATTACTCTGCCATAAAGAATGAAATCTTATCAGTTGTAATGACAAGAATGGATTTTGAGGGTATAATGTGAAATAAGTCAGTTATGAGAAAAAATTCCATTTGATCTTACTCATATGTGGAATTTAAGAAATAAATGAATGAAGAAAAAAGAGAAAAACCAAAAAACAGACTCTTAACTATAGATAACAAACTGATGGTTACCAGAGGGAAGGTAAGTGGGGGGCATGGGCAAAACAGGTGAAGGGGATTAAGAGCACACTTATCATGATGAGCACTGAGTAATGTACAGAATTGTTGACTCTCTATATTGTACACCTGAAACTAATATAATACTGTATGTTAACTCTACTGGAATAAAAATGTTTTTAAAATCATAGCAGAAGTGAAATAAGTCAATCAGATAAAGACAATTATCATACGATCTCTTTGATATGAGGAATTTGAGAGGCAGGATGGGGGGGGGGTAATGGGGAGAAGGGAAGGAAAAAATAAAACAAGGTGAGACCAGGGAGGAACACAAACCATAACAGACTCTTAATCTCAGGAAACAAACTGAGGGTTGCTGGGGGTGAAGAGGGTAGGAACTGGGTGGCTGGGTGATGGACATTGGGGAGAGTATGTCCTATGGTGAGTGTTGTGAATTGTGTAAACTGACGAATCACACACCTGTACCCCTGAAACAAATACTACATTATATGTTAATAATTAATTAATTTTTTAATGTAAAAAAATCACAGCAGAAAATCTCTTCTAGCTCTTGTTCCCATTCCAGTCTATCTATCCTATCTTTGGGCCTCTGGACCAGCAGTCACACCCCCACACTCAGGCACCTAGCATCCAGCAAGCAGGTGCTTTGGGCTTCTGTTCCCTATTTATTAAACCATCCAGGAGCTTCTTTTTTTTAATTAAATTTTTTAATTCTTTTTTATTAACATATAATGTATTATTAGCCCCAAGAGTATAGGCAGGAACTTCTTGGTCCTCCACCCATCTTGGTTCCTCCTTAAGCCCTATTTTCTTGGCTCTGACATTGGAATAATATTACCAGAGCTCTCTCAGTCCCCAGCCCCAAGACAGACTGGACTGTCTGATCTTGCAGTTCCAAGCCTACCCTGAGCACGGTTTTGTACTTCCCTCCACATCTAAGTGCTGCCCCCTTCCTCTGAATTACACTCTCCCTGGATCCAATTCAGGCACCATCCCTCTTAACTAATACTTCCTAGGTTGGACATAGCCTTCCACAGCAGGGTTGTGCCTGCCACAACCAGACCTCCAGCTTATACCTACAGGCTACATTCTAGTTGGAAACCCACTACCTGTCACTATCCATCCTGGACTACTATAAGTGCTTCAGTCAGTCAGAGAGAACCACTACAAGCCAGTTCCTACTCCAAGGGTGGGAAGGTAGGTTCTCCAGCTGTTCAGAGGAGAGGAGCTGCTCTTAGATAGTTTGAGAGCAAAAACAGGGAGCCTTGTAACTCACAGGAAAACCATGGTCCTATTTTCCTTACAAAGACACTATAATATTTCCACATTCAGTCCAAAGCCCTGTGGAGTGGGTAGGATAGTTCTGCTTGCAGTCCCATATTACCCCTTAGAATGTGAGGTATTTCCCAGAGAGGATCATTCATTACACACACACACGCTTGCAAACACACTTGCTAATAAAAAGAACTGCTTCTATAGGCAATAAGCAGAATATCTGGATAAATACTATTTGTCGAGGGGCACCTGGGTGGTTCAGTGGGTTAAGCCTCTGACTTCAGCTCAGGTCATGCATGATCTCAGGGTCCTGGGATCGAACCCCTGCATCAGGCTCTCTGCTCAGTAGGGAGTCTGCTTCCTGCTCGCTTGCTCTCTCTCTCTCTCTCTCTGCCTTATGCTCTCCCTACTTGTGATCTCTCTCTCTCTCTCTCTGTCAAATAAATAAATAACATCTTTTTAAAAATACTATTTGTTGAGTAAGTTCTCAGATTCAGACTGAAGCGGTTAGTTCATTTCATGATAAACCACTGTAAGATCAAGGACTGCTGCTCCCACTTGGCAATGTCTGGAAATATTTTTGATTGTTACAACTATGGGAGGTACCACTGGCATCTAGTAGTTAGAGGCCAGAGATGCTGCTGACTATCCTATATGCACAGGTCAGCCCCCACAACAAAGAATCATCCTGACCAAAATGGCAATAGTGCCAATGTTGAGAAGCCCTGCTCTACAACCTACTTTCAAGCAGGCAATTCTAATGGACCTTGAGATTCCCCAACAGTTCATGAGAAAAGCTAATATACAGTTAAGACAAGATTTCAATCCAGGCAATCTGGTTCCAAAATCTAAGCTCTTAACCACTCTGCTATTTGAGTTTAAGCTGTTCCTTACCCAGAAGTAGTGAGGCAAGGGTACTCTAACCAGGGATAGAGTAGAATACGGGATGTGTGTAGGCTCTAAAACTTCTTTTTCTATAAAATGGGGATAATAAAAAATGCCCACCTGATGGCTCATAAAGCCATCATGAGAAGTAAATTAAATAATATGTCAAAATATGTCAAATATGTCAAATATTTACTCCAGTGTCTGGCACACAGTAAGCTCTCTAAAAATGTTAGCCATTCAAGGGAAACAAAAGCAAATATGAACTGTTGGTTCTATATCAAGATAAAAAGCTTCTGCACAGCAAAGGAAACAGTCAATGAAGCTAAAAAGCAACCTACAGAATGGAAGAAGATATTTGCAAATGACTTATCAGATAAAGAGCTAATATCCAAGATCTATAAAGAACTTACCAAACTCAACACCCAGAAAACAAACAATCCAATCCAGAAATGGGGGAAAGATATAAACAGGCATTTCTGCAAAGAAGACATACAAATGGCCAACAGACACAAAAAATGCCCCACATCACTCAGCATCGGGAAATACAAATCAAAACCACAATAAGATACTACCTCACACCACTTAGAATGGCTAAAATTAGTACAAGAGGCAAAAACAAATGTTTTCGAGGACACAGAAAAAGGGGAACCCTCTTGCTCTGTTGGTGGGAACGCAAGCTGGTACAGCCACTCTGGAAAATGGTATGGAGGCTCCTTTTAAGAAGTTAAAAATAGGGCTACCCTATGATCCAGCAACTGCACTGCTAGGTATTTACTCCAAAGATATAAATGTAGTGATCCAAAGGCACACCTGCACCCCAATGTTCATTGCAGCAATGTCCACAATAGCCAAGCTATGAGCCAAGATGTCCATTGAAAAATGAATGGATAAAGAAGATGTAGTATACATATATACACAAGAGAATTACTCAGCCATCAGAAAGGATGAATATTTATCATTACATTGACATGGATGGAACTGGAGAGTATTATGCTGAGTGAAATAAGCCAATCAAGGAAAGACAACTATCATATGGTTTCACTCATATGTGGATTATAAGAAACAGGGCAGAGAAGGGAGGGAAACAGAATGGGAAGTCATCAGAGAGGGAGAAAAACCATGAAAGACTCTTAACTACAGGAAACAAACTGAGGGTTGCTGAAGAGGAGTTCAGTGGTGGGATGGGGTAATTGGGTGATGACCATTAAGGAGGGCACATGATGTGATAAGTACTGGGTGTTATACACAACTGATAATTCATTTAACACTACATCTATAACTATTGATGTACCACAAGTTGGCTAATTGAATTTAAATAAAAAATTAAATTAAAAAGTTAGCCCATTATTATTATTAAAAAGATAGTGAATGGTGGAGTCAGGAAGCAAACTCACCTTTCTCTAGGTTCAAACTCTAGACTGGAGAACTATAAAAGTAAAAAAAGAAATACTTCAAAATTAGTTTAACTATTTAGAAATGAAATTCTTCCCAATTAAAAATAAGCCTAGGGGCACCTGAGTGGCTCCGTGGGTTAAAGCCTCTGCCCTCTGCTCAGGTCATGATCCCAGGGTGCTGGGAATGAGCCCAAATCGGTCTCTCTGCTCAACAGGGAGCCTGCTTCCTCCTCTCTCTCTGCCTGCCTCTCTGCCTACTTGTGATCTCTGTCAAATAAATAAATAAAATCTTTAAAAAAAAAAATAACTGCTAATGCACAAATCATTTAACACATCACAATAATTTGGTGGTCTTACTTTTTTAATACTGACGTGTGTTCCTGTTGGCTTCATGGGCTTATACCTTGTGGCTCAGGCAGAAAGATCACCCGCACTTTAAGTATTCAAAGAAGAAATAATAATGATTCCATAAGTCTGGGCTAAATTTAAAACTAATGTTGGGGAAAAAAAACTAATGTTGGAGGCTTATGGCCTGAACATCATGTGAATTTGTTCCTGAGCCAAAGAATCATTAAACCATGTAGCTTAACAAAAGGGACTTCGAGAGGTCAGACAACCATCCCTCTATATCCAGAGGGAGAGAAGCCCACTTTACTTCACTTAGCAACTTGGCCTCTTCTGAAAAAAGAAAGCATTACATCACAACTAAATATCTTCTTCATCACATGTTGAAGAGATAGATAGAAATTATGCCCCTTAAGAAACTAATTATCCAGAGCACCTGGGTGGCTCAGTGTGTTAAAGCCTCTGCCTTCGGCTCAGGTCATGGTCTCAGGGTCCTGGGATCAAGCCCCGCATCGGGCTCTCTGCTCGGCAGGAAGACTGCTTCCTCCTCTCTCTCCGCCTGCCTCTCTGCCTACTTGTGATCTCTCTCTCTCTCTCTCTCTGTCAAATAAAATAATAGATATATTTTAAAAAAAAGAAACTAATTATCAGAGATAGAAACTAAGTTTTCTCTAATTCAATTCTCCTATTTCAATATAATTCTTCTTTGTCTGGTTATTCTATTATGTTTTCCAAATCCTTGAAGCAATCAGATTTGTTACAGGTATACTAGAGTAGGACCTCAGTGAGACAACTAATAGTGCCTAACACAGTGTTCGGCACACAGCACATGATCACTAAGTAAGCGATAAAGGTTATGGCACCTAGAAGCCCACTCGAGGTCTGTCTTTGGGGATAATTTCCTGTTTTCTCATCTGAGTAAAGAAGGAACATCCACATCAAACTAATTATGGGTCCTTAAAATCCCTCTACATGGCAATTAAAAGTTTATTAGCAGTTATCATGATCTGAACTTTGTCTTACAGTTTTATTCAGCAGGCTATCACTAAAAAGTTTATTCACCATTTGAATCTCCATTCCATACCCTTGGCAAGGCCACCATGTTGCATCATTCTTGGGACACCAAAAAGATCATGGTCTATATAGTTAAATCACGGAATTGTTCAACCCTCCTGGTGGTGGTCAATTTACAACTTCAAAGCTTTACACAACAGCTTCTTATAATCCAGGAAACATTTCATCATTTTATGAGAAAGGCCTGGTTGCATTTCCCTGACCATTTGCACAAGAAGGAGAGAAGTTAGTCTTGGTGAAATTCCTAATACAGTGAAAAGGTAAAAGGTGGGTCATGCTCCCTGCAGAGAATCCTAACAAATCTCAAAGAGATGATGTAGGGGGAACCAGGAATTTGGAGCCCTGTTAGTTTGAATTCATGGTTCTTTTTTTTTTTTTTTAAGATTTTATTTCTTTATTTGACAGAGAGAGATCACAAGTAGGCAGAGAGAGAGGGAGAAGCAGGCTCCCTGCTGAGCAGAGAGCCCGATGTGGGGCTCAATCCCAAGACTCTGGGATCATGACCTGAGCCGAAAGCAGAGGCTTTAACCCACTGAGCCATCCAGGTGCCCCGAATTCATGGTTCTTTTTTTTTTTTTTTTAAAGATTTTATTTATTTATTTGTCAGAGAGAGAGAGAGCGAGAGCGAGCACAGGCAGACAGAGTGGAAGGCAGAGTCAGAGGGAGAAGCAGGCTCCCTGCGGAGCAAGGAGCCCGATGTGGGACTCGATCCCAGGATGCTGGGATCATGACCTGAGCCGAAGGCAGCTGCTTAACCAACTGAGCCACCCAGGCGTCCCCCGAATTCATGGTTCTTATACTCTGACTAGAGAGCCCTCTTCTGAGACCTTGTTTCTGGCAGCAGCATTTCTGATCCTGGAAAACACAAAATGATGCTTCTTCAAAGCCCCAACAGCAGCCCAGTTAGAAAACAGCCCAGGCAAACAGCTTTCTCTTCCCCCTTAATCTTACTCTATCATTTAGCCAAATGCAGACTCTATTTATTTCCTTGTGCATACTTCTATCGTCAACACTAGTTAACTTATAAGAGTTTCAGTTTGTCAAGTTCTTTAATTTCTTATGGTTTTGCAAATGTTTTAAACAAGCAATACTTTTGTTAAACCACACTGTCTAGGACACAATGATTTCCAGTTGATTAGGTGTCAGGTTTTTCTAAATGCCCAATTTAGAATAATGTTTTCATTATAAAATTAGACCAAAGGGAAGGTTTTGATTTTGAGAACTCTCCTATTTTAATACATATGTGATGACTACTTGTTGCTAACTAAGTTGGAGTTCCTAAAATCCATTTTATATCCAAATGTCTCACTGAACTTCATAAGTGCATTAGCATCACTTAACTATGAAGGTTAAAAATCCCCGAGAGGTTATTTCATCAAGTAAACTGTCTTCATTCAAGTTAATATCCTAAATAGATGAGCTCTCCTGCTTCTTGCTAAGGAGGGATTATTCTAAAGTGAAGACACTGAGTATAGCGCACTCCTTCCAGGAGTCTGACTGGGAAAGAGGACTAAGAAAAATAAGACATGGAGGGAAGAGAATATCCAAGATGACAGGGCTATAGTTTTATGGATACCAGAAATTCGAATGTGCCTGAATTTGAGAGAAAAGAGACATGGAAAGGAGACATGGAAAGACTGCAGGCACCAGAAAGAGGGCATAATCCCCAAGTGCATCACAGAGAAGGCTGCAGTGGAGATAACCCAGGAAACAGTGGAGGGAACAGTCTTTAACTGAAGAAATGCTTTCTCTAGCAAGTTAGTGGTGTGTGGGAGAAGCTGAAGGAATTCCAAAAAACAGATCTGTTTCCTCTGACCACAGCACTATCTCAGGTCCAGCCACCATAAAGTGGAGAAAATTCTTGGGTTTAACTTCCCTCTCAATTCCATTTCGATTTCTGTCCTATATGCCACTTTACTCCAACCAGCAGAGCATGTTCCCTTCTTTCACAATTATGCATGAGTAGTCATTTGCAAATATATTTACTTAATTGCTCATAACATGTCAAAAACTTTTATGTTCTGTTTCTAAGATTTTCTTAAGAGAAATTTGAAATCCATTAGTATTTTTAATTGCTGGACTTTTCAAACAGATGTGAATACTTTTTTGCTTACATAAAAGATTGTAGTGAGATAATTCAAAGCAGTAACCACGTCTCTGTGGTTTCTAAAGCCCTAGAACCAAAACAAAACCAGAATTTCAGAATACTATCTAACACTGTCCTGAAACTGTGCCCTTGAAAGTCACCATTCACTTATTTCTTGTCAAACCCAAGTCTTTTTCTTTTGATCCTTTGCCAGATATGTCACTTTTTAAATTCAACTCTAAAAGCAGTCCTTGATCATAGATGGTGTGCAAAAATTTATGTGAGTCGATGATGACAGGCAGTGAATGCGACATAGCCCAAGTCTTGCTTATAAAATAAAAGGACACACACACACACACAAACACCACTAACAATATTATAATGTAATTAGTGCTAAAGGACTTGGGGAACGAAGGGGAGAACAACTCAATCTGTCCAGAGATCAAAAAAACCAAACAGGAGGGATTCTCCTGGGCCTTGAAGGATGAAAAGGAGTCTGAGATATCAACTACTGTACTATGGTGATAACCACAGTATTATCTCCTTTACCAGCAACACTTCTTCCCCCCCTTTTTTTTTTAAATTTTATTTATTTATTTGTCACAGAGAGAGGGAGAGAGAGCGAGCACAGGCGGACAGAATGGCAGGCAGAGGCAGAGGGAGAAGCAGGCTCCCCGCCGAGCAAGGAGCCGGATGTGGGACTCGATCCCAGGATGCTGGGATCATGACCAGAGCTGAAGGCAGCTGCTTAGCCAACTGAGCCACCCAGGCGTCCCTTCTTCCCCCTTTCTAAGGGTATTTCTCTTCCTTGGGCCCAACCCTAAGTCTGTCTTCAGTTCTTCTTTCTTCTCCATATCTGCTTGCTCCCTCTGTCAGCTTCTCTCCTCTCACTGCTTTCAATTATCAGTTTTCTGATGATAATAATGATGATAGTAAAACCTCTTTCCCATGGTCTTCCCTCCACACAGAACATTTCTATCTGTAAGATACTCCATCCCCCTTAACTCAATAGTCTCAGAACTGACCAGATTCCCTTGGCCATGGCTGGTCTTCTGAGTCCTCTTTCTCTGTGGAAATGCCTTTCAAGATCACTGAAGCCCACAAAGACCTATTCTTTTCCCCAAAACTATCATCTTCCTGTACCTACACAGCTTAATTTTTACTATTATAGTGTCTGCAAATGTTTCATAGACTCATATCATTCCTCTTCTACTAAAGAGCAAGTGCTTTTGGTTAAGAACTGTATCAATTGCGGGGCGCCTGGGTGGCTCAGTGGGTCAAGCCTCTGCCTTCGGCTCAGGTCATGATCCCAGGGTCCTGGGATCGAGCCCCGCATCAGGCTCTCTGCTCAGCAGGGAGCCTGCTTCTCCCTCTCTCTCTGCCTGCCTCTCTGTCTACTTGTCTCTGTCTGTCAAATAAATAAATAAAAATCTTTAAAAAAAATATATAAAAAAAAGAACTGTATCAATTGCTTCTCTTGAAACACTTCTTACATGCCCTCACTCTTACTCTCCCCATTTCTTTAAGGCCTAACCAGGAAAAGCACATATATGCCACCAGAGCCTTGGCTATCTTGTGCTCTTGGAAGACATCCCCAATCAGATATAAAATCAAATCTACCTCACAGTCCTTCTCAACATGACATTTCAGGCAACTACTACCAATTTAAGGGAAATGGATCTCAGGTTAATAGCTACTATTTAATACTTTAATAGATATGGACTTGCTCTTTAATCCATATTTGTTGATTGGTTGAATTTTGGCTTCTTAACAAGGTTGTCACAAAACTCTTAAAAATAATATAGTAAGTATAAGTAATCATAATTACATTGGACTATATAGGAGAGAGTTTGAAGTTTCATCAATAACATGTGCTAGATTCCGACTTCCACTTAAGATGTACAAAGGTGGAAAGAACTTTGTCTCCACCCTTACACTGTCTGGAAATCCAAATGATATTCAAAATCATATTTTTTTCTTGAACCCACATGAGAGCTAAGGTTGTAGGGTGAACAATCAGCCCATAATCTAAGGAAAGATAGTGTCTCCAAGAAGAAACAGAACACAAGAGTTGATTTTCCTGGGATAGACAAAAGCCACCATACAAGCTGGTAAGAAGAATTCAGCTAAAATTCTTAAACAAATGCTGAAGGCTGAGAGTGGACCAGCATGAGATTACAGAAGGTCTGGGAGACCCAGACATAGAGAAATCCACACCCATTCACAGGTTCTTCACAGACCTCCCTGGGTGCTCACGAGAGACTGGAGGTAGACTGGGAGAGCAAAGCAAGTAAAGCACAGTTCTGGAAAGTGGAGGACAGTTACCACCACAGGAAAGATACAAAGTCTTTCACACAGCCTTGCCAAAATAATAAAAACTTTTAAGCTCTGGGGGAAAGAACAAGTCCAGTCACCTCAGGACACTGATGAAAGCCCACCATAGCTGGGAAAATGGAAAGAGAAAAAACTTCTATCTCTGGGAGTAAAGCAGGAAATATGACAATCCCAAACTATTAGAGATTCTTAAAATTAGAAAGGGATAAGATTACTGAGAAGACCCAGGAACACGGAGCCTACCAAAGACTTAGGCCAAGCTATAAAAACAGAACTTTCCCCATCCCACTTCCCACACCAGGATATCAAGAACTAAGTAGCAAGAAACAATAGAAAACAAGAGCACGAGAGAGAAATTCTGAAGTCAGGCTCATGGAAGAGCCTAAAGCTAAGGGTAGAACAAAAGCATTGGAATAAAACATCCAGAAGTTCATCCCCAATCTAAATATGAATTCATGTTTATAGCAGCAATGTCCACAATAGCCAAACTATGGAAAGAACCTAGATGTCCATCAACAGATGAATGGATAAAGAAGATGTGGTATATATATACAATGGAATTCTATGCAGCCATCAAAAGAAATGAAATCTTGCCATTTGCGACGATGTGGGTGAAACTATAGGGTATTATGCTTAGCGAAATAAGTCAGTTGGAGAAAGACAACTATCATATTATCTCCCTGATATGAAGTGGAGATGTAACATGAAGGGTTTGGGGGGTAGGAAAAGAATAAAAGAAACAAGATGGGATCGGGAGGGAGACAAACCGTAAGAGACTCTTAATCTCACAAAACAAACTGAGGGTGGCTGAGGGTGGGGGTGTTATGGACATTGGGGAGGGTATTGCTATGGTGAGTGCCGTGAAGTGTGTAAACCTGGAGATTCACAGACCTGTACCCCTGGGGCTAAAATACATTATATGTTTATTTTTAAAAATTTAAAAAATTAAAAATAAATAAATAAATATGAATTCATGCTGGAGAAATCTGAAGCCTAAGGTACACTGTCACACACATATACACATGCACATGGATTTTAAAAAGAAGTATGCTCATTTTGGCCATACATATATTTATTTCAGCCTCTCGTGGACCCTGCATAAGACATCTCACATTCAGTGAGAAACTGTGAGACACATAAAGAAACAAGAAAAAAGGGACTCCTGGGTGGCTCAGTTGTTAAGTGTCTGCCTTTGGCTCAGGTCATGATCCCAGAGTCCTGGGATTGAGCCCCTCATCGGGCTCCCTGCTCAGTGGCAAGCCTGCTTCTCCGTCTCCCACTGCTGCTCTGCTTGCTTGTGCTCTCTTGCTTTCTCTGTCAAATAAATAAATAAAATCTTAAAAAAAAAAAGAAAGAAAGAGAGAAAGAAACAAGAAAAAAAATACAGTCTCCAGAGAAGAAACAAACAACAAAACCAGACTCACATATGACTCAGATGTTAGAATTTTCAGACATAATTATGAAATAATTATGATTAATGTATTGAAGATTTGTGTAAAAGGTAGAAAGTATGCACAGACAGAAAATTCAACAGAGAAAGAAGTACTAACTTCTTTACTTACTGAAATATTAGTACTAATACTTTTCATTGAACATAGATACAAAAATACTCAACAACATTCTCTAAAATTGAATCAAGCGATATATTGTTTAAAAGAATATATCATGACCAAGTGGAATTTCACCCCAGGGAATGAATGAGTCAACACCTGAAAATCACTTGAAGATAAAGAATATATCCACCTCAATAGTTGTAGAAACACCCTTTGACAAAATCCAACATCTATTTCTGATTTACAAAATTTTTTTAAACTCAGAAAACCAGGAATAGAAGAGAATTTTTGCAAACTGACAAAGAGCCACCATAAAAAACCTAAAGCTAGCACCATATTTCATGGTGAATGACTAAATGTTTTTCCTTAAGACTGAAAATAAAGCAAGGTTATCAGTTCACTCCACCCATATTTAATATTACACTGGATGTTCTACCTACTGCAATAAAACAATGAAAATAAATAAAAACATACATAATGTGGAAAGAAGAAATAAAACTCTCTCCTCATAGGCAACATGATAATTGTTGATGTAAAAAGATCCCAAAGAATCTGCCAAAAAAGCTACTACAGCTCCATTACATTCTTAATAGAGTGGCCAAAATCCAGAACATGGACAAGTGCTGTTGAACATGTGAAGCAACAGTACTTCTCATTCATTGTTAATGTGAATGCAAAAAGGCACAGCCACTTTGGAAGATAGTTTGGCAGTTCATTATAGAACTCAACATATTCATCATATGATCCAGCAATCATGCTCTTTGATATTTACCCAAAGAAGCTGAAAACTTCTGTCCATACAAAAACCTGCACACAGATGTTTACAGCAGCTTTATTCATAATGGCCAAAACCTGGAAGCAACCAAGATGTGCTTCAGTAGGTAAATGGATAAGTAAAATGTGGTCTATCCAGATAATGGAATATTATTCAGCACTTAAAAGAAATGAGCTATCAAATCACGAAAAGTCATGGGGGAAATTTAAATGCATACCAAGTGAAGAAGCTGATCTGAAAAGCCTGCACAGTATGTTTCCCACTATGTGACATTCTGGAAAAGGCAAAACTATGGAGACAGTAAAAAGATCAGCAGATATCAGGAGTTAGAAAAAAGAATGAATGAGAGGGGTATAATGTATTTTTAAGGCAATGAAACAACTCTGTATGATATTATAATGTGGATACATATCATTATACATTTGTCGAAATACATAGAATATACAACACCAAGAATTAACCTAATGTAAACTATGAACTTTGGATGATAATGATGTGTCAGTATAGCTTCCTGAATTGTAACAAATGTACCACAAAATGTACCAAATGTGGGTGATGTTGATAGTAGGCTACATATGTGTGGGGGCTGAAGGTATGAGGAATCCCCATCCCTTCCTCTCAGTTTCTATGTGAATTTAAAACTGCTCTAAACTACAAAGTATAAAGTCCATTTTTTTTAAAAAGCAACTAGAACTAATAAGTGATTGAGTAGGTTGAATATACAAAAAAATCAATTGTACAAGCATGTGGGTGGTTCAGTTGGCTAAGCATCCAGCTCTTGATCTCAGTTCAGGTCATAATCTCAGGGTCCTGAGATTGAACCCCACATTGGGCTCCACGTTCAACAAACGGTCTGCGTGAGGATTCTCTCTCTCCCCCAATTCTTTACTACCCTCCCCACTTTCTCTTTCACTCTCTCTAAAGTAATAAATCTTTTTCTAAAATCCATTGAATTTCTGCAATGCCTAGGTGACTCTGTTGGTTAAGCATCTGCCCTCAGCTCAAGTCATGATCCCAGGCTCCCAGGATTGAGTCCCACACTGGGCTTCTTGCTCAGTGAGGAGCCTGCTTCTTCCTCTTCCTGCCACTCCCTCTGCCTGTGCTCTCTCTCTGACAAATAGATAAAATCTTTTAAAAAATCCATTATATTTCTATATAATAACAGTGAGCCACTGGAATTGAAATTTAAACTATAGTATCATTAAAATAGCCCAAAAAATATAAATACTTAAGTATAAATCTAATAAAATTTGTTCAGCATCTATACACTTGAAACTACTGAATTCTGATAAAAGAAATAAAAAGAAACCAAATAAATGGGGAGATATACTACGCTTATAGATTGAAAGTCTTAGGTCATGATCTGATTTTTAAAAAAAAGAAGAGTTTTTGGAATGCTGGAAGATTCACACACCTGATTTCAAGAATGCTATCAAACTACAATAATCTGTATAGGGTGTTATTGGCAGAAGGGTAAAATATGGGAGAGAATAGATAATCTACATATATGGTCAACTGATAATGAACAAAGGCACAAAGGCAATTCAATGGAGAAAATACAGTCTTTGTAACAAATGGTACTGGACCATTTGGATACCATAAGCAAAAATATAAACTTCAATTTACATTCCTACTACATAGAAAAATTAACTCAAATGAATTTGAGATTATTGTGAAACCTAAAGCAAAAAAAGACTTCTAGTGGAAAACAAGAAAGAATATCTTTGTGGCCCTGCATTAGGCAAATATTTCCCAGATACTACAGAAAAGCACAATCCATAAAAGAAAAAGATTGATAAGCTGAACTTCTTAAAATTAAGAATCTCAACTCTTCAAAAGACACCATTACAAGAATAAAAAAATAAGCCACAGACTGGGAAAAAGTACTTATAAATCTCATACCTGATATAGGACTTGTAAACAGAAAATATAAAATAGGTTTCAAAACTTAATAAGAAAACAAATAACCCAATTAAAAATAAGCAAAAAATTTAAGCAGCACTTTCTCAAAGAAGATATGTGGGGTGGAGCACTTTAAAAGGTGTCATTGTCATTAGGAAAATGAAAGTTAAAATCACAATGAGATTATTATTACATGGCTATCAAAATAGCTAAAAAATATGTTTTTATTTGATAATGCTAAGTGCTGGTAAGGATTCAGAATAACCACAACTCATGCATGGCTGATATGATAGTAAAGCAGTCAGAAAACAGTTTGACTTCTTATGAAGTTAAACATGCCTTACCGTATAACACAGCAATTCCGCTCCACTTCATTACCCATGTGAAATAAAAATGTATATTCACACAAAAAATTAAGCCTGGCTTGTCATAACAGCTTTATGCAGAAAGGCCACAAACAGAAAATTCAGCTTCCAAATGGAGAGGCAAACTAGTATATCAAACAATGGAATGCCTCACAGCAATACAAAAGAAAGAACTCAAACATTCAACAACATGGGTGAACGTCAAATGCAACATGCTAAGTTAAAAAGGTTACTGTGTGATTCCATTTAGAAGACATTCTTGAAAAGGCAAAACATTGGGTCAAAGAACCCATCAGTGGTTACCAGTGCCTAGGTGTGTAAGGAAGGTTTGACTACAGAAAGGCGTAAAGCAATCTTTGGAATGAGAGAGCTATTTTATGTCCTGGTTGTGGTGGTAGTAACATGACTTAAAAATTAGCCAAAACTAGACACTAAACACTAGAATGGTCAGTTTTACCGTTGTATATTATACCTTAATAAACAAGTGGGCTGGAGAAAATATAAGCTTATATAATCAGATTTGAAATTCCTCCAATGTTCTGTTGAGATATATTAAGTTGAATACAACTACACGCATTGATGGCTCCTAAATCCATCCACAATGAATTTATAAACAAGGTTCTTATACCCATATCATGCTTCTTTCTGAGGACATGCTAGGCCAGACAGCCCCATACAACTGGTGTGAACAAAACAAGTATCCAACTATGCCTCTTAATCTAGGAGAAATAGAGATGGGGAGGGAATGAGGGAGACAGGGATTTGTATATTCATAACTGACATTACATACCTATAGAAAAACTTTTTGACCATTAATTCATCTAGGAAATTCATGCTAGCCTTGAAGTTTATTCAACATGGTACCTGGTAAAATCCATGTTAGTTTTGATAATCCCTAATTTACTAATCCAAACAACAGTCATGTCAACAAGGGATTTATTCTAGGCAGCCAAGGCACCATGTGTTAAGGTCAATAAACATGAAAGCATACATAATGCATTCTTTGCAACCTAAGTGATTCTAAATGGAGAATCCTGCAATCTTAGCAAATTTCAAAAGTAGCCAAATCACATTTATTTATTTTATCAGTTGGAGAAGTGAAGACAAATAGCTTTTATGCCAAGGAAACTTTATATTCATAATTTCCACTACAGAGAAATTTGTCCCAGAGCTTACTGCTTCTCAGGATTCACCAAGAACAATAAAACTTTGCTAGTCTACAGATTTCACATACAACATTTACTCTCATGACTTGAGATTATTTATAAGAGCCCCATAAGCAAATGGCACTATTAAGTCAGCCACTATTCCAGCACTAAAGAGATTACAATCTCAATAGACTGCATTTACATGTTTACAATGGACAATTGCAAATAATAATTTAATTAAATTACTAATTCAATATCTTCTGTATATAGGGGAATTATTTGACAAATATCGGAGTATAGCTTAGCAGCCTCAATATATTCACAAGGCTTTGTCAACACTACACAAAAACTTGCCTGTTGAATGGACCACATTATTGGGTATTAGATAAAGGTGGTAGCAAGGTGGCTGAGAGATGAAATGAGGAATCAAGGGAAGAAGGAGAAATCTGCAGAAAAGCCTATCTCATAGAAGCAATTATTAAAAGAAATTTTTGAAGACAAGAAATTACTAATAGTTCTGAATCAAGTTAATAGTCTTTACCACAACCATGTGATTAAGATGGTGCCAGAGGAAAATTGCTTTTGAAGAGTGTGTTTGACAGATAACAAAGGAAAAGGGCCAGAGTCAAGGAGATCAGTCTACAGGCCAGATGGAATAGATGGAGGAAGAGCTCTAGAGAAACAGAAGATGACGCAGAGGAGAGTGAGAATTAGAGGCTGTCCAGATCTGCCATGCAACATGGCACCTTTACTTAACAATTAGGCTGCTGCACAGTTTAAAACACATTAAAAGGATAGATCTCATGCTAACGGTTCTTACCAAAATACACACACAAGGTACACAAAGTTTCTGGAGGTGATGGATATCTTTAGTATCTTGGTTTTAATGGTGGTATCACAGGTATACGCATGCATCCAAACTCATCATAATGTATATATTAAATGTAGGTACTTTTTTTGTATTTTCCCAACAAAGTTTAAAAAAAAAAAGAACTGCTTATATATTAAGAATAACATATTACCCTGGGACGCCCTGTGTGGTTCAGTTGGTTAGGCGACTGCCTTAGGCTCAGATCATGATCCTGGAGTTCCAGGATCGAGTCCCGTATCAGGCTCCCTGCTCAGCGAGAGTCTGATTCTCCCTCTTGACCCTCCCACTTCTCATGCTCTCGCTCTCTCTCAAATAAATAAATAAAATCTTTAAATAAAAAAAAAAGAATAAGATAGTACTCTGAAACAAAAAATAGAGGGTGATTCCTGGAAATCTGTATGTTTTGCTGTAAAGGAAAACAAGATGAATCCAGGGCACAAACTTAACGGACCCCAAGTTTGTGAAAATTATCGAGACACTAAAGATGCTGCTAAGAAAAGACCTCAGAGAACAAAGAACAAGCAGAGAAAGCAGAGATTTCCAAATTTGGAAAAAGATCAGAAAGGAGGACAGAGAGACAACCATTTCCTCTAGTGCAAGCATACCCATGGAAACTTGGTGAGGACTATTTTTGCAAAGAAAAAAGGTGAAAGAAATCACCACCCCAGGCAAGGGATTGCCTAGTCAGTTGTTTTCAAACTCTTTTTTGAGTCTCAAAACCTGTGTTCAAAGGCTATCTTATATGAATATACAAATACAGAGAACATGAGAGTCTGCTCTGGCTGAGGAAGAGTGTTGTGGACCCTCAAGGATCCCCCTCTGGTAAAAGCCCTCCTTCCCACCCCAACAATGGCTCATGAAAGGGTGCCATAGGATCTGAAGGCATCTCTAAGACAAAGTTTAAAAGCACTGGGAGTTACCCCAAAGAGATATTTCTTCTCTCCTTTTTGTAAAACATTTCTAAAAATGCTGTTCATATTCACCCACAGTGGCAAATATATCCAAACACTACCTCCTGAAATAAACACACAAAAAAACAGGCTTATCCTTCAACAGAAATCCTATTTACTATTCTTTAAATTCTTTAAACATACAGAGAATAATAAAGTGAACATCAGTGTACCCACTGCTCATATCTAATGGATGTGACCATATTGCCATATTTGATTGCATCTCTTTAAGAAGTAAAATACTACAAAAACATTTGAAAACCCCTTTCTTCTCCTCCCCAATCCCATTCTCCTTCTGCATGCCACCAGCCCATATAACCACTTCACTAAGGCTAGCGTTTATTCTTTTTTTTTTTCTTTAAGATTTATTTATTTATTTGAGAGAGAGAGAGAGAATCCCTAAGCAGACTCTCCACTGAGTGTGGAGCCCGATGCTGGGCTGGATCCCAGGATCCTGAGATCATGATCTGAGCCAAAACCAGGAATCAGCAGCTTAACCAACTGAACCACCACCTAGTGTTTATTCTTACCACCAACAACCTCTTTCTTTCACTCTACATGCACATATCCCTAAACCCATGGTCTTATTTTCTGTTTTTAAAATGATATACATTTTATTGTATTCATCCTGCAGCAACTTGCTCATTTTACTCAGCATATTTTCAATATTTATCCATACTGATACATATATATCTCAAGGGTTTATTTTGAAAATAAGGTATTACTCCATTATCTGACTATACCACATTTATTCATTTCCCTATTGTGGACACTTAGTTCGCTTCCAATTTTTCATTATTATGAACAATGTTATTATGACCACCCTGTACTTATCTTATCGTGTGTATGTTCAAGACTTCCATTAGGATATAACTGAAATGGATTTACTGAGAATAAACGAGATTCATCTTTTAAGCCTCAGTTTAGTTGTCACCTCCTTCAAGAGGCCTTCCATGGCCTGGTTTAACAGAGTAAGTGCTTTCCCTTCTCTGGTCCCAAAAGACCTTGCAAAGATCTCAGCATGTCCTGCACTCACCAGAGGTGTAACTTTATTTGCATGTCTGTCTCCCCAGATGAGCCATGATCCCCCAGAGAGAAAAGATCTTGTGTCTGATACACAGTAGGTTCTTAACCAGGACTTGCTGAGTAAAAATTAAAATTAACTGACAAAAGAAGGCCCTTGGCTCTGTCAGAATTTGTGGGAATAGAAATATGAACTCAATTTCAAGAGAATTTCAAGGAGATGGCACAGATTCCATCCACAGACCTGTGTATAACCCCAGGAGGAGTTCCAAATCAAGAAGTTAGGAGAAAAGAGATTGCATAAAACCTAGGAAGAAAAAAAATATGAATCAAGGCCACTTCTGGGTCACATTACAAATAAAAACTAGCTAAGCCCAACACCTTGGAGGACCCCATTATTAGCAAAATTTTAAAATGGTCCTAAAAGCAATGAAACATTAGCCTGAGGCAAAACCTAAGGCATGAGTTCGTAGATGGTAAAGAGGTGAAGGGTCAGGGACCATAATAGCTAAGGTTAATAAAGATATCAAAATAACAGAGTTCTGTGAGTCTCAATTTTTCCTTAAAGGCATCTATTTCTTAATTGTGTGGCTTTGTGGGTAATTATACACTCTCAGATCTTCCTAGCAGGCATATGAATTGCTTTTTCTTTATTTAACAATACCTAGCATCAGGATAATTATGAATATTCTTGACCATAAATACCACATCTAGAATTTGTCTTATGAATAAACATATTTATAAAATCATAAAATAATTCCAGTGGCAAAAGCCATAAATAAATACTTACCAATAAAGAATATAAATTAGGCATTTACTGGATGGAATATTATATGACCATTAAAAAGAATAAGCTAGAGTTACTTCTAGAAAGAAGCTTATACAATGCGCTAAGTTGAAAAGTTATGCTGTTAAATCAAAAACACAAGAAATAAATCAGTATGAATATGACTGTCAAATCAATAATGATATTGATATATTCAGAATGATTCCTTATCTATCAAATGTTTACATGTCGGAAAAAAAGACACTAAAAAATCAACAGTGGATACCTTTGGGATTTGAAGAAGATAGAGGAAGTAGAATTAGCTTTTTGTGTTCATTTATGCATTTTGGTATTACTTCAATTGATGTATTTTTGCTGTATTAATTTTATTTTTTTTATATTTGTAAATGTCCAAAAAATGAATTACTTGAGGTAGGTTGTGATGAGGTGAAAATCATGTAACCCTCTTATAGTCAGCAAGGAATGCTTCAGCCTAAGCCACTTATCCAGACCCATTTCCTAGGCTCCACAATGACTTAAAACATCCCAACATGGGATAATTAGAAGGAAATGAGTAGTCTCTTGCCAGAAAAAAAAAATAAAAATTAAAATCTGAGTTTTTGTGCATGTGATAATCCCTGAGAATTCCTTGCAGCTTTTCCAGGGTAATCAGAATTCTCCCAGACTCAGGTATCACTTCAACTCATGTTTTAAAATCAACATTAATTGACAAAATACGAGGCAGTTAAGTTCAGGGCTACACTTTCTTAATATTTAGGTAAATGACCAAGAATAAATGACAGTTGTTTTTGACTATTCAAATTCACATCCACTCAAGTTGGGGTGGCACACTGGGGCTTTACCTTGTATACAAATAAAACAGAGTCTGTTCGACTCTAATCAAATATCTTTCTGAGAGCTCCTTCTCCCTCTTCCTTGTGTACAAGCCTATCCCAGCAGGGACTGATGTATCCCTAAGGGATTTGGTGCAATATTTTGTCGTTCTGATTGAAATGTGTGCTGTCTGGTCCCTATAGTTTAATTTAGAACAATTAAGGTTCAGGGTACATGAGCTGGCAAAGCACATTACAAACAATGGCTGCAGAATAAACTGCAAATCAATCCACACTAAATCACCCTGAAAATCCCTTCCAGCGCTGCAAAGCCATCCTGATTCCAGCCCTTCATCCTCTCCCCCTCCATCTTTGCAACAATAAGGAATTCTCCATTGTTCAGATTTGTTAACGGTTCTGCAGAAGCATTCACCCTTTCAGACATAAAACTTCACAATCTTGAGCTGGGGTCAAGGGCAGACAGGGAAAGGATGCTGAGGGTGAGTGTGGCTCAGTTCATATTTTGCCCCACAAATGGGGACTATTTTTTCTATTTCCTAATTCTGATATTGACATATTATGGAGATGTGTTACTATGCCGAGTTGACTTACCTTATAGGAAATATTTGCTATTTTGTTCATCTTCTTGTCTATTTATTTGGACTCCTGAGTGGGTAACTCCTTCATTCCTCACCCCTTTATAAGCATGTACCCCATAAAACTACCTGGCCAAAGAGAATTAATTGCCTGATAAAAGGATTTCCTTTGGCCACAGCCTACAAACATCCTAGGAACCCATTTTCAGCATTCTTTATTTTTGTATAAATGAAAGAAGGCCAAGATAAGCAGCTCATCCTGTTTTCCAGGTAGGAACAGTGCAGGGTTGGCACAAACTACTTTTCCAAATTCAGAGGAAGCTATAAAATCACATTACATAACATCAAAATTATAAATGTGCACATCCTCTCATTTAGCATTTCCACTACTACATCTTTTTCTAACAGAGCTCTTTTCCCAAAAAGGCCAAATAGGTATGTGAACACTTCTTGAAATATTGTAAGTGAAAAATTATAATCAATCTAACTTTTTACCAAGAGGGGAATGGATAAATATTACATGCTGCAATCATATGGTAGAAACTATGCAAACTTTAAAAAGAAATTTACATGAGAAACTTATATATGAGAAATAAATAAATTTATACGAGAAATTTATATGAACTGATTCAGAACATTTTGCTTAAAACACACCTAAAATTAAAAATGAATTACGGAACAGACTGAATAGTATGAACCTATTTTTTAAATCAAGGAGAATAGATGAAAATTCCTTTTCTTAATATTTTATTTATTAATTTGAGAGAGACAGAGATAGAGAGAGCACAAGCAGGGCAAGAGACAGAGGGAGAAGGAGAAGCAGATTTCCCACTGAGCAAGGAGCCCAACATGGGGCTCCATCCCAGGACCCCAGGACTATGACCTGAGGATAGTCAGTTCTGAGGTTAAGGCAGATGCTTAACCAACTGAGCCACCCAGACACTGCCCAGATACAGTAGTATCTGTAAAGGTGGAATCTCAAGGGAATATTTTTCTTTATATATCTTAGTTGTTTAATTTTTTTTAGGCAGCACATACTATTCTTCTAATATTATACAAATTATGCAAATTATACACCTACAAATATATACAGTAACGCATAATGTAAACAATGGAATGATCTTCTATTTTGCCTTATTTCTCTATTCATTTATCCATCCAACAGTTATTAAAAGCCTGTTGATTTGTTGAGTGCCACTGTGGTAGGTTCTGAGAATATAAAAACAAGCCTTCATAAAGGTTATAATCTAATGGTAAGAAACACGACTCCTCTGCACACCTCCATTAGAACCTATAATCTTGGGGAGGCTTTCTACCCAAGGAAGAGAAAGAATTCAGATTATGACCTTGATCAAATGAAGTTCTTTGTCTTCCCCCAAACTTACCTATTATAGACAAACATAAGAGTAATAATAACTGTTACTCTAAAACTTAGGGGCCAGTCACTTGCAATCTCTTCAGCCTCTGGATGCTCAAATCTTCTTGGGGCTTACTAATAGTACAACCATAATCACCAGCATTTATTCAGCAACTACTATGTGTCAGACACTACACCAAATTTTTAACCCATGTTATCTCGTGTTATCATAATACCCACCTTACAAAATAGTTACCATCACACACACACACAGGCGCACGCGTGCGCACACATGTGTATACATATACTTTTTTTACAGATATGACAGCAGAAATCTGTTAAGGTCATCAATTAATATGTGGTAGAGCCATGACTGCATACAGGCCAAATGTTCAGACTCCTACAGCAGCCCTGGGCATACAGGAGGTGCTCATACCAGAAGTGGTCATTGCAGTAGCTGGTAGTTCTCGTAACATTTGCTAAGCTGTCAGCCTCTGAAAGGAAACTGATGAAGCAAGGGAACAACAAAACACAATTATGAGATTTGGAAAGTCCATGCCAGTAACCTGTCAAACTCATGATTTATGAAAAGCGTTAATGAAGTATAAACAATTCCAGGTGGGTCATTCAATCAAGCTCTTGATGGCTAGATTTCACTGTTTGAGTCTAGGCAGCTACCAAAGAGAAAACGAATTCCTTATGCGAGGAAACTCCAGATTGAATTATGCTGTAATTATAATCTCAGGAAGGGGGCTGGCATATAAGTGTGTCTATATGCTGAGCTTGTATGTCGGCTATAAGACCAGGTCCTATTGCATCAAGCCCTCATGGAATGCAAGACGCTCCAGATTCAAGTCCAGGCTGCAATTACAGAATTGGAGATGTGAACCCACTGCACCTTCAGTTTCCTCCCAGCTGGTAAGGACCCTGGAGCTACCCACCTCACACTGAGACAGTGTGTGGAAGCCAGTACAGAAGACAATCCTTGTTGGGCTTCTGCCTCTTAATCCTTCAGGCTCAACTTCTCCCCAGTTTCCTCCAATAAGTAATCTTCCAGCATCTAGCATATACTAAAAACTGTGCTTCAACACAAAGGCAAAAAAGCACAGCTCTATCCCAAAGTCATTCCAAATCTGGTCAGGGATCTCAATTCTGATAAGGAGTCTACAGATAACCTCCTAGAGAATACATCTTCAGTAGGCCATTCCTTTTTTAAGAACCAATAAAGGCTACCTACCTATTCTTAGATCATATATTAAATCTACCTACCTTCTAGCCCAAACACACCCCCTTCCTTTATAAAATTCCAGTTCACAGCTATCTTTCCTCAGCTTTGAATGGCTTCAGCACCACTACTTAAAATCTGTTTTAGATCTTAGAGTTTCTCTTACCCTTAAGCTCAACTGGACCTTAAAGACATTTTGATCACAAGAATAAAGAAAAGGCAATTAAACCCTCATGGAGCTTACACTGTAATGGAGAAGAAAGACAATAAACAAGTAAGCGAATGAATATATGCTATAGTTTGAAGTAAGGATGAGTGCCATGAAGAAAAGAGGGAATAAAGAGATGGTGGGTTTGGCATGTTTCTTTCAATAGTATGTCAGGGAAAGGGCATAGCAGGTGAAAACTTCTGAGGCAAGAATGAACTTAGTGTGCTTCAGGGACTAAGACTGGTGTCATTGGAGTATGGCAAATAAGGATTAAGAAAGTTTAAAGAAGTAGAAAAGAACCATATTTTTAAGGCCAGAATTTGGGTTTCACCCTGAGTGTGACAGGAATCCATTTGCAGAATCTTAAGTATAGGAGTGACAAGATTTTATTACATTTCTTAAAGATCATTCTGTGTGAAACAGTAAGAACTGCCATTCATTGTTAATGGGAATGCAAAATGGCACAGGCACTTTGGAAGACAGTTTGGCAGTTCATTATAAAATTAACATACTCATCATATGATCCAGCAATCATGCTCCTTGGTATTTACACAAAGAAGCTGAAAACTTCTGTCCATACAAAAACCTTCACACAGAGGTTTACAGCAGCTTTATTCATAATGGCCAAAACTTGGAAGCAACCAAGATGTCCTTCAGTAAGTAAATGGATAAATGAACTGTGATACATCCAGACAATGGAATGTTATTCAGCAATAAAAAGAAATGAGCTATCAAACCATGAAAGAACATGGAAGAAACATAATTGCTAACATGAAAAGGCTACAAAGTATATAGTTTTGGCTATTATGACATTCTTAAAAAGACAAAACTATGGATACATTAAAAAGATAAGTGGTTAGCAAAGGTTGGGGAAAGGAAGGGATGAATGGGCAGAACATAGAGAATTATTAGAACAATGAAACTGTATACTTTGTATATTGTAGTGGTAGATACATGTTATTATGCATTGGTCCAAACCCATAGAATATACAACACCAAGAGTGAGCCCCAATGTAAACTTTGGAATTTGAGTTATAATGATGTGTCAATGTTATGTTCATCAGTGGTAACAAATATAACATTCTGGTGGAGGATGTTGATAATAGGGAAGACTACGCATGCGTGGAGCAAGAGGTATATGGAAAATCTCTGTCGCTTTCTCTCAGTTCTGTTGTGGACTTAAAAATGCTCTATAAAGCAAAGTCTATTTAAAAAAATCATCTGGCAGATATATAGAAAATAAAATATAGACCAATTTATGTAGTAGAAAGGGAAATCAGTGAAGAGGCTATTGCTAATTTAGATAAGAGATAAAGGAAGCCAGGACTAAGATGGCAGTAAGTAGTGAGACAGAGTCAAAATTGGACTATATTTTGAAGGTAGAACTGACAGACTTGCTGATGGACTAGATGTGAAATGTGAAGGAAAAACTACCTGTGACCTGATGATGCTAGGAACAGAACAGTAAGGAAGAAACAGACTTTGGGAGTGAAATCAAAGTCTTTGCTCTGAACATTTTAAGTCTGAAAGGTTACAGTGGACACCTGGGTGGAAATGTTGAGCATGATTTAAATGTAAACATCTAAGACTTGGGGGCATTCTTAGGGCTAGAGATACCAAATTAGAAATCACCCATTTATACATGGCATCAAATGCCATGGGACTAGATGAGGTAACCAGTTAGAGTAGACAGAAAAGCAAAGAGAAGTAATCCAAACACAGCCCAGGAACACACCAACATTTAGGGTCCAAGAGCAAGATACTGACTAGAAGTTGCATAGCAATGTAGAAGCACAAGGGATTTAAAGAGATAAACAAGAGCCCAGATCCTCACCAGCAAAAATCCTAAATCAGAGCCCAGAATCTTGAACCAGAATAATAAAATGCTGCAACATCTATCCCTTTCTTGTGGATATCAGGAAGCAAGAACCATGGTCAGTTCGCGTACACACACACTCATGGGATTCCAGTTATTACAAATGGCTTCCACCCCCTTGTGCCCCCCAATGGTTTTCTTTGCAAGTGCTTTTGGAACTAAGAAGCTAGTATCGTGGATTAACTGATGCCCACTAATGTTTTCTGACCACTCGAATCCTGTTTCTTGCTTTAAAGGAAAAGTAAAGAGAAGACTGTTGGACCAGTACAGCAGTTCTTTCGTGTCATTTCTTATTAAAAGTAAATTTGATTACCAAAATTGGTATATTTAAAGCCTAACACCATTCTAATAAAAGCACAAATTTCTTTAAAAAAAAAAAAAAAAAGAACCATGGTCAGGGGCATGGATCCACTTGCACATGCCTTCTCAGAAGTGAGGTAAACTGTGTTTGTATAGCCTTGGTACAGTCTCCTGCCCAAGAAGAAAGAAAGCTCTTAACTATAGCAGCAAGAAAGTTGCCTAAATCTCCAGCATGAATAGCCAGAGTCAGACCATGGGGAACACACAAGGGCAAAGAAAAGAACACATTAGATGAAGAATTAGACAATGCCTTTTGCCTTGGGAGAGTTGGAATCTTTCATATGTAAAATGGATCCAACCATCGTGAAATGCTGGGGACCAAGCCCTGTGTTGGTTACTAAAGGTACAGCCATTACAGAGATGTATAAGATAAATTCCATCCTCAACGAAATGCCAGCCAAGTGGATTGAGAAGAAAATGACTAAAAGCTGGACACCTAACCTTAAAATGTGGGAAAATGATTCACCCCACATCACCTTCTATCCTCACCTTTCTATAATCTTGCTATAATCTTGCAACTAAAAGTTAGTTGGTTAGTTTTACAGTGTGCTATATTGAAAGATATTTTAGAAGTGTGTGCATGAGAAAGCTCTAGAGCAAGCCCCTATCTCCATCTCCTACATCTGTCAGTCCTGGTCTCCTGCTACAAGAGCACACAGTGTGTGCCAATCAAAACTCCTTGATGGAAAGGAAGATAAAGGAGTTTGTAAAGAGACCATTCCAGGGGTGCCTGAGTGGCTCAGTCAGTTAGGCATCTGCCTTCAACTCAGGTCATGATCCCAAGATCCTAGGACCAAGTCCCTGGAGTCGGGCTCCCCATTAATTGGGGAGTCTGCTTCTCTTCACCCTCTGTTCCACCATCTGCTTATGATCTCTTGCAATCTCTCAAATAGATTAAAATTAAAAAAAAAAAGTCAGGGGTGGGAACCATTACAGGAAGAACTCTTGTTTGGCACCCTTCAAAAGTCTAGCAATCTAAGATTCTCTACCCCTTACTTGGGTTCTGCTCCTGACTTTTCCAATCTTCTGATTTAAAAAAAAAAAAAAAGTGAAATGAGCACTATTATTACACTGTGCATTATAGCATTTGCATGGGAAATGCAGATCAAAACCATAGTAAGATATACGTTATACCTGTGGGAATGGTTTAAATCAAAACACAAGCAACAAGTGTTACCAAGGTTGTGGAGAAAAAGGAAACCTGTGCACTATTAGTGGGAATGCAAACTGGTACAGCCACTTTGAAAACCTGTATGGAGGCTCCTCAAAAAACTAAAAATAGAATTTCCATATGATCCAGTAATTCCACTACTGGATATCTACCCAAAGAATATGAAAGCACTAATTTGAAAAGATATGTGTACCCCAATGTTTACTGTAGCATTATTTACAATAGCCAAGATATGGAAGCAATCCAAGTGTCCATCCATAGATGAATAGATAAAGAAGATGTGAGATAGATATATAGAATAGAATATTACCCAGCCACAAAAAAAGAATGAGATCTTGCCATTTGCAACATCATGAATGAATCTAGAGGGTATAAATCTAAATGAAATAAGTCAGTCACAGAAAGACAAATACCATATTATTCCACTCATGCGGACTTTAAGAAATAAAACAATCAAAGGGAAAAAGGGACCAAAAACAAACAAACAAACAAACAGACTTTTAAATATGGAGAACAAACTGGTGGTTACCAGAGGGGAAGTGGGTAGAGGAATTAGTGAAATAGATAAAGGGCATTAAGTGTACACATCTTGATGAGCACTGAGTAATGTATAGAATTGTTGAGTCATTATATTGTATACCTGAAAATAATATAACACTGTATGCTAATTACTTCAATTTAAAAATATTTTAATTTTTAAAAAATACAAAAATATAAAAATAAAATATCCAAACAGCCCAGGGGAAGAAAAGGAGGAAAGAAATTAGGGAGATCTTGGTGATGCATTAGGGAGAGATCAAGGATAATGTCTGGGGTCCTGGGGTCTTCACTTAGTTTTCCCAGTGGATGGTGGTAGCATTCACTAAGGCAGTGACCATCAGAAAAAGACCAGATATTCTTTTCTTTTGTATTTTTGTGGGGAAAGATTTGCAGATCCAAGTAAAAGAGTTAAGTAAGCAGCAGGACACACAATAAGGATACAAATGAAAGAAGAAATAATGGAGTCTAAATCAGTCTTGCTGGCACATTGAAACAATGCATAAAACCCTCACATAGTTCTAAAAGTCTCTGACCCAAGATCTCCAAGATTGGAGAGAACCAGCTGATTCTCTCAGCCTGGCTGAATGTCTGACACTCACAGCAGAGCTGATGTCTACCCAAATGCCTACCTACACTATGAATACTTGTCCTTGCTGCTTTTGCCAAGAACACTCTGGATGCTAAGTAACTGAATCCTGAAATCATAGATTAGCTCTAGGTGGAGACACAGAGATCATCCAATGCCACTGCACAGCAATGTGGAGATGTGTTAAAATACAAAAAGTTGGATAGAGAGGGTTCTGGCCTCAGAGAAAAAAAAAAACACCTGGATAGTTGCCCTGCCCACTAACACTCTGCTTACCTCATTTTACAGACTTGAAAACTGAGGACTTTCAAGGTGACACTATTTGTTCAAGATTATGAAAGGTGTTAGTTGCAGGGCAGGGACCTAAATTCACATATTCCCCCAAAATTTTCAGCATTTCTGGGTTTTTTTTTAATTTCTAAATCTACAGTTATGACAATGAGTACATGTTAGAGCTATTAGCAAATCCATGAATTTAATCCCTGTCCAAATTTCTATTTTCACTCACTCATTCAACAAATAATTAAACCTACCAAGTATCAAAGTACCAAGTACCATGCAAAAACTGAAAACCTACCAAGTATTACACACAGGGCTAAAAAGAAATCCTGTTATAAACTCAGGCCTTTGTTAATCCAAGGATTAACAAAATGGCCTGAGTGTCCAGGTGAAAAACTGAGTTTTAAAAATTCAGTCATATCTGTGGAAATTCAAAATCATTTTCCAGCTTTCTAAAGGTAGCTGCCAAAGACCCACCTAAGAATCTGCTTTCGTCAAATGATTTGCCATCATGAGGTCAGAGGTACAGAGGCTCAAGTCACCATAGGGATTTGATTTTTACACAGAGCAAGAGCACACAAAAGGTGTGACTTTTACCTGCTTTCTGCAAGGAACATGCATGGGATCAGGAAGATTGTGTTCCCCAAGCAACAATGGCCCTGTCTCATGAGGGTCATAGATTCAGTGCAGTGAGGCCTATGAAAGGTCATATCTCTCTCAGGAACAGCCCAACGTATTTGAGCCCCTTTGATATCTGGTTATCGGATGAAAACAGGACTTCTGGCAATAGATACAGCCGATGAGCCACAGTAGGCAAGGAGTCGTTATTGCTGTTGTGCCTGGAATCAGCTTAAAAAAAAAAAAAAAAAAAAAAAAAAGGCTGAATAAAAGAGAAGAGCAAAGGGAAAAGATTAACTGAAGCTTTCCAAACCTTAAACTTGCCATTACAGCTTGTATGTTGCACAAACATCAGATTCCTGGTTCCTTTTGCCCCCTATGTGGATTACTTTTTACCATATCTAAATTGACTAAACGCAGACTGGAGTGTTCACCCATGCAAGTGTTCTTCTTTTTTTTTTTTTAAGATTTTATTTATTTATTTGACAGACAGAGATCACAAGTAGGCAGAGAGGCAGGCAGAGAGAGAGAGGAGGAAGCAGGCTCCCTGCAAGCAGAGAGCCCAATGCGGGGCTCGATCCCAGGACCCTGCGATCATGACCTGAGCTGAAGGCAGAGGCTTTAACCCATTGAGCCACCCAGGCACCCCCATGCAAGTGTTCTTAACCTTCTTGCTACACGTGGATTGCCTACACAAACAGGTAAGTTTGATAATATAAAATGGATCATGAAAATTAAAATTATGGGACCAGGCAGAATCCTGAAAATGCTTATGCTATGTTAGTAAAATAATACGAAAAGTCATTATGCTCTGACACGAGTTGCAAAAACAGTTGCGTATTCAGTAAAATGAGGTATGTAAATGACATATTGTTTGTAAATGATTATTGTATCAAGGTGAAAGAACTAAGAACTAGTAGGGGAGAAGGAACATTTTTCAGTTTTCTGTAGTATGCTTTGTTTGAGGGATTTTTTAATATTCTTTTTTGACAGGGTGTGAACTTGATATGGTATAGAGAAATAGTCCCCACAAGAAACGGGCAACACAACAGAACGCTCTCACTTTTTCCTTCAGTCTGTGTGTCTGTAACCATTATTTGCCCAGTTTTGGCCAGGAACAAAGCAGAAGGCACTTATTTGAAACTCAAGTCTTGAAGAAAATTTCACAGGGAGTAGCTATCATTCATGGGCCCATGTAGACAGGGAGTATTAAAAAGTTTAAAAAACGGGTGCCTGGGTGGCTCAGTGAGTTAAGCCTCTGCCTTCAGCTCAGGTCATGATCTTGGGATCCTGGGATGGAGCCCCACCATCGCCATCGGGCTCTCTGCTCAGCAGGGAGCCTGCTTCCCTACCCCCCCCAACACTCCCCTGCCCCAGCCTGCCTCTCTGCCTACTTGTGATATCTATCTGTCAAATAAATAAATAAAATCAAAAAAAAAAAAAAAGTTTAAAAAACAAAGAAACAAACCTGCATTCAAATCCAATCTGGTGACTTCCTTCATTTCCTTGCCTGTTAAGCAGGAAGAAAGAAAAGGAAGGAAATATTTGCTGAGTGCTTGCTATGTACCAGGCTCTGGGCTTGGCAATTTGACCTACATCATTCCATCCAATCTTCACATCAGCCGCATGAGACAAGTACTAGCCTTCAGTTTACTGATGATCCACTGAGACTTCAAGATATTAAATAATGTGTGTGCCGTCATACAGCTAGTAAGTAGCCAGGATCCAAACCAAGGATTGTCTGTCTCCAGAATCTGCTCCTTTCACTCTGTGGATGAGACCTCCCAGGGCTATTCCTGAATTGAATTAGCTAATGGGTCAGGCTCACAGTAGGAGCCTAATAAATATTTGTTGAATCACAACCTCAGTATCACCATCAAAACACTTGTTTCTTCAGCTCCCTGACCAGCCCAGAAAAGGCTTTCCTCTTGCAACTGAATGAGCCTCTGCCCACCCTCCCCATGGAGAAGAGGCACCCACATGCCTTCAGTGAGTATAAGGCAAGTCTCTCCCACACCAGCAAAAGAGCAGCACAGAGGGATGCTGTTGGTGGAGGTGTCTAAGGCAGAGCAGCCCCCAGATACCAACAACTTGCCCAGGCATGGGTCCTGAGCCTACTCCAAGCCCAAGAATGTGTTGATACGCAGAAGATCTGCACTACCTGGTTAAAGCAGAAAAAAAATCTTCTGGAGGAGAAGGAAGGGGGAGTATGGAAAAGGAATCAGAGAGCACCCTCCTTGTCCTCCTCATAGTTTCTTCAGCCAAAGACTTCCACACAATCCAAAGGGACAGTGTAGCCTGGATCTACTTTCTTTTTAAAACGGACTCCTAATTCCAATTCAGCATTGCAGAACAGAAAGCAGGCAAAGGTATTTATTTCTTAGATTCACCATAGTCTGCATAAACAGAATTAACTTTCCTTTTTCTTTTTGTTCAAAATAAAGTGGAGATAATTTTCCTCCTTTTTAATACAATTGACAGTATTTTTTTTTCTTCAAATGCAAGAAAAGAGTAAGAACATTAACAACCTCAAACTGTTTCAAAATATAGTCTTTTCACTGGCCTTTTCACATTACAATACATGTAAAGGCTCAGATAGAGAGAAGAATTAAAGACAGACACTTCCCTAGTATTTTGAAATCATTATGAGTTACAATCCTTTTGAGGCAAAGGGCTTCCTTTTTTTAACCATGATGTCTTTTATGTGAATAGTAAAAAAATGTTCATGGTAACAAATGCACCAGGAAAAAAAAGGTTAGAAAAAAATGGAAATCCTGTTTGTGTCCATAGGTGAAATGCTGCTGTGAGGCGGCTGCAATTTGACTTTGTACAAAAAGGGTCACTGAACAGAAGGTCAGGCAGCTGGCCATTTCCATTTCAAAGATGCTATCAAAAGGCCAAGAGGCAGTTCACCCAGCAGCCCTTTAGCAAACAAGATTTTCTCCTCTCTCATTTATGATATTTTTTTTAATGCCAAAATAGTTTAGCGAAGAGATCCCTGATTCATTTCCCCTGGAATGTAAGTGGCTTGCGTACGGTTTGGGGAGGACTTTAGTTTAAGGAATAGGAAGAGTTGTGAGTAATGAGGAACCATTTGGTAGCCACTTATCAAAGGTTTTGCAGTTAGGTAATAAATCACAGCAGAGCGCCTTCACTCCAGGCCAAGACAAGTGAGGAAAGGTAGCTCCGTTAATACAAATTATGGCTTTTCACATGTGCAATGAAAGAATTCGGATTTACAAATACCTCGCTTATTCATTAAGAGCCCCTTGCAAAACCACAGCAGAAAGGCACAAATTGGAATAGATTATGATTTTGGTTGAGTTTGAGATCTTGTTAGTTAGATCTGACTTAGCAAATCTTATCGGGCAAAATGACACAAGTAGAACTAGAAAATCGCAACCCCCTACATTTCAGGAGCCTGTATGACATAAATGTAACAAGAGTGGACAGAAAACTGGAATATGGAAGAGCAGTCATCCAGCTCACTACTGCTCACTGCTGGAATCCTTTATGAATGATACCATGAGCAGGTCTTCAGTCACTACAGGGGAAAAAAAAAAAAAAATGCAGTGGGTAACACTAAAGACACCTGCTCACCAAGGAAACCAGGGTAGGCTGGACTACCCACTTGTGATCATGTTGGCCTCAACATGAGGCCAACCCACAGGACAAGCCAGTCCTAAAAGTGCCAAAGATCAGAACCAGAGAAGTCCCATCCATCGACTGGTTCTAGAAATGCAGAAGCTAAGAAAAGATCAGGAGCTACATGAATGCAGGAATAAAATGACGCATAGAGGAAGGGTAGATGAAAAATACAAGACCCATTTTAATCACCTTAAACAGAGTGTTTAGCGGAACAGGGCTCTGTCGTACAAAGAAGGGACAGTATCCTGTGAGGTCACAAGGCATAAGCTAAGCCGGATACTTATGGGCCCTAATGTTCCCCCGAGCTGTCTTTAAGAAGCCCTCATACTTTGCCATCTTTAACCCTGTTCTCTGTAAAATGATACAAATGGCTTCTCAGCTTGTCCTTTTGCCCCCATGACAGCGTGAGACTTGATTGACCCATCCCTGGATGACCAGTCATTAAGGGCATAGAGCAGCGGTGGAAGTCTCAGAGAGGTCAAGGTGGGGTCTGGAAACAGCCCCCTGGGAAGTACGTCAGTGATTTCTTTGCTGCTTTGGCCATGCTAGTGAGCTCTGTGCCAATGATAAAAATTAATTCTAACACTCTTAAAGAATAAATGAAAAGAGTGTGACTAATAACTGTTCTACTTTGAGGACACACTTCATACGATGAAGAAAAATGGGGATTGTCCCTAGTATTCTAATCGTTTTAATTCAGTGCTATATAAAATCTAAATAATGAATGACCTTGCGGTTTCTTTCAAAGAAACCCTTATTTAAGTCATTTTATGTGTATAGGGGCAAAAAGGATATCCCCTCTTGCTCTTTATTTACATTTTTTCAAAAATTTTTCTATTTTTAATGCTTAGGAGAAATGTCTGCTGGCAGGAAGGAGAGAAGGAAAGAAGGGAGAGAGGAAAGAATGAAAGGAAAGATGGAGGGAGGGTAGGAGGGGGGGTAGGAGGGAGGGAGAGAGGGCAGGTAGGAGGGAGAGAGAGGCATATCCCAACAGTGCACCATCTGCTGCTTCAAGAAGCAAATCACTGGCATCTGTCAGAACTCCCCCTAAATGAGGGGCAGTCTTGTCAGGTGTTCGCTCTGCTCCCGTACATCTAATTGTGTAGCCATGACTATGATGGAATTTGTTCCGTAAGGAAAAGGAAAACATGAGCCTTTGCACTTTAATAGCAAAGTATCTTCTGGAGTAATAAATGACCCAGAGGTTGGATTTGGCAGCAAAGGAGCCTACTTCCTCCATTCTCTCTAAGGACATTACGAGCAGCTGTGATCATTAGAGAGAAAGAAGGGAGACTGAAAGGAAGATGGTGTGCACGGAGAGGCCAGGAGGGAACACAGGCTGGTGGCATGAAGGAAAGAGGAGATGTTGCTCAATTCTCCACCCCTAAGAGCCAGGCTTTTACCTGTCTGGAACAGTAATATTAACTCGCATGCAGCACTTTTGTCACTGGGCAAATTAATTAATAAGAACCTTTAAGAGCCTCTGCCTAGTAATTCCCCCAAAAGCACCTGGAGGGCTTCTAGAATGAGAGAGACATGTGTCTGTGGTCAGATCTTCCCATTCCCACTGAATACAGTAGGTGATCTATCATCTCCCTTGGAACTCCTGTAGGGAGGAAAGAAGGAAGGCATCCAAGAGTGTGGCCCAGAAATGTCTGACCAAAATTCACCCTCTAAGCATGAGAATAATTGAGAGAACTTGCAATGGTCCATAATATTAACGTCTTCCTGCTCTTCAGTGTGAAAGCCATCTACCTGCTTGCTTTATTCATAAAAATCCTGTCAGTTTGTTGCTATCCTTCCCATTTAACATGTGAGGAAAACTGAGGTTCAACCAGGCTACATGGCTGTTCCAAGCTAGTGAACCACAGAGCCAGGACACATAATCTGATCCTCTGACACTTTCTCCAGTCATCCCAGACTGGGTCTGCTTGAGGAATGTGGGAAGCTCTTTCAATCTAAACAATAACTCCCTAATGGACCTAAGACAGTGCTGGGGAGTCCCACCATTTGACACTGCTTTGGTTAGAAAATAAAATCACCAGTGTCTCCTCTGGACTCGGCAAACCAGACAGTGTCTCCTGGCCCCAAGGGAGGCAACAAAAACAAAAGGAACACAAAACTATCATGTTCTCAAGTCCTGGTGGCTACAGGGCTGCCACGGGAAGTCAGGACTTTCGAGAAGCAGCCGGAAGGTCCCTGAAGCCAGGTAAAGAGCAGAGAGGATAGAAGCAAAGAGGTGGGGAAAAAGAAAAGAAAAATAGAGACTGTCCACTCAGAGTGAAGAGCTACAGGAATCATTAAGGGGCCTGCAGGAGGCAACCAATATGCCTCTCTTCTGGGTGAGTCTGATGCAGGCACCTGCTGGAAGGAGGGAGAGAGGCAGCCCAGGAGTGCAACTTGGAGAAGTGCCCTGCCCCAGCCCACCCCGCCTCCCAACCCCCCAAGACTTCCATCTAAAAATCTCAGCGAATACCCTTTACCCTGGGTTACCTGCAAACTGAGCAGATTTCCAGCTGAAAGGGATCACCCTACCATACTTGGGCCTGTGGGAGAACCATTTACATCATCAGTTCCTCAAAACTAGAGGGACTGTCAAGACAGAGATGGCTGGGATACAGAGAAAAGACTGCTGGCCCCAGTCTGGAACAGGGGGAAGAAAGAACCAATACCCACTGAGTTCCCACTAGGTACAAGGTGCTGTTTGTGCCTTGCTCATTTAATCCCCCAGTAGCCGGACCTTAGACATGATTATCCCTATTTTTCTGCTGAGGAAACTGAGGCTGAGAGATTATATAACTTGCCCCAGGTCACACAACCAGTTAAGTGGAAAAGATGGAATTCAAGCAATCCAGCATAGATTATATTTTTTCCATGGCACCAAGGGGCTTCAGTAAAATTCATAGAATTATTCCAAGAATCAAATAAAACAATTTTAGTAAAACTTTGAATCAAACTCAGAGTGGCTAGGCAAGTATTAGCTTGGGGTGTGCATGTACGTACAAACAATACTTGGATACAGGCAAGCATTCAGATCTACAGTTCCTTGCACAGAACAGCCATGTGAATTAGCATCAGTGGAAATGTTTCTCTCCACAAAGCAAATATCTGTAACTTACACAATTCCCCTGTGCACCCCATCATCACCATGGCCATTAAATGTGGTCCCCAGTGAAGTATGAGCAGGCTGGTCAAAAATGGATATTCACAGGCTGAAAGCATTTTATGATTACCAAGGGACAAAAAATGAATTAAAATCACACCCTGCTAAGTGCCACAGAAGTATTTTCAAATTAGCATCGTTGCTGTTATCTCCTTAGTCCCTGGCATGTGGGTTGTACCTGCTGACACGTCCCTCAGGAAAACGAATATGTTCAAATCAGACCCGAGACAGCTGATTACAGTTTATTTTCCATACCAATGACAACAGAATAGGCCCACTTTGTCAAAGGGGTAAAGTGCTGTGGGCTCTCTCTCTCTGTACTAATGAAATGTATGTGTCTTCTGAGGGTCACTTCTGTGATATACAAATTTCTAGCAAGGCTGAGACTAGAGGGAGGCAAGCAAAGCCCCCAGGGCACAAAATTTTACGAGGAAATTCTCTGTGCCAACCCTGTACTTCCACATCCTTGAGAATGAGCACCATCTTAAAGCTTGCACTCCAGGTACCTTGCCTGCTCACCCTGATACAAGTCCTGATTTTCCTAGCACTGACACAGGCCCTATCCTATAAAAGAGGGGAGGGGTCTCTCAGAAGAGAGTAGCTGCTCTCAGAGAACGCCGCTAACACCTCCATGAGTCTGCAGATATATTTTTCTAAACTTCAAGGCAAAAGAAAACAACATATGGAAATATTTAAGGGCCAGACAATGTCCCATCATTGGGAAACCATGATACACATGATATGTATCCTACTGCTCAGAGCCCCACCTTCCACTCTTCTGAACCCATGGGAAGAAGGAAGAGTAGGGCTATGTACTATGTCTCTGCAGGCTGTCTTCCTTCCTCCCCATCCCTTATCACCAACAGATCCAGAGGAAGGAATGAGAGCATGAAAAAAGGCTATCCTTCCTGTCCAGCTTCCATCCTACTTTTTTAGAAGCCCCAGCCTATCACAACATCAAGGCACAAGTGAGAATATGTTATGTAATCAAATGAACTCAGGAAGTGATCAGACACAGGTCCAGGTTAGACAGTAATCCTTTTACACTACCACCCTGTAGATTAAGGTACCCTAGCTCTGCCATTCAAGGGAACAAAGGTAAGAAAGGTTTCAGTGTTCAGATGATCCAGGGTGTATTTCTAGCAAATTGTATCAGTGGCTACAAACATCCAGGTGGCATCAGAACACCTCAGGTGGTGTGAACCCGGTGAGCATAAATCCGACACTGCATTCTAAAGAGGCTGGGAATAAATGTGTCCATCAGTGATGCCATGGGAGAATGGAATCAGGGTTCCCATGTGTTCCCAGGAACATAGTGCCCTCAGGATCAGTGAGATAGGGTGACCTCCTTTACTTGCCAGGAAGTGGGACTGGAAGCTCACCTCCCCCAGCTCCAGAACAATGATGGTTCCTGTGGCAGAGAACAAGAGGAAAGCTGAGAAAAGGGGAGAGGTTTTCAGAGGGCAAAAGGCTGCCTCTCATGCAGCAGCCCCAGGTACTCACGTGAATTCCCATGCAAACAGCCTGCTCACCCTCTTTCATTAATTCTTTGGACTCCAGAAATTGACCCTTTCCACTGTCACCACCTACAACTCCCAAACAGGGTCTCTTCCCTAAAAAATGTGGAAAAAAGACATCACTGACCAGTTGTGGGACCTCAGGCAACTCACTCAACTTTTCTGAGCCTCCATTTCCTCTCCATGAAAGAGCAATAAAGGTCAGTACAATGCTTGCTGCTCAGTAAGTACTAGTTACCCTCCCTTCTACGACTGGTTCAAATAGAGATTGCTCTTAAATTAGAGACATCATATTAAAGTGCAGGACCCAATGCCTACCTCAAAACCCATGCATAGTAAATCCATTCCTTTTGCTCTTTCCTCTCCTCCCCTCCCAAGTCCACACAAACATACTGTTTTTCCCTCTGGCTCACACAGATCCAGACAGACGTATGATCTCTGCACTGAAAGGACTGGGAGACCACCAAGATTTAAACTTTCCTGGGTATTTCATCATCACAGAAGCTTAGCCTAGGGCAGAGCTGGAGGCTCTGGAGTGAAAATCCAAGTGAGATCTGGTTGCAGAGGAGTGTTTGAGGAGAAGATGAAATTGAAAACTTAAAAAAATAAAAATAAAAACCCACACACACAAAACAAAACAAACAAACAACAACAACAACAAAAACCAGCCTCAGCAGGGGAGGGTGGCACAGAGTCACCTTCTCATTCCCCTTTCCTTCTCCCCACCTGTCCTGCCATTCACAGCCCCCATGATGGATGATGCAGAAGTGCTGGAAATGAGATGGGAGATAGTTCAGTCACCTGCATGCTGCAGGAGCAAGTGAATGAAGAAGGAAGAAGGATCCTGGGGCCACCATGCTATGCAATCCAGGCAGCTGTTTCTAAAAGATATCCCAAATTGAGAGACTGAACTGTATTTCCATCTCCAGCTGGTTGTTTGGTTAGTAATCACTCTGCCTAGGCCCCAGGACCCCAAAAGACAAGTTATTACACCAACCTTCATTAAGAAAGAAAGTTCAATCACTCAGAATCTCGAGGTCCCAAAAAAGCACTGAAGCCCAAATGATCTAGATGTTTATGGTATGAATAATCCTGATAATAATGGCAATTGTCCAAGTGACTTCAGGGTTATAGGAAGAGCCTGCTCCTCTTCTGACCAAAGGCCACATCCTATTGAACAGACCATTCTCTTTTGCCTTACTTTCTAAAAGATATGATCTCTATAAGCATGTAAAATCTTGTATATCTGCAGATTTTCTTAAGATTAGTCATGCTATTATTTCACCTAACCTAACAGGAGATAATTCTTCCCTTTACATTTGCCATCTTTAAATTCCAGAAAAGGTTAAATAAATAAATAAATATTCCAGAAAAGGGTGAAACTATAGTGACAGAAGCAGATTAGTGGTTGTCTGGGCCTAGGGGTCAAGGGAGGGAACTGACTATAAAGGGGCCAGAAGGGGGTACCTGGCTGGATCAGTTGGTAGAACATGTGATTCTTGATCTTGGGGTCCTGAGTTCTAGCTCCACATTAGCCACAGAGCTTACCTTTTTGTTTGCTTGGTTTAAGTTTGGGGGTTTTTTTACATAAATTAAAGTTAGTTAACATATAATGTATTATTAGGTTCAGGGTAAAGTTTAGTGTTTCATAAGTTGCATTTAACACTCAGTCCTCATTACATGAAATCATACATAGGTGCCCTCCTTAAAAAGAAATAAAAGGGGTTTATAGGGGAGGAGTCAAAATGGCGGAGAAGTAGCAGGCTGAGACTACTTCAGCTAGCAGATCAGCTAGACAGCTTATCTAAAGATTGCAAACACCTGCAAATCCATCGGCAGATCGAAGAGAAGAAGAACAGCAATTCTAGAAACAGAAAAACAACCACTTTCTGAAAGGTAGGACTGGCGAAGTGAATCCAAAGTGACGGGAAGATAGACCCCGGGGGGAGGGGCCGGCTCCCGGCAAGCGGCGGAGCAACGGAGCACAAAATCAGGACTTTTAAAAGTCTGTTCCGCTGAGGGACATCGCTCCAGAGGCTAAACCGGGGCAAAGCCCACACGGGGTCAGCGTGGCCTCAGGTCCCGCAGGGTCACAGAAGGATCGGGGGTGTCTGAGTGTCGCAGAGCTTGCGGGTGTTAGAACGGGAAAGCCGGCTACAGAAACAGAGCCGACAGTAAGCTCACAGCTCGGGGTTACCTTGAACCGGTCGCAGGCTCGGTGAGCTCGGAGCGCGGCCGGAGGTCAGGCAGACGGGAGTAACTGGGTGCTGTTCTCTGAGGGCGCACTGAGGAGTGGGGCCCCGGGCTCTCAGCTCCTCCAGACCCGAGACCAGGAGGCCGCCATGTTCATTCCCATCCTCTGGAACTCTACTGGAAAGCGCTCAGGGAACAAAAACTCTTGAAAGCAAACCCCAGCGGATTACTCACCCCCGCCCCTGGTAAGGGCGGTGCAATTCCGCCTGGGGCAAAGACACTTGAGAATCACTACACCAGGCCCCTCCCCCAGAAGATCAACAAGAAATGCAGCCAAGACCAAGTTCACCTACCAAGGAGTGTGGTTTCAATACCAAGGAGAGCAGCAGAATTCCAGAGGAGGAGAAGGCAAAGCACGGAACTCATGGCTTTCTCCCTGTGATTTTTTTTAGTCTTGCAGTTAATTTAATTTTTTTCTTTTTCATTTTTTTTCTCTTCTTCTGCTAAAATTTTTTTGACTTTTACCCTTTTCTTTTTTAATGTTTTTTAACTAGTTTATCTAATATATATATATTTATTCTTTTTTATACTTTTCTTTATTGATTTTCTTTTTTTAATTCTTTCTTTTTTCTTTCTTTCTTTTTGAACCTCTTTTTATCCCCTTTCTCCCCCCTCATGAATGGGGATCTCTTCTGATTTGGTTAAAGCATATTTTCCTGGGGTTGTTGCCACCATTTTAGTATTTTACTTGCTCCTTCATATACTCTATCTGGACAAAATGACAAGGCAGAAAAATTCACCACAAAAAGAAGAACAAGAGGCAGTACCAAAGGCTAGGGACCTAATCAATACAGACATTGGTAATATGTCAGATCTAGAGTTCAGAATGATAATTCTCAAGGTTCTAGCCGGGCTCGAAAAAGGCATGGAAGATATTAGAGAAACCCTCTCGGGAGATATAAAAGCCCTTTCTGGAGAAATAAAAGAACTAAAATCTAACCAAGTTGAAATCAAAAAAGCTATTAATGAGGTGCAATCAAAAATGGAGGCTCTCACTGCTAGGATAAATGAGGCAGAAGAAAGAATTAGCGATATAGAACACCAAATGACAGAGAATAAAGAAGCTGAGCAAAAGAGGGACAAACAGCTACTGGACCACGAGGGGAGAATTTGAGAGATAAGTGACACCATAAGACGAAATAACATTAGAATAATTGGGATTCCAGAAGAAGAAAGAAAGAGGGGAGCAGAAGGTATACTGGAGAGAATTATTGGGGAGAATTTCCCCAATATGGCAAAGGGAACAAGCATCAAAATTCAGAAGGTTCAGAGAACGCCCCTCAAAACCAATAAGAATAGACCCACACCCCGTCACCTAATAGTAAAATTTACAAGTCTTAGTGACAAAGAGAAAATCCTGAAAGCTGCCCGGGAAAAGAAGTCTGTCACATACAATGGTAAAAATATTAGATTGGCAGCTGACTTATCCACAGAGACCTGGCAGGCCAGAAAGAGCTGGCATAATATTTTCTGAGCACTAAACGAGAAAAACATGCAGCCAAGAATACTATATCCAGCTAGGCTATCATTGAAAATAGAAGGAGAGATTAAAAGCTTCCAGGACAAACAAAAACTGAAAGAATTTGCAAACACCAAACCAGCTCTACAGGAACTATTGAAAGGGATCCTCTAAGCAAAGAGAGAGCCTACAAGTGGTAGATCAGAAAGGAACAGAGACCATATACAGTAACAGTCACCTTACAGGCAATACAATGGCACTAAATTCATATCTCTCAATAGTTACCCTGAATGTAAATGGTCTAAATGCCCCAATCAAAAGACACAGGGTATCAGAATGGATAAAAAAACAAAACCTATCTATATGTTGCCTACAAGAAACTCATTTTAAGCCCGAAGACACCTCCAGATTTAAAGTGAAGGGGTGGAAAAGAATTTACCATGTTAATGGACATCAGAAGGAAGCAGGAGTGGCAATCCTTATATCAGATCAATTACATTTTAAGCCAAAGACTATAATAAGAGATGAGGAAGGACACTTATCATACTCACAGGGTCTGTCCAACAAGAAGATCTAACAACTTTAAATATCTATGCCCCCAACGTGGGAGCAGCCAACTATATAAACCAATTAATAACAAAATCAAAGAAACACATCAACAATAATACAATAATAGTAGGGGACTTTAACACTCCCCTCACTGAAATGGACAGATCATCCAAGCAAAAGATCAACAAGGAAATAAAGGCCTTAAACGACACACTGGACCAGATGGACATCACAGATATATTCAGAACATTTCATCCCAAAGCAACAGAATACACATTCTTCTCTAGTGCACATGGAACATTCTCCAGAATAGATCACATCCTCGGTCCTAAATCAGGACTCAACCGGTATCAAAAGACTGGGATCATTCCCTGCATATTTTCAGACCACAATGCTCTGAAGCTAGAACTCAACCACAAGAGGAAGTTTGGAAAGAACCCAAATACATGGAGACTAAACAGCATCCTTCTAAAGAATGAATGGGTCAACCGGGAAATTAAAGAATTGAAAAAAATCATGGAAACAAATGATAATGAAAATACAACAGTTCAAAATCTGTGGGACACAACAAAAGCAGTCCTGAGAGGAAAATATATAGCGGTACAAGCCTTTCTCAAGAAACAAGAAAGGTCTCAGGTACATAACCTAACCCTACACCTAAAGGAGCTAGAGAAAGAACAAGAAAGAAACCCTAAACCCAGCAGGAGAAGAGAAATCATAAAGATCAGAGCAGAAATCAAAAACAACAGAACAAATCAAAGAAACTAGGAGCTGGTTCTTTGAAAGAATTAATAAAATTGATAAACCCCTGGCCAGACTTACAAAAAAGAAAAGAGAAAGGACCCAAATAAATAAAATCATGAATGAAAGAGGAGAGATCACAACTAACACCAAAGAAATACAAACTATTATAAGAACATACTATGAGCAACTCTACGCCAACAAATTTGACAATCTGGAAGAAATGGATGCATTCCTAGAAACATATAAACTACCACAACTGAACCAGGAAGAAATAGAAAGCCTGAACAGACCCATAACCAGTAAGGAGATTGAAACAGTCATTAAAAATCTCCAAACAAACAAAAGCCCAGGGCCAGACGGCTTCCCGTGGGAATTCTACCAAACATTTAAAGAAGAACTAATTCCTATTCTCCTGAAACTGTTCCAAAAAATAGAAATGGAAGGAAAACTTCCAAACTCATTTTATGAGGCCAGCATCACCTTGATCCCAAAACCAGACAAGGATCCCATCAAAAAAGAGAGCTATAGACCAATATCCTTGATGAACACAGATGCGAAAATTATCACCAAAATATTAGCCGATAGGATTCAACAGTACATTAAAAGGATTATTCACCACGACCAAGTGGGATTTATTCCAAGGCTGCAAGGTTGGTTCAACATCTGCAAATGAGTCAATGTGATATAACACATCAATAAAAGAAAGAACAAGAACCATATGATACTCTCAGTAGATGCTGAAATAGCATTTGACAAAGTACAGCATCCCTTCCTGATCAAAACTCTTCAAAGTACAGGGATAGAGGGCACATACCTCAATATCATCAAAGCCATCTATGAAAAACCCACCGCAAATATCATTCTCAATGGAGAAAAACTGAAAGCTTTTCCGCTAAGGTCAGGAACATGGCAGGGATGTCCATTATCACCACTGCTATTTACCATAGTACTAGAAGTCCTAGCCTCAGCACTCAGACAACAAAAGGAAATTAAAGGCATCCAAATTGGCAAAGAAGAAGTCAAATTATCACTCTTCGCAGATGATATGATACTATATGTTGAAAACCCAAAAGACTCCACTCCAAAACTGCTAGAACTTGTACAGGAATTCAGTAAAGTGTCAGGATATAAAATCAATGCACAGAAATCAGTTGCATTTCTCTACATTTCTCTACACCAACAACAAGACAGAATAAAGAGAAATTAAGGAGTCAATCCCATTTACAATTGCACCCCAAACCATAAGATACCTAGGAATAAACCTAACCAAAGAGGCACAGAATCTATACTCAGAAAACTATAAAGTACTCATAATAGAAATTGAGGAAGACACAAAGAAGTGGAAAAATGTTCCATGCTCCTGGATTGGAAGAATAAATATTGTGAAAATGTCTATGCTACCTAAAGCAATCTACACATTTAATGCAATTCCTATCAAAGTACCATCCATCTTTTTCAAAGAAACGGAACAAATAATACTAAAATTTATATGGAACCATAAAAGACCTCAAATAGCCAAAGGGATATTGAAAAAGAAAGCCAAAGTTGGTGGCATCACAATTCCGGACTTCAAGCTCTATTACAAAGCTGTCATCATCAAGACAGCATGGTACTGGCACAAAAACAGACACACAGATCAATGGAACAGAATAGAGAGCCCAGAAATAGACCCTCAACTCTATGGTCAACTAGTCTTCGACAAAGCAGGAAACAATGTCCAATGGAAAAAAGACAGCCTCTTCAATAAATGGTGTTGGGAAAATTGGACAGCCACATGCAGAAAAATGAAATTGGACCATTTCCTTACACCACACAAAAAAATAGACTCAAAATGGATGAAGGACCTCAATGTGAGAAAGGAATCCATCAAAATCCTTGAGGAGAACACAGGCAGCAACCTCTTCGACCTCAGTCACAGCAACATCTTCCTAGGAACATCGCCAAAGGCAAGGGAAGCAAGGGCAAAAATGAACTATTGGGATTTTATCAAGATCAAAAGCTTTTGCACAGCAAAGGAAACAGTTAACAAAACCAAAAGACAACTGACAGAATGGGAGAAGATATTTGCAAACAACATATCAGATAAAGGACTAGTGTCCAAAATCTATAAAGAACTTAGCAAACTCAACACCCAAAGAACAAATAATCCAATCAAGAAATGGGCAGAGGACATGAACAGACATTTCTGCAAAGACATCCAGACGGCCAACAGACACATGAAAAAGTGCTCCATATCACTTGGCATCAGGGAAATACAAATCAAAACCACAATGAGATATCACCTCACACCAGTCAGAATGGCTAAAATCAACAAGTCAGGAAATGACAGATGCTGGCGAGGATGCGGAGAAAGGGGAACCCTCCTACACTGTTGGTGGGAATGCAAGTTGGTGCAGCCACTCTGGAAAACAGCATGGAGGTTCCTCAAAATGTTGAAAATAGAACTGCCCTATGACCCAGCAATTGCACTACTGGGTATTTACCCTAAAGATACAAACGTAGTGATCCGAAGGGGCACGTGCACCCGAATGTTTATAGCAGCAATGTCCACAATAGCCAAACTATGGAAAGAACCTAGATGTCCATTAACAGATGAATGGATAAAGAAGAAGTGGTATATATACACAATGGAATACTATGCAGCCATCAAAAGAAACGAAATCTTACCATTTGCGACAACGTGGATGGAACTAGAGCGTATCATGCTTAGCGAAATAAGTCAAGCGGAGAAAGACAACTATCATATGATCTCCCTGATATGAGGAAGTGGTGATGCAACACGGGGGTTTAAGTGAGTAGGAGAAGAATAAATGAAACAAGATGGGATTGGGAGGGAGACAAACCATAAGTGACTCTTAATCTCACAAAACAAACTGAGGGTTGCTGGGGGGAGGGGGGTTGGGAGAAGGGGGGTGGGGTTATGGACATTGGGGACAGTATGTGCTTTGGTGAGTGCTGTGAAGTGTGTAAACCTGGCGATTCACAGACCTGTACCCCTGGGGATAAAAATATATGTTTATAAAAAATAAAAAATTTAAAAAAAAAAGAAATAAGAAATAAAAGGCATCCAAATCAGCAAAGAAGTAGTCGGATTTTCACTCTTCGCAGACAACATGATACTCTATGTAGAAAAATCCAAAAGATTCCACATAGAGCTTACTTTAAAAAAAAAGAAAAGAAAAGAAAGAGGCAGGAGAAAACTTTCTCTGGTAACAGAGTTGTTGTGTGCCTTGATGTGGGATAGATTCATCAAACTGGATCCATGGAATTACCAAATTTTACTGTATGTAAATTATACCTCAATAGAAATTTTAAATGCTGAGGTTTGTTTTTTGTTTTTTGTTTTTTTTTTTTTACAATAGAGCAGCATAACTTAAGAATGTCAATGAAAATGTTTGTTACACAGGGATGGAAATATTAGTCTGCCAAAATGTCTCCTAACAGTGTACTTCATCAGAATACGCCAATATTTTGTGGCATAAATCAGCATCTATCAGCTGCCTGATGTGGAGCCGTGTCCACTTGTCCACAGTGCATGCCCCTCCATCACATCCTCCAGGAGCATTAGTGCGCTATTCAGAAATACAGGCGATATCACTGCTCAGGTGGACAGTCAGTAGGGCAGTTTGAGACACCAGAAAAAAAAGGCAAGGGTTTTGAGTCACCATGAAAATCTGTCTTTCCATAGCCCCAACATGTGGCATTGCCAGAATTTTATCCTAATGCCATTTCATACTTATTTGGCAAATCAAAAACTTGACACCTAAATGTTTTTGCCCCACCCATTTGCCTTATCAAAGGACAGCCTGGTAGCTCCCCCAAAACCCTCTGGGAATCCCTAAGGTTGGAGACTATAAAAGCTGATGACAGTAGAAGACATTTTTCCTATCCTGTTATCCCCAGGAGTGAGGTGTATAGGGCTGTGTGGATAAAAGTATTGCTCCCCTGTTTTTCAAAGATCTTCTCAGGTGCCCTGCCCCAGACATACCCAGAAGGTCTAGAAGGAGAAGGTCCATAGAGACACCTGCATACCCTTTTGGAACCCCACACAGCCAACTCTGAAGGGAAGTGATATGTAAAGACTCAGTTCAGGGGCTCAGCACTCAGATTCCTGGTTGAAACTTCAGGCTGAGAGCAGAAACTGAAAACCAATGATCTAGTGATAACTCTCACTCAACAAACACTTTCAAGAAGGACAACTTCATTTTCAGTTCATTAATTCATTGTCAATAGAAATCTGATAAGAAATTGAGTCTAGGAGCTAGAATGAGCACCTCATTAATATATGAAATTCAATTTAACATATTCTAAGCTTCTGAGGATACAAGGCACTGCAGGAGTTGTCTTCAGCATTGTCTGTCTTATCTTCCTCTCCCTGGGCAATCTCATTCACCCCCCAGCTTTTTCTGCCAGATCTCCCTGATGATGTCTGAAACTCTGCAGCTCAGTTCCCTCCCCTGAGCTACAGCAATGGATTTCCCACCTATCCACTGATCATCACTCCCTGGATGTTTGGCAAGAAACCTTAATATAATGAGAGCAATCCAAACTCAGCATCATTACTCACAAATCTACCCCATGCTAATCATGGAAGTCACGGAAGTCAGAGAGTAGCACCCAGAAACCAGGCACCCAGTTACTCATGTCCCAAACTAAGAAGGCACTCCTCCTCAACCACCATCATATCCAACTGGAATCTGGTGAAATTCTACCTCAGAGATATCTGAAATCCACCCTCTTTCCTCTCTCCACACTTTTCATACTTTTCCTGACAACTCCTAGTTGTTCCTCCACTTGCAGTGGGATGATGCTCTTATTCATTTTCTACAGCTGATACTCCTGGAGCCCCACAAGTTTCCTTTACCAACTGATGCACTTGTCCCCCAGATGCTGCATGTTCAAGTGGCTAACAGTTCATGTTTACACCCTTTTCTGGAAGACTATCCACAGCTGATGAAATCATCTTACCTGAAGATGCATGGGATGCCATCATTCCCCTTGGGCACAGCAGGACAACTTCCGAGATGTAGTTCATGCTCCAGAGCCCCCTGAGATCAAACTGAGTCTAGATTCTTGCTGAAACCACATCTCTGCCCAGCTTCTTCCACTGCTCTGTCCTACTTTCCCCCACTCCTTCAGAAACCATAAGAATCCCCATCTCAGGTTCCGCTTCTAGGGAATCCAACTTAAGACATCCTTCATTTTGGCACAGAACTATTTATTTTTAAAGGCACAGTTGATCCTGTAACTCCTGGCATACATTTTTAAAACTTATACTTCATTATATGCATACAATCCAAAAACCTTAGTGTGTCATATAAATTCTTACCTATTTCTACAGACACTTATCTCATCTGTCCCCTTCCCAAGTAGCCCACTCCAATCAGGTCTTCTACCCTTCCTTTCTGCTAAACTACTCCACTTCCCCCCAAAGCCATGCTCTTTCACACCTCTAGAGAAGCTCATATTCTTCTCTTTGCCTGAAATTCTTCTCACCATTTTGTCTCAGCTCCTATTCACCCTTTAGACTCAGGTTAAACAGCACCTCCTCCTTGAACATTTCCTAAGCCTTCCCACTCTCTTAGGCAAAGTCAGATTGCCTATGTTTTGTACTCGAGTGGTGTTGTATATACACCTCTATCACAACATTTGCTTTGTTGTGTTGTATTTCCATGTTGCTATCAAGATAATTCAATGTGGGGGCACCTGGGTGGCTCAGTGGGTTAAAGCCTCTGCCTTCGGCTCAGGTCATGATCCCAGGGTCCTGGGATGGAGCCCTGCATCGGACTCTGTGCTCAGCAGGGAGTCTGCTTCCTCCTCTCTCTCTGCCTGCCTCTCTGCCTACTTGTGATCTCTGTCTGTCAAATAAATTTTAAAAAAAAAAAAGATAATTCAATGTGTGTTTGTGATATTATGAATTTTTTCAGGACAGGGACTGTGTCTTAGACATGTTTGTATTCCCTGTGCCTAGCAGAGTGCCAGCACAGAGTGGGGGCTCACAAATATTTGCTGAACACATGCACCATCAAGCAGTCTTCCACCTCTAATTCTGGCAAGGCCCTTTCCTTTTATCCGTACTGTTTCCAAAACAATGGTGTGGACTTCTTGCTTAACCTTATCCTGATTGCTGAAAAGTCCAGCGTTTACCCTGGCTTTTCTCCCTCGATATTTTTGGGGTGTCTAAGGGATGGATATATCTGCATCCCAGGGGTCGTGTTGGCTGCTACTTGTCATGTCTGGATCTGGATTCCTACTCTAATCTTCTCTGGGCGTAACTGTTTGGAATAGCCAGCTTCTTCGGGTCACCTAAGCACTCTCAGTACCAAGTATTCCCAAGTGAGGACACTGACTCTCTGTAGTCTCCCAGCACAAGGCTCAGGTTGGCTATGGTATTCAGCAGAGTTTTACTAAAGACTTCGGGGTACCTGAGGGGAGTTACAACACAGGGAAGACCCACAAAACACAGTGGGAGCAATCACTGTTTCCAGGGTCTGTGAATCATGCCCCTGGAGGCATCTCTCTCATAATCCTCCAATACATACACCACACATGTTTCAAAGCCAACTTACTACTTCCATGGACAGAAGCTTCCCACTTAGGAACCACTGCCTGTCACAGCCCCTTCCCTCCAGGTGGAGGAGGAAATCCTTCCTTCCTCTCCTAGCCAGTATCAAAACAATCTCTGCAGAGTTATAGCTCTGTCACAATAATAAGACATTACATCATTTTGAGTTTGGCTCTTTCATCATAGCCTCAAACTGTTTTTTCCAAGCAGGATCTGCACTGTACCTTTACAGTACCAAAAGCATAGTGAAATGTTAAGGTCCCGAGACCAAAAGAAGAAGAAAAAAAGAGAACTCCTCCTCTCTTCCACAATATAAAATCTCTAACTACAAAAACAAATAAACCAAAAAAAAAAAAAAAAAAGGAAGAAAAAAAAAGAAAAAGAAAGAAAAGTACTATTATGCTATTATCTTTAAAATGGAAAATTTCACTCGCCATCTATCTTTCACAAACATTGTATTACCCTACTGAAATGAACATAAGTAAATGGATGAAAGAGTAAACCAAATATATCCACATGAAGGGATTAAGTAAGGCTTTAGGAAAGGGACTTGAAAGAAGGAATTATTTAAACCTACAGAGAAGGGGGTCAGAAATCACAGAGCAAAGGTCAGAGCCCTGAGAACAGAAGCCTCACAGCACTTCCTAGGAAAATTGTAGGAGATACGTGCATCAGTTCGGAGCAGTCAGACTGGAAGGGGAATAAGATCCCTTCCAGTACTGATATCTACTCCTTCTATAAGGACAGTGATTTGAATGAGTTGTTGTAGTTGTTGTTGTTGTTGTTGTTGTTGTTGTTTTCATTGCTGCTTCTTTATACATTTCTACATTCATACATTTTTTGCAATGAGTATTTAACACCTTATGGTAAATCTGAAGAAAAGCCTGTCTAAATATTCATGATTCTTAAAACAAACTCTAAGGAATATCCAAGATAACCGTCAAATTTAAAAGGAAAGAATTTAACAAACAAAGCGCTCTATGATGGCACATTTACCAAGACAGCAATTCAGCCCCTAAAGCATTATCTCTCAAAAACAGCAGAGAATGGCAATGACCCAGTCAGCATTAAAATCAAAAGAGCTGTATGTCCTTGCTCTATACACGGGCCAGCTCATCTTGATGAAGTTACCAAGCCCTAAATGTTCCCTTGGAAAAGTCTTAGCAGGAGCCAGAGAGGAGGAGGATGGCAGGGAGAGTTTTCCTTCACTGAAAACACACTTTCAAGGAGCTAAATCAAGAAAGTAGCATCTGTGTGCAAAGACGAAGTAACCTTACCGGCAGGCTAGTTACTGAGAGTGCCTGAAAAAGAAACAGGGCTAAGGATTTCGAACAGAGGAGGACCAGATGAGTTCAAAATGATGTGCTTCTTAGAGAGAAATCTCTCAAAGGAATATGAAAAAGGAAGAGTTAGAATGTGGCCTAGCCCATGGGGTAAAAGAAATCCTTCACCGACTGGGAATCATCACCAAGATTAATGCCAACTCACATGGAGAACATGAGGCATCATTTGGAAGATGGAAGCCCCAACATGAAGTACCTGAAGGAACCTAAAAGTTAACAAAACAATCGCTGGGAACAAGAAGACAATAGACGAATGTGATCATTCAAAGGGAAACACAGAGAAGGCAAAGGTGGACACTAAGACAGGGAGAGCTGCCTGTGGGATAAGCAGGATAAAGGATGACTGAGTACAGAGGGAGACAGAAGAAGGCACTGAATGAAGAGGTCACCGTGCCAGGTGCTGCCTTCTTTGTGAAGTGACTCTGCCACCCGGCCAACAATACTTCAGGGTAAAGAAGAAATCATCTGCCAGTTTTGAGCTCTGGGACTGTGATAATTTGTAGCTTTTTTTTTTTAAGATTTTATTTATTTATTTGACAGACAGAGATCACAAGTAGGCAGAGAGGCAGGCTGAGAGAGAGGAGGAAGCAGGCTCCCCGCTGAGCAGAGAGCCCCATGCGGGGCTCGATCCCAGGACCCTGGAATCATGACCCGAGCTGAAGGCAGAGGCTTTAACCCACTGAGCCACCCAGGCGCCCCAAGGTCCTAACTTTTGACAAGGTGCTCCAGATCAGGACACTTCACTAGAGATACCAAAGGAAACAAAATTAGTCAGTGGAGGTAGGCCATGTGTCTTGATTCTTTTTTTTTTTTTTTTAAAGATTTTATTTATTTATTTGACAGAGAGAAATCACAGGTAAGCAGAGAGGCAGGCAGAGAGAGGAGGAAGCAGGCTTCTCCCGGAGCAGAGAGCCTGATGCGGGGCTCGATCCCAGGACCCTGGGATTATGACCTGAGCCGAAAGCAGAGGCTTTAACCCACTGAGCCACCCAGGCGCCCCCCATGTGTCTTGATTCTTAAAGCAAAGGAAGTAGCAAACATTCAGGGAAACATCAGCTTAGGAAATGCAGGTTAGCAATCCAAAGGGTTTCCTAGGTCAGAGGAGAGGGCATGCGTGGGCTTCGGGCTTAGTGACTGTGGAATTGCCCCGTTCTGGGCATCCAAACTGATGGAAAATCCCTGAAAAGTGTATTAAGGGAATCTCTATTCCACAAAGAGGGTTGGAAAAGAGGTCTGCAAATGGAAGACATGAAGCAAAAAGAGAACTCATACATTTTCTTATTACCCTCAGGAAAGAGAGTGGGAGGCTGATCAGCTCTAAGATATTGAAGAAGGCAAGACATAACCCAAGATAAAACAGAGGCCGTACCACAGCTACATGGGGACCCACAAGACAAATAAAATTCTTTTTTTCTTTTAATTGATTTTATACTCTCAAATAACATTGATAATCTATTTGCACTGAAGTGGGATCTCTTCATTCCAATCACTGTCCATCACCCACGGAGAGACATATGCAAAAGAAGTTACATAATGAGGAGCGCCTGGGTGGCTTAGTCGGTTAAGAGGCTGCCTTCAGTTCAGGTTCATGATCCCAGGGTCCAGGTCCACATCGGGCTCCCTGCTCAGCAGACAGCCTGCTTCTCCCTCTCCCTCTGCCTGCCGCTCTGCCTACTTGTGCTCTCTAGCCCTCTGTCAAATAAATAAATAAAACTTTAAACATAAAAAATAAATTAAAAATTTTTAAAAAGAAGTTACATAATGAAATACACTGAAGAAGCAGGAACAATGTCTGGCCCATAACTGATACTCCCTAGATAGTATATAGTCATTTGATTATTTATTTACTTACTTATTCAATCTTCATTGGCTGTCTACTATATGGAAGGCGTGTTCTAAAATGAGAATTCAGCATTTTTTTGAAAAAGAGAAAACCCTCACAGGGGACACTGGCAAATGTGCAAATATATATACAACAAAGCCAAAGAGTAGGAAGAGCACTATGAAGAAAAAGTAGATTAAGGGATGGATAATGACTAGGGATTTCTTTAGATTTCTTTAGATGGGGCAGTCGGGGAAGGCTTTCCAAGAAGGTGGCATTCAAGCAGGACCTAGATGAAGTGAGGAAGCACCATGCAGAAAGAAGGAAAATGCAAGGCCCCAAGTCAAGGACCAGCAAGGAGGTAAGAGGGGCTGGCTGCATCAGAGCAAGGGAGGAGAGACGGAGTGGAAGATCAGGCTGGAGAGGGAGGTAAGGGCCAGGCTGTTGTGGTCTATGTGGGCCATGTGAAGGACTCTGGACCATATTCTGAATGTGGGGAGTGATGAGAGGGAGCCATCAGAGGGTCCCAACCAGCAGAGTCATATGATCTGATCTCCATTTTAAAATGATGACTGTCACAGGTTTGTGGAGAGCTGGCCGTGGGGCACAGAGGAGCAAGAGTCTGAGCAGGCAAAACTCAATCAGGTACTGAGGAGATAGCTTGTAGGAGGAAATAAGAAGGCAGTTTACCTCTTCCCACAAAAAAAAGTTTCCCCAAAAGTACTTCAGCCAACTTGAATATATGATTTCCAGAATGTAAGTTAAATAGTCAAGTTTCTGCTTCAACAGTATTTTAATTTCATTCACACACATATTTAAATTACATCTACCGAATCAATCTAGAAATATCAATTTACAAGTATTTCTTCCTTGTCAATCTCACTTTACATGAAGTAATTTTACTCAGACTCCTAACAGCATGTTTGACCTCAGCGTCTTTTAAGAGCCATTTTTGGGTCACTTCACACAATTCCCAGGGCACACCATCTTCACTTTCATCTAGGCCTGCTTTGAGTCCATGCATTGCTCTGTGGCTGATGTTCATCCCAAGCCACATGCACCCGTTGGTAAGGATTCAGATTTTAAAGTAGCACTTTTCCTCTTAATGAAAGGTTCCTGGAAGGCAGGGATGTTGTTCTATAAAGACTGTATCCCAGGACCTAGAGCAGAGACTGGCAAATATGGCCTGTGGGTCAAATTTTTGAATAAAGTTTTATAAACCAAGTCTTGTCAGAACACAGCCATGCCTATTCATCTGCATACTCTCTATGGCCGCTTTTGCTCTGTAATAGCAGACCTGAACAGGCGAGAGACTACATGGCTTGCAAAGCCTAAAATATTTACTATTTGGCCCTTTACAGAAGAAGCTGCCTGACCCGTGGTCTAGAGCATTGTCTAGCACACAGTAGGAACTCAGCAAAATTTGGTACTGGTAAGGTGGCCCAAAGACAATGCCTTATTTTTGGACAGAGAATTTAAGGAAAGGGGGGGGGGAAACCTTACATTCTGTAGTATTTGTTGGGTTTGTCCTCAAGCACCCTCTACACTGGCCCCTTCTAGTAGTTCTTTTGAAGTACTAAGTGGTATAAAAGCTTTCTAATTCTTAAGGGAGATTTTCAAGGCAGCTCTCCTTCCCTCGGTAGCGTGAATAACGCTAAAGACATCACTTCTCTCCTCTGTGCCTCCATTTTCCACAACTTGAAAACAGAGTGTTTGTGGAACTTGTGGGTCAAGTGTTTTCAGAGAAAAGGTACTGCAGTTAGGAGTGTAGGACTTTTATATCTGGAAAAAGCAAAGGGGCAGGAGTATGGGAAGCCCATATTCACATGGAGGGGCAGAAAGCTGGGTCAGCAGCTGGAGCCAGTGGTCATCAAGGCCCTGGGAAGACAGCACCTTTTGAGAAGGGCCATCTTTCTCCGCATGTTCAGACCATTCTTACAAGAGCGTGCTTTGAAGGGGTCCTGAAATTCTGTTCCAGCTCATGTTCAAAAACTGTGTATGAGATTTCCTGATCTTTATAGAGTACACAGGCTCTCTCTGAAGAGTTTCTACCAGAGTTCCCATGGAGGTACTTTGGAAAGGTTTGCAGGTAGTCCTGCCCAGCAAAGTCTTGGCACTGCTGCACATAAAATCACCAGAAAGAACTTTAAACTAGAAAACTGACAGAATGGTGATTGCTTTATTTCTTCTTGTAGAGCAAAGTGGAAATTACCTCCTTCTGTTGAAACAGAATCTAGTCTTAGGAGGCAGAGCCTACATTTTTTTGGCATTGTAGGGTCTCCAAAATGTTCCCTTTCACCCTCTGTTTTTTGTCTTCTGCTACCTATAAAGAAGCAAAGAGGAGTTCTTAGAGAAGGGAGTTGACCCTTTGAAAGTATTTGAGCAGCAATTTGTGCAAGAGGACAGTCCTAGGAGTGATTTTCTGTCACCTGAAATACCCTGAGGGGCAGCAAAGAAAAACTGTGAAGGCTTTTGTGGCCTAGCCAGAAGACCCAGAGACACAGCCCTGCCTGGGAGCAGCCTATCCCACAACACACTTCACAGTGAGAAAGCAAGAAGCCTTCTGTCGAAGCTACGTGGTAACTAAGCCCTCCTTTCCTCATTAAACATGACTGTATGATGGTACTGAGAGAATTAACTCATAATGAACATGAGAGCGCCTATGACAAATGGGTCGTCTCAGTGTGGGATCCCCCTGAGGCAGACCAGAGATGAGGTGCAGGTGGCATATTTGAGAACTAAGGACCAGTAGGCAAGTGAGAAGGGAGACCAGGCAGGGAAGGAAGACATAAAGTGTCAGATATCAAGCTAGCTACCACTGTGGCTCAGTGATTGAATGAATGCTACTGGGGTGATCTCAACTCCCCAACATCCCACGCTGGGTGAAGGGAGGTGGATATTAGATACAAGAAAATCTGCAGCACATAAATACAGTAAGTTCCAATAGATATGGGGAGCGTGCCCACAACACCTGCTCAATGAGTTTCTGCTCATCTTTCCTTGTCCACATATCACTACCTCATCTACTTGGAAACAAGACATTGAAGGGGATGGAGTAGTGACATCTGCCACATTCACAGGGCCCATTGTCTTCTGAATAAACTTCCTCTGTCAATCCCCACATTATAAATCCAGTCTCCCCAAAGTAGAACACAAATGCCCAGTCTCCCTCAGGACAGAGGCCTGAGGTTTAGGGTCTGCCAATCTGGCACACTAAGCTAACACTATATTTTGAAAGTGTGCAATGTATGAGACAGGCTGAGGAAGACACCCTTTATTCCCAGAGAGAGGAATGGCAGAAGCATGCAGTGTTTGGTGCTGGAGGCAGCAGTGCTCATGAAGGTTTTCCAATAGCTCAGAAGAGAATTTCTAGCACAAAAGGGGCAGCAGGATTGGTGTCCTTTGCACTTGCAGTAAATTTGGTTTCCTCGCATGTAGCATTCCACAGCCTCAGGACATTCCATCAGGGCAGTTTCTGCATCTGGGCATAAGTGATCCTCCTAGAACCCTGTACTCAGAGGTGATTCTCCCCACTACCCTTTAGGATCCTTTATGTCAATCCCTTTCTTGCTTAAATTAGCCAGAGGGAACTCGATTTTTTATGACGAAGCCCATGAATGATACATGTGGAAAAAAACAAATGGTAAAGGACATAGGGTGACATGGTCTATCAGTTTATAAAAGCATAAAGAGGGGCACCGGGATGGCTCAGTCGGTTGAGCATCCAACTCTCAACTCAGGTCATGATCTCAGGGTCGTGAAACTGACCCTTCTCCAGGCTCCACAATCAGGATGGAGTCTGCTTGAAATTCTCTCTCCCTTTCCCTCTCCCTCTGCCCTCCCTGCTCCTGCTTATGCATTCTCTCTCTCTCTAAAATAAATAAATAAATAAACAAATATTTTAACAATTTTTTAAAAATCATAAAGAAACCCAAAGAGCCATTTGATCTCCCCTCTTCCTCATAAAGAGGAAGTTTCAAATGAGAAACTAGTTCTCAAGTCCCCAGAGAGAAAATTCTGCACAACCTATAGAAGTATATCATTCCAGGAACCTATAGTACTCAATACCAGAAGCTTCTACAAGGAGATACAAGAACTTTTCACAGTTGTTTAAAAAGAAAAAAGAAAAATGAATTTAAATCACACATTTCTCACTGAATGTACCTTTAATTGTTTTACTTTATTATACATGAAGCTGTCAATTGCCAAACATTAGGAAATCATCATTTCCATTTTCTACCAGTTCAGTGTATTCAGACAAAAATTTGAGAAGAGCCAAATATGTCAATATTATATCTAATATAAAAGAAAACTGTTTCCATATCAAATGTGCATCAAAAACACTTGTTCAAAAAGAGCTTTCTTCCAGTTCCCCTTCTACTCTTTGTATTTTGAGGGCAAAGGAGGAAGTCAGGAATATTCCCTCAAATCTCTGAATCAAAAGTCAACATGAGAGAGTCCACCAGAATTCCTTCCTTCCCTTGTAAAAATAACATCCCTTTTTCAGGAGCATAAATTCATCTTCCTATTAAAGGATGCTCTTAAAGGATGTCTGTTCTCTGATGTTTGTACTTAATGGCAAGAACTATGATGATGATGATTATATTTGTGTCAGTGGTCTTCAGAAATCATTGGGAGGGCACTGGGTCTCAGTAGTATTGCATTAACATCTTACTTTAAATGTTTTACCCACTGACCTTAAAATATTTCAAAATTCATATTTTTCTTAGAAATTACTGGAAAATATTATAAGTATAAGAAGCATAATGTTTCATGAACAAATCAGGTTATACTGCATAAGGACTAAGACTTGGAATCATACAAGCCTAGACTCTGAGGAATGACCCTCCCCTTGTTACAACCAGTCTTCACGGTTTGTTAACTACATGGCTAAGCAAGTCACCTAATATCTCTTAGGCTTAGTTTCATCATCTGTAAAACAGAGTCACCATATCTTAGGACTGTTATGAGGATTAAATGAGATAATATGCAAAACAAGTAAAACATGCTGGCATTTAATAAACATTTAGTAGATGATAGCAGTTGTTTTTCTTTTCCTTCTTAATTTAACCATACATCTTTGCATCTGGACATGATTATTTTCAAAATAAATATTGGATATATTCAATGGCGGGTAAGATTTTTGTTTATGTCTTGGCTTGAGAATTTCACAAAGTTTTGTATATCTCATCTTCTAAGATCTAAGCTATAATCATCTACTAATTAAACTCTTGTGTTGATGACCGTCTCCCCCATCATACCTTCTGACTGCTGCCAAATTTCTTTATTCTGATGATGTGATGAGCACACCAGCCCATACTTTAAAGGGCCAAAGTGGCTTCTCATTTCCCGGTGGATCCAATTCAAGCTCTTCATCACACGCAGCACCATTTCCATCCCCCTCTGATGGTCATCCTCCCATCCCCAGCTGTGTATCAGAGTATACAAGGCCCCAAATTACGTTTCTCAGATTGCCTGGCTTAATAAATTACACCCAGAGAAGTAAAGTGTGGAAGCATCAGTGATATCAGTGTCCAAAGTCAAGAGCCACCAAATGTCCCACAGAGATCTAGGTAGGACCCTAGCACCACTATGTTTTCTAAAGCTGTTCCTTCACTCCCATGCCAGTTTCAAGCTATTCTGCTGTATAATTCAGGTCAAACTCAAATCCCCTTTTACCTTATTATTGTATTTACTGGTCTCTGTTAGATTGCAAGATGCTTAAGGAAAGAAAGAGTATCTTGCTCATGGCAGGAAGCCATCTTCACAGTACACACACATGGTCCTGGCAAACTGCTTTGCACATTCTAAGTCCAAGGCACATTCCAAAAATGCTTATTTTTCATATCTTTTAAAGTTAAGTGTTCCTTTCTTTGCATTCATAACTCAGCAGGTTATTTAGCTGAATGCCTTGCTCCTTCCAAGCGCAGAAACATCAGAAGTGGCCAGTAAAAAGTCTTAGAAAGATATATTTTTAGAACCAGAAGGCAATCATGCTTGAAATAAGGAGGGCATCAACCTGGGCCTACAGAGCCACAACTGTCTTCAGAGACTCAGGAACAATCCAGAAGGACTCCACAGGTTTGCAGAGAATAAGATGTGAAATAGGAAGAGCCTCAAGGATCATATTGCCTAACCTCTTCAATTAGTAATTAAAGAAACAGGCCAAAAAAAGGGGGAAATGACTTGCTCAAGGTCATCCAGATATTCTGTCTGAGAAGGACCTGGAACCCCCAACCTCTGTCCACTCAATCTTGCTCGACATATATGGCATGAGGAGGTCAAACCACTCTTGGTGTTATCTGGAAAAGCCCTTCCATCCTCTCTGGACCATTGGGAAGCCAAGTGTGAACATGACAAACTTTTCCCAGCATTCCTGGGTGATGACAGGGACAGTGACCTCAGTGACAAGTCCCTGAGCACTTCCTCACCAACCCCATATCCTGTCCTCCCCCACAACAAATCCTTCCTAACCTTTCATTTATCAACCCAGAACTTGAGAGTGAAGTCAGAAGGAAAGAAGGCCACCATGACTCTGTTCTCCACACCGCTCCTCCTGCACGTAATCTCTGGGTAATGATTCCTTTTGCCAGAAGCCCAGCTCCTGAAATAGTGCAGTACGTTGGCCGAGGTCCAGGAGTTAATAGGGATGGCAGCATTGTGTCTTATGACCCGTTTTAACTGAGCTAATTTAGAATTTGCCTGACCAAGAGTACCATAAAACGTACTCTTCAAGATGAGATTGTTAATTACCACAGGATGACTCGCCTGTGTTGGGCGGCTGGGGAGAGCTGGAGGGGAAAGGCTAGTTTCCAGAAATAATCCTTGCCTCCTTACCAAGTAGGAATTAAATGTGGGAAAGGGCAAAGGGGATGGTCGGAGAAATTCACCCACAGGAACTAAATAGGGTTATAATTAGTTTGTGTGTTTGCAGGTGTCATCTTTCACCCTCCACTGCGGAGGAGACTGCGGGTAAGCTCAGAATCTTTTGTGTCTCTTAGAGAAGGGCAGTGAGATCCTTGGGGTGTTAGAGGAAGAGCTGGAAGCAAGATGACTGCTAGGAGCAAGGCAAGCGGAGTCTCTGCGGTACAGAGAGACACCAGATGCAATGACCCCCAAATATAGCACCGTTTACTGACAGCAGCTCCCCGCAGCTATTACAGGGCTGCCCAAGAGCGTCCTAATTAGTGAGGGTTGTCAGCAGTCCCATTATAATCCCCAGTTGAATGAGCTAAGTGTTTGTCACAGCCACTTCAAGTCACAGCCTCTGAAACATAGCCTTGAGCGGCCAGTCTCAATTTGTTTTGGCCCCATGACTTATTCTAACCACCTCCATGCTTCATATGCACCTCAATTGTATATTTGTATATTATATAAAGGGGATTCAAGGTCCACAGTTGCTGTCTCATTGCTGAGATGCCTATCATTTTATCAAAATGTCCCCCACTCAAAGCACACTCTTTCCAAATGTTTCTAAGATATGAGTTATACATTATATTCCTAGCCTTTTTTTTCTGCCATTTTGCTCACTGTTTCCTCTCAGGCTGGCTCCATACACTGGGTCTTGACCTCACCACAATGGTTCTGAGTAAGCAGGAATTTGTCCCTGCTTTGGGCTATATTAGACTGTCGTCTTGTGTATTAGTCAGCCGACGATTGTGTTCTGTGAATTCATCTTAAGCATGCCCTCCTTAATATTTGTTAATTCATGAAACCCATGTGGAATGTGAACTGTGTTAGATATTTAATCTTACTGTTATGCCATAAACCTTTACATGACGTGATCTGCCTTGATGTATAGACCAGCCTTATTAAAAGTAATGGGTGTCTTGCATTCTGAATCAAGAGAGCATTTTGAAGAACAGAAATAAAACTCAAGTGGGATGATATATGTGTAAAAACATGATTCATGTGGATGCAATCTTGTGAGCACTTCCCCCCTTCTCAGCAAGCCTCCTCTCTACAGCCACAATTGCCAGGAGAATTCTAGGGTGAAGGGTGAGGAGAGGGAAGCCTTATTTTCTTTAAGTACCAGACAACACCCTAGGTAAGTATATCAAATGTCAGGCTTCCCTTAGGCAGTGTGGAGATAACTTAAGCTTAAAACCAGTGGTTTTGTGAAGAGAGAAGTCCAAAAGGTACTAAGAAAACACAGCCCACATTAAATACTTTTTGAGGTCTATATATAATAAATATTAAAGATATCTGATGTTAATTCACCTATTAAGCAATGTACGATCATCAACAATACTCAAATCAAGAGTCATTTCAATTCACAGACATAATCCAACATTTTGAGAGATTTAGTACCATATGTTATCTTTGTATTATGGAAGTTTTCAAAAATATACAAAAGCAAAGAAAATAATTCGATGAACCCCATGAACCCAAACCTACCTGCAATACTATCAACTCCCAGGAAATCTTATTTTATTTTTATTCATCATCACCACCTCTACCCACCCATTCCCAGATAAAATTAAAGTTAAATTCAGACTATCTGAAGAAATTTAAACAGGCATTCCACCTGCCTCAGAAAATCCACTTGGGAATAGATTACCAGGTCCTGTTAGTGCTCTGGGCCTACCATCCTCAAAAAGTCGTCAAAAGTGACCAGAGCCACCAAAGAGGTCCTTGAAGGGGTGTCTTCAAACACACCACGAACCTCAGCAGCAGATCAATTTGCAAGTGAGTGACTGGACACCGCAAGGAAGAACAATTACCAGATGATCTCAAAACCGGAGGGGCAACACTACCTACTCAAAGCCAAAGAATGGCCTGCGTGAAGCAGCATGAAGCAGCCATTTCCAGTCACCAAGATCACGACGTCAGGTGCTCTACCCTCAAAGAATTAAAAGCAAGAAAGTGGGGTGCCTGGGTGGCTCAGTGGTTAAAGCCTCTGCCTTCGGCTCAAGTCATGATCTCCGGGTTCTGGGATCGGGTCCCGCATCAGGCTCTCTGCTCAGCCGGGAGCCTGCCTCCTCCTTCTGTCTCTCTCTGCCTGCCTCTCTGCCTACTTGTGATCTGTCAAATAAATTCTTAAAAAATCTTTAAAAAAAAAAAAAAAGGCAAGAAAGTATCAAACTTGCCAAAGAAAAGCTCATTTTCCTTAAAAACAAAAATAAAAATAATACATGCACATGGCTTGTGAACAAGTACAGTGTTCATTCTACAGAAATGCATATGAAAAGTGCTATTACTGTAATGAACCCCACCCCCAAAAAACTTTTAATAGAGCTTGTAATGGGATACCAAAAGCTGAAGACTCCCATGTCCTCATCTCTATTTGTATATTTGAGACTATTCTTTCTGGAATCACTGTAGGAAAACATGAAAGGAAAAAAACACATTTGCACAACCTGGAAAGCTATTTAACTTATTCCTCAGGGTATGTAGGAGCTTGAGGGTGTTGACAAATGTGCAAAATAAATATCTATGGTGGTAAACGACCAGGGAGCATTTTAAGGGTCTGAAAATATCTTTAAAGTCAGTGAGCCCCCTGATCTTGGCCCATTAGCAGCTATTAGTATACTAAAATGATCTGCCTGGAAGGCATGAAAAAATCAGACATTCTCCACTGAGAAGCAAACAAGTGTGATTAACAAGAGGAGCCTGAAAAAAATAAATAAATGCAAACAAGAGCAGCCTGTACTAAACTTCTAATTTTCCCCATCAAGGCAATGGCAAATCAAGCCATTAATGAGCAAATATACATTTTTAGATGACACCCTAGAAATACATATCAGAGAGAAGGTACATCCACAGAATAACTAACTTGGAAAGATGGGACAAATCTGAGATCCTGGTTAGTAGGAGAAAAGAAAGGAGGCCTTCTTAATCAGCCTTTGTCAATCACCACCCAAACCACAAGGAGAACAGCAATACCAGTAACCAGGCCTTGTCAGCGAGGAAGGCAGAGCTAAAGGAGCCCCAAGAGTTAAAACCTTGTTTACTATGTCTAGAGGTAGTGCAATCTATATACCAATCACTGAAGTCATTTGAGGCTTGCCTGTTGCTGACAAATGTAGATGGACAGATATGTAAAGATGATGCGTCATGAACTACAACTGATGAATTTCCTGCAGAAGCCCCTGTACTCACATCAGAAGTGTCAAGAGGTGACAGAGCTACATCACACTGAGTCTGGCAGTTTAATTTGGTGTCGGCTATTAGTGTTGACTCTCAGCGTTATTGCCATTCAGTGTTTCTGCTGGCAAGGTGACACAGCCTCAGAGATTGCTAAATTTCTTTGTTGAGTGAAAGAGAGGTGAGGTTGCCTAGTTTGCACAGTAATCCTTTGCTGAACAGTGGAGACTGCAGAGAGGGCAGGGGGAAGAAACAGGGAGAAAAGGAATTTGTTTCACAGAGCTTGTCTTAAACTTCCTTGCACAATTTCAGCTTAGAGTCTGATGGCTTTGTTGGGTAAAAAATAAACGTCTGGAGCAAGGATGATTTATGCTGACGGTTTGGCTGACTTAGAAGCTACTGAGTACACGGGCATCACGGAAGTCCTCTCCCGTTATTGGTCCCAAGGAAACCACCAAATTTGCTCAGGAAGGAGGAATTCATGAGTTTCTCTGACCTCTGGACGTCACCAGTGAATCCAGTTCCCTTCTCCTAGCCCCATGCTTCGCAGTGTACCCAAGGACACTTCAACTTTCAGTTACCCTTTCTCCAGAGAAAAGAGAAATAGTGTCTCTATCCTACATCCCTCCCCACCCTAGGGCACTGTTGGTGGGGTGAGAGGGTCTGGAGGCCCCGGGAAGCTAGACACTGACTCAAGGGAATTTGGTCAAAAGCTAATAACTGATAGCACCTCCTCCACTCTGCCCAGAACAGCACTGCCCCAGATGGATGTTCTGGTGCACATATCATGGAGGCCACAGAAAAGTGATAAAGATTACCAGCTCCTAAGATACATCCTTCCAGAACTGTCTGGCCTATGGGACCAGGACTGCAGACGTGGTAGGGATAGAAGGAGGGTTGGAAGAAACATGAAGAGGGATTTAGCTCATTTGTAGTAAGATCTATGGCAACAAGAAAAGCATGGCTCAAAGTTTAAGTGATTTGTCCAAAGTAGCAATTGGAATTAGAGCAGCAAAATGAAGAAACACTGTAGGAGCTCTATCTTATAAGAACCAGAGCTGACTGCAAGGCTTCCTAGCACCTGCCCTCCACACTGGACAAGAGCCTGCTCGCAGTCCTGTGCTCCCTACATTTTCATGGCATTTTATACTTTTCTGTGGCTTTTATGCCCATTATCTCTTTCAAGCCTCATTCATTCCCTGAGGCCACTCCCAGAGGCCACCCTCTGGTTCTGAGCTCCTCCAATATTCCAACTTCCATTCACATACTTGTCCTTTCACCCAAAGCCATGGAGCTGTAATGTACAGAACAAGGTCAGTAAGAGTCCCCACTCCACACTGGTCACTCACCTGGAATAATGTCCATCTGTGGGAGCCACAGTTTGCAAGGGGTATCAGCCAGGAGAACGTGTCCTCAGGAAAGCAGCTGGGGCAGTCGACATTACAGTGTGTGGTTGAAGGGCCTTGGCCAGACAAGACAAGGATGAGTACAGTTTAAGTATTCCATCAGTTACAGAGCTGCCATGTGAAAAGTAAGAGATGTTTAAAAAGAACAGAGCTGGGCACAGAGGGGTCCATATGGCATTGCTCTGGGTTTCTGCATAATTTAAAGGGAAACTTCCACCATGTCCAGAACCGTTGCTGTCCTGCAAATGAAGGAGGATGTTCTGAAATTCCTTGCAGCAGGAACCCACTGAGGTGGCACCCACGGTGACTTCCAAATGGAATAGTTCATCTACGAAAGAAAAAGTGATGGCACTACTGGATACATCTGAAGAGGACCTGAAAGAAGCTTCTGCTGACAGCTTGCAGCTTTGTTGCCATTGCAAACCTGGCTGGTGTCACTGTGCTTTTCTCCAGGAATACTGTCCAGTGAGTGGGCTGCACGGACAAGAAGTTTGCGGCTGCCGCTGGAGCCACTCCTATCGTGGGCCGTGACGCTTCTAGAAGCTTCATTAACTGATCCAGGCAGCGTCTCTCTGGAACCGAGACTTCCACTGATTCCTATCCCAGTGCTGACCACCAGCCCGCGACGGCGGCTCTTTTGTTAACCTGCCATCATTGCCGTGTAACAGACTTGCCTCTGCCCCACGTGCTCAAGGGCATCCGGTGCGGCAAGAAGGACGCCGCGCCAGCCAGCCGCAGGCGGTCTGGCCGGGTGGGAAGTTCTGCGCACGCGTGGCGCCGCCGAGTGGGCTTACGCCCGGAAGTCGCACAGGATCTCTTCTGTGGAGATCCTGAAGAGAGGGAAAAGGAAGGGCGGGCTGCTGCGGAGAAGCCGGCACCAGGGTGGAATTTCGGGGTGAATGAAATGCTTCATCTCCCACGTCTGCTGCTTCTCCACGGGCAAGTGCAGGCTGGCCTGGAGGCGTGCAGGGGCCCTCTCTGCCCCTTCATTGATTGGTCCACTCCGAGGACTGGAACGTTTGGCCCGCCTCTGACGACAGGTCCGGAGCGCCCACCCTGCGGGCCACTGCACTGGTAGGAACAACCCCTCAATGCTCCTAAGGGGTCTTCCACAGGCTCGTAAGCAGGAAATGGAAATGGGGTTGATGGAGAAGAAACGGTTTCTTTAAAAAACAAAAAGCAGGAATTTCAGAAGGGAAAATCTCCAGTAGGGAAGACCTCTCTAGTGGCTAGAACGGCAAGGAGCTGCCACAGGAGGCCGCGAGTTGCCTCCACAGGGAGGCTAAGTGCGTTGGGGATGTCGTAGAGGGATCTGTTCATCCCATAATGGTTTGGAGTAGTTATTGCTCAGGCCTCCTGCCACTCTCCTGTTCTGTGCCCTGGAATCGTCTCCGGTAGGCCATAATTATTCCGGAAGAATGAAGGAACTTCCGACGTGGCGGTGCTGCCCATAGGTGAGGAATAGACCGTGGTGCTCCAAGAGGTAGGAAAGGTTGAAATACAAGGAAAATGACTCCGTGAGCCACTCCTAGTGCTTCCCCAGTCCTCAGGGTTTCTTCCTAGAGGCTTCAAGGGAGAAGACAATGCTGGTGAGAAGGTCCTTCTTCCAAATCTGGCTGGATTTAGCTTGTTAGTATTTTACAGGCTCAGCTGAAGAGACAACGTCTATCTTGTAGGGAGGTTGAGAGTTTGAGGATCTGACATATACAGAGTATAGCAGCCATTTCTGTCCTCTTTCCGCTGCTGTCTTGAGGAGCCTGCATGGTACAGTTAAGCGTCAGACTCGGGTTTGGCTCAGGTCTTGATCTCAGGGTTGTGAGATAGAGCCCCATGGCAGGCTCCATGGTCAGTACCGAGTCTGCTTGGGAATCTCTGTCCCTCTTCCTTTGCCCTTCCTGCTCGTGCTCTCTCTCTCCCCCTTTAAAGATAAATAATAAATAAATCTTTCAAGGAAAGAGCTCTAAGAGACCACCTGAAACTCTTCATTTTTTTAGATGAGGAAACTAAGACTCAGGAAGGTCAACTATGTATCCCAAGGTCATATGGACAATTACTAGCAGAGCTGGACCTCTATTCCACCTAAAGACTATTTTTATCCACCTAGAGCTGGATCTCTATTCCACCTAAAGACTATTTTTATGCACTGGGGATAAATACCAGTTTCTCCAACAAAGCAATGGCATGGAAATTGAATAGATTAAAAGAGATTTAAAAGAATTGGCTAAATGCTCTTGGTTGGAACTTGTTTAAATTCTCGTCCAAAAAAACCAAATGGAGGGGCACCTGGGTGGCTCAGTGGGTTGGATCCTCCGTCTTCGGCTCAGGTCATGATCTCAGGGTCCTGGGATCGAGCCTGCTTCCTCCTCTCTCTCTGCCTGCCTCTTTGCCTACTTGTGATCTCTCTCTCTCTTTCTCTCTCTCTCTGTCAAATAAATAAATAAAATCTTTAAAAAAAAAAAAACCCAAATGGAAAAAATACGTTTTGGAAACAATTAGCAAAACTGAATATGAACTTGGTAGTAAATAATATTATCTATTGAAATTTGTATTCAATTTGATAATTGTATTGGATGTATGTAACTTTTTTTAAGTTCATGGGTACACGTTGAAGTATTAACAACTTACAATACATGATGCTTGGGATTTGCTTTTAAATACAGGAAAATGGGGGCACCTGGGTGGCTCAGTGGGTTAAAGCCTCTGCCTTCAGCTCGGGTCATGATCTCTGGGTCCTGAGATTGAGCCCCGCGTCGGGCTCTCTGCTCAGCAGGGAGCCTGCTTCTTCTTCCTCTCTCTCTTCTCTCTGCCTCCTCTCTGCCTACTTGTGATCTCTGTCTGTCAAATAAATAAAATTTATTTATTTATTATTAGTGGTAATGGATGAAATAAGATTGGTAAATACTGGTAATTGTTGAAGCTGGGTAACATGAGCACTTATTGAGCTATTCTCTCTACTTTTGTGTATACTTGGAAATGTCAATTTTTGAAATGTTTAAGAAGAAAAAAATACTAATCCAGACTTAAGACTGGGCAAGTCAAAAGCACAACTTCTCCCTTGTCTCCAGTTGAGCAGCAATGGGGATGGGAGTAGGGGAGGTAACCAGGGCCTGGATCACTGATACTCTTCTTTTTTTTTTTTTTTTTTTAAGATTTTATTTATTTATTTGTCAGAGAGAGTGAGCACAGGCAGACAGAGTGGCAGGCAGAGGCAGAGGGAGAAGCACGCTCCCTGCTGAGCAGGGAGCCCGATGTGGGACTCGATCCCAGGACGCCGGGATCACGACCCAAGCCGAAGGCAGCCATTTAACCAACTGAGCTACCCAGGCGTCCCTACTGATACTCTTCTGAGTCCTTCACTCACCATCCTCCACCTTCTCACTGAAGATGCTGAGGACGGGGGTGGGGGGGACAGGTGGGGGAAATCACACTGTGCTTTATATCCATTTATCCATACTGAATATAACAGAAAACTGGAAACTTTTCAGTGAAATGGGCCTGTGCTATATTTTCTAGACTCTAATCCTTTGTTAAAATTTTTTAAATAAAATATATAATTGGAAAAATCCTCACAATCATTCCATCCACAATATCTTGGCAGATAGTGTTAAGGTTCATCAGTAGTTTATTCATGTAACCAAGTCTTATCCTCCCCATTAGGTGTATCTTCTACACACACAAACACACACATACCATGAACCATCAACTGTATGGGAACCCAGTTTATTTCCACATTAATCACAAGGAGGAAGAACTATCATTGGATGCAAATAAAAACTTGCCTATACTATGGAATCAGAGTGTGGTTTGGCTTTGGACTGCATCTCTTCCCCTATTAATTCCCTCCAAGGACTTTAGTAAGTTGGGCTTTCATAATTAAAGAAATTGTGTCTTTGAGGAAACATATTGAAATAACTTTGGACTTGAATCTATTTACCAATGCAGTCTTGATCTAATAGCTTGGAATAGTGACTCTACCGGCATTAACAGGTCTCTATCCAGTGACTTTAGGAAAGACATTAGAGATGAAGGAGGCAAAAGGGAATTAACACATTTATTCCCTTCCTTGTCCTAACCATCCCCATCTCCTGTTACTGCAGTCATCTCTCTGGCCCATGATTTTTCAACACCAGTGATGCTATCAGCCATCAGAGAGATCCCTCTGATAAGGCAAAAACTTGCCAAATATTATTGTGGCCAGTGTTATTGTGGAGGAAACAGGAAGAGAAGCATGACTCAGGTTTGGATTCCTGGAAATAAAGCATGGACATATTTCACATATTGAAAGAAAACATTCATTAATAATTGCTAAGGTACACACCTCCAGGCCCTATTCCCCTGTAATGTAGACCCAGTGTGGATGGGAGTTAATGTGAGTTTAGAAACTACATCTCCCCCTTCTTTGTGTCTCCCACAAAACTTGGCACAGTGCTTTTCATCTCATAGGAACTCACTGAGTGATTAATAGATTGCATTGGAGAGTTGCTGATTGCAGTCTTGCACCAGTCATAAGGTTCCTAAGACTCAGCATTGCTAGTACCAATGGAAATTCAAACTGCTCAAAACTATATACAAATGCAATGATTTTATAACCCTAAAGTTTTAAGAGTGTTGTTTCCAATCAGGAAAAATAAAGATATTTTTATCCCATTGTATCTTTTAGTTTAAGATACTGTATTAGACTGAAATGAAGATAATAACTTTTATTCAAGAGCTATCTCTTCTAGTCTCATTCCATTAGTTACAACCAAGCCCCATCATTAAGGATTTTATTGCCTTGCTGGGGGAGAACTTGTATAGCTGACTTCCAAAATAACTTAGGGAACCAGACTCATTCATTGAATCAAAAAAAAGTATATCAAGGAAAGAAGAAATCATCAAAGAATATCCCTCTGAGCTTACTGTTGTTTTGGGGGTGAGGGTTGTTTGTTTTTTGTTTTTGTTTTGTTTTGTTTTCCTTGAGTCAGACCACTAGCATCCCTCTTGAAAATAAGGTAACACTTAGAAGATGGACCTGATTGCTCAAGGGGTTTCAGTGGGTCTGCAGCATTCATTAAGCATTGATTGTATGCAAGTTCTTCAATGGAATAGCTGTGGTGAAGAACCCACTGCAGGCCTGGCCCATGCAAGCTTTGTATGAGAAGCTTACTCTCTCATCAAGAGGATCTAAAGAGGGGCACCTGGGTGGCTCAGTGGGTTAAAGCCTCTGCCTTCAGCTCAGGTCATGATCTCAGGGTCCTGATCTCAGGGTCCTGGGATCAAGCCCCGCATCGGGCTCTCTGCTCGCAGGAGCCTGCCTCTCTGCCCTTCTGGTCTCCATCTGTCAAATAAATAAATAAAATCTTAAAAAAAAAAAAAAAAGAGGATCTAAAGAGAGAAGCATTTTTTTCAAACTAAAGAAAAAGTGGCATAAAAACTGATAGAAAATAACAAAATGCAAATGAAATACCCAAGGGACAGGAAGAGTTGCATTAAGGCCACAGTGAAGTAAACATAGGCAATAACAATTCCTTCCATTTGCACAATACTTCATAGTTTTTAAATACTCACACCTATTATCTCTTTTTATTTTCTAACTATTTTATGAAGCAGGCTTTCTCTTCCCTAGTTTCTCAGTAAGAAAACTGAGTCCTGTGTAGGTAAAGTGATGTATCCAAAGCCCCTGAGCCAGTAAGTAGCAAAGCTGAACAGAAAATAATTCAAGAGTTCTAATCTGCTGACCTCTAGCCATTGTTGTTTCCACTTCCTCACATTAGCACTCAACACTGTATCTGTGCAGAACTCTACTTTAACAAAGTATTTTCACAGGGACTTCATCATTTGGTCCTCTCAGGAGCCTAGTGAAAGAGGCAGAGCAGCAATTCCACAGGAGAACAAACTAAGAAGTTGGTGAGCTTTCCTGCCAGAAATCACCCAGTCAGAGATTGCCAGTGCATCCTGACTTACAGCACAGGACCGTTCCTTCAGGACTGTGATTTCATGGCCGGAGTGAGCAGGAGAAAGGACAAGTACAAATGGGAGAAAGTGCACTTTCATTTCTCCCTGGATCTGTACCTGCAGGTAACAGTTCAAACCATGAGACCAGAAGAGGAGAGGGACTGAGATACAAACCAGCCTGTTCTCCTAGCAGCTTCCTTGCTTTTCAGAACATCAGGAATGGTGGGGCTTCCTCACATCTTCCCCACACCCCAAATTACCCTGGATCCCTCTGCTTGATCAAGAAAATGGAGTTGGATGGTGAATTTAAATCACGTCCCCAGCTCCCAGCACTAGCTTGTCTCACTTGTCAGTGGAACTGCCACAGCCTCCCCTGTTTTGCATGCCCTCTTCGAAGAAGAAGAACACAGAGAAAGATAACCCCAGGGTGAGCAGGAGAACCACTTTGGGAAATGTATTCCCGCAGCACCCGGGAAGGAGCGGGCTAATTGGTTCCAGAGGCGGCAGCGGCAGCAGCGCGGGCAAGTAGGATTGTGCCGTCCTTTATTGACTGGTGCAGTCACTTGTTCGGAGCCCGTGTTCATTAGCTGTGTGTAAAGTGATATTAGAGGAGAGACGCTGGGTCCTGTGCTGAATGATTGAGCGCCCCACCTGATGGGAGGTGCATTATGTAAAAGCTCCTGTGAGAGTAATCGAGTTACTTAAGTGGATGTGTTGAGCCTATCTGAGAGGGTGCTGCCTCGAGAATGCAAGATCAGGGGGCGTTGAAATGTGAAAGGCGACTCTACATGAACTGAAATAAGCCTTCAGCCTTTTAAGGCTGTGCATCTCCCTCTAGGTATTATCTGGAAGTAAGAGTCTTCCCACTTTCATTGTGCTAACTCTTCCGGTTTCCGGGGAAAAGTGGGTAAGCAAACACCAGGATCTGCTTCTCTAGCAGACCCAGGAGGAGAGTGGAGAGGCCAACTTTTCTTCCTTCAAATCTTCCTTGGTCCTCACTGTGATGTGAGGAAGCTCCCTGGCTAATCCCTAGGTTTTAAACGAATCAAAGAAATTTTTAAAAAGCTGCTAGACCAGTGATAACTCCTAGGGTGTTGCTGCTCAGGTGAGAAGTGGCAACAAGCTCATAGTATTTCCCTCCACACCTATAATTTTTAGAGGCATAGAAGGAAGGAGAGTCTGGTTAGCATTGACCTTGTGCTGAGAACAAACATATACCAACCCCCACGATGGAATGTGTGGAAGGGCCACACCTCCATCACTGTGACTCTACAAAGTTGTGGTCATCAGTCACCTTTCTTCCCTAGTTCATTACCTTCCAAACCCCCTTCCTCTTCACTTAACCATAGCTTCCCAGTGAGACAATGATATTCACACAAAAGCATTTCTCTGGCTCTACCCCACCCACTCTGCAGGACCTGCAGACCCTTCTAGTTCTTCCCAGATCATCCCAAGAATCTCCAGAGGCCTTTCCTAGGTGCTCCAAACCAAACCTGTGGGCTACCAATATTTACACAGGGTTACGGGTGGTGTCTCTCATCAGATCTTGCACAAAAAGTAGTGCCTGTGTACATCCTGAAATCTAGGACTCTGGATCTCTTATGCAAATAAACCATTTCTCACCCCAGTCCTCCAAACATGATGAATTCTAGGGAGAACAGGCTTCACCTCATGCCATGACCCAGCTTACTTTCAGTGGCTCCCAACCACCTATACAATGAAGCCCAGATTCTTCAGCATGGCATTCAGAACCCTAGTCACTCTGCTTCTACTGCAGCTCATCTTCCAATTCTGTCCTCACACTCAAATCATCATACCCACACACACACAATACTTTTACTAAGCACACTTTGAGTTGCTCTCTGCTCTGGGCATTTATTCTAAAGTTCTCCTATAAGTGACCTACCCTTCTCTCTACCCCATCAGCCAACAAGACCCAGCTGAACACAGGCTTTCCTCTTCTCCTCACAGACAATGTCACAACACAGTCAGTGGTATATGTTTCTCTTTAAAGTGTGCACTCTAAAGGACAGGGTCCTCACCTTATTTATCTAAATCCTTATTGCCAGTAACAGAGTGCTCTGCACATAGTGGATACTCAGTGGGTAGTTATTAGATAGAAGATGCTACCGGCATCTAAAAATGATGCCTGCTGAAAATATCATTTGCATCCTAATTATAAAATCATTTATCTTTTTTTGTTTGTTTGTTTTACCTGACAGTGTTCAGGAGGGGAAGAAGGAAAGAGGACCCAGAACCTTAAAAGACAAGGTTAGGATCAGGAAATGCCCGAAGCATGGTCCATGGGACACCATGTATAAGGTCTCTACCACTAATGGGAACCAGAGAAAACAGTAAAAGGAGAAACAGAGTGGAGAAAGGAAAGTCAATTCAAAGGAGCACACATGAACCCTCAGGAGGTTTGACCCCCAACACCAACAATGCATACTATTTATATTCTTAAGCCTTTTTCATTTCAACTTTCTTTCACAGCACTAGGAGAAGTTGGGATCATCAAATATTAAAATTACATAGTCTAATCCCTTCATTTTATAGAGTCAGAAATGGAGGTTCAGAAAGGTTAATTGATTCCCCCAAGGTTACACACCAATTAGCAAAGTCAGAATAAAACCCAGGTCTCCTGGGGTGCCTGGGTGGCTTCAGCTGGTTAAGTGTCTCTCTTACGCTCAGGTCATGCTCCCAGAGTCCTGGCATAAAATAAATATAAATAAGGGGTGCCTGGATGGCTCAGTGGGTTAAAGCCACTGCCTTCAGCTGAGGTCATGATCCCAGGGTCCTGGGATTGAGCCCCGCATCGGGCTCTCTGCTCAGCAGGAGGCCTGCTTCTCTTCCTCTCTCTCTCTACCTGCCTCTCTGCCTACTTGTGATCTCTGTCTGTCAAATAAATAAATAAAATCTTTAAAAATAAATAAGTAAATAAAACTAAATAAATAAATATAAATAATAAAATGTAAACTATCCTGGGATAAAATTTAAAAATAAAATAAGAATAAATAAAATTTTTGGAAAAAAAAATCTCCTAACTACATGTCCATTTTTTTTAACTAATATTGTAGTCTTTCCTTCCCACTTTTTTTTTTTTTTCATTCCAGATTGAGAGAGAGAGAGAGACCATGTAGGGGGGAAGAGCAGAGGGAGAGGGACAAGCAGACCAAATGTGGAGCCTGATGCTCATCACAGAGCCTGATTCCAGGACCCTGAGATCATGACCTGAGCTGAAACAAGAGCCACATGCTCAACTGACTGAGCCACCCAGGTTCCCCTTCTTCCCACATCTTTACCAAAAAGAAAGGGGAATGAGATGAAAGGATGAGGAAGGATGAGGCAGAGAAAGAGCATTCATAAATAAATCTTTGATGTTTCCTGTGCTCCCCAACAGTAGAAGTCTTTTTGTAAATTCCCTTGCTTTCATGAGAAAGGCACAAGAAGTCATGGAATTCACATGTGACTGTGTATCCAGTTGCTGAATACTAGGTCCCTCTGCTATGTACAGACCTCCAATTCTCCTTGCTAGAATATTGACGTTATTGTCTTTAGCACTAGTCCCCAATCCTGCCAGACTTTCCTCTCTGATTTATTAGCATAGACCCAGCACTCTAAAAATATAATTACTGCATTTAGAATGTGTTTCCTATCTATAGGCTGCAGGGTCTTAACCAGCACATAAACTCTTCTGACACTGAATTATATACTTGAAAACCAAAATTGTGCATTCTGCAGAGCCAGCCTGATAGCTGAGTGATCCAGTGAGCTACAGATTCAGGGTGAGGCTCACCAGTGGCTGTCACACAAGTGATGGCAGTAATCAATTTTAACATAACATACACAATTTACAACAAAGGAGGTAGTCTCGTAGATCCTTCTTAATCATCTTAATATGGGCTATCTCCTGAGTTTTAAAATATATCTCCAGATTCTTACCCTTTATCTAGAGAAATGCTGTAGAATTTCTTTGTGCTGTTACTAATATAAGACAGGTAAAAGAGGAGTTAGGTGGCATGTTTCTGAATGAATTGTGTCTGGGAAACAGTTAGCTTTAAGCATGGGTCCTTCAAGCTTATCCTTCTACCACTCCTTTATATCACCTTTAAAATCACATGTACACTAATGCCTTATATTTCTCACAGTCTCCGGGCCCCTCTGGGACTCCCAGGAGGCCTTGAGGTATAGTGACTTAGGACTCTTCCCTATTACTGTGCAATCATGGGGAGATGGCTCTCTGTGCCATAATCACCTCGGCTACAAAATGGGGATAACAGCCATCGTTTTCTAGGTCTGCCATAACAAAATACCACCGCTGCATAGCTTAAATGGTATTCATTTTCTCACATCTCTGGAAGCTGAGTCCAAAGTCAAGCTATCAGCAAGGTTGATTTCATTCTGGGGCCTTTCTCCTTGGCTTACAGATGGCTGCCTTCTCCTGTACTCCCACATAATCTTTTCTCTGTGCTTGTACATCCCTAGTATCTCTATGTATGTCCAAATTTCATTTTCTTGTAAGGACAGAAGTCAGACTAGCTTAGGCCCCACGGGATGAAATAGCCTTGTTTTAATGTAATCACCTCTTTAAAAACCTTATCTCCAAATAGATTACATTCGGAATTAGTGGGGGTGGGGACTTCAACAAATAAGTTTTGGGGAGGTGGGGGACACAATTCAGCCCAGAACACTCCTACACTGTGAGGTGATCATAAGAACCAGATGCAATAATGAAAATAAAGTGGCTAACATAGTGTCTCTATACATTAAATGCATAATAAATGCCAGCTATTAATATCACTATCTCTTGATAATAAAATTTTGAGCTTTAAATAAAAATCAGACCTCATCATGTGTATTTCTTGTTTGGGAAGTTTGCAGTGTCTTTGGAAGCTTTTGATAAGACTAACGTTGTAAACACTTTAGTATTACTTAAAAAAAAACTCTTCAGAACCTGGGTAGACCTATCTTTCCTATCTTAGTCCATTCCTCACATACCTGATACTGTTACTCCAGACTTGCTACTGTTCTCCAGACTTGCTGGCTCCATCACATATATGGATACCTCTACTACACACTTTGTGAACTCCTACATATCCTTCAAAACCCACACCAAGTTTCACATTTTTTGTGAAACCTTTCCCCAACCCTGTGTTTCTTATCATTATGCAACTAATTATCTTTGTATACAAATTTAAAATAGTATGTATTGCTTTGTATTTTAACTATTTGCTTATATGACTGTGGCTTACTTACTCTTTTTCACATCGTAGGTGAAATCATATTGGAATATGAAAAGAATTCTTACAAATGTCAAGATTTCACTCTTTGATGGCAGAGTAATATTCCTGTGTGTGTGTGTGTGTGTGTGTGTGTGTGTGTGTGTGTGTGACCTTGTTATCCATTCATCTGTTGATGGACATCTGGGCTCTTTTCATATTTTAGCTATTGTGGACATTCCTGCTATAAACATTGGTATCCATGTGCCTCCTTCAAATCACTATTTTTGTATTCTTTGGATAATACCTAGAAGTGAAATTACTGAGTCATAGGTATAGCTCTATTTTTAACTTTTTGGGGAAACTCCACACTGTTTTCCAGAGTAGTTACACCAGTTTTCATTCCTACCAACAGTGTAAGAAGATTCCCCTTTCTCTGTATCCTTACCAACCAACACTTTGTTTCCTGATTTGTTAATTTTAGCTGTTCTGACTAGTGTGAGGTGGTATCTCATTGTGGTTTTGATTTGTATTTCCCTGATGCCGAATGATGTTGAACATTTTTTCATGTGTCTGTTGGCCATTTATAGGTCTTCTTTGGAGAACTATCTGTTCATGTCTTCTGCCCATTTCTTCACTGGATTTTTTTTTTGAGGGGGTGCTGAGTTTGATAAGTTCTTTAGAGATTTTGGATACTAGCCCTTTATCTGATAATATCATTTGCAAATATCTTCTCCCATTCTATAGGTTGCCTTTTAGTTTTGTTGATTGTTTCCTTTGCTGTGCAGAAGATTTTTATCCTGATGACATCCCAGTAGTTCATTTTGCTTTTGTTTCCTTTGCCTTTGGACATACATCTAGCAAAAAGTTGTTGTAACCAAGGTCAAAGAGGTTGTTGCCTGTGTTCTCCTCTAGGATTTTGATGAATTACTATCTCGCATTTAGGTCTTTCATCCATTTTGAGTTTATCTTTGTATGTGGTATAAGAAAGTGGTCCAGTTTTATTCTTCTGCGTAGAGTTGTCCAATTTTTCCAACACCATTTGTTGAAGAGACTGATTCTTTTTTCCACTGGATATTCTTTCCTGCTTTGTCAAAGATTAGTTGACCATAGAGTTGAAGTTCCATTTCTGGGTTCTCTATTCTGTTTCATTGATCTATGTGTCTGTTTTTATGCCAGTACCATATTGTCTTGATGATCTCAGCTTTGTAATAGAGCTTGAAGTCTGGAATTGTGATGCCTCCAGCTTTGGTTTTCTTTTTCAACATTATTGGTTATTCAGGGTCTTTTCTGGTTCCATGTAAGTTTTGGGATTGTTTGTTCCAGTTCTGTGAAAAACATTGGTGATATTTTGATAGGGATTGCATTGAATGTTTAGATTGCTTTGGGTAGTATAGACATTTTAACACTATTTTTTCCTCTAATCCATGAACCTGGAATATTTTCCCATTTCTTTGTATCTTCCTCTATTTCTTTCATAAGTGTTCTCTAGTTTTCAGAGTACAGATCTTTTACCTCTTTGGTTAGGTGTACTCCTAAGTATCTTATGGTTTTTGGTGCAATTGCAAATAGGATCAACTCCTTGATTTCTCTTTTTTTTTTTAAGATTTTATTTATTTATTTTACAGAGAGAAATCACAAGTAGATGGAGAGGCAGGCAGAGAGAGAGGGAAGCAGGCTCCCTGCTGAGCAGAGAGCCCAATGCGGGACTCGATCCCAGGACCCTGAGATCATGACCTGAGCCAAAGACAGCGGCTTAACCCACTGAGCCACCCAGGCACCCCTCTCTTTTAAAAAAAAAAAATAATAATAATAATAATGTGTGTAAGCTGTTTAATAAAATTAGAATGCACAAGTCTATTCTGATATAAATAAATGAATACATTGACAATATGACGAGAAATGAAATTCTTACATAGTTTAAAAGAAGCTTCTCACAAAATTAATTTCTAATTTAAAAGAGAAAAGGAATTACAGCCTCATTTCTGTGGTATTCCTGCCAAAGATGCATAATCTAATTTAATCATGAGAAAACTTCAAAATTTTCCAACTAAGGGACTTCTTGTAAAATAACTGGCTTGTATTTTCAAAACTTCCAAGATCATGAGACTGAGGAATGGTCACAGACTGAAGGACATTGAAATGACATAAATGAATGTGATATGTGTTTCTTTTAATATAATAGATGCTGAGACAATGGGAAAGACATAAATAAGATATGAGAATGAGATGGCAATAATATATCAGTGTAATCTCCTGATCCTGTTGGCTATATTGTGATTATCTGGTAGCAGAACATCCTTTCTTGGGGGGCACTACCCACTGAAGTATCAGAGTGAATGGCATCAGATCAACATCTTACTCTTAAATGGTTCGAGAAAAAAAGTTCTTAGTAATTATTTGCAGCTTTTATGTAAGCCTGAGAATATTTCAAGATAAACATCCTTTAAAAAGTAACTGAAATCACAATATTGTTCATGGTTCATTACTGGGCATGCCCAACTATTTTAGGAGAAAATACATCAGTATTCAGAAGTTCACCTTTTTTTACCCTTGAGCTTTGACTCAGCTTTTCAAATGTCATTTTATCATGATCAGCAATGTCATTAAGAGATTTTTTTCCCTCATACCTTATTAGCACTTTATATTGTCCAAATCAAATTATTGCCAACTAGCTAAAATAGTTCAAAAAGGCTTGCAAAGATACCTTTCTTTCAGGTTTTTGCCTATTAAATTACGAAGGAAAGCTTTCTCTCAAGCCCTATGCTTTGTGCAATTTTGAGAAGTCCTTCCATGTGAAGCTTCAACTAATTTTTTTTAAAGATTTTATTTATTTATTTGACAGAGAGAGAGACCACAAGTAGGCAGAGAAGCAGGCAGAGAGAGGGGGGAAGCAGACTCCCTGCTGAGCAGAGAACCGGATTCCCAGCTCCATCCCAGGACCCTGAGATCATGATATGTGCCAAAGGTAGAGGCTTAACCCACTGAGCCAACCAGGCTCCCCATAACTTTTAAGGCACTTTTTATATCTCAGAATCTTTTTTTTTTATTAACATGTAATATATTATTTGTTTCAGGGGTACAGGTCTGTGATTTATCAGTCTTACACAATTCACAGCACTCACCATAGCACGTACACTCCCCAGTGTCCACCACCCAGCCACACCACCCCTCGCCCCCCCACCTTGATTTCTCTTTCTGCTGCTTCATTGTTAGTGTGTATAATGCAACTAACTTCTGTGCATCAATTTTATATCCTGTGACTTTGCTGAATTCCTTTATCAGTTTTAGCAACTTTTGACATTTTTTGAGTTTTCTACATCAAGTATCATGTCATCTACAAAGAATTGAAGGTTGACCTCTCCTTTGCCAGTTTGGATGCCACAGTTAGGAACTTTTAACCATCTTAGCTAAGCTTATCCATTTACAAGTTACCCTGGTGGGGTGGGGGTGGGGGGTGGGGTGTGGTCTCAGCCAGGCACTCACTATAAAGCATAGAGGAAGGATTATTTCTTTTCTCCTCTATAGTTTTGGTGACTGAGATGAGACCCATGGCACAACCCACTCACTCTGGAGCCTGCAGACAGCACCCTGAGAAAAGTGATAAAAGCCAGCAAAGGGTAAGAATTCTTATCAAAGTCAGCTATCCCAGATCTCTGTCTATGGTGCCTGGTTGAGAGACAAAGGTAAAATTTCTTGTTGTACCTTATTTTCCAAATTCAAGTTGGCAGAAAAAAACATAGGTTATTGATTCTTTCTCTCCCAGGGACAGCTTTTGCCTTCTTGTTTGTCTTGTTCTGTGCACTGAGAACTCAGCTTGGCCACTGTCAAGTTGAGGGCCCCAAAAACATGACTAGAGAGAAATATGGGAAATTTATATATATATATATATATATATATATATATATATATATATATATATATATGAAATGATGATCCACATGCTGTTCCCTTTCCTTAGACAAACAATTCCATGTGCAGAGGCAGGATGTGGTTCATTCCTCTGGTTGTTCCTTATAACTTCCCAAAAGTAATTCATTTGGTAGTCTCCAGCTGATGGCCACAGAGGGTACAAATCACAACCATGGCACCCATTGCCCTCACCCTGAGCTCCCTAACTTCCCAGTGGCTCACAGGAGAAGAACACAGAGCAGGATACATAGATTGTGACTTAGTTAGAAGGTACCAAAAAGGCCTTCTACTCAAAAGTATACCCTATCCCAAATGCAAGTTTATATAGCCACTATGGAAAACAATATGGAGATTCTTAAAAAATTAAAAATAGAATTACCATACAATATACTAATTCCACTATTGTATGTTTACCCAAAGAACATGAGAACACTAAATCAAATATATGCATCCATGTGTTTATTGTAGCATTATTTACCATAGCCAAACTATGATATTAGCCCAAGTTGTCTATTGATAGATAAATAAAGGTAAAGAAGATGTGTTGTAGATATACAATAGAATATTAACCATAAAAAATGAAATCTTGACATTTGCAACAACATGTATGGAGCTAGAGTATAATGTTAATTAAAATAAGTCAGGCAGAAAAAGACAAATACCATATGATTTCATTCATATATGGACTCTTAAGAAACAAAACTAATGAACAGAGAAAGAGACAAGCCAAAAAATAGACTCTTAACTGTAAAGAATACATTAATGGTTACCGGGGAAGTGGGGGAGATGGATGAAATAGGTGAAGGATATTAAGAGTACTTGTTATAATAAGCACTGAGTAACCTATAGATTGCTGAATCACTATATCATACACCTGAAACTAAGATAACACTGTGTGTTAAATATACTGGAATTTATTTTTACTTAATTGGTTGATTAATTTTTAAGTAATTGTTAGGTTGGTTCTATATTGCACCTCAGAGCTTCTTACCCTGAGATTTCTAAACTCTATCCTTTTTAATGTTTTGATGTAACAAACCCTGCCCACTCAGGATTTTCCCATCTCCTGGAGACCACTTCAAAGACAGGCCATGAGTAATAACTGCTGCCCCTTCTGACTGGCTTCCAAAACAAAGAGTACATTCAGGATTAATAAAAGAAAGAAGTTTCAGAAGTTGCAGAATTAAAAATCACCTTCAAGCATTTAAAGCTCACAAGTGGCATTTCCCATATAATGCTTTTACAGAAGCCTTTACAGAAGAAAGCTTCTGACACAGCTCTACCCTGCAGCAGTCTGTGTGACCTCTGAAAAATCACCTAAGTTCTCTGGGCTTCAGCTATAAAAGGGCCATGGGAAGAGGGGTGGGTTGCAGGTAGATAAATTATTGAACTACCAAAGACCAGGGGGTGACCAAGGTAAGTTTGAGGATCTCCCCATCCACTGATTCTGAATTTCTCTGGCTTCTCAGCTGCTTCTAGGCACTGCGGCATGTGCAACAGTCAGTGCATTTGGATATATACTCAAATTGGGAAATAAAGGAAAGGCTCATCTGTTTCCATCCAGATAAACTCTCAGAAGACAGACGTATTCCAAATAAAGTCTCAGCAGACAAAGGTATGTGAAGATTAGAAGTCTCAGAAGTAGCAGAATCTACTCTTTTCTGTGAGGTGTGAATGAGAAAGGAAGGACATGGCCTTGGGTTTGACTGCAGCCATCTTGTAACCACCAAGGAGTGTCTATCTGAGGATTGAAGCATGAGGGAGGAGAGCAGAGCAGTGGAGAAGTCAGGTCTCCCCATTTGAGCCCTGGTCAAACCATACCCGAAGGTTCTGTTTCATGAACAAATAAATTCTCTTTGTTTTTAAAAATTTTAAGAAATAGAGCAGCAGAAACTGCTAGGCATAGTTCTGAAAAGAGCACATAATTTGAGTTACCAAAAGCTTATTTTGACCAGTGAGAGGTCCTACATTTTCTGTACCAGGTAAATACCAGCTGTTTCTGAGGGCCTTGGTCAAGGGTTTCCTCTTAGTCCTCACATCCTACAAGAGGTAACCACAACTATTTAGGAGGCCCCCTGACTAACCAGAGAATACCCCAAGAAGAGAAAAGGAAACAGAAGATGCTAGAGTGAGCACATCAGGAAAACTTGGAAGTACTTGGAATTCACCCTAAAAAAGAGAAGTCTGAGAACAGAGACTGCTACCTTCTTATATTTGAAGAGTTGGCAGATGGAAAATTAAGGAGATTTATTCTACATGATACCAAAGCTTTGTTTACCATAAGGCTCTGTGGAACACTGGCCCTGCAAGATGTATAATCACAAAGGGCTTCTTGATCAAATTAGTCTGGCCAATACTACAAACTATTCCCCTGCTTGGAAAATCACAATAGATGTTAGCATACATTAAAGAATCTGAGAAGTCCTGCAATAAAAAAAAAACCACATATTTTGCATTGTTTAGTATAGTATATTAGTCAAGGTTCTCCAGAGAAACAGAGCCAATGGGTTAGAGAGAAAGATTTATTTTAAGGAATTGGATCATTCAATTCTAGAGGATGAAAAGTCTCAAGATCTACAGCTGGTAAGATAGAGACCCAGAAGAGCCAATAGTATAAGTTCTAGTCTCAAAGTCAACAAGTTCAAAGAGTCAAGTTTTCGGTTTGAGTCCAAAGGCAGGAAAAAACTGATGTTCTAGCTCAGTCAGGTAGGAGATTCCTGTTACGCAGATTGTTTGTTCTACTCATATCTTTGATCAGATGAGGTCCTCCCTGATGAGGGAGGCCAAAATGCATTATTCAGTGCATAGACCCAAATGTTAATTTCATCTAGAAATACCCTCATGGACACACCCAGAAATAATGTCTGACCAAATTTCTGGGTACCCCATATTGCAGTCAACTTGCCACATAAAATTAGCCACCACACACTATGTTTTCTCAAAACTTCTCCCACCTTAGAATGCCTCTCTAAAACAATGTATCTCAGACCTTGGTGGTCTGTGGATCACCTGTCTCAGAATCACCTGTGCTATTCTCTTAGAGATTCTAATTCAGAGGTCTGGGCTGAACTTCTGACACTTTCAGCTATAACACCTGAACCCATGGATCAATCTCAGCACCACTAAATGTGGGACTTCTTTTGCTGTGACACAGTAGGAAATACACAGCACCATCTGTCATATATTCTTGCCCCCAAAATGGAACCAAATCTAAATAAGCCTCAGATATAAGTGACTATTAGTTAAAAGGAAATAGAGGCAAACTATTTAAAATTTACTTTGTGGATCCAATCAGCCAAATCCTGAATGTGGCACATTCTATAAGATGAATGATTTGATTTCTTCACAAATAGGTACTATTTTTTATTGATTTCTTCACAATTAAGTACTCCTTTTATTTGATTTCTTCATAAATAAGTACAATTTTTTTTCATTTTACTTTATTGCTTTTCAGTGTTCCAAAATTCATTGTTTATGCACCACATCCAGTGCTCCATGCAATATGTGCCCTCCACAATACCCATGACTAGGCTCATCCAACCTCTCACCACCCCCCTCCAAAACCCTCAGTTTGTTTCTCAGAGTCCACAGTCTCTCATGGTTTGTCTCCACCTCTGATTTCCCCCAGCTCACTTTTCCTCTCCATCTCCCAATGTCTTCCATGTTATTCCTTATGCTCCACAAATAAGCAAAACCATATGATAATTGACTCTCTCTGCTTGACTTATTTCACTCAGCATAATCTCTTCCAGTCCCGTCCATGTTGATACAAAAGTTGGGTATTCATCTTTTCTGATAGAGGCATAATATTTCATTGTATATATGGACCACATATTTATCCATTCATCCGTTGAAGGACATCTTGGTTCTTTCCGTAGTTTGATGACTGTGGCCATTGCTGCTGTGAACATTGGGGTCCAGATGGTCCTTATTTTCACTACATCTGTATCTTTGGGGTAAGTACTCAGTAGTGCAATTGCAGGGTCATAGGGTAACTTTATTTTTAACTTTTTGAGGAATCGCCACACTTTTTTCCAAAGTGGCTGCACCAGCTTGCATTCCCACCAACAGTGTAAGAGGGTTCCCCTTTCTCCACATCCTCTCCAACACCTGTTGTTTACTGTCTTGTTAATTTTTGCCATTCTTACTGGTGTAAGGTGTTATCTTAATGTGGTTTTGATTTGAATCTTCCTGATTGCTAATGATGATGAACAAAAGAGAGGACCCAAAATAATAAAATTAGGAATGAAAAGGGAGAGATTACAACTAACACCAAGGAAATAGAAACAATGATCAGAAATTATTATCAACAGTTATATGCCAATAAGCTAAGCAACCTAGATGAAATGGATGCATTCCTGGAAACCTATAAACTTCCAAAACTGAATCAGGAAGAAATTGACAACCTGAATAAACCAATATCTAGTAATGAGATTGGAGCATTGATCAAAAATCTCCCAAAAAAACAAGAGGCCAGGACCTGACAGTTTCCCTGGAGAATTCTACCAAACATTAAAAGAAGAAATAATACCTATTCTCTTGAAGCTATTTCAAAAAAGTAGAAACAGAAGGAAAACGTCCAGACTCTTTTTATGAAGCAAGCATTATCCTGATACCCAAACCAGGCAAACACCCCACCAAAAAGGAGAATTTCAGACCAATATCCCTGATGAATATGGATGCCAAGGTTCTCAACAAGATCCTAGCTAAAAGGATCCAACAGTACATTAAAAAGATTATCCACCATGACCAGGTGGGATTTATCCAGGGGATGCAAGGGTGGTTCAACATTCGCAAATCTATCAATGTGATGGAACAAATCAATAAGAGAAGTGAGAAGAACCACATGGTCCTCTCAATTGATGCAGAAAAAGCATTTGATAATGCTTTTGATTAAAAGCATTTGATAATGCTCCTGATTAAAACGATTCAAAGTATAGGGATGGAGGGAACGTCCCTCAACTTCATAAAATCTATCTATGAAAAACCCACAATGAATATCATCCTCAGTGGGGCAAAGCTGACAGCCTTCCCTTTGAGATCAGGAACATGACAAGGATGCCCATTCTCGCCACTCTTGTTCAACATAATGCTAGAAGTCCTAGAAACACCAAGAAGAAAACAAAAAGAAATAAAAGGTATTCAAATTGGCAATGAAGAAGTCAAACTCTCTCTCCACAGATGACATGATAACTTTATATGGAAAACCCAAAATCCACCCCCAAACTACTAGAACACATACAGCAATTCAGTAATGTTGCAAGATATAAAATCAAAGTACAGAAATCAGTTGCTTTCACTAGCAATGAAAATACAGAAAGGGAAATTAGAGAATCAATTCCATTTACTATAGCACCAAGAACCATAAGATACCTGGGAATAAACCTAACCAAAGAGGTTAAGGATCTATACTCATGGAACTACAGAACAGTCATGAAAGAAATTGAAGAAGACACAGAAAGATGGAAGAGCATCCCATTCTCATGGATTGGAAGAATAAACTTTGTTAAAATATCTATACTGCCTAGAATGGGAGAAAATATTTGCAAATGCTACAGACAAAGGGCTGATATCCAAGATCTATAAAGAATTCCTCAAACTCAACATTTAAAAAAACAGATAATCACATCAAAAAATGGGCAGAAGACAGACACTTTTGAAAACATATAAATGGCTAATAAGTACTATTTTTTAATGGATTGTGGGGAGAGGACTATTATAGATTAAAAGACCCTTAAGAAATATGGGTGCCTGGGTGGCTCAGTGGGTTAAGCCTCCGCCTTCAGCTCAGGTCATGATCTCAGGGTCCTGGGATCGAGCCCCGCATCGGGCTCTCTGCTTGGCAGGGAGCCTGCTTCCCTTTCTCTCTCTGCCTGCCTTTCTGCCTACTTGTGATCTCTGTCAAAAAAAAAAAAAAAAAAAGAAAAGAAAAAGAAAGAAAGAAAGAAAGAAAGAAAGAAAAAGAAATGTAAAATCCAGGGGCACCTGGGTGGCTGGGTAGGTTAAGCATCTGCCTTCTGCTCAGGTCATGATCCTGGGATCCTAAAGTCATGCCCCACATCCAGCCTCCTCCTCAGTGGGGAGTCTGCTTCATTCTCTGCCCCTCCCCTGCTTATGTGCCGCATGCTCTCTATCTCAAATAAATAAATAAAATCTTTTTTTAAAAGTGCAAAATCTGAGGAGTCAAGAAAGCGGAGAAGTATCAGGCTGAGACTATATCAGGTAGAAGGAGATCAGCTAAATAGCTTATCAAACCATTGCGAACACCTACAAATCCAACAGGAGATCGAAGAGAAGAAGAGCAACAATTCTAGAAACAGAAAATCGACCACTTTCTGAAAGGTAGGACCGGCAGAGAAGTGATTACAAAGCAACAGGAAGATAGACCATGGGGGGAGGGGCCGGCTCCCGGAAAGTGGCAGAGCAACGGAACAAAATCAGGACTTTTAAAAGTCTGCTCCACTGAGGGACATCGCTCCAGAGGCTAAACTGGGGTGAAGCCCACATGGAGTCAGCGTGGCCCCAGGTCCCATAGGGTCACAGAAGGATCGGGGGTATCTGAGTGTTGCAGAACTCGCAGGTATTAGAGCGGGGAAGCCGGCTACAGAGACAGAGCGGAGGAGTGATCTCTCAACTCGGGGTTACCTTGAACTGGTCACAGCTGGGTGAACTCAGAGCGCGGCCAGAGGCCAGGGAGACAGGAGTGATTGAGCGCTTCTCTCTGAGGGTGCACTGAGGAGTGGGGCCCCAAACTCTCGGCTCCTCCGGGCCAGAGATTGGGAGGCCACCATTTTCATTCCCATCCTCCAGAACTCTACAGAAAGTGTTCAGCTCCCAAAAGCGAACCCAAGTGGATTACTTAGCCTGGCCCCTGGTAAGGGCCGTGAAACTCCACCTCGGGCAAAGACACTTGAGAATCACTACAACAGTCCCCTCCCCCAGAAGATCAACAAGAAATCCAGCCAAGACCAAATTCACTTACCAAGGAGAACAGCGGAATTCCAGAGGAGGAGAAAACAAAGCATGGAATTCATGGCTTTCTTCCCAGAATTCCTTAGTCTTGCAGTTAATTAATTTTTTTTTTATTTTTTTTCTTCTGCTGAATTTTTTTTAACTTTTACTCTTTCCTCTTTTTAACTAGTTTATCTTAATGATATCTTTCATTAAAAAAATAATAATCTTTTTTGAACCGTCATTATTATAGTCATATTTTATCCATTTTATCTAACGTTATTTTTTGTATACACATAGGGTTTTTTCTTCTAAAAAATTTGGGGTATAACTTCTTCTAATAGATCAAAATATTTCCTATATTTCCTAAATCTAGCTCCAGGCTTGTTCTAGTCTCCAGCCCGAGCAAATTCTCTCCACTTTCTTTTTCTTTATTCTCCAACCAACTTACTTTATCAACTCCTTTTTTAGAAATTAAAAAATTTTTTTTTCCTCTTTATAGGCATATTCCATCCCTTCATTGTGTTTACCCTTATATATGTCTTTAATTCTTTAAAATTTGGGGAGGTAGTTTCTTCTAAGAGACCAAAATACTCCCCAAATTAAGTGGGTGACCTGTTCTAGTCACCAGTCTAATACATATATTTTTTTCTTTTTTATATTTTTCTTTGTTTGTTTTCCTTTATTAATTTTTTTTCGAACTTCTTTTTATCCCCTTTCTCTCCCCACGATTTGGGGTCTCTTCTGATTTGGTTAAAGTATATTTTCCTGGAGTCTTTGCCACCCGTTTAGTATTTTATTTGCTCCTTCATATATTCTTATCTGGACAAAATGAGAAGACAGAAAAACTCACCACAAAAAAAAAAGAACAAGAGGCAGTACCGAAGGCTAGGGACCTGATCAATACGGACATTGGTAGTATGTCAGATCTAGAGTTCAGAATGACGATTCTAGCGGGGCTTGAAAAAGGCATGGAAAATATTAGAAAAACCCTCTCCAGAGAGATAAAAGCCCTTTCTGGAGAAATAAAAGAACTAAAATCTAACCAAGTTGAAGTCAAAAAAGCTATTAATGAGGTGCAATAAAAAATGGAGGCTCTTACTGCTAAGATAAATGAGACAGAAGAAAGAATTAGTGATATAGAAGACCAAGTGACAGAGAGTAAGAAGCTGAGCAAAAGAGAGACAAATACTGGACCACGATGGGAGAATTCGAGAGATAAGTGACACCATAAGACAAAACAACATTAGAATAATTGGGATTCCAGAAGAAGAAGAAAGAGAGAGGAGAGGAGAAGGTATATTGGAGAGAATTTCCCTAATATGGAAAAGGGAACAAGCATCAAAATCCAGGAGGTGCAGAGAACCTCCTTCAAAATCGATAAGAACAGGTCCACACCCCGTCACCTAATAGTAAAATTTACATGTCTTAGCGACAAAGAGAAAATCCTGAAAGCAGCCTGGGAAAAGAAGTCTGTAACATATAATGGTAAAAATATTAGATTGGCAGCGGACTTATCCACAGAAACCTGGCAGGCCAGAAAGAACTGGCATGATATATTCAGAGCACTAAATGAGAAAAACTTGCAGCCAAGAATACTATATCCAGCTAGGCTATCATTGAAAATAGAAGGAGAGATAAAAAGCTTCCAGGACAAACAAAAACTGAAAGAATTTGCAAACACCAAACCAGCTCTATAGGAAATATTGAAAGGGTCCTCTAAGCAAAGAGAGACCCTAAAAGTAGTAGATCAGAAAGGAACAGAGACAATATACAGTAACAATCACCTTACAGGCAATGCGATGGCACTAAATTCCTATCTCTCAATAGTTTCCCTGAATGTAAATGGGCTAAATGCCCCAATCAAAAGACACAGGGTATCAGAATGGATAAAAAGACAAAACCCATCACTATGCTGCCTACAAGAAACTCATTTTAGACCTGAAGACACCTCCAGATTTAAAGTGAGGGGATGGAAAACAATTTACCATGTTAATGGACATCAGAAGAAAGCTGAGGTGGCAAATCCTTATATCAGATCAATTAGATTTTAAGCCAAAGACTATAATAAGAGATGATGAAGGTCACTATATCATACTTTAAGGGTCTGTCCACCAAGAAGAACTAACAATTTTAAATATCTATGCCCCTAACAAGGGAGTAGCCAACTATATAAACCAATTAATAACAAAATCAAAGAAACACATTGACAATAATACAATAACAGTAGGGGACTTTAACACTCCCCTCACTGAACTGGACAGATCATCCAAGCAAAAGATCAACAAGGAAATGAAACACTGGACCAGATGGACATCACAGATATATTCAGAACATTTCATCCCAAAGCAACAGAATATACATTCTCCTCTAGTGCACATGGAACATTCTCCAGAATAGATCATATCCTCGGTCCTAAATCAGGCCTCAGCCAGTATCAAAAGATTGGGATCATTCCCTGCATATTTTCAGACCACCGTGCTCTGAACCTGGAACTCAATCACAAGAGGAAATTTGGAAAGAACCCAAATACATGGAGACTAAACAGCATCCTTCTAAAGAATGAATGGGTCAACTGGAAATTAAAGAAGAATTGAAAAAATTCATGGAAACAAATGATAATGAAAACAAAACAGTTCAAATTCTGTAGGACACAGCAAAGGCAGTCCTGAGAGGAAAATATATAGCGATACAAGCCTTTCTCAAGAAACAAGAAAGGCCTCAAGTACACAACCTAAACCTACACATAAAGAAGCTGGAGAAAGAACAAGAAAGAAACCCTAAACCCAGCAGGAGAAGAGAAATCATAAAGATCAGAGCAGAAATCAATGAAATAGAAACCAAAAAAGCAATAGAACAAATCAAAGAAACTAGGAGCTGGTTCTTTGAAAGAATCAATAAGATTGATAAACCCCTGGCCAGACTTATCAAAAAGAAAAGAGAAAGGACCCAAATAAATAAAATCATGAATGAAAGAGGAGAGATCACAACCAACACCAAAGAAATACAAACCATTATAAGAACATACTATGAGCAACTTTACGCCAACAAATTTGACAATCTGGAAGAAATGGATGCATTCCTAGAGACATATAAACTACCAGAACAGAACCAGGAAGAAATAGAAAACCTGAACAGACCCATAACCAGTAAGGAGATTGAAACAGTCATCAAAAATCTCCAAACAAAAGCCCAGGGCCAGATGGCTTCCCAGGGGAATTCTATAAAACATTTAAAGAAGAATTAATGCCTATTCTCCTGAAACTGTTCCAAAAAATAGAAATGGAAGGAAAACTTCCAAACTCATTTTATGAGGCCAGCATCACCTTCATCCCAAAACCAGACAAGGATCCCATCAAAAAAGAGACTACAGACTAATATCCTTGATGAACACAGATGCGAAAATTTTCACCAAAATACTAGCCAGTAGGATCCAACGGTACATTAAAAGGATTATTCATCACAACCAAGTGGGATTTATTCCAGGGCTGCAAGGTTGGTTCAACATCCACAAACCAATCAATGTGATACAATACATTAATAAAGGAAAGAACAAGAACCATATGATACTCTCAGTAGTTGCTGAAAAAGCATTTGACAAAGCACAGTGTCCCTTCCTGATCAAAACTCTTCAAAGTACAGGGATAGAGGGCACATACCTCAATATCATCAAAGCCATCTATGAAAAACCCACCGCAAATATCATTCTCAATAGAGAAAAACTGAAAGTTTTTCTGCTAAGGTTAGGGACAAGGCAGGGATGTCCATTATCACCACTGCTACTCAACATAGTATTAGAAGTCGTAGCCTCAGCAGTCAGACAACAAAAAGAAATTAAAGGCATCCAAATTGGCAAAGAAGAAGTCAAACTATCACTCTTTGCAGACAATATGTGGAAAACCCAAAAGGCTCCACTCCAAAACTGCTAGAACTTGTACAGGAATTCAGTAAAGTGTCAGGATATAAAATCAATGCACAGAAATCAGTTGCATTTCTTTACACCAACAAGAAGACAGAAGAAAGAGAAATTAAGGAGTCCATCCCATTTACAATTGCATCCAAAACCATAATATACCTAGGAATAAACCTAACCAAAGAGGCACAGAATCTATACTCAGAAAACTATAAAGTACTCATGAAAGAAATTGAGGAAGACACAAAGAAATGGAAAAATGTTCCATGCTCCTGGATTGGAAGAACAAATATTGTGAAAATGTCTATGCTACCTAAAGCAATCTACAAATTTAATGCAATCCCTATCAAAATCCCATCCATTTTTTTTTAAAGAAATGGAACAAATAATCCTAAAATTTATATGGAACCAGAAAAGATCCCAAATAGCCAAAGGAATATTGAAAAAGAAAGCCAACGTTGGTGGCATCACAATTCTGGATTTCAAGCTCTATTACAAAACTGTCGTCATCAAGACAGTATGGTACTGGCACAAAAACAGACACATAGATCAATGGAACAGAATAGAGAGCCCAGAAATAGATCCTCAACTCTATGGTCAACTAATCTTTGACAAAGCAGGAAAGAATGTCCAATGGAAAAAAGAAGTCTCTTCAACAAATGGTGTTGGGAAAATTGGACAGCCACATGCAGAAAAATGAAATTGGACCATTTCCTTACACCACACACAAAAATAGACTCAAAATGGATGAAAGACCTCAGTGTGAGAAAGGAATCCATCAAAATCCTAGAGGAGAACACAGGCAGCAACCTCTTCAACCTCAGGCGCAGCAACATCTTCCTAGGAACATCGCCAAAGGCAAGGGAAGCAAGGGCAAAATGAACTATTGGGATTTCACCAAGATCAAAAGCTTTTGCACAGAAAATAAAACAGTTAACAAAACCAAAAGACAACTGACAGAATGGGGGAAGATATTTGCAAACAACATATCAGATAAAGGGCTATTATCCAAAATCTATAAAGAACTTAGCAAACTCAACACCCAAAGAACAAATAATCCAATCAAGAAATGGACAGAGGACATGAACAGACAGTTCTGCAAAGAAGACATCCAGATGGCCAACAGACACATGAAAAAATGCTCCACATCACTCGGCATCAGGGAAATACAAATCAAAACCAATCAATAACAAGCCAGGAAATGACAGATGCTGGCGAGGATGCGGAGAACGGGGAACCCTGCTACACTGTTGGTGGGAATGCAAGCTGGTGCAACCACTCTGGAAAACAGCATGGAGGTTCCTCAAAAAGTTGAAAATAGAGCTATCCTATGACCCAGCAATTGCACTACTAGGTATTTACCCTAAAGATACAAAGGTAGTGATCCAAAAGGGTATATGTACCCAAATATTTATAGCAGCAATGTCCACAATAGCCAAACTATGGAAAGAACCTAGATGTCCATCAACAGATGAATGGACAAAGAAGATGTGAGATAGATAGATAGACACACACACACACACACACGCACACACACACACACACACACACTATGGAGCCATCAAAAGAAATGAAATCTTGCCATTTGTGACGACGTGGATGGAACTAGAGGGTATTATGCTGAGCAAAATAAGTCAATCAGAGAAAGACAATTATCTTATGATCTCCCTGATATGAGGAAGTGGAGAGGCAATGTAGGGGACTTAGGGGGTAAGAAAGGAATAAATGAAACAAGATGGGAATGGGAGGGAGACCAACCATAAGAGACTCTTAATCTCACAAAACAAACTGAGGGTTGCTGGGGGGAGGGGGGGTTGGGAAAGGGTTGTGGGGTTATGGACATTGGGGAGGGTATGTGCTATGGTGAGTGCTGTGAAGTGTGTAAACGTGGCGATTCACAGACCTGTACCCCTCGGGATAAAAATACATTATGTTTATAAAAAAATAAAAAAAATTTTTTTAAAGTGTAAAATCCAGTGCAATGTATAATGTGTAGAAACCATGTTTAAAAGACATTTTGGGGACAACCAGAACAATGTAAATATGTCTAATATTAGAGAATTATTGTTAATTTTGTTGTGTGTAATAATGATATTGTGAATGCGTAGAAATACAGTTGTCATCTGGCAGAGATGCATATTAACATATATGCAGATTAAATGATATGATGAGTGAGATTTTCTTTAAATTACTCCATTAAAAAAACAGGAGATACCTGTACACCTGAAACAATACATTATATTTTTTTAAGGATTTTATTTATTTATTTGACACAGAGAGAGAGAGATCACAAGTAGGTAGAGTGGCAGGCAGAGAGAAAGGGGGAAGCAGGTTCCCCGCTGAGCAGAGAGCCTGATGCAGGGCTCCATCCAAAGGACCCTGAGACCTTGACCTGAGCCGAAGGCGGAGGCTTAACCCACTGAGCTACCCAGACACCCCAATACTTTGTATGTTAATTTTTAAAAAGTCTCTAAGGCTTTATAGCCTTCTTCTTTCACATCTTTTCAAAATAAAAATTTGGCCTTTTCAAAAAAAAGGCAGGAGAGAGACTGTTTTCAAAATATTGAAAACGGATGATAAGAATATAGTTTTTTTTCTACTTACAGTTTAAAATTCTCCTTAATAAATACATTTAAGTAAAGAGAATAAGAAAAAGCATCCCCAGGTGATTCTTATGCACCCTAAAGTTCTGCTTTCTGGGTAGTCCTGGGACAAATGGATTATAAGGAAGCAGAAATCAATTCAATATTTCAGAAGCCTTCTAACAGTTAAATATATCTGACTCAGGGGGTATTCAGGGAAAGGTCTGGGATAAAAGAAGCTGCAGAGAGACTTTCTGCATTGTTTTGAAAGCTGGGCAATGTCTCTACTGGCCAATAACGTATGCACTCCAATGCTTTCCTCTCATCACTCCTGGCCATCCTGATGTCCAAGGCACATGAAGATTGCCAAGTTCCAGTTACTTGTCCCCACTCTACATAGTTAAAATTCCCAGGTTACTGAATCTCTAATCCCCAGCCCTGCATATGCTGAAGACTCATGAAATCTTTGATAGGACTTCCCATACCACCTGCTTTGAACTTTTAAAGTAGCTGGTGCCAAACAAAGTCAGTGCACCATTCACCTGAACATCTCTCCAGCCAGTAATTTGAAATATTTGACAGGTCTTGCAAATAACCACTTGCTCAGGGCAAGAAACTATTTATTAGGGGAACAGAGAAGAGGATATTAATTTCACTTATTGTGCTGCATGTATGTGTCCCTGGAGGGCAAGAAGAGATGTGGTTTAAAAACAACAACAACAAACAAACAAAGCTATTGTGAGCTAAGAGAAAACTACAATTTTTTAAGTAGCTAATTTAAGATTCTAGTCTATTTGAATTTCACAAATTCAAGTGCTAATTATGTAGCTTTCCATTTCAAAGAATGACTTGGAATTGTGAGAGATTCCAAATAACAAAGAAAAATAAGTAATGTCCATTTGTCACCACAGCACTCATGCTGGAGACAGGCTAATGAAGTTGGCTTGTAGAGTGTCGTTTATACTTTGCTCTTAAAGTTATCTGGAGCATTTTATTTCCTTCATTTTTTCTAGCACTTTCACTTGTAAAAATCATCTTTGCAAGTAGTGGCACAATTGAACATAGATGTGTACTCCTTGTTTCAATTCAGAATCCCACACACACAGTTCTTCAGTGACTTTTCCAATCAGTCATACCCATGATAGCTGCATAGTAAGGGTGCCAACCTACAGTTATTTTTCTTCTGCAAATTAATGGTGTTGCATGTCTCTGTTAAAGTAAGTGTGTTTGACTTTTCTATTAAGGTATATTATCCTAAATGGGCTGTCATTCAGATTGCCCTCATTAGAAATTCAAAACTCCAGGTTCATCAGGAAATAGATTTAGAATGGCTAATGATGTTACAAAGCTGCCAACCTTTATTCATAAGAAAAATTAGCTCTGTGTTATTTCGGGAATTATCTCTTCCTTTCTCCTCACACAAAACTTGCTCAAATTCAGGCTCTCCCCACATCTAGCCTACCAAAAGCCTTCCCTCTTCATTACCACCTACCTCTGTGGGCCTACACGTAATGTACACATGTGAGCATACACACACACACACACACAAACACAGAGCTTTGCTCTTCACTCTGACATACAAAGCCCCAAACCAGCGCTATCCCTCACTCCCATTCTCCCACCAGCACCCCCACTACCTCCACCAAAATGATGTCTAAACCACAACACATACCTGCTGTGCTCTGAACAGATTTAGCATGCATCCCTTTCCACTCCTCCCTGCTTAGAGACCCTTAGCCCACATCTGCACCCATCTATCAGTTACTCAATACTTTGTTCAAATCTTCCATTTCTAGGAGGAATTCTCATGTCTTCCAAATAGAATTAATCTTTTCCTCTTAGATTCATTCTTCCAATTCTGCTTCACTATTCTTATAGCACACCTACAGCCTATATTTTTTTATAATTACCCACGTATTTATCTTCTTTTTCAACAGAACATGAACCCTGGGAGACAGAAACATGTCATATTCACCTCTGCCTCCCAGGCAACACCTAGCACATGGTAGCTATTCCACACATTTGGGGGTTACAGTAAAGTGTTAGGCAGACATTCAAAAAAGATATGAAACCATGACCAAGATATAATATTAATTAAAAAGCAAAAGGAGAAAAATGTTTATACTATACTTCCATTAATATAAAATGAAATCAGATGTGGATAGAGGCATATACAGAAAAAATAGATAGATTGGTCTCGGCTATATCTTTCAAGAGATACACATGCACATACAATTGATAAAGTGATGCCATTGAGGAGGCAGCAGATACATAGGGTCAGTGGTGGGACAGAGCCTTACTTTCTCTGTGTACCATTTTATACTGCTTGAATTTTATTACTATTGCATATATTACCTTGTGCATATATTATCCACATTACTTATTCAAAGATAACAATTCAATTCAATTAAATTGAAAGTAATAAAATAAATGTTTGATTTTAATTGAAGCTGAACTGAACAGCCCTGAAATTAATAATAGAACAGGCTGGAGTAGTCAAATTACCCATTCCCAATGAGTTCAGCATTCAGAGAGAGAATTTTATTCCTCTAATTATATGGTGATCTAATGCCAAGTTGAATTCATTAGTTTTAAGAATAGTAATAATAATGAATATGCTTATAAAATTAATAGATCAGATACAATTTTTTATATTGAGAAATTTTTTCCAAAAGTGTTTAAATTCCATGAGCTTAGAAAATCAATTCACTAACAATGTGAGCTCTCAGCAATCATTTTTTTACCCAGTATTATTATTGAAAAATATTGCCAAATATCAAAAGTTGAAACAGTACAGTAAATATTTCATTAAATCTTATAACTGAATAAATTATATTGGTAAATCCTTGTTGGAAATGTATGCATAGAAGACATAAAAACTGCCCTTAGAGTTCACAGTATGATATAGCCCAAGAAAGCCTTCTCCATGAAGAACTGTGACATGGTGTTTATAGTGAAGATGTTCCCAGACTGGGCTGTGTGGCCGGGTTTGCACAGATCTGTTTCCTCTTCTAGTTTACTCCATGCATTTAAAGTACCCCCTCTATCATACCAAGTCAAAATACCATGGTTCCCTCTTAGTTAACTTTTATATCCTTCCTTCCTTCATGACCTGTTAGCAAATACATGAACATTCAAAGGAAGATCAAAAAAATTTAAAAGAAATCCTTCCACACCATGCATGGACTGCCAGGTGCCTTTTTCACCCTCTCTGGTGGAAAGACCCTGCTCCAGACCTCAAGGTTTCATTGCTTTCATCATTATCTTAGCCTCTGGAGCTACAAATGTTACACATGGCTGTTAAATTATCCTGCCATCTTTAAGATCCTTTTTTAAAGAGTCACCTGTGATGTATGAGCAGCACTGAAACCCCACTCCTGGAAGCTTTCAGTGGAATGTCGGGGGCAGAATGGAGACACAAGGTGGCTATGGCAGATCCTGGGGGATACTAATGAGGAGCAGGGCCAATGCTCAAGAGAAGCACTACTTATTATTAAGACATTAGCCCCAGAGGGCACCATGCCAATTTCAAGAAGCAACCCATCTGGCATGCCTACTCAGCTATGAAAGACCTGGAAACTCAGGAGAAAATATCTGCCTACACACCTCATTTCCAGCACTGCCCAGAAAAACACTTACCAAAACAACAACTCAGGCACTGCTAGTCAGTATGATGATCTTAAGTGTTATTGCTAATGATAGACATGACTGCCATTACTCCCTATAACCAATGTAGTTATTGTAGAGGGCATATACTAAACATACTATTACAGAATTCATTATAACAATAATAAACTATTGTAATATATTTTTTTCACCATTGATTGTATCCTAGTCTAGTATATGGCAGGTGCCTAATGTTTGTTGACTCTAATTGAGTATTATATACAATATGATAGATAATATTTTATTTCTAAGTAAAAAAAATTCTATTTATGACTCATATGTTTTTATTTGCAGATTATTATCATTTACTTGACAATTTTTTTAAAAGAAGACAGAGAAGTCAGAGATGGACTGTACCAGATGAAAGACACGAGGAGTAGAAGGGGCCTTTCTCAGCAGCTGTGTAAGGTTAGTCTCTAGCTGCCTTGCCTATCCTTCCCATAATCTGTTCTCTCTGGAAAAAATCTGAGGAGCATTCCTCTCCTTTAGATAAGAAACCTTATAATACTTCAGCTTCTCTCTCTTTTCTTTAGTGCACATCTCTTCTATTTGTCCTCTGGTTCAGAACAGACTCTGGCTTGCTTGTAGAAAGTATTTGGAACCACTCTCCCCTGAATTAGGAAAAGACATCAGCAGTGCCCTTCAAGTTTCAGGCTCCAAGTGTACACTGCTAGTTGGCAAGAATATTAGTATAAGGCTTTTGAAGAGCAATTTGGCAATGTAGTAGCAAGAACTCTAGAATCATACAACCCATTTGGCCCAATAATTCACCTTCTGGAAAGCCAACCTAAGGAAATCATCTAAAATGCATAAAAGCTTTCTAGTCAAATTCATTCAAAGCTTTATCGACAACAGTGAAAATCTGGATACAACCTGAATTTCTAAAAATAGCAGAATGTTTTATTCTACTTACATGGTGGAACATTATATGACCATTAAAAATTATTTATGAAAAGCATGTAACAAGGAGAAATCCTTATACTTAATTATAGGTGGAAAAGTATGTGTTTATAAGATGTTCTTAATTATATAAAAATATATGCACAAAAATAAGGGACTCAGGGCACCTGGATGGCTCAGTCGGTTGGGCATTTGACTCTTGGATTTGACTCAGGTCATGATCTCAGGGTCGTGAGATTGAACCCCATGTTTGTTCTTCACTCAGCAGAGAGTCTGCTTGAGGATTCTCTCTCTTTCTCTCTGTCTCTGTCTCTGTCTCTCTCTCTCTCTCCCCACCTTCCTTCCTCCTTCCCTTTCTCCGCCTCACCCCACCCACTCTCCCACTCTTTCTCTCTCTCTCAAATAAATAAGTCTTAGAAGGGGGAGGCTCAATTTCAGTCAGGGAAGTGAAAATAAAAATTACAATGGGATAGCATTTCACACCATTAGATCCACAGAATTAAAAGTCTGACAATAGTAAGTGTTGATGGAGCTGTGGAACAACAAGAACCAGTACCATAAATTGGCAGTAACTAGTAAAACTGAAGAATTTCCTTTCCTAGGTATATACCCAAAAGAAACTTTCTGAATGAACATAATGAGATAATCACTGAAAATTTTACTTTTTGTAATAGTGAAACATGAAAACAACTTACTAATTATTAATAAGAGAATGGATGAATAAATGGTAGTCAGTCATACAGAGAAGTACTGTATAGCAATGATTTTAGAAGAACTAGAGACATCAACATACATAATTCTCACAATTATAATATTAAGCATCACACACAAATTGTATAAAAAATAATTATGAAAATCTTAAAAACATGCAAATCAATATTTTATATTACTTAATAATAAATGTATATAAATATAATAATATAAAGAGATGCAGTATAACAGTTATCTCTTAAGGATAGGGAAAGAAACATGACAGAAAAAGAGCACAAAGGGAACTTCAATAGAACAGATGAATGTTTTATTTCTTAAGCTGAATAGTGGGTACCAGATTGGCTTTATAATTTTTGCATCTTTTGGTATATCTTAAATTGTTCAAAACAATTTTAAAATATGTGATAAATACATGACACAAAAGAGGAGAGAGTTAACTACAGGCAATCAATACAGTGGCTACCTCTATGGTATAATAGAGATGAGATTCTTTTTTTTTCTTCCACTTTTCACTATTGCTAAGCAAGTATAACCTGGAAAATAAGAAATTTATTTACAAACAAAGAGGCGCTAATCAGAGCTAGAAACTGTCTATAGATACCATCGGCATATGGAGATGTGTAACCAACATGACAGTGAGATCCTTTCTAGATCCCAATTGGTAAGCCCCTTTCCTCAAGAGTGATCCCTGTGCTCAGTCAGCTTGTATTGACTGGGCCCAGAACACCACAGCCATTTACTGCAGTTCCTGTGAGTTCAGTTCAATTAGTCACACATATATGGAAGACCTACAGTGTTCCTGTCACAGTAAAGAAGCTTTGTCTGGTCTATTCCCTGTGTCTACCCGTCTTGGACAAAAGGCCCAGTTCTGGCCACTACCAACCTGCCCCACATGCCTTCCAAAACTAATCAGACCCTGTCCTGTCCTGAGTTAGAACCTAGTGAGTTGGAATGTTCTTTACTCTACCTAGTGATATAGAGCATGTAAAGACACACATAGGACTCCATCTCCTATCACCCTACTCTGGGCTCTTTCTCCATGTTCTATTGTTTATGCTGGAGCCATACTGTTTCATATAGATCCAGAGTTTGCCAACCTGAACCTCATAATATGACTCAACTCTACTTCCTATGGAATAGCCAAAGATTTTGAGCCTTACTTGATCTAAAACCACTTACTCACCCTTCCAGAACCCAGCCACCACCACCCCACCATTCACTACTATTTGTTTAAGACAGTGATTCTTGGGGCTAATATTAGGAAAGGAACTCAGTCCTCAGTTCAGGGGTTTCCAGAGGAAACCGCAGAGGAGGAAGGGGCTTTTACTGGGAGCTGCAAGTGCTTAATGAAGAAGGTCTTCAAGATTAAAAGTCAATATAATAACAAAATGCCTGTCTTTGAATTTTTACCACAATAGCTAAAGTTTTTCTACCCAACATACATGTATTTTTTATGATGGGTGGGGAAATGGGCATTTTCATACACTGATAGAAAGGATAAATCTATACATTTAGTGTAGGAACATTTTGATAAATCTGTTTGTTTGTTTATTTTAGGAAGGGAGAGATTGGGTGAAGGACAGAGCGAGATGGAGAGAGAGAATCTTAAGCAGGCTCCACACCCAGTACAGAGCACAACACAGAATTGGATCCCACAACACTGAGATCATGACCTGAGCTGAAATCAGTTAGAAGCCCAGACGCCCCTGGATAAATCTATTTTAAAAGTTGTCAGTGTACATACTCTTTAACCCTGCAATTCCACTGCTAGGAACAGATACAGACACATACCCACACACAAAAACATATACAAATTCACAAGGCTATGAGCTGCAGTACTGCTTACAATAGCAAAAATATATTTTTATAAAAAACTAAGTATCTATGCTTTAATTTTAGCTATATAAATTATATCATATCTATACAATGGAATATTTCACAGCCCTGACAAAATTAGGTAAACCTTGTTGAAGTGGAATAGAAATATGTCTAAAATATATTATCAAATGAAACAAAAAAAAAGTAGTACATGATGTGTACTCTATTTGCGAAATCTTTATAAAGCTACCATCTGTCTATACTTCTGGTGAGCATAGCATAAGTTATAGAGATGTTGAATCATTATATTGTACACCTGAAACTAATGTAACATTGCATATCAACTGTACTCAAATAAAAATCTTAATAAATAAAAATAAAAATAAATTTTAAAAAGTAAAAAATCAAATGAAACTAAAAAGCATATGCCTGCCCACACATGGGGAACTTTAAAAGATTTTTAATGTACAAAAGACTACATGAGAAACTGTTGAAAATGTTCCTTTTCTTACAAATAAATAAATAAATAAATTTTAAAAAGGGGGTGCCTGGGTGGCTCAGTGGGTTAAACATCTGCCTTCAGCTCAGCTCATGATCCTAGGGTCTTGGGATCAAGTTCCCATCAGGCTCTCTGCTCCACAGGGAGCTTGCTTCTCCCTCTGCCTCTCTCTCTCTCATGAATAAATAAATAATTTTTTTTTTAAAAAAGAAAGAAAATGGTTTCTGACAGTGAAGAGTATATGTAGAGTTTTGTCTTTCATTTCATAACCTGTTGTCCTCTGAATTAATGTGTGCATACATTAATGTCAGCTATATTGTTTTTATTTTAAATAAATTTCCTTGACTTGTTGGAAATAAGTAGCTATAATTGTATTTTTCAAATGTGCACATAGGTATACATTTATACATATATATGTGCATATATATGTATGTATGTGTATATGTACATATATATGATGAAACAAAAGAAGCATTACTGGTTCTGTACTAATAGAGACATATAAATACTATACAGCGTTATTGTGAACATTAAATGAAACTGACTTTAAAATCTTGAAAATATAATTCTCTTTCTTAAACACTCTTTCCACTTCCATTCCTCCACCTCCATACATTTTATTTGTGCTTTTAATTAGTAGCACAAAATGTTTCTAGTGAATAATATAAAGCCCAGGCCACCTACTACAAATTTCAAATAAATCATCCAAATTAATCTCATCTCACTTAGAATGTTTCCTTCATGACCTCACAAGATATCTATTATTATGGAGGGCTCTTGAAGAATAAGAGTATTCAAAACAATTGATGACTAAGAAGGAAGGCAGTCACAGGAGGAAGAAATAATAGTTAGGCAAGAAGGTGAAAAACTGAAAAGAAAAGCTAGGCAAAACAGGAAAGCATTTCTGTGTCTGCAGGAGAGAAGTAAATGCGATTACAAGGGAAGGGATGTTTCTTTGTAACTGACATTTGGCAGGAAGGACATTAAGATATGACAGAGTTTGAATAGACTGTATTTGAAAAGGTAAAATCATAAAACTGTGAGAAACTCCAAGAGATTCCCCAGGGTCTTGAAAAGAATGGCAGTTATTTGAGGATAAAAGATACTGAAAACATAGGAAGCAAAATTAAACATCATAAGAATATAAATCTATATCCAAGGTAGATCAGTAAAAAGCAATATTAGTTAAAAATGGGCAAAAACAAATGCCTGTCTGCAGGGTTTTTTTTTAAAGATTTTATTTATTTATTTGACAGAGATCACAAGTAGGCAGAGAAGCAGGAAGAGAGAGAGAGGAGGAAGCAGGCTCCCCGCTAAGCAGAGAGCCCAATGTGGGGCTCTATCCCAGGACCCTGGGATCATGACCTGAGCCGAAGGCAGAGGCTTTAACCCACTGAGCCACCCAGGTGCCCCACGTCTGCAATATTTTTAAAGCTGTCTTAGAATAAGGATAATATGCTGATGCACACACACATACACAAAGTACAGTGACTAGTCATCCCAATTTGCCTGGAACTAAAAGTCTAGGAGGCAGGACTTTCAGTGCTGGAAACCAGAATAGTCCCAGGCAAACTGGGAACAAATGGGTCACCCTACCACATTTAGGTAGACAAGATAGCTGGACAGTTGATAGATAGATAGATAGATAGATAGATAGATGGTAGATAGAGGTAGGGGATATGTCTTACATATAAAGTCTCTGAAACATGTGGTGGAGCTTTACCAAAAGAATTTATTGCTCTGGCTCCCATTATTTTTTAAGACTTTATTTTTTAGAACAGTTTAAGATTCACAGCAAAATTGAATGAAAGATACAGAGATTTCCCATATGCTCCCTGCCCCCACACAAGATCCCCAACTAGGGTGGTACATTTGTTACAGCTGAAGAACCTACACTGATGCATCATTATCATCCAAAGTCCATAGTTTACCACCACTCTGGGAGGTGAACATTCTGTCTGTTCGGACAAATGTATACTGATGTGTATCCACTATTATAGTAACATACAGAGCTATATCACTACCCTAAAAATATACTATACTCCACCTGTTCATCCTTCTCTCCTCCTGAACTTCTGGCCTTTTTACTGTCTGTGTAGTTTTGCCTTTTTAAGAATTCCTACAGTTGGGATCCTATATTATGCAGACTTTTCATATTGGCTTCTTTCCCCTGGTAATATGCATTTAAGTTTCCTCTATGTCTTTTTATGGTTTGATAGCTCATTTCTTTTTAGTGCAGAATAATATTCCATTATCCAGATGTATCAAATTTGATTTACCCATTCATCTACTGAAGGATATCTCAGTTGATTCCAAGTGTCAACCATTATGAATGAAACTGCTATAAACATGTGTGTGCAAGTTTTTGTATGGACATAAGTTTTAACCCTTTCAGGTAACTACCAAGAAGAATGACTGCTGGATCATATGAGAGTATGTTTAGCTTTTTACGAAACTGCCAAACTCACAAAAACAGACACATAGATGAACGGAACAAAAAAAGAGACTCCAGAAATGGACCCTTAACTCTATGGTCAACTAATCTTTGACAAATCAGGAAAAAATATCCAATGGAAAAAGGACAGTCTCTTCAATAAGTGGTGCTGGGAAAATTGGACAGTAACATGCAGAAGAATGAATCCAGACCACTCTCTTATGCCATACAAAAACATAAAGTCAAAATGGATGAAAAACCTCAATGTGAGACAGGAATGCATGAAAATCCTAGAGGAGAACATGGGCACTAACCTCTTCAACATCGGCCACAGCCTCTTCTTTCAAGACATGTCTCCAAAGGCAAGGGAAACAAAAGGAAAAATGAACTTCTGGGACTTCATCAAGATATAAACCTTCTGCACAGCAAAGGAAACAGTCAACAACACTAAGAGGCAACCCACAGAATGGGAGAAGATATTTGTAAATGACATTACAGATAAAAGACTATATCCAGTATCTACAAAGAACTTCTCAAACTCAGCACTCAAAAAACAAATAACCCAGTCAAAAAGTGGACAGAAGACATGAATAGACACTTCTCCATAGAAGACATACAAATGGCTAGCAGACATGTGAAAAAAATACTCAATAGCATTAACCATCAGGGAACAATAATACAAATCAAAACCACAATGAGGATACCACATTACACCAGTTAGAATGGCAAAAACTACACAAACAACAAATGTCAGCAAGGATGTGGAGAAAGGGGAGCCCTCTTACACTGTTGGTGGGAATGCAAGCTGGTACAGCCACTCTGGAAAACAGTGTGTTTCCTCAAAATGTTAAAAAATAGAGCTACCCTACAACCCAGCAATTGCACTATGAGGTATTTACCCCAAAGATAAAGATGTAGTCAAAAGAAGGACCACATGCAACCCAATGTTCATAGCTGTAATGTCTACAATAGCCAAACTGTGGAAGGAACCAAGATGCCCTTCAACAGACAAAAGGATAAAGAAGATGTGGTCCATATATGCAATGGAATATTATTGAGCCATCAGAAAGGATAGATATCCAACATTTGCATCAACATGGATGAAACTGGAGGGGATTATAGTAAATAAAGTAAGTCAAGCAGAGAAAGACAATTATCATAAGACAATTTCACTCAAAGCAATAGCACAGAGGACCATAGGGGAAGGGAGAGAAATCTGAAGGGGTGGAAATCAGAGAGGGAGATGAACCATGAGAGACTGTGGACCCCAGGAAATGAACTGAGGGTCTCAGAAGGCAGGGGACTTGGGGGATGAGGTACCTGGGCGATGGGTGTTAAGGAAGTCATGTGCACTGGTGTTATACCTAACTAATGAATCATTGAACACTACATCAAAAACTAATGATGTACTATACAGTGGCTAACTGCATATAATAATTTTTTTAAAAAAAGGAAAGAAAGAAACTGCCAAACTGTCTTCCAAGTGGCTGTGCCATTTCAGATTACGATTAGCAATGAATGAGAGAGTTGTTATTGCTCTACATCCTCTTCAGCATTTGATTCTGCCAGTGTTCCGGATTTTGGCCATTCTAATGAATGTGTAGTAGTATCTCATTGTTGTGGGTTTTTTTTTTAAGATTTTATTTATGTATTTGTCAGAGAGAGAGAAAGAGAGCACAAGCAGGGGGAGAGGCAGGCAGAGGGAGAAGCAGGCTCCATGCTGAGCAAGGAGCCTGATATGAGACTTGATCCTAGGACCCTGGAATCATGACCTGAGCCAAAGGCAGACACTTAACTGACTGAAACACCCAGGCTTCCCACTCATTGTTGTTTCAGTTTGCATTTCCCTGATGACATATGATGTAGAATATATTTTCATATGCTTATTTGTCATCTGTTACATCATCTTTGGTGAGGTGTCTGTCAAGGTCTTTATCCATTTTTTTACCAGGTTGTTCGTTTTCTTATTGTTGAGTTTCTTTGTATATTTTGGATAATAGCCTTTTATCAGATGTGCATTTTGCAAATATTTTCTCTCAGTCTGTCTTACCTTCTCATTCTCTTGACACTGTCTTTCACAGAGCAGAAGTTTTCATTTTAATGAAGTCCAGCTTATCAATGATTTCTTTCTTGGGTCAGTCTTTGGTGGTGTATCTAAAAAGGCAGCACTACACCCAAAGTCATCTAGGTTTCCTCCTATATTATCTTCAAGGGGGTTTATAGCTTTCTATTCTATAGTAGTATATATTTAGGTCTATGACAGATTTTGAATTAATTTTTATGAAGGGTGTAAGGTCTGTGTCTAGATTCTTTTTTTTTGCATGTGGATGTCCAGTCCTTAACAGGACCATTTGTCAAAAAAACTATCTTTGCTCCGTTGTACTGCTTTTGCTTCTTTGTCAAACACCATTGACTGTATTTATGGAGATCTGTTTCTGGACTCTTTATTCTGTTCCATTAATCTAGTTCTTATTTTTTCACCAATATTACACTATCTTTATAGGCTTGAAGTAATGTAGTCTTAGTCCTCCAACTTTGTTCTTTGTCAGTATTGTGTTGCCTATTCTGAGTCTTTTGCCTTGCCATGTAAACTTTGGAATCAGTTTGTGATTATCCACAAAACAATTTGCTGGGATTTTGATTGGGATTTCAATGAACATATAGATCAAGTTGGGAAGAACTAACATCTTGACAGTGCTGAATCTTTCTAACCACAAATATGGACTATCTGTCCATTTTTTTAGTGTTTTTTTTTTAAATTCATCGGGGTTTCATAGTTTTCCTCTTACAGGTCTTATACATATTTTGTTAGATTTAAAAGTAAGTATTTCAGTTTGGGGGTTCTAATTAGTTTTAATAAAAGCAATAGAAGTTCACCTCAGTCACTCCTTAGGTCACTCCATTTCTGGCCCCTTAAAGCAAAACGCTATGATTTAGTGAAATTCTGCATACTCTACATCCAAAAGAAACATCTTCTAACATGCCAATCAAGATGATTACAGCTGAGCTAATTTAAGATCTGTTTCCATCCAACTTGATACCAGGATATACCTGATATTTCATAATATTCTTAGATTTTCTTTTTAACTTAGTAGGGCGATTTCTGGAATATGAGAATTATCAGCGTTCATTCACTTATTCAACAAATATTTACTAGGCCTCTAGAGTCTGCTACGTTGTTAGTGTAATGCAACCAAAACTGTTCTCAAAGCCTTTTCTCTAGCCCTACCCTACCAGAGAAAATACTACATTTTCCAGCCCAATTTCACCTCCTCACCAGTCCAAAAGAGGAAAGATTGATCTACATAATAAGGATTTGGGATGTGAAGTGGGAGGGAACAGCACTGAGCTGGACTTAGGAGGCTATTTGAGATAAATTGTAGAGCAAAATGGCCTATAGCAGCTGAGGATTGTGAAGAAATGGGTGGGAAAGGAGTAAAGATTTTAAGAAATGTTCCAGTGGACTATATATGTGAATCTTTTCCATATTTTTTAGAACTACAAAAAAAGGATTTGAGCTATTCTGAACAAGTTTTTGGTTACTAGACTGTTTATTTCTCAGACCCCAAGAATGAGACACATGGGTGCTTGCTCTGTAAGGATTATAGCAGACATAAATACACTTGTGATTCTCAGGGGAAGTAAAAAACTAAGCTGTGTACTGCTATTCCCATGAATAAAAGTTTTCCCATCTGAAAGCTTTGTATCCACTTAAACTTCTCACCTCGTGAATTCCATCATATCCTTTGCCACATTATTTCTTATGTTGTAAGCAATGTGATGAAATAAAGTATTACTTGTTTGCATTTTATTGCTGGTTTACATAAAAGGCATTGTGTAAGATGATTGAAGCCCAAATATTTTAAGACAGCAGTGGATATGTGTATGTTTAGGGAGATTAGCTCATCAATGTATCAAGCCACAAGTACACAGGCATTTCAAGGAAATGATTTCCACACAAGTACAAATACTGAAGAGAAATAGTTGAAATGTAAATTGCAGGTTTTACTGATTTTGCATTGACATGGGAAATTTTGCAAGAACAATAGATAGCAAAAGCATTAATGATATAATGGCATTTAAAACAGAAAAATAAGTCTATAATCTAAAAAAACTGTTTACAACTTTTTCACATCAGCAAATTAAATGGATAGACACAAATATGCTCAATTTTTCACAATTTATAATTGCAATCATAAGAATTTAATAATACATATCTGCATAGATTTAAAGATGAGCAGAAGAAATGGAAACTTAGAGATTAGTACAACTCCTTCATTTTAAAAAAGGAAAACTGAGGTCCTGAGAAATTAAGCAACTCCTCTAAAGCCACACAATTCCAGAGGTGAAAGTAGTACTTGGACCCAGGTCTTACAGCTCAAAATCTATGTTTCACTGTAATATGCTGCAGCTTCACAACACCTGCAATATATTTTTCTAAATGATTATCTACATTCACCTTAGACATTTTTATTATAAGAGTAATTTCTTCATGGTGGAAGTTAAACCAGAGTCTAATTGTTTTATTCTGATAGAAAAAGATAATGACATATCAACTGAAAGTGCATTTTGTCAAAGATAATCTAACTGTGTCTAAGAAAATCTTTTGATGAAGTACTGAAGAGTTCTAAAAAGAAATTAAATCTTTTTTTTTGTAAGATTTTTATGTATTTGACAGACAGATCACAAGTAGGCAGAGAGGCAGGCAGAGAGAGCGAGGAGGAGGAGGCAGGCTCCCTGCTGAGCAGAGAGCCCGATATGAGGCTTCATCCCAGGCCCCTGGGATCATGACCTGAGCCAAAGGCAGAGGCTTTAACCACTGAGCCACCCAGATGCCCCAAGAAATTAAATCTTAAGAGGATCTGATAGCATGTAAAATTATAAAATTATAAAATCAGAATAAGAAAACCTTTTTGGAAATGCGATAAATTCCAAAAGCCATAAAGAAAAATTAATAAAATTTACTTACATAAAAATGTAAAAAAGACTACTAATGAAACTATTTTTTACATATCAGACCAATAAAGACCATTAAGTTTAAAGAACTATATTTAATTGAAAAGAATGCAGGGCAATCTTTTCAGTAATTTTGATAAGAATGTAAATAATAGGGGCACATTCTTTTTTCTTTAAAAAAAAGAATGTAAATAATAGTAACCTCTTTTAAGTAAAAATTGGCAGTATCTCGGGGCACCTGGATGGCTCAGTTAAGCTTCTGCCTTCAGCTCAGATCATGATCCCAATGTCTTGAGATCAAGTACCACACTGGGCTCCCAGCTCAGCAGCGAGCCTACTTCTCCCTATCCTCTGCTGCTCCCTCTGCTTGTGCTCTCTGTCTCTCTCTCTCTGTCAAATAAAGAAATAAAATCTGTTTTTAAAAATTGACAATATCATGGGGCGCCTGGGTGGCTCAGTGGGTTAAGCCGCTGCCTTCGGCTCAGGTCATGATCTCAGGGTCCTGGGATCGAGTCCCGTATGGGGCTCTCTGCTCGGCAGGGAGCCTGCTTCCTCCTCTCTCTCTCTCTGCCTGCCTCTCCAACTACTTGTGATTTCTCTCTGTCAAATAAATAAATAAAATCTTTTAAAAAAATAAAAAATAAAAAAATAAATAAAAATTGACGATATCTCAAATTCAATATATTTATAACATTTAACAACAAAACTTTTTAAGTTTCAACTTGATAAAGAGTGTCTAAAATAAACGTACAGCTAATGTACTTAATAGTGGAAGACTGAATCCTTCCTCCATAAGCTCAAGAATAAGGTAAAGATGCCAACTCTCACCACTCTCATTCAACATAGTGCTGGCAGTATAATAGGGTATGAAAAACAGTATAAAAATACAGGTTAGGAAGAGAGAAATAAATCTCCCCCAATTTATACCTGACATAATTGTCTAGATAGAAAATCCAGGGAATTAATATATAGAGAGAGATAGATATCGATATATCTATATATCGATATCTATAGTGAATCCAGGGAATGAATATATAGAGAAAGATATCGATATATCATATAGATATATCTATATCTATAGATATAGATATATAGATATATATATCTATATATAGATATAGATATCTCTATATATTCATTCCCTGGATTTTCTATATATAGATATATATAGAGATAGAATATATATATATCAATATATCGATATCTATATCAAGATATATATATTCATTCATATATATATATTCATTCCCTGGATTTTCAATATCTATCTATATATATAGATATATATTTTCTAGATAGATATATATATCTAGATATATATATCTAGATATATATATATATATATATTCATTCCCTGGATTTTCTATCTAGAAAATATAATATATATAATGAATATATATATTCATTCCCTGGATTTTCTATCTAGAAATTATAATATATATAAAATATATATATATTTTTTAAGATTTTACTTATTCATTTGACAGACAGAGATCACAAGTAGTCAGAGAGGCAGGCAGAGAGAGAGGAAGGGAAACAGGCTCCCTGCTGAGCAGAGAGCCCAATGTGAGGCTCGACCTTGAGATCATGACCTAAGCCGAAGGCAGAGGCTTTAACCCCACTGAGCCACCCAGGCTCCCCAGGAATATATGTTTTTAAAAGAAAAACCTGAAACTATTAAGTGAGTTCAGCAAGGTCAGAGGATTCAAGGTCAACAAATAAAAATACTCTGAAGAACACAATAACTGAAATTTAAAATACACCAGAGGGAATAAATACTAAACTAAAGAAGAACAGGTCAGCAACCTGTGGGTCAGAGTAATGTAAACCAATGAAGCCAAACTAGCCAGAGAAAAAGCATAATAAAAAATGAGAATAGATAACGGGAACTCAACACCACCATCCAATGTAATAACATTTGTATTATAAGGATCCTAAAAGGAGAAAAGAGAGAAAGGGGGCAGAAGATGCATTTGAAGAGTTAATAGTTGAAAACTACAAATCTGGGGAAAGAAACAGAAATCCAGATCAGGAGGCACAGAAATCTCCCAACAAAATGAACCCAAAGACGTCCAAACCAAGACACATATTAATTAAAATGGCAAAAAGTAGTGCTAAAGAGAGACTTTTAAAAGCAGCAAGGGAAAAGAAAACACTTAAAAGGGAAACCCTGTAAGATTATCGGCTGATTTTTTAACAGAAACATTGCTGGCCAGAAGGGCATGGCAATATATTCAAAATGCTAAAAGAAAAAAAACCTGCAACCAAAAATACCATATCCAACAAGGCTATTATTCAGAATGGAAGGAAAGAGGAAGGGTTTCTCAGACAAACAAAAGTAAAAGGAACGCATCACCACTAAACCAGTCTTACAAGAAATGTTAAAAGGGACTGAGTGAAAAGGAAAGACCATAAGCAAGAGTAAGAAAAGTAGGAAGTACAAAAGCAGTAAAATTAAGTATATCTATAAAAATTAGTCAAGAGATTCACAAAATAAAAGGATGTAAAGTATGACACCATATACCTACAATGGGGGAGGAGGGGATGGGGTAAAAATTTAGTGCTTTTACAATGGATTCAAACTTAAGCAACCATCAACTTAATATATACTGCTATATGCATAAGATATCATATGTAAACCTCATGGTAACCACAAATCAAAAACTGGTAATAGATATGCAAAAAAAAAAAGAAAGAAAGAAAAAGTAATTCAAGTGTTTCACTAAAAAAAGCTAGCAAATCTTGAGAGAAGAGAGCAAGAGAAGAAAGGAAAACAGAAGAATTATAAAAACAATCATAAAACAAGTAACAAAATAGCAAAAGTACATACCATCAATAATTACTTTAAATGGAAATGGCTTAAATGCTCCAATCAAAGACATAAGGTGACAGAAGGGATTGAAAAAAAAAAACAAGTCTCATTTCAGACCTAAAAACACATGCAGATTGAAAGTGAAGGGATGAAAAAGCATTAGCATGAAAAGGAAAGTGAAAAGAAAACCAGGGTAGGAATATTTTTATCAGACTAAATAGACTTTAAGAAAAGATTATAGGGGCACCTGGCTGGCTCATTCAGTTAGGCATCTGTTTTCAGCTTAGGTCAGGATCTCCAGATCCTGGGATTGAGCCCCACCTCAGGCTTCCTGCTCAGTGGGGAGTCTGCTTCTCCCTCTCCTTCTTCAACCCTCTCCCCACTTGTGCATTCTCTCTCTCAAATAAATAAATAAAAATATTTTTAAAAATAAAAATTTTAAAAGATTATAATAAGTGATAAAAATGGGATACCTGGGTGGTCAGGTTTGTTAAGCAGCTGCCTTCAGCCCAGGTCATGATCCCAGTGTCCTGGGATTGAGCCCTGCATTGGATTCTCTGCTCATCAGGAGCCTCCTTCTCCATCTCCCTCTGTTTGGCACTCCCCCTGCTTGTTCTCTGTCCCTCTCTCTGTGTCAAATAAATAAATATAATATTTTTAAAAAAGGAACAAGAGATAAAGGAGGACCCTATATAATCATAAAGGGACAGCCAAGCAAGCCAAACAAGAAGATAAAACAATTGTTAATATTAATGCAGCCAACATAGGAGCACCAAAAACATTAGGGAAGGAATCAATACAGTAATAGTAGGAGGCATTCATACCCCACTTGATCAATGTATAGATCATTCAAACACAAAATCAACAAAGAAACAGTGGCTTTGAATTGGACCAGAAAGATCTTACCTATATGTTCAGAACTTTCCATTCTAAAACAGTGGAATACACATTCTTTTCAAGTGCACATGAAACATTCTTCAGAATAGATTGCATATTTGGCCACAAAATAAGTCTCAGCAAATTCACAAAGATCAAAGTCATACCGTGCATCTTTTCTGACACAACACTATGAAACCAGAAATCAACAACAAGAAAAAAATCTGGAAACCACACAAATACATGGAAGTTAAATAACATGCTACTAAGCAATGAATGGGTCAACTAAGAAATCAAAGAACTTCAAAAATATATGGTGACAAATGAAAATGAAACACAAATTTCCAAAATCTTTGGGAGACAGCAAAAGCTGCTCTAAGAGGGAAGTCTATAGCAACACAGCCCTACCTTAAAAAGCAAGAAAAATTTCACATAAAAAAATTAACCTTATATGGGCACCTGGGTGGCTCTATTGGTTGAGTGTCTGCCTCCAGCTCAGGTCATGATCTCAGGATCCTGGGATGGAGCCCTGCACAGAGCTCCCTGCTCAGCAGGGAGTCTGCTTCTTCCTCTCCCTCTGCCTCTCCCTGCCCCCCTCCCCTCATGCTGTCTCTCTCTCTCTCTCAAATAAATAAATTAAATATTTTTTAAAATTAACCATACGCCTCAAGGAGATAAAAAAAAAACAAACAAAACCCCAAACCAGCAGAAGGAAGGAAATAATAAAGATTAGAGCTGAAATAAAAACTAAAGAAACAATAGAACAAGTCAGTGAAACCAGAGCTGGTTCTTGAAAAGATCACCAAAATTGATAAACCTCAAACAGACTCATTTAAAAAAAAGAGAGCGAGGACTCAAACTAAATCAGAAATACAGAGGAGAAATAACTGACACCACAGAAATACCAAGTGTTAGAATACTATGAAAAATTGTATCTCCAATAGGCTGAACAACCTAGAAGAAATGGATAAATTCCTAGAAACATATACTCTACTGAAACTGAAGCAGGAAGAAATAGAGAATTTGAACAGACTGATTACCAACAATGAAATTGGATCAGTAATCAAAAGCTCCCAACAAACAAAAGTCCAGAATTAGATGGTTTCACAGGTGAATTCTACCAAATATTCATAGAAGAGCTAATACCAATTCTTCTCAATCTATTCCAAAAAATAGAAGAGAAAGAAAAGTTTGCAAATTCATTCTATGAGGCCAACATTACCCTAATACCAAAACTAGATAAAGACAAGACCAAAAAAAGAAAACTGCAGGCCAATATCTCTAATAATCTTAGATGTAAAAATCCTCAAGAAAATATTAGCAAACCAAATTCAATGACACAGTTTAAAAATCAGTCACAATGAAGTAGTAGAATGTATTCCTTGGATGCAAGGGTGATTCAATATTCCCAGATCAATTAATGTGATATATAACATCAACAAGAGAAAGCACAAAAACCATATATTTCAATAGATGCAGCAAAAACATTTGACAGAGTACAACATCAATTCATGATGGAAACCATCAACAAAGTAGGTTTAGAGGGAACATACCTCGATATAATAAAGGCCATATATGAAAAACCCACAGCTAACATTCATTCAATGGTGAAAACTGAGAGTATTTCCCTTTGGATCAAAAAAAGACAAGGATGGGGCACCTGGGTGGCTCAGTGGGTTAAGCTGCTGCCTTCGGCTTGGGTCATGATCTCAGGGTCCTGGGATCGAGTCCCGCATTGGGCTCTCTGCTCGGCAGGGAGCCTGCTTCCCTCTCTCTCTCTCTCTGCCTGCCTCTCCATCTACTTGTGATTTCTCTCTGTCAAATAAATAAATAAAATCTTTAAAAAAAAAAAAAAAAGACAAGGATGTCCACACTCACCACTTTTATTCAACAGTACTGGAAGTCCTAGTCACAGCAATCAGAAAGAAAAAGAAGTAAAAGACATTCAAATTGGTAAGGAAAAAGTAAAACTTTCACTATTTGCAAAGGACATGATAATATATACAGAAAACCCTTAAGACTCCACCAAAAACTACTGGAACTAATAGAAGAATTCAGTAAAGTCTCAGGATGCAAAATCAATATAAAGAAATCCATTGCATTTCAAAACACTAATAATGAAGTAGCAGTAAGAGAAATTAAGAAAATAATCCCATTTCCAATTGCACCAAAAATAACAAAATACCTAAGAATAAACATAACCAAGGAGGTGAAAGACATGTACTCTGAGAACTATAAAACACCAATGAAAGAAATGAAGATGACACAAATAAATGGAAATATATTCCATGTTCATGGAATAGAAGAACAAATGTCTATAGTACGCAAAGCAATCTACATATTTAATGCAATCCTTATCAAAATACCAACAACATTTTTCACAGAATTAAAACAAATAATTCTAAAATGTGTACAGAACCACAAAAGACTCCAAATAGTCAAAGCAATCTTGAAAATAGTACAAAATGGGAAGCATCACAATCCCAGATTGCAAGATATACTACAAAGCTGTAATAATCAAAATAATATGCTAATGGCACAAAAACAGACACATAGATCAGTAGAACAGAATAGAGAACCAAGAAATAAACTCAAGATTATATGGTCAATCTTCAGCAAAGGAGGCAAAAATATGCGTGGGAAAAAGACAGTCTCTCCAACAAATGGTGTTGGGAAAACTGGACAGCTACATGCAAAAGAATAAAACTGAACTACTTTCTTAAACCATACACAATAAACTCAAAATGGATGAAGGATCTAAAGGTGAGACCTGAAACCATAAACATCCTAAAAGAGAACACAAGCAGTGATTTGTCTGGCATCAGCCATGGTAACCTTTTTCTAGATATGTCTCCTGAAGCAAGGGAAATAAAAGGAAAAATAAACAATTAAAACTACATCAAAATAAAATGCTTCTTCACACAAAGGGAACAATCAGGAAAACTAAGACAACCTACTGATTGGGAGAAGACATTTGCAAATCACAAGTCCAATAAAGGGATAGTATTAAAAATATATGAAGATCTTACACAACTCAAAACCATAAAAGCAAATAATCCAAGTTAAAAATGAAAAGGACATGAACAAATATTTCTCCAAAGATATCTAGATAGCCAACAGAAACATGAAAAGATGCTCAGTATTATCCATCATCACAAAAATGCAAATCAAAACCACAATGAGGTATTACCTCACACCTATCAGAATGGTGAAAATCAAAAACACAAGAAACAACAAGTGTTGTGAGGATGTGGAGAGAAAGGAACCCTCTTGCACTTTTGGTAAGAATGCAAACTGATGCAGCCATTGTGGAAAACAATATGGAAGTTCCTCAAAAAGTTGAAAATAGAACTACCCTACCATCCAGTAATCACACTACTAATTATTTACAAAAAAAAAAAAATTTTCAAAGGAATACATGCACCCCTATGTTTATTGCAGCATTATTTACAATAGCCAAATCATGGGAATAGCCCAACTGTCTGTTGATAGATCCATGGATAAAGAATTTATAGTGTATATATAAATATAATGTGTGTATATATATACACACATATATAGGTATACACTCACACACATATATGTGATGAATATTATTCAGCCATAAAAAAGAATGAAATCTTGTCATTTGCAACAACATGGATGGATCTAGAAAGTATAATGCTAAGCCAAAATAAGTCAGTCAGAATGACAAATACCAAAGATTTCACTCATATGTGGGATTTAAGGAATAAAACAAAGGGAAAAAAGAGAGAGAGAAACCAAAAAACAGATTCTTTTTTTTTTTTAAGATTTATTTATTTAAGGGGCACCTGGGTGGCTCAGTGGGTTAAGCCTCTGCTTTCGGCTCAGGTCATGATCTCAGGGTCCTGGGATCGAGCCCCACCCACCAGGCTCTCTGCTCAGCAGGGCGCCTGCTTCCCCCCTCTGCCTGCCCCTCTGCCAACTTGTGATTGCTCTGTCGAATAAATAAATAAAATATTTTTTTTAATTTATTTATTTAAGGTGTCTGGGTGGCTCTGATGGTTAAGCATCTGCCTTCAGCTCAGGTTGTGATCTCCAGGTCCTGGCATTGAGTCCCGTATCAGGCTCCCTACTCAGCAGGGAGTCTCCTTCTACCTCTGTCTCTCCCCACTGTTTGTGCTTTCTCTCTCTCAAATAATAAATAAAATCTTTTTTTTTAATTTATTTATTTATTTATTTTAGGAAGAGAGCACTTGAGCAAGTGCTCAGAGGAAAGGAGCAGAAGGAGAGAGAGAGCTCTGAGCCCAATTCAGGGCTCAATCTCATGATCTTGAGATCACAATCTTGAAATCATGACTGGATCCAAAACCAAGACTCAGTTGCTCAAGCGACTGCACCACCCAGGTGTCACCAGGCTCTTAACCATAGAGAACAAACTGATAGTTACCAGAAGGGTGTTGGGGGAATAGATGGGTGAAATAGGTAAAGGGTATCAAAGAATGTACTTGCCCTGATAAGCACTGGGTGATGTATAGAATTGTTGAATCACTGTATTCTACATCTGCAACTAATATAACACTGTATGTTAACTATACTGGAATTAAAATAGAAATAAAAAGAGAATAAAATTTTGCCATTTGCAACAACATGGACATATCTAAAGAGTATATTGCAAAATGAAATATATCAGTCAGGAAAAGATGAGTATCATATGATTTCACTTACATATGCAATTTGGGAAACAAAACAAATGAACAAAGAAAAACAAGAAACAAATAGAAAACAGACTCTTAAATATATAAGAGAACAAACTGGTAGTTACCAGAGGGGAGGTGGGTGGGGGAAGGGTGAAATAGGTAAAGGGAATTAGGAGCACACTTATCAGGATGAGCACTGAGTAATGTATACAATTGCTATATTGTACATGTGAAACTAATATAACACTGTATATTAAATATGCTGGAATTAAAATTTTTTAAATCTTTTAAAATAAAAAATGATACATAATATTAAATATTAAGAGTATATGTTATAATTTTAGATGTAACTCATATTCTTAACACTGTAAGAAAAAAAGCCTTGTTTTTAAATATAGTCACAAATTGTTATGTTGTGGGTAATTCATGAAATGTTTGTACCCTAGGTAGAATAATCCGTTGTTTTCTGATTCTAATGTTCATTTTGCCCAGCATGTCTGAATGATAAATATAGCTCCTTTTCTCTCTGTGTTGGAAAAAAATCAATCACATATCTATATTTCACATATTCACAATAGCCAAGATATTAAAACAACCTAAGTGTCCAGCAACAGATGCCTGGATAATGAAGATTTTGTATTTATATATACAAGGGAATATTATTCAGCCATGTGAAAGAAGGAAACCCTGTCATTTGTGACAACATGGATAGATCTTAAGGGTATCATGCTAACTGATATAAGCCAAACAGAGAAAGACAAATACTGTATGGTATCACTTACATGTGGAATCTAAAACAAAGGTTGGGGGGTGATGTACCTGGATGGCTCAGAGGGTTAAGCATTTGCCTTCAGCTCAGGTCATGATCTCAGGGTCCTAGAATGGAACCACATCAGGTTTCCTCCTCAGTGAGAAGCCAGCTTCTCCCTATCCCTCTGATATTCCCCCTGCTTCTCTTTCTCTCTTTTGCTATGTTAAATAAATAAATAAAATCTTTAAAATAAATAAATTAAATTTAAAAATCCAAGTCACAGGGTGCCTGGGTGGCTCAGTGGGTTAAGCCTCTGCCTTCGGCTCAGGTCATGATCTCAGGGTCCTGGGATCAAGTCCCACATCAGGCTCTCTGCTCAGCGAAGAGCCTGCTTCCTCCTCTCTCTCTCTCTCTCTGCCTGCATCTCTGCCTAATTGTGATCTCTCTCTGTTGAATGGATGAGTAAAATCTTTAAAAAAAAAAAAATCCAACTCACAGAAACAGAGGTGAAGGGTGCAATAAATAGGGAGAGTTTGGGGAATGGGTTGTAGGGTTATGGACATTGGGGAGGGTATGTGCTATAGTGAGTGCTGTGAAATGTGTAAACCTGGTGATTCACAGACCTGTACCCCTGGGGCTAATAATACATTATATGTTTATAAAAAATTTTTTTAAACTATTAAAAAATAAAATAAATTTAAAAATAGGGAGAATTTGGTAATATGATACAAACTTCTCATAGTAAGTTTTAAAAAAAAAAAAAGCCTGAGGGTTTAATGTATAAGTTGATGACTATAGTTGATAACACTGTATTATATAATTGAAATTTAATAATTAATGTACATGTTTGTATATGTATGTGGTGATGGATGTGTTAATTAGATGGGAGTAATCCTTTCACACTCTATATGTATATCAAATTATCTTGCTGTACACTTCAAATATCTTACAGTTTTATTTGTTAATTATACCTCAATAAAGCTGAAAAAAAAGAAATGCCATAGTTATGAATTGGAAGACTCAACAAAGTAAAGATGTCAATTCTCCCCAAGTTGTATACAAGTTAATGCAATTACTTTCATAATCCTAACAAGATTTTGAGATTAAGATAGAAAAAGACAAGTTTATTCTAAAATTTTTATGGAAGAGGGGCGCCTGGGTGGCTCAGTGGGTTAAGCCTCTGCCTTCGGCTCAGGTCATGATCTCAGGGTTCTGGGATCGAGCCTCACATTGGGCTCTCTGCTCAGTGGGGAGCCTGATTCCCTCTCTCTCTACCTGCCTCTCTGCCTACCTGTGATCTCTCTCTCTGTCAAATAAATTAAAAATAAATAAATAAATAATAATAATAATAATAAAATAAAATACATATGGAAGAACACAGGCCCTAAAATAGTTTCTTTAAAATCTTAGCAAGGGGGGGGCGCCTGGGTGGCTCACTGGGTTAAGGCCTCTGCCTTTGGTTCGGGTCATGGTCCCGGTGTCCTGGGATCGAGCCCCACATTGGGCTCTCTGCTCAGCTCTCTGCTCCTCTCTCTCTCTCTGCCTGCCTCTCTGCCTACTTGTGATCTCTGTCAAATAAATAAATAAAATCTTTTAAAATAAATAAATAAATAAGTAAAATCTTAACAAGGGGCACCTGGGTGGTTCAGTCTGTTGAACATCAAACTCTTCCTTTCCGTTCCAGTTATGATTTTAGGATGCTGAGATTGAGCCCTACTTCGGGCTCCACACTCAGTGGAGAGTCTGCTTGAGATTCTTTCCCTATGCCCCTCCCCTGGTACTCACTCTCTCTCTCTCTCTCACAAGTAAGTAAATAATTTTCTTTAATCTTGGAAAAGAAGAATATCATGGGAGAAACTATCCTACCCAATATTAAGACTAACTATATAGCTACTATAATCAAAACAATATGGTATTAGCTGAGGAACAGTACATAGATCAATGAAACAGAATAAAGAACTCAGAAAGACCCAAACAAATATACCCAACTGATATCTTTTTATATTTCTTTGGCATTCTAACTATGGACAAGGTACATATAATGTGTTCTTTTTAAATTTTTTCTGAAGTACAATTCATACATCTTAAAATTTATCTTTACATAGTGTGCAAGTCAGTGATTTCTACTGTTTTCAAAAGTTATGTAACCATCACCACTATCTAATTCCAGAATATTTTCATCACCCCAAAAATAAACTCCATAGCCTCCCCAACCCCTCCTACCCCCAGCCTGGAAACCACTAATCTATAGTCTGTCTCTGTGGATTTGTGTATTCTGAACTTTTCATATAAATGGAATCACACAATATGTGACCTTTTGTTTCTGGCTTCTTTGACTTAGCCTACTGCTTCCAAGATTCATCCATGCTGTACTATGTATCTGTGCTTCATTCCTTTTTATTGCTAAATGATAAACCATTGTATAGATATTTTATTTATCCACTACTTAGTTGATAGACATTTGAATTGTTTCTACTTTTTTGCTATTATGAAAAATGCTGCTCCAAACATTCATGTATGAATTTTTTGTGGACATGTGTTTTCAGTTGTTTTGAATAGATAACATAGAATGAAATTGCTGGGTCATGTGTTAACTCTATGCTTGACTCTTTCACGGACCGCCAAACTATTTTCCAAAGGAGCTATACCATTTTGCATTCCCACCAGCAATGTTTATGAGGGTTCCAATTTCTCCACATGCTCTTCAACACTAGTCCATTTTTTTAAATTATAGCCATCCCAGTGAGTGAAGTGGTGTCTCTTTGCGTTTGGAATTTACCATTCCCTAATGACTGATAATGCTGAAGATTTTTTCATGTGCTTTCTGGGCATTTGTGTATCTTCTTTGGAGAAATGTCTATTCAAGTCCTTTCCCATTTATTTCAGAAGTAGAATAACCCACACTTGAAGACCAATTAATGTCAGAAGAAAAGAAAAAAAGGAAGGGATTTAAGATGTATATCCTATTTGTTTGAGTAATATGAAATTGCCATTTTTGTAAGTCAAAAATTATTGAAATTCACCAATTTAAAAGTTACAAATGAGAAACTCAGCAAACAGTTATTTTATAAAAACAAAATATGGCAACCAGATGAAAGAGCTTATTCTGGAGTGAAGATAATGATTTTTATTAAACAAAAGAAGTGAAGGATTAATTTCCTATTTTCAAAAGACAGCCTTATAGAGATACTTTGTCAAATGTAAGACGGAGTGTTCTCTAGCTCCTTTCTTTTAAATCATAGATGGCCTCAATAAAGAGCAAAGGATAAACTTCAAACCCAAGAATACAGTCTTTCAGAACCCAAAGACCTGTATTCGGTGATTGCCTTTGTTCTCCTTCCTCCTGGACAAAAAGTTAAACTCCATTCCTCATCAACCCTTGCAGTTAGGTGGCTGACACTGGAATGCAGGTCAAAGTTAAAGTCATTACTGGACATGACCCATGAGACCTCCATGGGTAGCCTTTATTACCATCCCAGCTCCCAAAACAATGCGCAGACTCCATAAGAAGACACCAAGACAGAAGGGGCATGTATTCCTTAGTGACCACAGTGAAGGCTCCTCATCAACCAGGAACATCCATATTTCTTGAACAAGAAATAAATATTTATTAGGAAAAGCCATTAAAAATTTTTAGGTTAGTTTTTTATCGCAGATGGTCTACTCTAGCTAATAAAAGCTCTTTTATTTAAAAGATTTTATTTATTTATTTGACAGACAAGGGATCACAAGTAGGCAGAGAGGCAGGAAGAGAGAGGGAGGGGGATACAGGCTCCCTGCCCAGCAGAGAGCCCAATAGGATAAATACCCAGAAGCAGGATTGCTACATGATATGGTAGTTCTATTTTTAATTCTTTGAGCAACCGTTTTTCATTGCAGATGGACCATTTTGCATCCCTACCAACAGTGTTCAAGAAATCTGAATTTTCCATAATCTTTCCAACACTTCTCTTTTGATTTTTATATAATAGCCACCCAAACAGTTGTAAGGTGATAGATAGCTCATGGTTTTGATTTGCATTTCCCTGATGGTTAGTAATATTGAGCATCTTTTCATTTACTTGTTGGCCATTTGTCTGTCTTCTTTGGAGAAATATCTGCTTAAATTTTTGGCCTATTTTTAATGTTTTACTATTAAGTTGTATCAGTTCCTTATATATTTTGGAAATGAACCCCTTATAAGATATGGTTTGCAAGTATTTTCTCCCATTCCATAAGTTGTCTTTTCATTCCTGTGATTGTCTTTTTTTGTTGTTTTCGCTCTCTAGTTTGATATAGCATTACTTGTCTATTTTTGCTTTTACCTGTGTTTTTGGTATCTTATCCATGAAAATAATTGTGATGATTAGAGTCATGAAGATGTCCCCTATGTTTTCTTCTAGGAGTTATACAGTTTCAGGTTTTACATTTATATCTTTAATCCATTTTGAGTTGATTTTTGTGTAAGGTGTTAAGAGTCCAGTTTCATTCTTTTGCATGTGGATATACGATTTTCCCAGAACCATTCATCCAAGAGACTATCTTTTACCCATTGCATATTCTTAGCACCCTTGTCAGACATCAGTAAACCATATAAACATTGATTTATTTCTGAGATATCTATCCTGTTTCTCTGGTCTACGTATCTGTCTTTAGGTCATTACCATTTTATCTTATTTACTATAACATACATTGAAATCAGGAAATGTGATACCTTCAAGGGACGCCTGGGTGGCTCAGTTGGTAGGAAGTGTGATACCTTCAGCTTTGCACTTCTTTTTCAGGACAGATTTGGCTATTTAGAGTCTTCTGTGGTTCCATATGATTTCTAGAATTGCTTTTTGTCTTTCTGAAAAGAAATGCCATTGCGGTTTTGATAGGGATGCATTAAATCACAGATTGCTTTGAGTAATATGGATGTTTTAAGACTATTAAGTCTTCAAAAAAGAAAAAGAATATTAAGTCTTCCTATCCATGAACATAGGATGTCTTTGCATTTATTTGTGTCTTTAATTTCTTTCATCAGTATTTTGTAGTTTTCAGTATATAATTCCTTCATTTCTTTGGCTTAGTTTATTCCTAAGTATTTTATTCTTTTGATGCTATTCTAAATCAGATTGTTTTACTAATCTCAGTCCTTTTCCATTGATTTGTTTTTAGTGTATAGAGACATAGGTGATTTTTATATGTTGACTTTACATTCTGCAACTTTACTGAATGTATTTATTAGTTTTAACAGGTTTCATTTGGTGGAGTCTCCAGGGTTTTCTGCATATAAGATCATATCATCTGCAAACCAGGACAATATTACTTCTTCCATTCCAGTTTGGATGCCTTTTATTTCTTTGTCTAGCCTGATTGTTCTGGCTAGGACTTCCAGTACTATGTATATTGAATAGAAGTGGTGAGAGTGCACATCCTTTTCCTACTCTTGATCTTACTGGAAAATTTTTCAATTTTTCACCTTTGAGTATGATGTTAGCTATTGGCTTTTTATAAATAACCCATATTTTGTTAAGACAATTCCCTCTACTCCTAGTTTGTTGAGAGTTTTTATCATAAAAGGGTGTTGAATATTATCAAATGCTTTTTCCATATCGATTGAAATGGTCATGTGATTTTTATCCTTTATTCTGTTAATGCGATGTATCTCATTAATTGAGTTTCATATGTTGAACCATCCTTGCATTCCAGGGCTAAATCCCTTTTGGCCATGATATATGATCCTTTTAATATGCCATTGAATTCAGGTTGTTAGTATTTTGTTGAAGATTTTTACATCTACATTTAAAAGATGTCTAGTCACCAAATATCATATGTGAGTAAAAGGTTCCTCCCATATTTCCTACAGGCAATTATTGGATACTAGCTGGGTATCCTACAATTCAAATCAATTCTAATATATACCCAAAGATACTGTTAGATCCCACAGGTGTTTAGGCCTAAAAAGCTGTCCCCTCCAACTTCAGATGCCAGTCATAAGTTACCTGTACTTCTGACCAACAGATTATAAATCTGCAGTTCCCATAACCCTCTCCTTTGGTAAGATTAATTTGCTAGAGTGGTTCACAGAACTCAAAGAAACATATTACTGTCTATGTCAGCAGTTTATTAGAAAAGGATACAACTCAGGAGCCGATGAGAGAGATGCATAGATCAAGGTATGGAGAAACAGTGTGGAGTTTCCATATCACTCCCCTTGAACCTCCATGTGTTCACCATCCCAGGACTTCTCCTAACCCTCTTTTTGGAGGCTTATGGAGGCTTATTATGGCATAATTCATTAACTCATTGGTCATGGTCATTGGTTCAGCCTCCAGCCCCTTACCCTCACTGGAGGATAGGGCACTATAGGAACTAAAAGTCCCAACCCTCTAATCATCTAGTTAATTCTCCATCCTTAATAAGGATAAGCAAGCCCCCATCCTTAGATGAGATCTGCAAGTCAACCTCATTAACATAACAAAAGATACGTGTACAATTCTCATCACTTAGGAATTCCAAGGGTTTCTGGAACTCTGTGTTAGGAATGGGGACTAAGACTAAATATATGTTTCTTATTATAAATCCCAATATCACAAAGTCCATCAGAGATATTTGGCCTATAGTCTTCTTTCTTTTGGGCTTTTTGTGTTTTGTTTCGTTTTTTAAGATTTTATTTATTTATTTGACAGAGAGAGAAAGCAAGAGAGAGAACACAAGCAGGGTAAGTGGGAGAGGGAGAAGCAGTCTTCACACAGAGCAGGGAGCCTTATGCAGGGCTCGATCCCACTAGGATCATGACCCAAGCCAAAGGCAGACGCCCAACAACTGAGCCACCCAGGCACTACTTCTTTGGGGTTTTTGTCTGATTTTTATATAGGGGTAATGTTAGTCTTGTAAAATGAGTTTGGAAGTATTCCTTTGGAAGAGTTTGAGAAAAATTGACATTCAAAAGTTCCATTTTTCAAAAAAAAAGACTGTCTCTTCAACAAATCGTATTAGGAAAATTGGACAGCCACATGCAGAATGAAACTGGACCATTTCCTTACACCACACATGAAAATAGACTAAAAATGGGTGAAGGACCTCAGTGTAAGAAAGGAATCCATCAAAATCCTTGAGGAGAACATAAGCAGCAACCTCTTTGACCTCAGCTGCAGCAACTTCTTCCTAGAAACATCACCAAAGACAAGGGAAGCAAGGGCAAAAATGAACTATTGGGACTTCATCAAGATCAAAAGCTTTTGGGCGCCTGGGTGGCTCAGTGGGTGAAGCCGCTGCCTTCAGCTCAGGTCATGATCTCAGGGTCCTGGGATCGAGTCCTGCATCGGGCTCTCTGCTCGGCAGAGAGCCTGCTTCCCTCTCTCTCTCTCTGCCTGCCTCTCCATCTACTTGTGATTTCTCTCTGTCAAATAAATAAATAAAATCTTTAAAAAAAAAAAAAAGATCAAAAGCTTTTGCACAGCAAAGGAAACAGTTAACAAAACCAAAAGACAACTGACAGAATGGGAGAAGATATTTGCAAACAACATATCAGATAAGGGGCTAGAATCCAAAATCTGCAAAGAACTTATCAAACTGAACACCCAAAGGACAAATAATCCAATCAAGAAATGGGCAGAAGACATGAACAGACATTTCTGCAAAGAAGACATCCAAATGGCCAACAGACACATGAAAAAGTGCTCCACATCACTCAGCATCAGGGAAATACAAATCAAAACCACAATGAGATACCACCTCACACCAGTCAGAATGGCTAAAATTAACAAGTCAGGAAATGACAGATGCTGGCGAGAATGAGGAGAAAGGGGAACCCTCCTACACTCTTGGTAGAAATGCAAGCTGGTGCAACCACTCTGGAAAACAGTATGGAGGTTCCTCAAAAAGTTGAAAATAGAGCTACCCTAAACCCAGCAATCGCACTATTTACCCTAAAGATACAAACGTAGTGATCCAAAGGGGCATGTGCACCCAAATGTTTATAGCAGCAATGTCCACAATAGCCGAATTATGCAAAGAACCTAGATGTCCATCAACAGATGAGTGGAAAAAGAAGATTTGGTATATATATATATATATATATATATATATATTTTTTTTTTTTTTACCAAATATATATATATATTCCATTATATATATATATATATAATGGAATACTATGTAGCCATCAAAAGAAATGAAATCTTGCCATTTGGGATGACGTGGATGGAACTAGAGGGTATTACGCTTAGCAAAATAAGTCAATCAGAGAAAGACAATTATATGATCTCCCTGATAGGAGGAATTTGAGAGGCAATGTAGGGGGTTTGGGGGGGTAGGAAAGGAATAAATGAAACTAGATGGGATCGGGAGGGAGACAAACCTGAGAGACTCTTAATCTCACAAAAGAAACTGAGGGTTGCTGAGGGAAGGGGGTAGGGAGAGGGTGGTTGGGTTATGGACATTGGGGAAGGTATGTGCTATGGTGAGTGCTGTGAAGTTTGTAAACCTGGCCATTCACAGACCTGTACCCCTGGGGCTAATAATACATTATATGTTAATTTAAAAATTTTTTAATAAATTTTTTTTAATTAGATAGACAGGGATCACAAGTAGTCAGAGAGGCAGGCAGAGAGAGAGGAGGAAGCAGGCTCCCCACCAAGCAGAGAGCCCGATGCTGGGCTTGATCCCAGGACCCTGAGACCATGACCTGAGCCGAAGGCAGAGGCTTTAACCCACTGAGCCACCCAGGTGCCCCTTAAATAAACTTTTTCAAAAGTTCCATTTTTCTTCCTCTCCATAGCCATGACCTTAGTTCAAACCATCATCTCACCTGAAGCTGCAGCATCTTCAACTTCCACTTCTAATTTCAACCTCTATTATTCATTGCCCATACAGCAGCCACAGGAATTTTTTAAAACATGAATTAGATCAGGTCACTCTATTATAATAAACTCTTTGATTACTTCCAGTTGCATTTGGAATATGATGCAGATGTCTTTAACATTTGACCCCAAAGGCCTTTTGTAGTCCAGTCTGTGACCAAGTCTCCAATCTTGTCTGGTGCCACTGTAGCACTCAACTACTATTCTTTAACTATCAAATTAGTCCATCTTAGCAACATATATTTCAACTTTGTTGGAGTCAGCAAAGGGAAGGTGGCATACCATCTATATCAGCAAACAAAATAAATTATTATCCTGATACTATCTCTGTCCTTTTTCTTTCACATTTAACATTTCCATTGCCTTATTTGTACCTCTCAAATAAAATTTTAAAAAAATAAATAAATAGAGGCACCTGGGTAGCTCAGTTGGTTAAGCATCCAACTCTTAATTTCAGCTCAGGTTGTATTCTCAGGGTTGTTAGATCAAGCCCTACATTGGGCTTCACATTCATCAGAGAGTCCGCTTCTCTCTCTCTCTCTCTCCCTCTGCCCCCTCACACTCTGCCCCTCTGTCAAATAAATCTTTTTTTAAAAAATGAATAAATAGAAATAATTTTTAAAAGTTTAAATTTGAAACAAGTAGGAAAATATTATTGTTCTTCTTTGACCTCAACTTAAATGTGAAATAAATGTTTATGAACTTCAGTCTATAATTCATCCTCCAGAGTAATATTAAGGCAACATCAAATATGCACCCCATATTTCAAAAAGTCTTAAGAACTAGAATGTTACATCTCTAACATTTATACTTAAAGAATCATGTTTTAAACATCTGCATCATTTTCTGTCTCTGAAAATTATGATATGATTCCAACTCAGATTATCTCTATAGAGCAAAATGGCATTTGTATTGTCACTATGACAAAAAGAAAAAAGTCTTGAAGTATATAGTGTTAATAAGGGATTATCACTAATTTTCTAATGTCAAAAATCTAGTTAGGGGTCTTTGATATTTCTTTTCTTTTTTCTTTCTTTTTTTTTTAAGATTTTATTTATTTATTTGACAGAGAGAGATCACAAGCAGGCAGAGAGGCAGGCAGAGAGAGAGGAGGAAGCAGGCTCCCTGCTGAGCAGAGAGCCCGATGCCGGGCTCGATCCCAGGACCCCAAGATCATGACCTGAGCCGAAGGCAGCGGCTTAACCACTGAGCCACCCAGGCGCCCCTATATTTCTTTTCTTTTTAAAGATTTTATGGATTTATTTATTTGAGAGAGAATGAGGGAGAGAGAGAGAAGTGGGAAGGACAGAGGGAGGAGCAGACTCTCCACTGAGCAGGGAGCCCGATGTGAAGCTTGATCCTAGGAACTCCAGAATCACGACCCAAGCTGAAGGCATATGCTTAACCGACTGAGCCACCCAGGCATCCCAGCATCTCTGATATTTCAAAACAAAACTAAAAACTCAGAAAAACATGGAATATCTTTATCAATATGGTTCAAGATTTATTTTTATCTGAATGAGAAAATTTTTAAAAGAGAGTTTTTCATTATATGTACTCACTTGTTAGTAATCACAGATTTTCCTAAGAATGAGGAGAAAATATGTTAATTTAAAAAAAAAGAATGAGGAGACTTAAATTACCTAGGGGAGCTGAAAATACTGGTTATGCATGCCTACTTAAGGTCAACACAAAGAGTACTAAACAATGCTTTCCCATTGCTTCTATTTTTTTTTAAAGATTTTATTTATTTATATGACAGACCGAGATCACAAGTAGGCAGAGAGGCAGGTGGAGGGGGGAAGCAGGCTCCCTGCTGAGCGGAGAGCCCGATGGGATGCAGGCTTGATGTGGCTCTATCCCAGGACCCTGAGATCATGACCTGAGCCAAAGGCAGAGGCTTAATGCACTGAGCCACCCAAGAACCCCTCCCATTGCTTTTAGAGATGAATTCTTTACCCACACTAATTCATATCCAAATTTTTTTATAAAATGGAGATGCTCCAGTTTGAGTAGGGTTAAAAACCCATAGATCTACTTGCAGAGCCTCTCCTTTATGCCAGTTTTCCTAAGAAGAACCTAGAGTTTATAAGATTTCAGCTTTAAACCCTCAGAAGTTGCTGGAATTTTACTTTTAGCCCTATTGAAAATGATGGATTTTATACCACAAATTTAAGAAGCATGTAGTTTGATTTTATTTCTGACTTGAAGTGTTATTTCTATTTCTATTCCTATTTCAAATTGCCTATTGCTTTTTCTCTCATGTTTCGCTCTGTATTTATTCTGCTTCCAAACACTACACTTGCAGTCACTATGAGTTTTGAACTTTTTAAAAGCAAAGGGGAAGGAACATATATTTTAAGGAATAGATTCAGTATTCTCAATATATCAATAGTTTTTTTTAGGATCATTAGGTCAAGTGAGCCACAGGACACTAGCCATTGTGGGGCACCTGGGAGGCTCAGACAGTTAAGCATCTGCCTTTGATTCAGGTCATGATCTCAGGTCCTGGGATCCAGACCTGTGTTAAGCTCCCTGTTCAGTGGGGAGCCTACTTCCCCCTCTGCCTCTGCTCCTGCCCCAGCTTGTGCTCTCTCTCTCTCTCAAATAAATAAAATCTTAAAAAAAAAAAAATAGACATGGGCTCGGTAATACCAAGAAAAGTCAGTAGTTTTAAGCCAAATGCTCCTGTGCTGAAGTAGAAACAATAACAGAAAAGGCATGTGGACACAGACTTCTACAGATCTAGGGATTTTGCTATTTGTATCAATAAATCTGAATGGAAGTGGGTATATCACAACAGAAAAAAGGAGAAAAAGGAGACAGGTATATCACAACAGAAAAAAGGGGACAGGAATAGATAAATCAAACTTAAGCACAAGAGAAATTCTTAATTGCATGCCTTGTAGACAATGTCATTTAGGACAGCTTCTCACTAACCAATGTTTCATTCTTTTCAGTAGATGCATAAGTCTCCATCCTTTTAAGCCCCACCTGAATGCAGGCCTTCTTCCGGGACCAGTACATGTCAACCTGGGTAAGCAGACATTTTGTGTAGCATGGGTATAAGAAAGTATTGCTCAATCCAAGTAAACCAAGTACCCCCTAAATGAACAAAGATCTTGCTATGTCTCCTTCACTATTCTGATGTAAAATTAATTAATATAATTTACTCATCTACATATTTCATAAGGCTTCAATAGTAATGTAAAGAAATAAAAATAAGACAATTTGCCATTTAAGAATATATATTTTAAAATGTGGGGCTCCGGGGTGGCTCAGTGGGTTAAGTGTCTGCCTTCAGCTCAGGTCGTGATCCCAGGGTCCTGGAATCAAGCCCCCCAGTCAGGCTTCCTGCTCAGCAGGGAGTCTGCTTCTCCCTTTCCCTCTGCACTACCCCCCTTGCTCTCTCAAATAAATAAATAAAAACTTTTTAAATGAATATATATTTCAAAAACATAAATGCTCAGGGACACCTGAGTGGCTTAGTTAAGCATCTGACTCTTGATTTTGGCTCAGGTCATTATCTTAGGGTTGTGAGTTTGAGCCCTGCAGCAAATTCCACACTTCCAGGTGGAAAAGAAAGATTCTCTTTCTCCCTCTACCTCTGCCCCTCCCTCCCCGTCCCCTCTATATAATGAAATAAATGAAAATAAATCAATAAAAATAATGTAAATGCTCAGAGATGAGTTCCTTGAAGACTAATGAAATAATTGGAAACTTAAACTATCAATAATGAATAAGTCTGAGTTAAGAAATATAAGAAAGCCATTTCATATGAGAAAGAGACAATAATAATAAGAGAAAACATATGAATAGGAAAACATAGAATAAATACTAGTCTTAGGAAAAGTAATAAGAAATCAAAAACAGGGGCGCCTGGGTGGCTCAGTCTGTTAAAAATCTGCCTTCGGCTCAGGTCATGATCTTGGGGTTATGGGATCGAGTCCCGCATCTGGTTCCTTGCTCAGTGGGGAGCCTGCTTCTCCCTCTCTTCCCCGCTTATGCTCTGTGTCACTACCTCTGTCTCTCTCTCTCTCTCTCTCTCTCTCTCAAATAAATAAAATTATAAAAAAGAGGGGCACCTGGGTGGCTCAGTGGGTCAAGCCTCTGCCTTCAGCTCGGGTCATGATCTCAGGGTCCTGAGATGGAGCCCCGCATCGGGCTCTCTGCTCGGCAGGGAGACTGCTTCCTCCTCTCTCTCTCTCTCTCTCTCTCTGCCTGCTTCTCTCCCTACTTGTGATCTCTCTCTGTCCAATAAATAAATATTTTTAAAAATATATTTTAAAAAATTATAAAAAAGAAATTAAAACATATTTGCATAGCAATAGGACAAAAAGGGAAATAAGCAATATTATCATAGTGAAGAAAATAAGGAAGTATATTTTTGATTGACAAATAATAATAATTCATGCCAGGATTATCAGATTTTAGAACTTACTTTCTAAATCTCTGTAGGTTGTATCACTTAGAAATACATTCAGCTGCTATTAACACATCTGAAATAACCTTGACTTAAATACAATAAAGGCCTATTTCTCTCATGAAAGAAATCCAGAGATACAGAGTTAAGGGCTGGAATGATGACCCCATGATCCTCAGGAACCAGGATCCTTCTACCTTTTTGCCAGAGCATCTTTAACACATAGCTCTTACCCTCAAAAATGCCTCATAGTTTCAAGATGATCACTGCAGCTCCAACCATCAAGTCTGTGATCCAGACATCAGGAAAAAGACACAAAATCAAACGTCAAACATCCCAGCTGATTCAGCTTCCTTTAAAGTACTTTTCTGAAAGTCTTACCATAAGACACCTCCCCCACTTAGCTCTTCCTTAACTGCAAGAGAGATCTGAAGGTACAGTTGAATATAGGGGTACATTGTTATACCCGAAGTTATAGGAATTTCATTACTAAAGAAGAGGAGGGAGGCTCCTGGGAGGCTCAGTTAGTTAAGCATCTGCCTTCAGCTCAGGTCATGATCCCAGGGTCCTGGGATCAAGCCTGGCTTCAGGCTCCCTGCTGAGGGTGGGGGTCTGCTCCTTTCTTTCCTTCTGCCCCATCCCTCTGTTCATGAACTAACTCTCTCTCTCTCTCTCTCTCTCTCACTTATTCTCCCTTTAATAAATAAATAAAATCTTAAAAAGTAAAAAAATAAAGAGGAAGAACTTTGGGACGAAGACTAAAGGGATGTCTAAAGAGGAAGTTTAGGAAATTTAAGATGTGAAATGCTGTTTAAAAAAAGGTCAGTGCAGGTTTTAAGACGCTTCCAAGAAGACAGATAATGAAGATCCACTTTATTCCTCAAAGGTTTTTTGAGTTGCTTTGTGTTTTATTTGAATATGACCAGCTCCATGGCCAGTGAAGACAAGCTTCCAGTTCAGGAACAATGGTTATCCCCCCCAAAACATGCAAATCAAGTTCAACAGAAAACAAGATTCAAAGGTAAAGCTATGGGGTACTTACAATATTACTTACAAAATTAACCAAAAGTAATAGGAAATAGAAAAATAGTTACATTTACACTCCTCAGATAAATTTGATACTATGATTTCTCTGTGTTAAAAGAAATGGAAATTTGGGAAATTATTTAATGAATTCAGGCTTTATACACACTTTATATGAGTATTAATTTTGTCTTGGTTTGCTGTTTTTGTCATTTTCTTTAAAGATTTTTTTACTTATTTATTTGACAGACAGAGATCACAAGTAGGCAGAGAGGAGGGCAGAGAGAGGAGAAAGCAGGCTCCCTGCTGAGCAGAGAGCCCATATAGGGCTTAATCCCAGGACCCTGGGATCATGACCTGAGCTGAAAGCAGAGGATTTCACCCACTGAGCCACCCAGGTGCCCCTGTTTTTGTCATTTTTATATTGGCCTTCCTGTCCCCAGTCTCCTCTTTCTGCCACCAGTTATTTTCCTAAGCAATAAATCGGATCATCTCATTTGCCTGCATAAAAATTTCATTTGGTTCCCTGTTGAGTAAATTATAAAATCCAAGACCTACTTGGCAACAGGGCCCCTCACAGGCCCCTACTGTCTTTCTTCTTGAGCTGTGTACCATTATGCCTACCAGGCTGAGCATTTGGACTGTGCAACCTTAGCACAAATTATTTCTCTTTGCCTCTGTGTCCCCTACATCCTCATCTTCACCTGCTCAACTCCATCTCCTCTTGAGTTTGAGAGTTTGCCTCCTTGGGTAAAGCCTTCAGTGACAAAACTCCCTGCCCCAAGCAACTACCCATCCTCTCTACTCTCACTGCTTTCTTCAGATCTCTAAAATAGCATCTAGATATCACAACAACCACTTTGTTTCCTCTTGACTCCTGTTCCCAGCAAGGTGCCTGGCACACAGTGGGCAGTGGATGGCTGAGCAAACACTACATTTTTGAAACTGCCAGTCACTTTCTACCCTATTTCTAAGAGTTTCACACACAATTCATTGTAGCTTTCTTCCAGCAGGCCCAGTGCCATGACTCAGGAGACCTAAGAAGTGGATAATGAGAGTACTCTAAGCCCATACCAAGCACTCCCCTAGAAGGAATGATGTCCTCAAGAACTAACACTCTTGGACACACCTCTGGGAACCACTGGTCAAAAACATTTCCCATGGGTACCTCAAAATAAAATAAAATAAAATTGTTAAATGGGGAGGAGGGTCTGGGTGGCTCAGTAGTTAGGCATCTGCCTTGGGCTCAGGTCATGATCTCAGGATTCTGGCATTGAGCCTGTGGCAGGCTCTTTGCTCAATGGGACTCTGCTTCTGGCTCTCTCTCTCTCTGCTCCCCCACCCCAACTCTCTCTCTTTCACTCTCTCAAATAAATAAATAAAATCTTCAAAAAATAATAATAAAATGTTGGGGAAGTGGGGGTAGACATGCAGAAACATTTCCCTTTCTATTTTATGGAGCTTCACACAGTGGAAAGAAAAAATGAGAAAGGAAGACCCAGAGAGCAAGGGAGTGGAAAAGAAGCACAAAGGGGAAAGAGTGAGTTAGCTAATGTCAGACTGCTATGTTGTCTGGGTTATACTTTGTACTACCCTGGTACTTAGGGAGTCATCTTCAGCCAGCCTGTGTCCTTTTAGATTGATCTTTCTAAGCCTAACCAAAAATAAAAAGGAAAATTTGGTTTGTACAAAAAGCCAAAATGATGTGATTTTACTAGGATATTTACTTTATCAAAATAAATACCTATAATAATAATAATAATAATAATAATAATAATAATAAATGTCTATATTACAATAGGTAGTATTTATTTTGTGCTAGCAAATAACAGTTCAGGGTTTCTATTGTCTCTGCCACCAGCAACATTTAACAAGCCAATTCCATTTTCTCCTCAGACTCTTTGAGAAATATTATCAGAATAAGATGGCTTATCTTTCTAACATTTCAAGTTTAAATTGTCTGAAGATTCTCTTCCTTTCTTCAGCTGTTTACCCTCAGTGTTCAGCATCTGCAGAATCAGACCCCAGAGTTAGATTAGTCCAGAGAGTTTCTAATTTCGTGAACTCTCTAGTCTGGCTTGATTCCTGCCCCCTTGGGATATGCAAGGCTGCTTCTGGAGTCTTTCTAAACACACATGGACTGTTGTGTAAGGACATTTCAGTGATCAGAGTTTATGACTCAGAGCTTTTAAAAGTCCGAATTCTGGTATCTGTTTTACACTGCCTGCTGGACAGGGTTTCCGCCTCCTGCTTCTCTCCACTTCACATTGTAGAAACTAGATCCAATAACTGATGAGACAAACATTTGCAAATATTGTGTTACATTATGATAACAAGGTATTTTAAAGAAGACAAGAATAAATAAAAGGGACAGAAAGGTTAATGAATATTTGGAAATCATTTATGAATTAACCAATGTCAACTATCTACTATAAGCCACAAAATTTCACATTCTTCCATTTAATCTTTAAAGTAATCCTGTGTCATAGACATTAATTACATCCACATTAAAAGAGAAAACTGAGACTCAGAAGGGTTAAATCCAAGAGTCCCACTGCTAGTAACTATCACAGGATTTGAACTTAGATCATTTGACTCCTGGTTCAGAATTCTTTTCACTGCACTACTCTGTAGAAAAGAGTAGTATATTCTATTGTTTGAAATTTGTCATCCATTGTCTGTGATCCACCTTATAATGTAAGTCTTACTAAAATAAGTTTTTATTATAGTACAATCGCAAAAAATTATATTGTCTAGAAAAATAAAATTGAGACGTTGTACATATTCTTAGGATCATCTCACTTAAGCAACAACTGAGAAAGGTGGGATCTATAGAGACTATTCCCAGGTTCCTTTACAAACAGGAATAAACCTCCATCTAATGCAGACTACTCAGTACTCCCTCCTTTTGAACTAAATGGGGCCATTTTACCGAGGAAGCTGCTAATATGGCATCAAGCTATTAATGGGAAAAGCATTTACTTTAGATTAAGAACAGTGTAAAGCAGAGCGGGGGCCCACTATGACTGGCTATTAGGGATGTTAATTAAATATTTATAATGTCTAAATTAGCATAGTGAAAGCTCAATTCATCAATTTGTTCTGGTCTGTTTGTAAGGGGAAAAAAATAACTCCAAATGCCCCTGAAGAAAGATGCTTTGTGAGTCAATAGGAAGATGACTGAACAATTTATTATGATTGTGGTAAACTTTTTATTTTGATTTTATTTAAAGTTACTTGTTGCAGCACCTTACCTTAAAGACCATTTACCACAGTCAATATGCTGGAGCGCCATGCATTATTCATTGTTATCCAATGAAAAATTTGCTAAGGTGCTTCAGTGCTGAATGTCTGATTGATTAATTGATTTCTTGATAGTAACTTCCAAAAAGTAGGGGCTGGGGTTTAACATTGAGAACTGGGGCTGGAAGCCAGAAGCCCTGGATCCTTCCTCCATTACTAACAAGCTTTCTGAAGGACCTAGTTTTCCAAGCTTTGAAATGATATCTTGCTAATAGAGTTGTTTTCAGGCTTCATGGTTAATAATTGAGAGGAATAGTTGGATCTTCCACTGAGAATGGTTAAGTATGTGGCTGCTTTTCCTTCTGTCTAGTGTCAGGAAGCCAATAATATTAACACCCAAATGCCCACAGCCTGTGAATGCTTAATGAATGTATTTTCTGAATTCCATTAGCTTTAAAAAAAAATTTTTTTTGCCACATCTTATTATGGGAAAGTCCCAAAAGGGAAAGGCCAATTGTCCAGCCTATTTTCAACTGTAGATGAGACTAACTGGATTGGAGATTTTTCATCACCAACACTTTAAATGGAGTTGTCTGTCCTTGTGTAAAGCTCATCACCATTCACACGTTTGGATAAACATTATTATGGGAGAAAAGTCTGGAGTTTTTACAAACATGTTCTCCCCACACCAGACCAGCGGTTTCATGATCACACTTAAAGAATGTATTTTTTACCCAAAACTAAAAATTTTAAAATAAATCTTTATAAAGATGTTTTAGTTTGTCTTGGCTGTAAGAATCTGTTTTCCCTTCTATCTTGTAGGTTTTCTTTTCCCATAGAGAAGCGACCAGAAATACAGTTTGACCGCTCTTTATATGGGTGCATCTGATCCCTCTCTTTTCTTTCCTCCTTCAGACAAGCTGGCCTTCCCTAGAGGGAGAGCTGGCGTGAAAGGGTTAAAGGTTCTCTGGTCAAAATGACCCAACAGAAGGAGCCCGGCCCAGAGCTGAAATCTAAGTGCTAATGACCGCTGCCCTTCACCCCGCTGCTGTCCACCGGCCGGACCTGCGGCCGGGCGGGGGCCAGGGCTGAGAGAGGGCACAATGTTCTGCATTTAACATTTGAACTTCTCCTATGCAAGGCAGCAGGCCGTTTTGTCCTGGGGTCGCTGACCCTGACTCCCCCATCAGCTGCCCTGAAACCTTAATTGAATGACAGATGGTCATCTTCGAGGTCGCCAGAAGCTGCGTGCTGCCAGCCGCGCGGGGGCTGCGGCCCCAGGCCCCAGCGGTCCTGCCCCGACTCTGCCAGCAAGGGGCGGGCGGCAGAGGCAGCAGGCGCCATGCGGAACACAAACCCTGCCCACGGGCACGGCGGGATAGGTGGGACAGGCCGCGCTCCGGGAGGAAACCAAGGCCTCAAAGGCCCGCGCGGGGCAGGGGGTAAATCGCCCGAGGCTCAGCCAGCCTTGCAGGCCGAACGCCCACGCTAGGCCTACAGCAGGGCGCTCCCGCCCGCAGACGGAAGGCTGGTCCAGCTTAGGGCCCTGGGAAGCGACCACGGGGACAACACCGTTTTCTATGCGGGAAGGCCCAGGTTCCAACATCCTAGGGGCCCCGAGCGTCAAGGTCTGGAGCCTGTGAGGCCTAAGGCCAACAAACCAGTGTCCAAACGCAGGACGCTCATCTCTAGGCCTGACCCGCCCTCCAGGGCCCGCAAGGAGAGGAGGAAACGGCCAGATCCCGCGCAGCCAGCCCTGCCGCAACCTGCCTGCCCTGAGCAGCCAGGAGCACCTTCGCGCTAGCACCGTTCCTAGCAGGAAACCACCCGAGCCTCGCTGTGTCTGCTGGCCCCCAGCCTCCCAAGCTAATACCTGCGCCCTGGAATCTCAAAACGACCCCACTGCGGGAGCTTTCAGGGCTCCAGGGTAAAAGACGGGCACCCAAAAAGGCGCCCGGAGGCACCACGTCTAGCTGCGCTGCCTCAGCAGCCTGCCCGCGCCGTAGTGTCTTTTTTTTTTTTTTAAATAAAAGCTGCGAGTCCTACAATTACTAGGATTACAGTGAGCGGGTATTGATCTGCAGCCGGCATTGTAGGATCAAGCAGACGGGCGGAGGCAGACATCTCCGCCCCCACCCCTCGCAGCCACCTAGTCCTGCAAAGCGCTAAAAAAAAGGTTTCTAAATGTTTGATTTCAGACGCACCAACAACACCTGCTGCAAAAGAATGACCTTCCCCCCTTCTCCTACCCGCCAGAGCGGCCACACCTCCTCCCCTCCACCCGTGGGCCTCCGAGCCCGGAGCCAGCTACGCCGCCACCCTCAGCCCTTTCCTTTTTTTTTTTTTTTCTTTCTTTCTTTCTTTTCTTTTCTTTTAATTACTGAGGGGAAATATACACATAAGCAAAAAAAAAAAAAAAAAAGGCCTCCCCGGCAGGCGCGAGAGGGGGTGGTGAGGAGGCCAGCGAAGGCGGTAATGCAACCCTAATGCACAGATAGCTGACATCAACTTCCGTCAGGCAGCTCCTGAAGATCGAACCTTTCGATTGTAACTGGGACAATTTGCATAGTGATTCCCTTTCAGAGCTTTCCCGGGTCCATAACAAGCCCAGGCAGCTATTCAAATGCAAGTTGCAACCCCAAATGCGAGGCTGGCCTGACCAAAAAGAGCCATCCGGCTGCTGGGAGAAGCGAGACCCGTGCTCTGGTTCTTATCCTTATCTGTTCTTCCTTTTTCTTCCTCTTCTCCGGTTCCTGATTTAGCTGGGAGCTGTTTATTTATGGCTGCAAATGTGTGTGTGCGAGGGAGAGGGAGAATTGATCTTTGCCTGGATTTAAAGATGGAGCCGAAGGCGCTGGAGGGAATTTGGGTTTGTGCGTCTGACTCAGACCCTGCGCGCCAAAGGGGGCCGCTTGGCACCGAGCCCGAGGTCTTTCTTTCTGGCACCCCTCACCTCGCGACCCTGCAGGAATCCGCGGGCCCAGGAGCAGCCTGGCTGACCCACCTGCCCCGGGCCAGGCTGTCAAGAAAGGCTTCATGGAGGGGGCCAACACGTCCCCGTCTTTAAAATGAGCACAATAAAAGGTATCACCTGCGACATGTGCGGATTATTTTTTTCTTGGTGTTCACTGACGCGGGAGCGGGGTGGGGCGGCTTATAGTTCTTGCGGAGGGGGGAATCAGGGGGCCTGAAATTAGGCTTCCCAGTTTCCCGGTTTCTTTCACATTTGAAATTATGCAGATTGACTCTCGCTTCCCTCCCTCCTAGGGGGCAAATCCTCCAACACGAACCTGATCGCTTGTCACAGAAGCAACTTGCCATGAAATCCGCTAATGCGCCGCGACTCGCCCACCGGGGTAAGCCAGTCTCACAGGCGCGTGCGGGGGGAGGGGGCTGGGTAGGCCGGAGCTGGGGCTCCAGGGGCCGGGCCGTGCCGGTCCGCTGCTGAGCTTGTAGCCACACAAACAGGGTGGGAGCCGAGGGCGGAGGGCAGAAGCCGCGTCACGGCCCGGGAGCCAAGCGGGGGCGCCCCCCTCCCGCCTGCCATCCCAGCCACTGCCGCTAACGGGTCCTCCTGGCGAGTTTAAAGTAGCAAATGAGGGCTGGGAGGAGGCCTCCCAAGCAGGGTGTAAATATCCCGGCGTGCCCAGCTGGGTGGCCGGTACGCGAGCGCGTGTCTGCGGCTTGTGCGCGGTTCTCCTGCGAAGCAGCGAACCGCTGCAGAACCGCACCTGCACTGGTGCGCGTTATGGAACTGCGGCCAGTGGAATTCACATACCGGGGGCAAATCCCCCGAATGGAACTTGTCTACACTTCCCTAGACTGCTTCCCGCTTTCTGGATCTCCCAGGTTGCTCGGTTGTCCCTCCAAAACCAGTCCAAACCTGCTAAAGATGATCACAGGCCACTGTTCTTGCAGCACTGACCATTATCTCCGTGGCAGAACCAGCTCCTCTGGTCAGAGAGCAAAAAACGGCAGCTAAATTTGTGTCTTTTCTTTCTTTCGCTTTCTTTCTCTCTGTCTCTCCGTCTCTCTCTCTCTATTTTTAAGTGATGAGAAAATGTAGGCTTCTTAAACCCACAGAAGCAGCCAAACACACATTTGCCAATGTTCTCTGCTTATATTGGTTCTGCTGCTGGAAGCCCTCTGTCTATGAGCTTTTTCGTTGTACTTATTTTACGCAGAGCACTAGGGATATTTTTCTCATTTTTAAAGTCTTTGTTTCTTAAAAAATATATAGAATGCTTTCCTGATCGTTTCACAATAGGTTTCTTAAAGACCAGATAGGTAGGGGGAGTGTTTGGAATTGAATGGTGAAAAAAAGCAGACTGGAAGATACAAATAAACCCAGTGCAAATTGAAAACAAATTGAACAGATGAAATGATTATGAAAGAAGATGAGGGAATTAACTAGTCTGGAAAGAGCGAGTTTGGGGTCTGAAGTGTCCAGATTTAATGACCATAGGTAACAAATCAAAAAGAATTAAATCTATGCCTTTGCCTGTGTGTGCACCACCAAAGAACACAGGTCCTCCTGGGTATCTTGGTCAAGTGCAGGTTTATTTTGAGACATTTCAAGGGACAGGTCAGTTTGGGGATGTTTCCTAGTTTTTCAGCAAACTATAACCAATTAGGCGACCTTTAGTTCTGGTGGAAAACAATTTAAAATTTATTTCTGTCTGTAGAAAAAAAGTGAAAATTTTAATGCCCTGATAGTTAATAAATTACATGTTTCTAAGGAGTTAATTTGATATAAATAACCTAATCTTCAGTGAGCACAGAGGGAGGAACTTAAAGGCCTTGGCTACAGGAAACCTCTCTGGTGGTGATGGAGCTTTGTGTGTCTGAGGGGAGTGTGAGGAGGCTCTGAACCTAGCTTTGGGTTTGTTGCATCCCTCTCCCTCTCTTAAAACAGTAACTCAAGATGTAAGTAAAAGTGTTTTCATTTTTTATTGATCCTGCTAACATCTTTCATTATCCAGCATGTAGCCACAGCAAATTATTGCTCATTTGATACCGAGAATTCTATTGACCATCGCTTTCATTGGAGAGAATTCTAACTACTCCGCCGCTTTATAGTCAGTCAGAGCTAAGGCTGAGGACGTTCCTCTGCTAAAACCGAAGTAAATTGAGCCCTTTGCCTCCAGGAATTGATGGAGATGTGTTCATTACATTGGGCCACGTGAACATGCATAGAAATCTGCTTTTTACTCTGCCGACCTTGCCCCCATTCATGCAAAAGGTCGGCCCCTTTGGAACTGATCTGCCGACTTGGAGAGCTAGGCATTCGTTTGCCTCTCCTGGATCCCTTCTGGCAACTTCCTTCCATCTCTGACCAAGGTTGGGGTGATGGAAATGATGCAGTGGAAGCATGCTCCTCTGGTTGATCCTGTTCTCAAAATCAGCCCAATTTGGACACCTACAGAAATCATTAAACCTCCCCGTCCCCCCCCAAAAAAAAGAAGCCTCATAAAAATATCTGGATGAGTGACTTTATGGTCTGGATATTATTTCCTAAATTAAACTGACCCCCACCACACACACACACCAAGACCCCACCTCATCAGAGAAGGCCAAGTCAGGGAGGTGGGAGCTCCGAGATCAGCCTCTGTTCTCTTTTACTCTTGGCAATGGGCGTCTAGAGGAGAATGTAAAGAGAAGGCATATCCTGCTCTCAAGCCAGCAGCGGTACAAGTGGAAGCTGGAGCCTACTGAAGGTCTGACCTTTGACCCTCAAACCCGCAGCTCTGGGGCTCTCAATGCTGGAGAGGGAGCCCAGTCGCGAAAAGAGGTTGGAGAGAAGGACGGGGAAGGGAAAGGAGAAGTCGAGTTTGTTGGTGGCTGATTCTGCCTTGACACAGGAAGGAGCTGGAGCTACCACACAGCAGAGGCCACCCGACGCCCCAACCCTCGGTACGCTTTCCTCCTCCGTAAGGCTGCTCATCAGACCCCGCCCGGTCAGGACCCACGCGCCCTCGCCTCTTCCCTTCGGACGTCTCCGGGAAGGGTGCCCTACTTAAGGGTGCGCTGGCCGGGCGGGGCAGGAGCAGAAAGCGACATCGAGCCGGACACCGGGAGAAGGCTGAGCGGGTGGGGCTCGACTTCTAGCCCGGTGACAGCGCCCAGCCGGGACTGTCAGATTTCCAAGGAACACGCAATCCACACCCGCTTCACCTTAAGCCCTCGACCCCAAGAAGAGGCCAGAAGACCTTGGAGAAGCCAAGTACCCGAGGACTTCGTAGAAGAGATGGTTGGGTTGTGTTTCATTTCCGCAACCTCTAGGAGATAAGTCCTCTCGGTTCCAGAACAAAGGAGAGCCAATTAAAGACTTTAACAAACGCATCCGCGGTCTGTGCAGCCGATGAAACAGCGCCAGCTCCAAATCCGAAGGCGCATGGAACTCTAAGGGAAGGCTTGGTATTTTCCTAATGGTGCTAAGTGCGCGTGAAGCTATTCGCACTCTCTCGCAGGCGGCGCTCCATGAACCCTAGCGCAGTTGGGAGCCACTTTGTTCTAGAACAAGGCAGTGAACGAGTGGGAGCGTGCTCTGGGCACGCTGGTCTCTGACCCAAGAGCAGCAGCTGAGAGAGGAGGGTAGATTCTAACTCGGCTACCGGGGATGAGGGGCTGGGGGAGGGAAGTTTAAGCCGAGATTCACATAGTGGATTTTTTTTTTTTTTGCATTTTCTTTTTGTTTCTAACGTAGCTAAATAACCCCCCCGCCCCCGCGTTGGTATAACCAAAGCACGCCCAACAGAATCGTGTTCCTCCTATGCGCACACCGCACCGCCGGCCACATTTGGAGAATCCAGCCCACAGAGGTTTCCAAAACCCCATTTTCCTGATTGCAGCCCAGACTCTGGAAACCCACAAGCCTTCAGCGGAAGGGAGCCTGATTCTGGCCAAGGAGAGGGTCAGGCACACACACTCTCCAACCTATACACGCACACAGGACCCGAGGCTGCGCTTACTGGGATGGAAGATCCAGGGTGGCTGGATGGTGATCTGGGAGGCTGTGACTGAGTGAAAGCAGTGTCATCCTTAGAGTTATTTAAGAAAACAAGACCTGGGACCTGGATTTGAGTTAAAGAAGTTAGGGGCATGGGACACTTGGCCCAGCATTTCTTTGGATTGAAGTGGAACTGAGAACTGAGGAAGCCCAGGGCATTGCTGCAAACTGGCGATTAGGAAATATACTATCCTTGCACATACAGCTGCACATATCTTCTCCGATGACGAACTCATCCCTGAGCAGGGGGGTCTCTGGCACCGTCACTGAGTGTCACAGCTGCCCTTTCGGCCTCTTTCAGGTTTTGCCAGGCAAATGAAATGCGCAGAACTCCATAGTAAATTATTTTGTTCAGCCCTCTGTCTTTTTATGAAAATAAAAGGCAACACTTTGTCATTTTTAATCATATAAGCAGACAATAAACCTAATTTCGTTATTGATTTTTTTTCCAGAATCAAGTGATTTTGTGCGGTGTCTGTTGTGTTTCCTTTCCAAGGAATGGCTGCTTGCTTGCTGGTAGATTGTGTGGGTATAACGCTAAGTCTACGCAGCCCTCCTGGCGATTATCTGAAACATGCAGTTGATTGTGGACTTTAAAGCTGGATAGCTGAGAAGCATCTCTTCCAGGATGGCAGGAAGTTTGGTTTTTGTCTAATTATCTAGATAATGGTTTCAACTGGGCTGCCCCTAGAGCCCTGGGATAGATTTAAGGTTCTCAGCTGTGCTTTCCCGAGTTTTGGCCTCAGAGATTCACTTTGTTAGTGGTGGTTGTTGTTTTTTGTTTTTTCAAAAAAAAAAAAAAAGTCAAATAAATAAAAGTAAAAACAACAACCCAAGATTCTTACTACTGTCAGGGGCCCAGATGGCACTGTGAGGAGCATTGGCAAGGGGAACATACTCTCCCTATTTGCAAAGTTCCAAGTCTGGGAAAGGAATGCCACCTGAGCTTTGGACCACTGCAAAGTCTCAGCTGAAAGTGTCAGGGCATGCCAGTTACACCTAAAGGGCCTAGAGAGTGTTCCCTCCGCATCCTGAGCTCACTTGCCTTTTTCCTTTTTCAAAAACAAGATTATTTGATGTCAGAGCAGAATGCAGTCGGCACCTTTTTGGGAAAGTCTTAAGGCACAGAGAGGTGAGCCAGGCCTCCGCCTAACTATAGAAGAAGGAGAAGGAAGGAAATGAGGGGAGAAAGCTGCAGAGAAGAAAATAATAAGAAGTGGAGAGGGAAGAAAAAAGAAAAGGAAGGGAGGAGACAATTTTTAAAAAGGTGGAGAGAAAAGAATAGAAGAAGGAAAAGGGAAAAGAAATAAAGGAAATGGGAGAAGTAGAAAAGATGGTGAAGGGCAGGAAGGAAGAAAAAAGGAGGAAAAACAAAATTTAAAAGAACAAAGAAAAAAAATTACCCCATCCTTCAAAGGGAAACTATAATTGACCTGGAACATATAGTCAGCTCCAGGTGGCTCCTACCCCCTCCTGAAATGGAGAACAAATTACAGTCTCAAGCATAGATTAAAAGCCCCCCAACTTCCTACTCGAACCCAAAAGACTAAACTCAGGACCGCGATGTGAGGGGCGACCCACCCACTACCCTAGCATCTTCTGCTATAAGGAGGCCCGTATAATCTGCTGGGAGGGGTCGTCCTTTCCTCCCCAATCCCCACCCCGCCCCTCCTCCGCCTCCGCTTCAAGGGCCTCAGACCCAGCCAGTGGGAGGGAACCTGGCGGCCCTATGCCCCCCACAGGGGGTGGAACCTCGGGCCTGCGAGTGACCCTCGGGCTTTGACCTTTCCCGCCGTCCTCCCGGGTCAGTATTTAACCTTTCGCTCCCGGGTTCCTGGCCCTCGGCTGGGGAGAAAGGGAAAGTGGGTCGATATTTGGGACCAGCAGGGAGGAGGGGGGCGGCGCCTAGGCCGAATACTCGTGGATGAGCCCAAACCAGAGCGCTAGCTCCTCTCCCAACGCTTATGAAACCGAGCCTCCAGGATCCCGCGCTTGCCGGGCGCTGAATGCCAAGGCCCAGTTACACCCGGTGCCTGGTAAAGAGCCTGCTGAGGCACGGAGGAGGAGAATGGGCGTCATTCCCAGTTTTCTTTCCCTGTTTAAGCAGTTTCTCTTTATCCAACCTACTTCCCTCTCAAACAAGAGCCCCTGTTCGCATTTTGGGGATCCGGAGACACTTAGCCGGTTGTACTGGAGGCGACAATGCGGAATCAGACTTCTGAGCCCCCTCAAGCCTCCTCTCTGACTCCTCTCTGGCAGTGGGTGCCAAGAAGACCAGTGAAGAAATCGGCCAAAGTCTGGGCTGCCGGGCTCCAACGAAAGCTTCACTGTCCCCTCTGGGAAAGCAGACATCAGCCTAGCTCCTGCTCCATTCCACTAACTTCCAAAAGCGCCCGCAACCAGAGCCCCAGAGGGCTCTCCCGGCGGGGATGGGGGAAGGTGGGCAGCAAACCGGAGGCTACAGAGGCCAGCGGAGCGCCCCCCACCCTCACCTCCCCGAGGCTTGGGGTTTTCGCGGTCTCCCCAGCTGGAGCCGGGGCCGCCAGGAGCCAGAGCGTTAGGTTCAAATGCATCAAGACTCTGAAGTCATTTATCCGGTTTCATAAATAATTTTCTTATTACACTTAAGCCCGATTCCTGCCCCCTTCCCATTTTTATTGCGGGGTTTCAGCGGCTAAAAAGTTTCTAAGTCGTGTGGGCCGTTGTTTTCCTTTTTCCATCATTAACATCATTAATATACGCTATCAATAACCCTGTCGTTCCGAGCCGAGTTTCACGGTATTGATCCACGCAGCTATTCATCTCTGCCATGCAAGACACGGAATAATTTTCGCATTACAGTAGCTTGGATTTGCTTTTAATTCATATTTAAAGCTGCAACCGGCTCGGTGGAGCGCTCTGCGAAAGACTAGAGGCGCCTAATTAATAATAAGTTAGAAACGAAGGAAGGCACTGGCGAATAAATAATTAATACAGACATCTATGTCTCTTTGAATATTGCTCCTTTAAAAATTTAGACTTACCAGGACCATACTGTAAGTCTGCAATTTATATTATGGGGATGATTTAAGAAAGCTATTTTTTTTCCTTGAAATACAATACTAAATTATTTACAGTGTTTTGCAAACCTAAGTTCCTTCATTAGCTAGTCCCTCCGGTTTGTTCCTTCCAGGTAGAAAACACCCTTAAAAAATAATAATAATAAGCACTGTAAGAATCATTTAAAAAATCTCCCAACAAAAACCGCTGGCTCTGATTAGCTGCGAGTGTCAAGGGTGGGGGCATATTGGCCTGGAGAGTCATGTATGGACTCTAGTTCTCCAAGGAGTTGGGAGTTGCCATATAGGGGATTTGTTAGGGAAGGTAAACAACAAAATCCAAAGTACTGAGCAGCGACTTTGGGCATCTGCTGGTGCCGATAGGGACAGAGTTTTAAGTAAACTCAGAGTCCTCAAAGAGCCTATGGAAGGGAGGAGGCTGGGATTTGGAATGTTCCTGGTTCTCCCGCAATGTAAAATGATAATAATAACAATAATAATATCAGGATTTCTAGGGAAAGATTATTAAAATACAGGACTGGGTTGCAGGTTAGCCAGGAACTACAAAATGTGAGGAGAATCTACAAAATACAAATGGGTAGAAATGACTGAAAATTGGATACAGTTTTTGTGTGAGAGAGACTAGGATTTGTTTGCAATATTGTTAGCAATATTGATTTTTTTTTTGTTTCTTGGATTAATGTATGTTAAACAGAAAAATACAGGCATTAGTCAAGTACATTATAATCATCTATTGTTGAGAGCAAAATTTCTTCCCCAGGTGAGTGCCAGAGACTTGAGAGGCAGTTGTAGGGACCTCAAGACACTGAGGCTTAGGTTGGGGCAGCCGGAGCCACCAGGGGCTGGCAGTGTGGGGAAAAGGAGGCAGCTTTACATCCAGCCCACTCTTCTCTCCCTTTTAGAATTACAGCTTTGTATTTAACAAACCCGCTACCCAGATGTGTCAGGCTTGACCTCTCTGCTGGGTTAAATGATGATTAGAGAAGATGAGAGGTGGAGGTATTCTTGGCCACCCGGGTCCCCCAAAATTCCTCACCTCCCCCTCATATCTTCCCCACAGCCTCTTAGCCCCACCTCCAGGTGTCTCGGCCTGGTACCCATGGGTACAACACTCTCAGGTCTTGACCCAGGGCTATGGGTTCCCACATCCCAGCGCCGGGCAGCCTGAGGTCTGGCAGGCTGGGTGGTGGGGGGTGGGAGGGAGGTGCCTGCACAAATACATGCAGGCACACACAGATTAGGCCTGAAGAAAGACACATGAGGTGGAGAGGGAGACACAGGAGCAGCTACTGACAAGCACCTACAGACCTTCCCAACACGGACCCCTGGACCTTGAGTGCCCACAGGCTCAGAGAAGCACACCTCAGAGAAAGGACGCATACACACACACACACACACACACACACAATCCCTTGGGATGCCACCCCTCGAAGGACCTGCCTCCTCGCCCGGCTTTGGTAGGTTGGGACCCAAGGCTGTGTTCTCAGCTTTCCTTCTCAATGCCTCTCCCAGGCCCTGGTTCACCACATTGATGTGGCAAGATCTTGAGAGGCACGCAGGCCCCGACGCACAGGTGAAGGTCTTTGTGGAACTCCAGTGAAGCTAAAGGGCAGGGAGGATCAAAGGGGGACGAGAAAGTGAGCTTCAGGATTAAAGGGCAAAGTTCCAAGGGAAATATTTCCAGGCACCTGAGACTTCATAATTCTGTGCCTGGATGGCACTCGGGCCAAAGGCAGACGCGCTCGCCCACAGCACAAGAGGTCCCATACTCTGAAGATGGGTTCCCATGCCAGTCACGGAGTGATGGGATCAGGAAGCCGAGACCAGCAAGGCCGACAGGGCCAGATGGGCAAGAAAAGAATGTGGAAAGTATAAAGGGGAAAAGAGAGACGCAGAAAGGGAGGAAAAGAGGAGACTAGAGAAAACAAAGGACTCCTCGGGGGCCCAGCAGACAGTGGAGAGAAGCACAGGCAAGGGGTGGGGAGCCCAGAATACCGGCGTTTCATTTTTAAATCTTCTCGGTGTCTGCGGGTCAAATAAAGACAAGGGCAGTAACGATTATTCTGTTAAATCTATGGTACTTGACTGCGCAAACACTAATTGATTAGACACCAAAATGATTTGTTTAAAGAGTTTTCCTTCCCAAGTGCAGCTGTTCTCGGGCCCTGGTGGAGGTTATCCTGTGAGGCTGCGGAAAAGCCCGCCAAGCAGGCTGTATGCCCGACCGCAGAACCCGCAATCTACACGGGGTAGGGGTAGCTGGTCCAAGCCTCTCCTGCCTCAGATGTGCGGCTGGGCCGAGACCCGCAACTTTGGCCTTTTCTGTTCTTCAGGGCTGGAGGATGGAGCGCCCCGAGGCCGTGGTGAACCGACTTTGCCCTCTGCCTGCCTCCCTTTGCTCCGAGTTTTGCTCACTTCGGGCTGCTTTGATCTATCTGCACCGTAAGGGATCCTTCTCCCTTGCTCCCGTCCTCCCTAGCCACTGGCCCTTGTACCTTCTACCCTGGTGTGGCTAATCCAGAACGGAGCCCCAGACGGGTGAGAGACCGAAGAGAAGCCTCAACCATCGCCCCAGAACTGAAAAAATTCATCGCTCCTCCACAGCCATTATAGGTCTCCTTTGTAATATACTTCAACCGTATAGAGATAAGATCAGGAGAGAAAATCCACTGAAGGGTTAGTGAGAGAAGGCCAACTCTCCCAGAACAGAGCTGACTGCGTCCAACGCTGGGTCCTCTGGCTGGAGCACCTCCCGGAAGCTTTGGACAATATCCTCAGAACACACCATCTCTTCAGGGCTCTGAGCCTGAGGCCTTAAAAAACCCTCACCAATGTGAAATGGATTTAAGCCTGAAAGAAGCCACCTCTAGTTTATAAAATGGCCCAGGAGAAGAAGTAATCAGAGACGCTCAAGGAATGGTCTAACATCCCGAGACTGCTGCCTCTTACATCTCCCAGAAGGCAATCTTCAAGAATCCTCTAGAACCCAGAGTCAGGAGGGGTTGGGTAAGAAACCCAGAGAGCCCTTCACCAGCCATCATCTCTTTGGGATTTAGAGAGGGTGGGTAAGAAATGAAACAAAGAGAGCGCAAAAGTACAGAGTTATATATATGTATATATTTTTCATACGCATACATACTTATGTCAAGGGCAAAAGCCATAAAAGTTTAACCTAATAGATGAATAAAAACTACACGCTAAATAGAAGATCAGAGATTACCAAAGAGATTACCAAACAGAGCTAGAATAATTGGTTACCACTTCCTCGGCCCCCAGAGAGTAGGAAGAAGCCATTGACTAATTAAAAAAAAAAAAATTTTTTTCAATAGTGAATCACCACGGCACTTTGAATTTTATGGGTGTTCTATTCTAAGCTAACAACAATTTTCTGAATAAAATTTTTGCAGAGGTGTGAAGAAGGACAGGAGAAGCTGGCAGGAAGCACCCAGGATCAAATCCTTTATCTCACAGTTATCAAGTTCCCTACCATTGCCAGACACCAAAGAAATGGTTCCTCACCAGGAGGTTAGTTCTAGACATGCTACAGGCATCAGAAATTCTGGTGAGTTCCATTCTGAGACTCTGGCCGAGGAGTCAGTCTCCCTTTAGAGCCCTGGATGGGGGACTCTGCCCTGACACCAGGTTTGCTGTTTGTGCGGTCAACAAATGGGAAGTAAACATTTCATGGCTCATTTCTTTGGAATAGTCCTGAAAACTGGGACTGGGGGGTATATTACACCTCTATTACCAAAAAAACTAAGGCAGGAACTCTGAAACTGACTGAAGATACTGAGAGAAACTTGTGTGGCTAGCATTTGGGAAAAAATGGCCTTATTCTCAGTCTCTATTCTAAATATGGTGGAGTTACTTGGCAAGCTCTGGTCTACTCAGTAGAGGAAGGATTATACCTGCCCAGGCACCACCACCTGACATTTACAAAATAAGCTGTCTGAAATCCTTGTTTCCACATTAAAAATATTGCCAGTAACAAGCATCCAGTCCATAGTCATATTTCCTTTTTTCTTAAATATATACACAAATGTAATTTTGTGGTGGTGATTGACCCTATTTTTCTTTCTTTAATTTTCCTGCAGCTACTCAAAATCTAACCAGCTGAGAGTAAGCCCTCCCCTCAGACATCTTGGCTTTTTTAAAAAATTGAACAGCATCCTGTAATTGCAGACACTGACCAACCAAGTAGTTTTAAAGGACTCCTCCTTGGGCTCTAATTCTCTAATTCCTCATAATGCACCTACTGGATACCAGGCATTGTGCTGGCACTGGAAAGAGGAAAGGAAGGGAGGGACAAAATGATGAAAAGCTATCCCACACCTCCAGCAGTTGGCAATCCACCTACTCTCCTTCCCACACATACACACAAGTACATTCACCTTTAACTAGGCCTAAGAGCATCCTCCCCACTCAAGGCACAGCCTTAGTAAAGGGAAAATTTTCCAAAAGGTCAAATAAGAATACAATATTTACTTAAAAATCACTGCAATTTAGTCAACTACAGGTAAACAATGGTAATGAAAGGCATGAAAAGCCAAGAAAGATTAGGGAGATTTACAAACCAAAGCAAGTCCTGCACACATATTAACTTAACATAGATCTTTCCTTTGGCTTCTCCTTTAGTGACCAACACTGAACCAGACCCTCTTTTCATGGGGCTTGTGGGGGCAGTGTTGAACTCACCTGAACTCAGCCGTCTTTAGGTAGGCTCCAGGGGCCCTGCTGGGAACCATACATGAAGGAGGTTTCCAGAATCAAGTCCCTAATAACTTACACAAAGAGAAAACCATGAACAATTTCTGCACTTAGTGGTATTTACTTCTTTCTTTTAACAAACTGTCTTTTGGGAAGAGAGTTGTCATAAGGGCAAATCAATCCTTTCAGATGTGATTAAAAGGGGGGCGTGTGGGGGAGACGCGACAGTTTAGCTCAAGGTAGTCTGCTACTGAAACCCACTGTTCGGTCTTATATGAGAGCTACATGCTCTGTGTTAACAAGAAAAGAGAACCAAAAAATAAGAAGGAACCAAGGATGCAGCTTCCCACCAATATACTGTAATCCACTAGGCATAAAATATGTTCTATGCTTTTGTGTCTATGTGTATGAATAGTTGGATGTAGATATAAGTTCAAATAGAGTAATTTTGTTTTCTGAGCTCCTTTGTGTCATTGTGTTACACACACACACACACACACACACACACAATTTTTCTTCTCTGGGGGCCTTAAATTCCTAAATGTTCACTGTGCAGGTAGACACCAAGTCTACAGAGATGGATTCCCATTTCCTGGGCCTCTGTGGGCGTTATTTGGACAAGATAGGAGTGCCTCTGGTGATGAAGCCAGCCAGATTAGCCAAGCCCAGCACATGGCCACCGCTTTCAAGGAAGTCAGGTTGGACTGTACCCACTGGCCTTGACCTACTTGGATCATGATGTTGCCCTGATTGTGCCAGGGAACTGGATAAAGAGATGAGCCTGCTCATGCTTTAGCTGGTGGGAAATTTCCCCCAAGGATTGGTTGGCCCAAGTGTCTGCCTACGGTACACAGTCACCACTACTCCCACCACCCCAGCTCCGGCCTTTCCTAGGATCTAAGAACATTTTTAGCAGAGACACTGTTGGTGGCCTCTGATTCAGTAAGTGCCCCAGGAAAGGAACATACAGTCTTAAGTTTGGCCCAGCAAAGGCCGCACACACTTTGTTCCACATCTGATCTAGATACCCAGGCTCTGAGAGGCTGTCCCCCATTGTGACCACAGCTCGCCCCGGGCTGAGGCTCTGCGCTGACCCGGTCGTAACTGCCAAGGGCTGGACAATGGGCACATCTGTCCTTTCTCTGAGGGATGAAAGCACCTAAGCAGACAAGGCTCTGCCTTTTGTTACGGATTTTTTCCCCCTTTCTTTTGTAAATGAAAGAAAGCCTCGGCATGTGGTAGCCGGGTGTACGTCCCACACTGGGGGCCTCCCCACGCGTCCCCGCCGAGCCCAAGGACCGGGTTCGATTCCAGATTGGAGCGTGATTGTAGGAAGCGGACAATTATGCCCGAAGCTGAATTGATTTTCAAATCTGGAGGCTTCTCGCGGGGACGCCGGGAAGAGGGCGTCCCTAAGGGCCAAGCGGAGACCGGCGCGCCTGTTCCACTCTGCCGGCGTCAGTCCTTCCCGCAAGCAGCGGCCTCCAGGTGCTTTACCAGGAGGGCCGCAGAGGAACCGCAGGAAGAGCCCAAGACTCGGCAACCCCACCAGCACCCAGAAATTGAAGTGGGAACCCACCAGGGCACTCCCCATCCCCCAACACACACACACACACACACACACACACACACACACACACAGAGTCATTCGCGGAGCAGCACCCCGTCTTATTATCAGCTGAGATGAAGAAGGACCCAGGCGGCGGGGGACAACGAGGTATGGCCAGGGCCAGAATTCTTGGCTTGAGTGTTCCCTTCTCTGGCCCGAGGAAGAGGAAGGGTGGGCAGAGGGTCAACAGTCACCAAGCTGACCAAGGCATTTAAGATATTTACTTCTCCTCCCTCCAAAACTGCCAAGCACCTGAGGATGGGGAGAAGGCGGGCTCCCAGAAGCCCTCTGGGAAATACAGCTCGGTGGGTCAAAGTGGAAGGAGTAACGACACAGGCTGAGGCTCTGAGGGCAATCTACACCAAGAGGTAGCAGCTGGAGAGAAAGGTGAGGACTTTCCAGTCTTGGCGCACCACCCGGGACGGGAGCCCGACAAGTGCTACTGGGTGAGAGCCGACCCGAGGCTTAGAGCCGAGAGGGGCGCCAAGTCTCCTTGGGCTGCGTTGGCTGCCCCAGGTCGCGCTCCACGCCAGGCCTTCGCACGTGCGCGCCGCTCCAGAGCCACCCGGCGCCGCTGTTAAGGCGCGGCACCCCCCTTCATCATTTGTACAGGGACGTCACGGGCCGCGCGCGCGGGGGCGGAGGAGGCGGGGCCGAGCCGCGCGCTTGCGCGCTGAGCCCGGCGGGAGTGAGGGCGGGCCGCGGCGGCGGCGGCGGCGGCGGCAGCGGCGGCATCGGCGGCGGCGGCGGCGGCGGCGGAACCGCGGCCACAGAGTCTGCAACAGTAAACGAGCCATGGCTGGAGCTGGCCAGCGGCGCGGGCAAGCAGCAGCCGCGGAAGACGCGCGGACTGCGTCAGGGGAGCCGGGGGCCTCAGAATTCTAAGAAGGAGAGGGGCGAGAGGGGCCCAGGGGCGGGCGGGCTGGGGGCTCCGCGCTCGCCCAACGGCACGGATCCTTTTTGGAAATTAATATTTAAAAAAAAGCCGAGGACGCAGAGGGGAAGGTGGGGGCAAGAGGGAAGGCGAGACACACAGAGAGGGAGACAGAACCCCACAGAGAGAGGAAGGAAGGAAGGCAGGCAACAGTCGCCGGCAGCCGATGTGAAGACCGGACTGCGTGCGCCCTTCGCCGCCTCTGCCCGGCCTCATCGATGTTGTGTCCGTCGCCCGCTCGCCCGGATCACGATGAACGCGCAGCTGACCATGGAGGCGATCGGCGAGCTGCACGGGGTGAGCCATGAGCCGGTGCCCGCTCCTGCCGACCTCCTGGGCGGCAGTCCCCACGCGCGAAGCTCCGTGGCGCACCGTGGCAGCCACCTGCCCCCCGCGCACCCGCGTTCCATGGGCATGGCGTCCTTGCTGGACGGCGGTGGCGGCGGCGGCGATTACCACCACCACCACCGGGCCCCCGAGCACAGCCTGGCCGGCCCCCTGCACCCGACCATGACCATGGCCTGCGAGACTCCCCCAGGTATGAGCATGCCCACCACCTACACCACCTTAACCCCTCTGCAGCCGCTGCCGCCCATCTCCACCGTCTCGGACAAGTTCCCTCACCATCACCACCACCACCATCACCACCACCACCCGCACCACCACCAGCGCCTGGCGGGCAATGTGAGCGGTAGCTTCACGCTCATGCGGGACGAGCGCGGGCTGGCCTCCATGAATAACCTGTATACCCCCTACCACAAGGACGTGGCCGGCATGGGCCAGAGCCTCTCGCCCCTCTCCAGCTCCGGTCTCGGCGGCATCCACAACTCCCAGCAAGGGCTCCCTCACTATGCCCACCCGGGCGCCGCCATGCCCACTGACAAGATGCTCACCCCGAACGGCTTTGAAGCCCATCATCCGGCCATGCTCGGCCGCCACGGCGAGCAGCACCTCACGCCCACCTCGGCCGGCATGGTGCCCATCAACGGCCTTCCTCCGCACCATCCCCACGCCCACCTGAACGCCCAAGGCCACGGGCAGCTCCTGGGCACAGCCCGGGAGCCCAACCCTTCGGTGACCGGCGCACAGGTCAGCAATGGAAGTAATTCAGGGCAGATGGAAGAGATCAATACCAAAGAGGTGGCGCAGCGTATCACCACCGAGCTCAAGCGCTACAGCATCCCACAGGCCATCTTCGCGCAAAGGGTGCTCTGCCGCTCCCAAGGGACCCTCTCGGACCTGCTGCGCAACCCCAAACCCTGGAGCAAACTCAAGTCCGGCCGGGAGACCTTCCGGAGGATGTGGAAGTGGCTGCAAGAGCCGGAGTTCCAGCGGATGTCTGCACTCCGCTTAGCAGGTGAGCTGGGCGCGTGGGGAGATAAGGGGTTGGGGAGGCTAAAGAGACTGAAAGAGAGAAGGAAAAAGAGAGAGCTGGGCACGCATCATCCCATCCTCCTTTCCCCAAGGGGAGGTGGCTATTTCCCTGGGCCTGGTAGACCTAGCGACGGCTCCTGGGAGCAGACCGTCTCTTCCAAGACTCTGTACATTGGGCTGTGGTAGGCTCCGGGAGCTCGCCGGTACTGCCTGAGCGAATGCGGGGACGCATTTGTGCTCGGAGACTGTGTTGGAAGCGGTTGCCACCAGAGACTAAGAGAAACCCCCGCACCTGGCCGGACACGGTCTGTGCATCGCTTCTCAGTTGGGCACTCCCGGTTTGGGAAGAGGGAGGCGATTCTTGCATGGAACTGTGCGCAGATACTGCCCGCTCTTACCCCCGGCACATTCCCGGGAGTTGGTTTGGAGCGTGCTGGAGCTGCACGCCTATGTTTGGCTGAACTTGGTGCGGTGACACCCCCCCCCCCCACACACACACACACTTTTTTGGCGCGAGGCAGTAATGGGAGGGATGGGGAACCTCTCTGAGAGTTCCGGCAGAAGGTTCTGAAGCCCCCGGGAAGGTGTGTGTTTGGCGGCGAAGCTGTTTGAGAGTTAGCAAGCAATCTGCCCTGGTAACCGGCTGTGGAAAAGAGAGGAAGGCAGATGGTGCCGAGGTAAGGGTGAGGGCGGAGGGGCAGCAAGGGAGCTTGCAGCTGAGCCCAAGGACCGCTTTTGCTGCCGACTCATTTACGACTTCATATTTCGTTTTATTTCTCTGCATTATGTTTTGAATGTATCTCCATGTATGGGGGTGGGAGTGTGAACATGACCCCCAAGTCTTGGAGCAGAGGTCTTCCGGCCCCAAAACCCGGGAGTTAAGCTGGAAGGTCTCCGTGGCTCGGCACGGACAGCGCCTATCCTTCTTAGCCTCTCTAAGCCAAGGTGCGTGGACGGCTCCGGGAAGCTGGTCTAGGGGACAGCTTAGCCCAGTCTGAATCACACCAGATATTTCAAGCTGATTCCGCGACCCCTGAGGGCAAAGGACACACGGGGAGGTAGAGCCAAGGGCAGCTGAGGGCGGACACGGTTTGATGAGACCCTGCCGACTTGATTGACTCCTGGGTCGGTGCTACTCCCCCCCACCCCCCGCCCCAGTCTCAGCCTGGTGCCCTGGCCTGAGTCCTGGCCAAGAGAAAGGTAAAAGCCGGAATGAGGGTTTGTTAATTAACTGATCGTTCTCCATTAATTCGTCCCTGGAGAATGAGAGACAGTCAATCCGATCAGAGCCGGGGGCACTGAGCCGTTTCACAGTCTAAAATCAAAGCGAAAGGCCGAAACCCCCTCCCCCACTTCATGCGGGCCAATGAGAAGCTAGAGGGAGGCAGGTGCCAGCGTGCCAGGGAGCCTGCCGCTGGATCTGGAACCAAGCCCAAAGCACTCTTTGGGTCTGGGCACTGGTGGCCTCCCTCCCGCGGGTCGAGTTCATGAACCTCTGCCCGGCCAGGGTTTTCCAGCCCAGCCCTGTGCTCACTGGTTCCAAGCAAAATCCCCAGCAGGCTATTGCAGCTTGTGCCTGAAGTTAGGCGAGGTGGAGATAGGAGGACAGGAAGGCAAGGGAGAGATTGACAAGGTGTCCTCTGGGGCTCCCACAAATCCATTCCCTGCCCTGTGTGCATCCACCATATCGCCTCCCACCCCCGTAAGCTGACGGAGACCAGAGGGCAGCTCAGGTTCAGGAAGGGGCCGAAGAAAGGGATACCCTTCTCCCTGACTGCTCAGCCTCTGCCGGCCCCAAACTAGCGGCTTTTTACAAGCCCATGTCAGCCTCACGCCCAGCTTCAGAATCTTGTACCCAGGCAGTGCTCACATAGGCCTGTCAGTGGGGTGTGGAGAAATGGAGGAAAGGATTGGAAATGAAAAGCGATCCCCCCAGGGAAGCATGACCCACCCCCCGCACCCCGAAGGTGCTTGCTGGAGACTTCAATGACCGCCTCTCCCCAGTGCCCCTGTCGCTCCCTGGAAAATCAGACTGACAGGTTCTGTTCAGAGATGACCCCCAAACCTGGAAACTCGGCCTTGCAGTCTGACCTACACGAGTGGGCACCTTGGTGCTGTTGAAGTGGGAGCACTAGCACTGTGACCCTCCTGTGGGAGGCGTGGGCATGCCAGCCAGTGCTCACCCTAGCCAGGAGGCTATGGAAGGGGTGACAAGTCTGGCACCCAGCCGCCTAAGACTAGTCATGCTTGCCTGAGGCACTCGGCCTTTTTCTTTGGAAAAAAGAAAATAATAATAAAAGGAAAATCGGAGACTCTGGCAGCACAAAACTTGGCACCTACCCCCAGGTGGAGTTGCATCCTAGGACCCAGATGGAGCTTCTAGTGTTTAATTTTCTTCTCTTTAATTAATTAAACGGGTGGGAAAGGCTGGGTTGGGGGCACTTGCAGAGCAAGCCCAACCGGAATCAATCCCATTACACTTCAGGAACCACAACCTATTTTAAAATCACTGAAAAACCATGAGCTGTCCCTTTAGTATTTTCATTTCGGAGATGGGGTAAGGAGGGAATCAGGCCATTTCCAGACTCTCCAGATGATCCTAGGAGGCTCGATCGCAGACTTAAACGCATTGCAGGGCACTTTCGCCAAGGCTGTGGGACGTTGCTTGGAGGAGGGGGGTTCCCACCACCAACCTCCACGCACAGAGGTGTCCCTTGCAGTTTGGCTTGCTGCTGCTCTAAAGACCCCTCCACCTTGTCCTTACCCCTCCCGGTGGCTCCTTCGCTTACTGGCAGAGTGGCTTCTCCATGCCCTTCCCTGTACCCGAGATTCCATGAAGTCTGTTGCGGAGAGTCAAAACCTCCACACTTGGCAGCATGTTTGGGGAGGCGCCTTCTCCTTACAAAATTACATCGGCTTGGTGGGAGATGGGAGGAAATTCTCATCAAATTAACTACCTTTAAAAAAATCAATACGTGTTCCCTCAATGCAATCTTGCTGCTGCCCCATTAAAGTACAGTGCAGCTAGGCTGGGGGCCGCATCTCATCTGAGGTGGGGTGGGCGGGCCGCACTCTACGGGTGGGTGGGCTCCTCCGCCTCTGACGTGGGCGCCTATTAAGACTTGAAGAGATTAGTTTCCAATTAAAGATTTCAGAAGGCTTTGGCCCCAGTAGGGGAGCTGTCAGCATCTGAAGAGGCTGCAACACGCACCCACCAGAGGGCAGAGCACCGCATACGGAGAAGGCAAGGCCCAGAGGGTTGGGCAGAGGTGGGTGCTGGGCCCCTCTGACTCTGAGGTACCTGAAGGAAGGGTACCTCCAAACAGCCCTGGGGAGACTGCCCAGTCTCCCACACCCGGGACTTCGCCCCTTTCCCGTCTAGAATTTGCCCCGGAAAGACCTGGAGGAGAGCCGGAGCCTGGGAGAGAGTGGGGGTAGAGGAGGGATGTTCGGCCAGGAGGTGGCCATGAGAAAGTCTCACAGGGACCAACCTGGGTTGTGTTTGCCATAAGTGGCCTTGCGGTCTGGTTGATTGATAACTGGCCTCCACGCAAGTCCATTTGCTTTTTGTTAATATTTATCCCGGCGGGTGACATTTCAACTGCACCCCCCCCCCAATTCCCTGGGCCAAGTTAGCCAAGAAGTAGCAGTGCAGTGTTGGGCATTGGGAACCTCATTTTCCCAAATCTCAAAGACTCCTGGGCCAGGAGGAAAACTGGGACTGGGACTCAGAAACTGGAAGGGTTCCTGGGCCCAAGAGAAGGCACCAAGCAGACTGGTTGCCTCTCGCCCCACTTCTCACACGGTGCAGCTGCTCCCAGCGGCTCTGGTTCAAACAAAGGGCCTGTGGGGCGCGGCCAACTGCAGCCAGCCTCACAGCTCCTGAGCCAGTGGGACTGACTGGGAGGGGGTTAGAACAGAGGGAAGGGGGTGCCTCCAAAAGGCTTGGTGTGGCCTTCTCCCAACACGCTGTGGTGGGGGTGGCCAGTTGTCAGGAGAAGTCAAAAAGAACCCCCACCCCCTCAGGGTGAATGGTGGCCATGTGCCCAGGGAGTCGGCACAGCAGCACAGCAGGAAACCAAAATTTCTCACCCCAGTCACCAAAAAGTTCCCCATGGACCTTTGCACCTGCGCCTGATCCCTTGAGGGTTTGGGGATAATCGTTCCTTCTTGCACTCCCCAGGAGCTCAAACCCCAGGGAAGGGAGGAAAGAAATGCCTAGTGTTAAGAAGTGTGCATATGGTGAAGATTGGAGCCCACTGTTTGACAACGGTAGGAAGACCTGCTTCTGAGTCTTGAGGAGGTCTTGTAGTTATTGTGTGGTGACCCTATTGTCAGCACAAGCAGGCTGGCCACCTGAGACAAATAACCCCATTCTGATGGTCCCACCAGTGGGTGCAGCCCCAAGCTACAGGCCCCTTGGAAATGCCCAAAGGGTGATTAGGGTCAGTCAGAGCAACCCTCTGGCCCCAGGGTTGTAGTGGTCACTAAAGACCCAGGCCCTGCCATAGCTATTTGACAACTGGCACTTGGGACAGACTGTGCCAAAAATACCAATTTTAGCAACAAAATAACTGAAAGCCCAGGCTGCATCTTACTTCATCTTCATGCTTTGATCCTCAGTGCCCTTCAGGGAGCTGGCATCCTGCCCTCCCAGATTCCCTCCATGGGGAAGCCTGATGGGCTGTGTGGCGCGATAGCTCCGCACGCCCCCTGCGGGCTGCTGCCTGCCACCAGCGAAGCCCTTGGTTCAATGAGCTGTGGAGAGGAAAGGGATGCTTGCTGTGGCTTTGTTTTTACGTCGCTCTACTGCTGATTTAAAAAACAACAATTATTTTCTGGTACGAAAGGGGTGTGGAGGAGGAATATATCTTGGTCTCCAACAATGTCTGGTTATTACCCCAGTGATGAGACAAAATTGCCAACCCCCACATTACACCCCAGCTCTGACTTCTCTAAACAAGATACGTGTTTGGACTTTCTATCCAAATTATACTTTTGCTGGCACGTTTTTATTTGAGGAAAGCAGGGTCAGAGTAGAGAAGGTGACCCTGGTGGGACTCGAGTAGGAGGTTGGGGCTGGAGGATATAGTCCTAGGAGCGTGGATTAGTGGTTCCTTTGTTTTGTTGTTTCCCCTTCTAGCTAACTGACAGGAGTCAGGAGGCAGCCCTGAGGCTTTCAGCTAGGAGGGCTTTGTTTCCTCTTGAGTGGGGTGGGTGAAAGGGCCTGCGGAGGCCGACTGGCCTGGAGCTCTGGTGCAGCGTCAGGACCCTGGACAGGACCCCACCAGCCCCAGGCTGGCCCCGTTTTCCTCCTGGAAAGTGGGTAGAATGCCTTTGAAGAGTTGTAGTAAGGAAGCGAGAACTAACAGCTAATATTCTGAAGTTCATGAGAAATCTCGAGGCCCCGCCAGGAACATCCACCAGCACAGTCAAGTAATCAAAAAGATCAAACCTATCTTTGTCGATAATTGATCTTTTCCTCCCTCCCCGGCAGCTTTTCTGTGTATGTCTGAGTACACGTGCACACCTGCTTATAAAATCGGAATTCGAGTCCCTATGGGTGTGACAGGGGTTGGATCATTAAGCTAAAACGTTCAATTCAGTCCCTTTGATCCGTGCTGGGGAAAATCTATAGTCATCTCTAATCTATGAGGTCTTTAAGAAGGTTGTTACATGAGCTGTTTTGATGTCATCATTTCCACCTTCGTGGCAAATTCAGCTAATCAAAAGGACATTGCTACTCAAAGTTCTCAGAAAAAATAGTTCTTACAGGGTGTATTGGTAAAATTTATTCTTGATTTCCTTGTACAAAAGAAAATCCTCAAATCTGATGGAGTTGGGTAATTTAAAAAACGGTTCTCTCTGTCTTGCTCCTCAAAATCCATTGTTAGAAGCCTTGCCCTTCAATTAAGTGCTCAGTGCTCTTTGTAAACTCTGCATATTAGAATAAACACCAGATTAATGCTTTAATTCAGCCAAGAAGCCTTGATGAGAAATGACTAGTTTCATTTCAGTTAAAACAGCCGAATTTCCACACTCTTGATAAAATGGAATGGTCCCCAGCCTATGGTAGCAATAGAAGAAGGGTCTTATAGAACTCATGGTAGTTAGGATAGATTTCTCATAATTCTGACAAAAGCATTCAACAAGTATTCATTAAATGCTATTTTCTTTATGTCTCTATTTAAATAAGATGAATAAGCACCTTTGGGAGAAGAAAACCACATTATTTCTACATGAGAAGTGTCAGCCTCATAATGTTCAGTAAAACGAAGGGTCTTATAGAACTCATGGTAGTTAGGATAGATTTCTCATAATTCTGACAAAAGCATTCAACAAGTATTCATTAAATGCTATTTTCTTTATGTCTCTATTTAAATAAGATGAATAAGCACCTTTGGGAGAAGAAAACCACATTATTTCTACATGAGAAGTGTCAGCCTCATAATGTTCAGTAAAACGAAAAAACTGATTTCTTATGTTTGTGAATTTATTGCACAATCATAAATTCCTGTCTTCTATCAATAGATTTTCACGGGTTTTTATTTTGTGACAAATAACTTAATACTAAGAGGTTTAATTTCCTCCTGAAGTGATAGGATTGGATTATGTGACTAGACCAATCACAAGGCAGTCTAATGATTTGATGCAAACATAGGAACTTATGTTTTATTACTGAGTCTTGCTGTAGAATCATCTACTTTGTGTTTCTCCCAAAAAGTGTTACATTATCATAAAGTTGGAAAAATACTAGCTTCTAGAATCTTTCTTCTCCTTTAGATGAGACAATCTGGTAAACCTCCCAGCTGAACAGAACCAGTCCCTGAAATACTACCCATCCCGTTTGTCATGGCAATTGATAAGGAAAGAACTTATATCTGTTCTGTACATCCTATTAGTCGGGTACTGTACTGGGACATATATGATCTAATTTAATATTCTATTTCAGTGGCTCCCAAATCTTGCTCCACTTTTGAATCACTTAGGGACCTTTACAAATATGATTTCTAGCTAAAATCCAGGGCCTGACCTAGGCATTGGGATTTTTAAAAGCTCTGATGTGATTTAATTGAGCAGCCAAGTTGGGGAACCACTAGTTTATGTGGTAGTTACTATTATTTTCCCTCTTTCTATGTTCACTAAGTTTACATAACTTATCTCTGGTAACACAACTGGAAAGCAGTGATACCCTGAAGTCAGCTTGCCCAGCTCAAAGCACAGAACGCTCTTACTTTCCACCCTGTGCCTACTAGTATGGGTCCACCAGGTCAGTGGACCTAGAATGTGGAGGTGTCAGATTTATTGTCATAAACACCTGATCTAGAAAGTGTCTGCATAGTAAAGGTCTTGCTAGTGGAGAGTGTGTATATTCCTTTGCGACTCACAAGGAAGGTTACTTATGGAAACTTATTTGTTTTTTACTCAAGACTCATAAGAGAGAACTTTTATTGCTGTCTTTTGAAGAAGCAGCCAGAGGCAATGTAGGGCAGTATGAGAGCTAGACATGCAACCGAGGTCTCCCTGTCCATTTGTTCACTTAAACAATTATTGTTGGGCAAGACCCAATCATTGGATGTGTTCTCTGGGTAGGACTGGCCCATTGGAACTCCTGCCTGGAGGAGGGCCCAAAGACCCAAACCTCCCATATTTTTAGGCATTGGTGTTCTGAGATCTTCATTTGCACAACAGTTAGATTTCTTTGCTTCAGATCATTGCCTGTCTTGCTATCCCAAGCTTGCCTGCTACTCACGTTTTAGGACTTTGTACACAAAAAATAATAAATTAACTAAAACTCTGTGTATAAATTGGCAGTCATCCAGAGGACAACTTAGAATTTCCCTCAAACACTAGGTGTTTCCACTTATCCGGTGTCTCTCATCTTCCTTTGCATATGCCATAGGGTACTCAGAATCAACAGTTTCTGAAATCACTACTTTCGTTTTTGCATCTGGTGATGATCTCATAGTCCCAAAGAGAGGTTATCAAAAGAACACAATAAACTATGAGATTTTCGCTTTCTTTCCTGTTGTCTCCTGAAACAGATCAATGGCCCCGGAAATTAAATAAATAAACGAGCGAAGCGCGCCACCTAGTGACCGCCATGCTCACTGCAGGTGAAGTTCGTGAGAGGAGTGGCTAACGGGATTCAAGTATTGATGGAGTCACAAAAATCGTTCATTAAGGCAATTTAATCTTTGCTATTAAATGTCCTTCCAATTCATTTAGGATAATTAAGATGCAGTTAAAGTGATTAAATTCTAATTACTTATGCTAGACAAAGACATATTTGTCACACTAATGCGGTTAACTAAGGACTCAGAAAGAAAGTTAACATTTACTTCAAATGATGCAACTGGAAAAATCAGTTCCTCTTTTCATCATTAATCCAGCGAGCCGGGTGATTATGTAATGGCACTGCAAGCTCATTAAGTAGGGGAAGTGCTGATTAAAATGACTGCTAGGAGGAAAACCGGAACCAAGATCACCTCAGTAGTTCGGTCTGCAGTCCCAGCAAAATTTCTTGGTCTTCTTTCCTTCTAAGCCCCCCACCCCAAAATAGTAAGCAGCTCCCCCATTTAAAAAGGACACCTCACAGAAAGCCTTTATTGCCAGCCTACAGACATTGTTAAACCAAAAGATATTTTTATGTGGTAAATGGAGTCTCAGCATGAGGAGGAGCTAGGCAGGGTGGGGCTGGGGAGGGAATTCCTGAAGTCAGCAGCTCCAGAATGAAAATGTCTTCTGAAGGATTCTGAGGCCACCTCCCTTCACAGAAGCTCCCTTCCAAGTAAGCAGTCCTTCTCCCCTTCCCTAAATCCACTTTTACTGCCTTTGACTCCAGAGACAGATTCCTCTGCATGGAATCCTGCCATGTTTGATTGTTATGCACACTCTGAAGATTGCTAAGTATACCTCAGATGCAAATCGGCCTTTTTTCAGTATTTTTCTACATTCTCATGTAAAGTCATCTAAGGTTATAAACCCTCAAGTTACTAAGGCTATTTTACCATAACGCCCACAAATAATTCCCAGCCTCTTATGGTAGCTTGATTATGAGAGCTCATTAGAGAGAGATGAATTGAAACAACTGGATCTGAAGCTTGCCTTCCTCATAAAAATGGCTTCCTAAGGTGGTGCTCAGCATTTGTCCAGGGTGGGGAGGATAATCAAGGATGAAGATGGTCAGTCATAAAACTGAAGATTATTTTCACCAGGAGATAGGTGTCTTTTAGCCCTTTTAAATTTGCATACTGAAAATCATAATTGTGGAGATTACATCTTTCCCCTATTTATCTCATTGGACTTAAATATTATCCCTGTTTGCCTCATAAGCAAAGACTTTAAAGTTACTATATTCATCAGTTACACAAGTCAAACCACTACGTTTAAAAAATAAATTGGCGGGGTGCCTGGGTGGCTCAGTGGGTTAACCCTCTGACTTCAGCTTAGGTCATGATCTCAGAGTCCTGGGATCAAGTCCCACATCCGGCTCTCTGCTCAGTAAAGAGCCTGCTTCCCCTCTCTCTCTCTCTGCCTGCCTCTCTGCCTACTTGTGACCTTTGTCTGTCAAATAAATAAATAAAATATTTTTAAATAAATAAATAAATTGGCAATTACTTGGATACTTACAGTTATTATTAATTTAATCAGGTTATGGCATTTTATATTACTAAAATAACCAAACAAATTAAAGTTAAAAACCCTGGACTAAGAACCAAAAGCCCCCGAGACAAGTTCTCAGACTAATTAGCTAAGAGAACTTGTCATTTACCCTGTCTGGGCCCTTAGTCTCCTTAAATATAGAATGAAGGATTTGGCCTTAGGGCCCTTCCAGGTCCCACATTCTATGATTGATTGCCTTCTGGGATGCCTGTGTATCCACCGCAAAGTCTTTTGTCTCTATTTAGTGCACTGTCCCAAAGTCAGGATTCAATGAAGTGTAAGCTTCAGGGGCTCATTTCTTGGGCAAGGTCTCAGGTCAGGCTCTACTGTCACCTGGTCAAGAGAAAGCAGCCCGTCCCGTCAGGAGTGCCACCTTCTGGCACAAAAATGCTACAGTCTGACATTCCAATTCCCATGTCCTAATAATACAAGCTATTGGTGAGGATTTGAATCAACAGGAATTTGTACACTGCTGGCTGGTTGGGAATGTAAATTTGGACCATTGCTTCAAAAGATAATTTGGCATTGTTTCATAACCCTGAACCTACACCTATCTAGTGGTTTTACTCTTTGGCATATACCCTAGGTAAACTCACAGATGCTGCTGGAGATGTCTACAAGACTGTAGCAGAATTGGTCATAAGAGCAAAGAAGCCAGAAACATCCCAAGCGTTCACTGACAAGGACATATAAATTGTGATATATTCATGTAATGTAGTAGTATACTGCAATGCAAATGAATGGACAACAGCTATATACAAGTCTTAGGAACATAGTTGAATTAAAAGAAAAGCCATGGACAATCACACATCAAAACAATACCACTTTTCCAAAGCTCAAAAGCAAACAGTGCTGAACAATTTATTGTTTGGAGATACTTAAGAATGTGGTAAAGCTATTTTCAAAAAACAAATGAATAATAAACTCAGATTTCAGAGTTATTCCCAGTTGGGGAAGGTCAGAAGATAAGTAGCTTGAAAAGCCAGTGATGTTGCTGTTCTTTTGTTGGATGCTGCCCTCACAAATGTTCATTTTGTTACTAGGCTTCTTATCTTAAATATCCAGTATTGTTCCTGGAGGTAAATATTTTTAATTTTAACATTGGGGAGGAAAAGTTTTTTTTCTTGGCTCTCCAACCCAAACAGCTTGGACCGGACAAACCCAGCAGCATTTATACACAGTTCCTAGCCACACACCAAACATCAGCCCTCCTAGAAATTATGTTCTGCCAGTTGTGGACAGGACATAAGAAGTGAAAAGAGGAGTTTATCACAGCACTTTATACAAGAGCCAAATTACGGAAACAACCCAAGTGTCCATCAACTGATGAATGGACAACAAAGAAGCGACATGAGGGTGCCTGGGTGGCTCAGTTAGTTAAGCATCCGACTCTTGATTTCATCTCAGGTCATGATCTCAGGGTCACGAGATTGAGCCCTGCACCAGGCTCCACACTGGGCATGGAACCTGGTTAGCATACTCTCTCTCCCTCTACCCATCCCCCACCCACTTGCACACTCTTTCTCTCTTTCTAAAAATAAATAATAAAATATTTTTTAAAGGAAGATGTGGTACGCACATACAATGGAATATTACTCAGCCATAAAAAAAGAATGAAATTGGGGCGGCTGGGTGGCTCAGTGGGTTAAGCTGCTGCCTTCGGCTCAGGTCATGATCCCAGGGTCCTGGGATCAAGCCCCGCATCGGGCTCTCTGCTCGGCCGGGAGCCTCCTTCCTTCTCTCTCTCTCTGCCTGCTTGTGATCTCTCTCTGTCAAACAAATAAATAAAATCTTTAAAAAAAAAAAAAGAAATCTTGCCATTTGCAATGACCTGGTTGGAGCCAGAGCATATTATGCTAAGTGAGATAAGTCAGTCAGAGAAACACAAATACCATATGATTTCACTCCTATGTGGAATTTAAGAAACAAAAAAAATGAGCAACGGGGAAAAAAGAGGGACAAATCAAGAAACAGACCCTTACCTATAGAGAACGAACTGCTGGTTATCGGAGGGGAGCGAGCCGGGAAAGGATGAAGTAGGCGATGGGGATGGAGGAGTGCACTTGCCGTGACGAGCACAGGGTGATGTATGCAAGTGTTCAATCACTATTGTACACCCCAAACTAGTATTACACTGTGTGTAACTAATTGGAATTTAAATAAAAACTTTGAAAGAAAAGTGAGAGAAGAAATTTCATTAGATATGGAAAGAGAGGTTTGTTTTTCATTCGAGTACCAGCTACAACACTGATGTGCTCAGTACTGGAGAAGGTATATACAGCCGACTTGTCCCTTAAGATTCACTGTCTAGTGGGGAAGAGAGACAAATAGCTGTTCGTTTCCTTCTTGATTGTTTTGTGTGTGTATGTGTGTGTGTGCCAATAAAGAGAAGTTTAGGGTGTGATGAAAGGACAGTTTTGAAGATCTGGAAAATGAATAGGACTTGAGTCAGAAATGGAAGAAGAGGTCCACAGACAGAAGGAACAGCAGTATGTGTGGAGGCCCTGGTTGAAATATGTTCTGCTGAAGATTTCTAGAATCTGAATTACTATATAGCTGAAAGCTTGTTTCTTCCTAGCATAGCTAAGTGACATAATACTTTTCCGTCGATAACAAAGGTGTTCTCAGGCACCTAGGTGGCTCAGTGGGTTAAGTGTCTGCCTTCGGCTCTGTCCATGATCCCAGGGTCCTGGGATCAAGTCCCTCATCAGGCTCCCTGCTCAGCGAAGAGTCTGCTTCTCCCTCTGCCCCTTCCCCTGGCTCATGAGCACGCTCTCTTTCTCTCGAAAATAAATAAAATCTTAAAAACAACAACAGCAAAAGTGTTCTCCAGGGTTTCAGTGCTGGGGAGGAGAGGGAAGAGGGTTTTCTATTCCTCTAAGAGTGCAAATCAGATTGGTGGAGGAAGGGTGGGAAGAAGATTATGTGTTGGTTAAAAAGCTTGCCAGATGAGGGGTGCCTGCATGGCTCAGTCAATTGAGTGTCCAATTCTTGGTTTCAACCCAAGTCATGCTCTCACGGAGCATGAGATTGACAAGCCCCAAGTAAAGCCCAGCATCAAGCCCCCCAGTACCCCCAACCATCCCCCCACATGGAGCCCTACCTTCAGCTCCTGGCTTCTTGTTCCTGGGGGAGTCTGCTGAGGATTCTCTCCTGCCCTTCCCCCCATCCCACCCCCAATAAGCATAACCACCTGCAAGCTCTTGCTCTTTCTCTCACATAAATAAATTCCCAGGTGATTCTAATATTACTCCAAGTTGAAAATTAGGACATTGATATTGATAATTTAAGGGCAGGTGGCCTTTTTTTTTTGCCCCTTTAGTTATTTTACCATTTTTCTGGAGTAATCTATAGTTCCATAACTTTATAGGTAGAAAAATAGATACATATAGATAGATCCTGATATAATATATAGTGGAATGAAGTTGTCAGATGATGTATGCTTTTGAAAGAAAACTTGAGTGAGATAATAGAAGAGCAATAACAAGAAACTAGCTAGGATGGGGTGGAAATAGATTATGAGAGTCTGATTGTGTGTCATTTTCAGAAGAGGTGGAGAAAATGGGTGGGCAAAATTTGAGAGATCTATCTAAAGTAAAATTGGGAAGACGTTGTGGAGAACAAAAATGAGAGAGGAACAGACTCCTGTGGTTTTGATTTAGAAAGCTGGGTGCTTGGATATACCTTTAGCCATAGCGTGGTTGTGTGGGGGAGACATGATGTCAGCATCATGCTAATGAGGTGACGATTGTGGGTTCAGTCCATTGGGTCTTGTTTTTACTTCCCAGTGCTGGTGGATAGTGATGCGTGCTTTCATTCCAGCCAGCTGCCTGCATTGGGCCCACATGAGCCTTGAAGAACTAGTGTCCAAGGTTAGCCCAAATCTGTTCCTGCTACTAGAAAAACAAAAGCAGTCCCCTGTAACAGTAGGGCAGGAGCCCTCTCTCTGTGAGCAAAGCCAATACGCAGAGGATGGAAGCACAAATATGTTGGAGGGCGGGCAGGTGTTGCCAAGTCTTGGATTTTGTGACTTTCACATTAGTTTGGGATAAGAACAAACCCCTCCAATGTCAAATTTTGTTTTTCTCTAATCTAGTTTACATAGTTGTTGCCCCATGAACCCCAGTTTTTTTAAGAATTATTTTAAATTAATGTTTATTTTTGAGTATGTGCTATGTGCACATCATGTTTTGAAAGTTAAACAACATAGAATGGTAGATAGAGAAAACGAAGTTCTCATAATCTATTCCTCAGTACCCAGCCCCTCTTTCTAGAGGCAACCCTTGTTACCAGTTTCTTAGGTATTTTTTTTTTCCAAATAAGAACTTCTAGGAAGAAGAGTGAATGCTTCTTGTTTCCTTTATTCTGCTCTGTTTACCAACAGTTGCTTTCCTAGAAATGTATTTACATACTCGGCAAGGTGCTGCCCAGTGAAATTATCTGAATATTGCAATTAAGGAGTAGCACAGGGTGACCACCCTTCCGGGTATGTTGAACGTGGTCTCAAGTGCTTCAGTGGAGGTTCCTTTATCCAGCTCTTTCATGAAAGACAACTTAATATAGGAAAGTTGTTCAAAATTTAAGCTTATCTACCACCTTGCCTCCCTACTTTAAAATAATACAATACCTGGGTGCCTGGGTGGCTCAGTTGGTTAAATGTCTGCCTTCGGCTTGGGTCATGATCCTGGAGTCCTAGGATCGAGTCCCACATGGGGCTCCCTGCTTGGCAGGGAGTCTGCTTCTCCCGCTGACTTCTCTCTCTCTCTCTCAAATATATAAAAGATCTTAAAAAAAATACAATACCCAAATATAACTATTGTATCATTTTAGAACACTACCTTCAACACAATGAATTTTTTTTTCAGTGAGTTAGTTATTGTACTATATATGTGTATATATACACATATATAGTACTATATATATAGTACTATATATATATATATTCTTAGATATCTATGTATATATACATAGATATATGTATATATATCTAAGAATATATATATATATTCTTAGATCCTGCATTTGTCCTGACATAGCTTTAGTAAATATGTTTTTTTAAAGATTTTATTTATTTATTTGACAGATAGAGATCACAAGTAGGCAGAGAGGCAGACAGAGAGAGGGAAAGAGAGAGGAGGAAAAGGAAGCAGGCTCCCTGCTGAGCAGAGAGCTGGATGTGGGGCTCGATCCCAGGACCCTGAGATCATGACCTGAGCTGAAGGCAGACGCTTTAACCCACTGAGCCACTCAGGCACCCCAGTAAATATGTTTTTTACGATGTGGTGCCTTCCTACTGTGTCCAATAACTCTGTGTCTTATTTTATTTAAAAGATTTTATGTTATTTATTTATTTGAGAGAGACAACAAATACAAGCAGGAAGAGGGTCAGAGGGAGGAGCAGACTCCCTGGTAAGCAGAAGCCTGATGCAGCTCAATCCCAGGATCCTGGGATCATGACTTGAGCTGAAGACAGACACGACTGAGCCATCCAGGCGCTCTGTATCTTATGCTTTTTAATTCTAATTATCTCAAAAAAACAAAATAAAACAAAACTCCCTTGTAAAGTATTAATGTTTGAGCACCTGGGTGGCTGAGTCAGTTAAGCGTCTGCCTTCAGCTCAAGTTGTGATCCCGGGGTCCTGGGATTGAGCCCTGAGTTGGGCTCTCAGCTCAGTGGGAAGCCTGCTTCTCCCTCTGCCTGCCACACCCCCTGTTTGTGCTCTCTCTCTCCCTTTCTGTCAAGTAAATAAATAAAATCTTTTAAAAAATAAAGTATTAATGTTAATCAAGGAAAAGGATGACAAGAATCACCCATAAAACCCCCACTCAGAGATAACCCCCCCTTTTCATGAATATCCTTCTAATCTTTCCTCAGTGGGATGATACATACATACTAATTTATAACTTTTAAATTAAAAATCCCATATTATTAAATTTATGGTAGAACATTTGAAAATACATAAAAGAATAATGGAGACAATAAAAATCCCTGATAATTCTGTCATCCCTCTCCCTCCCAAACAGCTCATGACCAGCATGCATTCATTTAGCAGATACGAATAGACAGGATGTTTGTGATTTGCAGGACAGAAGAGATGGACACAGAAGGACAAAGACAGTTCCCTCTGCTCTAATGAATGACACAGCAGTCGGAAACATTTTACAAAAAACATTACTGATTATTTGTTTTACTACTTTAAAAATAATTTTTCTCTAGTTATTAAAGTAATACATGCTAGATGTAGAAGCTTTGGAAAATATGAAACATTATAAACCATACAACAAACTCAAATTATCCACTCCATAAACCAGAGATGGTACCTGTGATTTTCTGGCTTGTTTCCTTCTAGCTTTTTAAAAGTACAAAGATAGGGGCACCTGGTGGTACAGTTGGTTAAGCACCTGGCTCTTGGTTTCAGCTCAGGTCCTGATCTCAGGATCTTAACATCAAGTCCCAGGTGGGGCTGTGCACTCAGGGTGGAGCCTGCTTGAGTTTCTCTCACCCTTTTCCTTTGCCACACGCCCCCCCCCACCCCAGCTGCTCAGACACACGCATACGCGTGCACACACACACACACACACACACACACACACTATCCCTCTATAAAATAAAGACGTTTAAAGAAAAAAAAATAGGGGAGTGTCTGGGTGGTTCAGTCAGTTAGGCATCTGCCTTCCACTGGGGTCGTGATCCCAGGGTCCTGGGATAGAGCCCTGTGTTGGGCTCCCTGCTCAGCGGGGAGTCTGCTTTCCCCTCTCCTTCTGCCCCTCCTCCTGCTTGTGCGTTCTCTCTCTCGTGGACACACCAAATAAGTAAAATCTTTTAAATAAATACATAAAAGTACAAAGATAGAGATACATGAAATTTTTATTTTTCACAAAATTGAGCTCATAGAGAATTTACAATTGACAGTGTCATTAAATATTTTTTTAAATTTTATTATTTACTTATTTGACAGAGAGAGAGATCACAAATAGGCAGAGAGGCAGGGAGATAGAGAGGAGGAAGCAGGCTCCCTGCTGAGCAGAGAGCCCGATGCAGGGCTTGATCCCAGGACCCTGAGATCATGACCTGAGCCAAAGGCAGAGGCTTAACCCAGTGAGCCACCCAAGTGCCTGACAGTGTCATTAATTATTATCCAAAAGCTTGATTTAAAAAAAAATTTTTTTGGAAATTATTTCAAGTTTTTTTTAAAAAAATAGTCCAAAGAACATCCGTATACCATTTTCCCAATTGTTAACAGGACTGGTTGACCAGCTGTTAGCATTTTACCCCATTTGCTTTATCATACGTGCACACATGGTCAACTGTTCATGCTTGCTCTCTGTCTCTTTCTCATGTACATACACATACACACAGAGAAATTTTTGTCATGGACCATTTGAGGGTAAGCTACATCCATCTGGTCCCTTTGTGTATTTCCAGGAGTAAGGCTATCCCTTATGCAACTAAAGTTCACTTTCATTAGTTTACCCAGTAATGTCCTATATAGCATTATTCTTCTCCAAGACAGGATCCTGTCCTGAGGTGAGCTGTCATATCTCCTTTCTTCTTTGATCTGAAACAATTCCACAGTCTTTCTTTGCCTTTTATAATACCGACATGTTGGCAGCATATGATCCCCACTGTTTATTTTTATTTTTTTATTAACATATATTGTATTATTAGCCCCAGGGGTACAGGTCTGTGAATCAGATCCCTACTTTTTAAAATTTTTATTTATTTACCAGAGAGAGAGAGAGAGAGAGAGAGAGAGAGAGAAAGAGAGCGCACCAGTAGGGGGATCAGCAGGCAAAGGGAGAGAAGCAGGCTTCCCGCTGAGCAGGAAGCCCGATTGGGGCCTCCATCCCAAGGACCCTGAGAGATGACTTGACCCGAAGGCAGATGCTTAACCAAAAACCACCCACATGTCCCCAATCCCCACTTTTTGAAAAAAAGATATTTCTCATTTTGTGTTTTTGTTTTGTTTTGTTTTGTTATATTTTATTTATTTATTTGACAGAGAGAGATCTCAAGTAGGCAGAGAGGCAGGCAGAGAGAGAGGAAGAAGCAGGCTCCCTGCTGAGCAGAGAGCCCGATGCAAGGCTCGATCCAGGGCTTGATCCCAGGACCCTGGGATCATGACCCAAGACAAAGGCAGAGGCTTTGATCCACTGAGTCACCCAGGCGCCCCTCTCATTTTGTGTTTGATGGATGTTTCCACATGAAAGGATTGAGGTGATGCTTTCTTACCCAGAAAGCTGCATGGGTGAGGTGTGTCCTTCTCAAGGATCACATCTAGAGGCCCAATGTCTGTCTGTCCCTCCCTTGACTGGTGAGTTCATTTCAATCACCCAGTCAAGCTATTGCTAAGTTTCTCCGCTGTATAATCACTTGTGAGTTGGTATTTTTTTTTCCCTTTTTTACAACTAATAAGCAGTTTGTGGGGAGATACTTTAAGGTGCTGCAAAACCCTATTTCTTTTCAAAATTCCCCATGGATTTAGATTTAGATTAAGAATCTACTGATTCTTACCTGATCTAGTCTTTATCAAAATGAGTCTCCATCTCCAGCAGTCCTGCCAGGTTTAGCAGATAGCTCTCAGCTTTCTTCATTGGCAAGACCTCCCTTCCCTTTCATTGATTCTTCCACTTATTATCAGTATAAACTCAGACATTACTTTTTCCCCCCAATGCTTTATAATTCATTACTGTACTCACCTTCTTCAGTGCTCAAATTATCCCAGTGGGGATTTGACCAGTGGGGGACCCTTTAATCTGGCTCCTGTGTTCTTGGGACATTTTTTTTTAACTTTCTGGTGTTATAATAAGATGTACAAAGCTCATCTGTTACCTGCTCTGTCCAACTCTTCAATCTACCACTTTAATGAGCCCTGATGTATTATGGTGGGGAATGTTGTTAGAGACCAAGAAGTCCTGGGCACTAGGGGTAGTGCCAGGGTGACTTTGTTTTGGGATCCCCCCGAAAAATACAGGAAATATATGTGTGCTTATTTATACACATACATGCAAATATACATATATATTCACATATATATATATATAATATATACATAAACATGCTTGTGTACAAATTTAAAAATCATGAGTTCACACGAATACCTCTGTATCCAATTGCAAACTATACCCACTGAATTTTTTCTTGCCTTCTCCTATTCCATATTTGTACATATTTGGAGTTATTGTGAGTTCAGACTCAGACCACTGCAATAAGACAAATATAGCAATAAAGTGAGTCAAATGAATTATTTGGTTTCAGTGCATATAAAAGTTATGTTTATACTACACTATTAAGTGTGGAGTACCATTATGTCTATGAAAGGTGCATACCTTAATTAAAAATACTTTATTGCTAGGCACCTGTGTGGCTCAGTTGGTTAAGCGTCTTCCTTTGGCTCTGGTCATGATCCCAGGGTCCTGGAATCCAGTCCCGCATTGGGGGGGGTCCTTGCTCAGCAGGGAGCCTGCTTTTCCCTCTGCTGCTCCCACTACTCGTTCATTTGTCTAACTTTATTGCAGTATTTGTAACCCCTTTGCTCTACAGTAAGAACCCTGGCATCCGTAACATCTCTCTCTTTCTTTCTTTCTCCACCACCCATACTTACTTTTACTCAATCTTATATCTAAAATAATTTCAAAATTGCTTCACCCATACCCATAAAATAAACAAACCTGTTATAAAAATTTTTAGGTAAGGTTCATTTGCAATTCTTCCCCCCATACCTATGCCCAGCATCACTTGGGAACCTGTTAGAAGTCCTACTGATTCAGAAACTCTGAGGTGGAGCCCAGGAATCTGTATTTTTACAAGCTCTGGAAGTGATTCTAAAGCTGAAGTTTGAGAAGCATAGCCGGAAATTTGCAACATGGGTTTATGATATGTGTATGTGTGTGTACACAGAACAGGCTATTCCCAGGTAAAGTGGTGCTTTAAACGTATTCTAACCCTAACAGCCATGAAGCTGGTCCAGTGCAAACTAATAGGGATTTTTCTGTCACAGCATGGGTATGGAGGTGTAAAGTAAAAGCAAATAAACACCCCAGTTCTATTTTCTCTTCCTGGTGCCAGGAGGATAATCAGGAGCAGAGTGGGCGAGCGTGAAGGACCATCACTTGCCAGAGGGGGCGGCCTGCAGCTCCACATCTGCCCCTCCCCTGCCCCCCTCTGCATTGGACGGTTACCAGTACCCTCAAGATGGAGGAGGTGTCATCTGTTCTGAAAAGCTCACAGCCCTGAATCTGTTCCTTTCTGTTCTCACCCAGCCTTGATTTGTGTCCCTTGATTTGATAGCATCCCTGTATTTGACTGAGCATGTATGGACCAGTCACCACCCAGACTTAGCAAGGACAAACACAGCATCTTTCTCTCCTCTGAAACCCAGCGACCCCACCTACGTACTTCATCTGGGTGAGGCTGACTGCCCTGCCTCCAGCTTGTTTCAGTGTCCCCGCCCAAATTCAGCCCCTCGGCATCTTCTTTTCCACTCTGTTACTTCAGCCTCCTCCCCGAACCCCCTTCCATCTCAACCAGAGGAGCGGTGGCTGCACCAGTTTCCTTTACCAGGGGCTCAGCATCCCCCTTTCACTGACTTCACAGTTACAATTCAGAAATATCCCCTACAGTACCATTAAACTGCTTCAAAACAGTTATCCCGTGAAAAGGATTAAAGAAATCTCATGGAATTTCATTCTCTGTACACACTCAAAGTTTAGTCTTCTGTCTTGGGTGTATCCATTTTCTGTGATACAGAAAATGGGCCATATCCAAATTATTTTCTGGGCCACATCCAAATTATTTTTCCAGCAAGGATGCTGAATATGCCAAAGAAATAGTCCACAGCCTACTGTTACGGAACTCTGGGTCTAGTGAGAGAGATGAGTAGGTAAATAATTGTCTGGAGAAATGGTGGGGAGGTGACCTGACCAAAGGAGAAAACAGTTCTGTTTGGATGGGAGAGGGGGTAGAGAAGGCTTACCAGAAAATGAGATATTTGAGCTGGGCTTTGAACACACGGGGAAAATTTTGTATAGAAAAGAAAGACAGAGGCACCTGGGTGGCTCAGTTGGTCAAGTGGCTGCCTTTGGCTTAGGTCATGATCCCAGGGTCCTGGGATCGAGTTCTGCAGCGGGGTCCCTGCTTGCTCGGTGGGGAGCCTGCTTCTCCCGCTCTCTCTGCCTGCCACTCTGCTTACTTGTGCGCGCGCTCTCTCTCTCTCCCTCTGTCAAATAAATAAATAAATAAATTTTTTTAAGAAAAGAAAGACAAGGAAGGACATTCTGGGTGAGGGAACAACTTGAGTGAAAGAAATAGAGGTGTGAAAATTCATGGTGGATCTAGGACTGACTTCTGAGGAGTGTGGCTCAGCAGGGGTGGTAGACAGGCAGTAGTAGGTGGTAAGATGGGAAAGGCAGTTGCAGTCAGAGTCAGGGTCCTAGAATAGCCACCAGCTGCTTTCCTTTCAGGCTCTTGAGAGGCCCTTGTGAGACTGATTATACATGCCATTGGGAGAATAACATTTACAATTCGACTCTATGGACAATCTTCCAGAAATGCAAATAAGGAAAACCACTAATTTGAAATTTGTTATTAATTATGGAAAATTTCTGGTAATTTTGTGAAAAGTCAAAATTGTAGGTTATTTTTAAAGGAATTCTATTTTGGGCACCTGCAGGGCTCAGTGGGTTAAGCCTCTGCTCAGGGTCCTGTGGTTGAGGCCCGCAGCAGGCTCTATGGTCAGCAGGGAGCCTGCTTCCCCCCCACTCTCTCTGCCTGCCTCTCTGCCTCCTTGTGTTCTCTCTCTCTCTGTCAAATAAATAAATAAAATCTTTAAAAAAATAAAATAAAGGAATTATATTGTATAATTTTCAATTGCTACAAATATTATAAAGTATTATACATGGCTATTATACATGGCGTTATAATTCAAGAAATAAGATCAACAAACTAAGACTTGCAATACACAGTAGGCCCAAATGAGGTAATAACACATCAAAAGCATGTAATTCATCAGGTCTACCATTTGTTTTGATTTTTTGATGAATCAACATCAAAATCAATATCACACTTCCAATTACTGGGGTCTGAACTATTGAAAGGCTCTTTAAGATGAGGGATACTGATATGATAAAACTCCAAAGGATCAGGCATTAAGAGAAATGTAGGATTTTAAAAATCAGATTTTCTGCACCAGGCTTTCGAAAACAGCCACATTACCTTTTGTTACTAACTAAACAAGCAGGTGCAAGGCAGTGGCATCTCTTCCCACTGGTTCCTCTGAAGCTGCAGTGCAGGGAAAGAGCTTCATGGAAGGGTGGTTCTGGTAGTGGTGTTTCTTCCCATGAGCCTCAAAAAGCTTGAGCTTGTGCTCAGGAAAATGTGTGTGTGTGAGTGCAAATGGCCAGCGAAAGGACAATGCAAGTATCCTAGGGATAGGAAAATGTATTCATTCAACGAGGATTCTCAGCTCACCATTCTAGCCCAAGTTCAGCCTATATGAGAAGGAACACAGAACAAATGAGAGAAGACAAAGTTTGTGGGGAGAAGAACTAAGACAGTCTAGGGTCACAGAGAATAACATAGGATTCTCTGGTGTCCCTCTGGTTTGTGCCCAAGGAATACCTGCGCCACCCTTGTCATCTCCTCCAGAGCCATCAGCAGGTCTTCCCCAGGGTATCATCCCAGGTCCACCATTTACTGTCAGGGTGACATTGGGCCAGGTCCTGGACCTTGGAACCCCAGCCTGCCCATCTGCAAACTAGAGGTAACAGTCATATCTAGCTCCCATACTTGTTGAGAGGCTCTGAAAGGTGGTTGGCATATGGAGCATAGCACAGGGGGAGCAGCTACAGGTTTCAACCACTCCTGTTCCAGTCCTCCCAAGCACAGGCAGCCTCCGCCCTCTGGATCATAAAGTCCGACAGCCTTACCCCTTGGGCTACAGACTGTTGAGCTCCTTCTCAAACAGGCATTAGAGAAGAGAGGTTGATGGCAATATTTTATATGCTGACTCCAGAAGGAGTCCGGGCAGCAGATGCATGGGAAGGCAGGTCTCCATCCTGAACGGCTCTGTTGAACAAACCCACAAGGCAGGGTGGTGAGGGGTTTGGGTGACTTTTCCCACCAGAATTTGATGGAGCACACTCTCCCAGCTTTAGCTGCTCCTGTCTTTCTTTTTCCACTTGATCAGCTCAGTTTTGTGTAGCCTCCTTTCCTCAGCACACATCCCCATGAGATATCTGTCTCCTGCTCCTTGGCATCCCTATGGAACTAGCTTCCCTCTCCCAGGCCAGTTGGGGTGTGTGCTGTCCCCCCACTGCCCGAACTCTCTCCGGTTCAATTTCCATGTGCCCACTCTGCTAGACAGTCTCTTGTAACCCTTTCAGCCACAGAGAATCACGGCTGACAACAAGCCTGCTGCCCACTGGCCCTTGTTCCTGCCCTGCTCACTGGGGCTGCAGGTCCCCTGGGCTCCCTTCCCTCCACTCCTCCTGCCCATTTAACCATTTTGAGGGCGGGTGTCATGAACGTGTGTCCACTTTGCTGACACCTGCCTCCAGGCACAGCGGGTTGGAGGTCCCCACCCAATCAGCTGTATACCCATAGGCAAGTCACCTAACCTCCCTGACATTGTTTCCTCATCTACAGAGAAAGAAGGAATACCCATTTCTACCTCACCTGAGTTTTGTGGAGACCCCATAGGAAGGTTCAAGGGAGATGCTTTAAGCACTGTAGAGCAAGATACAGGGGTGAGTTGTAGGGATCATTTCTGGCTGGGAATGTTTGTTGGCAGGTTTCTAGCAGGCCTGCCCCATGCATGCCCAGGAGAGTCTCCACGGGGGCTCTGGCTATCCACAAACTCACAGATGTGCACGACGCTAGCTTGTGGCCAGCAGGTCGTACTCGCTCCACCTCCCTCTGCTGGGCTTCGAGGTTTCCAGACAATCTGTGCAGGGGTGCACTCCCAGTGCAGAGGCTGCCCTTGACCGTATCACGGGAAACTCACTGGAGTTGTTGTTCAAATGGTACATTGTGTGTTCTACTGTGCCCTCTAAAGCTGCCACTCAGCAACTGCCTCATTTCAGAAGCAACCGGGGGCCTGGCAGATAAACCACAGTGTAGCAAAATAACGCAAGGCAAAGCAGGTGACATGCACCCAGCACTCCCAGAGTCACAGCTAGAATCCAGAAACTGTTGCAACACACTCACTAACTGTCTGATCCCCACAGTGCAGGGGTTGGCCTGTTGAATGGGCTCAGGAGCCTGCCATGGTCACTTCCAGGGTCTTGCTTTTTACGTCTCTCTCAACCACTCTCTTTTTTACTGAAATGTGTTTTATTTGCATACTTGCTCCTCCTCCACAAAGAGTTTGTTTTGAAAGACAGCTTTGGGGCCCCTGGGAGGCTCTGTCAGTTAAGTACCTGCCTTTGGCTAAGGTCATGATCTAGGGTCTTGTGATGGAACTCCCTGTTCAGTGGGGAGTCTGTTTCTCCCTCTCCCTCTGCTCTTCCCTCCTATGCTCTCTCAAATAAACAAAATCTTTTTTTAAGAAGAAAAGAAAAGAAGCTTCAGCTGTCAAGAGGGGTGTCTTTGGGGGCTCAGTAGACATGACCAGCCGACCCTTGCTTTTCCTTGGCACAGTTTAGAAGAGGTTTCTTCTCAGTGGCAGACTGAGCGATCACTGGGGACTCACCCTGTGTGCATGCCCAGCAACTTCTTCAGTAAACAATTTTATTAAGATATAATTTACCTCTTATACAATTCTCCCATTTAAAGTGTATCATTCATTGGTTTTAGTAGACTCGCAGGGCTGTGCAACCTGCACCACAACCAATTTTAGAACTGTGTCATCACCTCATCCCAAAAGAAACCATGTAGCCACGAGGAGTCACTGGCATTTCCTCCCACTGCCCACTCAGTCATAGGTAACCACCAACCTGTTCTCTGTCCCTGTGGATTTACCTATTCTGGCCCAGCTGCCTTTTTATCCTTTCTTCCCTACTCCTGAAGTGAACTACCCTGAGCAGAGTGTGCAGGGATCTCTCTGGCAAGCCCATCAGGAATCTGGGTAGGATTTTAGGGTGTGCCTTTATGTTACCAGTGCACCCCACCGGGCCTTGAAGGCATTGGAACAGTAGAGGACCTGAGAGCCGTAGCAGCTGCCTGGACTCTTCCTCCCACTCCAGGCTGGACCTTCCCTGAATGACATGGGACATCACCGGCTTACCAACTCAAGAAGATTTCAGCACCAGCATTGGCCTTCCCCCCTCCCCAAGATTTTATTTATTTGAAAAGAGAACGAGCAGGGGGAGGGGCAGAGGGACAGAGAAGCAGGCTCCTCGCTGAGCAGGGATCCCGAGGTAGGGCTTGATCCCACAACCCTGAGATCATGAGCTGAGCCAAAGGCAGACATTTAACTGACTGAGCCACCCAGGCGTCCCACCAGGACTGGCCTGTAGGGCGGAGACACTGGGTCTCTAGCTGGCCCTATTTAAAATGCCACAGTTTCATGGCCCTCTGGAAATCTCAGCTTTCCCCTTTACTTCTTTCTGAACCACCTCCCCTGGAATCATGTTGAGGCAGCAGACACTTAGGCAGTTGTTTGGAGGGAGAAAATACTTGGCCATAGCATGGGGACTCACAGGGCACAAGCCACCTATGAAGGGGGAAGCTATAGGTGTACAGTCCTCTCTCAGTCCATTACGTTCAAACCACCAGATGAATCTGATTTGAATCACCCAGGTCTGGCTCTTCCCTGCATCCCTCAGTCATTTTACCCTGCCTCTCTGGGGTTCTCCCTCCAGACATCAAGGCCCAAACTTGCCCACCCTACAGGATATGTCCCTAAATTTCCTTCAGCCCATTAAATGTGGTCCTCACAGAGCAGTTGCTGGATTCAGTAATGCCTCTCGAGTGACAGACACAAGTTTTACCCTTCATTTGGCCCCAAAACTGTCTTATTCTATCAGATAGTATGACTGCCTAGAAGTGAGCCCATTTCCCTGATTTTCACTTGTCTACATATGCATCCACTAGTCCCCTTCACCCCCCCCCACACACAAAAATCACATAGTCTCCATAGTCCTTCTTAGGGCAAGGAAGTTAAGCTAGAATTTTCTAAAAGATCTTTATAAATTATGACTAAGAATAACACAATTTATGGAGTCCAGCTTTCTGTTCCTACCTAATAATACTGTCTACTGTACACACAGGTGTTTTTCCCCTTCCTACTTCATTGAAAGGTGCCCTGCCCCAAAGATCTTCTCTCTCTAATCCCCCCCCAACCATCTCCTAGGAGTGAGATGGAGGTAGTAGTGGTCCTTGGACAATCTGACAAAAGATGGGCATGTCCTGGAGCCCCTGTGTGGCTCAGTGGGTTAAAGCCTCTGCCTTTGGCTCAGTTCATGATCCCAGGTCCTGGGATTGAGCCCCGAATCGGGCTCTCTGCTCAACAGGGAGCCTGCTTCCCCCCTCTCTCTGCCTGCCTACTTGTGATCTCTGTCTGTCAAATAAATAAATAAAATATTTAAATAAATAAATAAAATTTTTAAAAGATGGGGTGTGTCCTGGAAGGATTGCTCAGCTGTTCCCTAAAGTAAACAGTTCAACCCTCACACTTGTCCAGGTGCCCATGAATGACGTAGAAACCAGTAGTCCTGAACAGGGTCTGTACTGCCTGCCACTTCCTCCTGGAGTGATGTAGAAATCTGTTTACGCATATCAAGTCATACGGCTACACCTTGAAGGAACTATAAGCTATTTAGTCCAGTTCCTTCATTATACATATACACTAAAGGAACCTGGGTATGGCTTAGTTAAGGGATTTAACCCAGTCCTTCAACTAATCAATGACAGAGTAGGAAACATAACCCAAAACTTCTGACGACCAGTGCAGTGCTTTTTACAATGCCTTCCTCACTCGTAGACTGGGAATATCGAGTACACTCTGAGTCTCCCGGATCCTCGGTGTACTCTCAGCAAGCACACAGTGAAACATACCCAGCTTCACTGCCCCCAAGAAGACAGCCTTACTCTCCTCCACATTTCCATTTTATGTGAAGCAGCCAACTCTAGGACAAATGATCCAGAAAGTCAGGAAGCAAGTTAAATAAATCACCCTACAATTTTAATGAAAAGGTAGCAACTCAGTAAAAATATAAACTACAATTGTTTAATGGCTCAGAATCCTAGGTGGGCAAATGCTTAACTGTTCTCAGCGTCTGCAGTACTGGTTGTTGTAAACGCTTTAATCTCCAGAGCTCCTGAACTTTAGAAGTTGAAGCAACTATGAGGAATGTAATTTTATGTGTATCCTGATCGGGATCAGGATTATTGGCGGCGCTGGCTGATATTCCTGCAGAGCCATTACTCACCCGTTTTGAGATGCCATAAAGTGGGAGAAAAGGGAAGCCAACATGGGGGCATTTGGGTAGTTCAACTGGTTGAGGGTCTGCCTTCAGCTCAGGTCATGATCCTGGTGTCCTGGGATCGAGTCCCATATCAGGCTCTTGGCTTGGCAGGGAATCTGCTTCTCCCTCTGCCTCTCTCTCTCTCTCTCTGTATCTCTCTGTCTCAAATAAATAAATAAGATCCTTTAAAAAATGTTTAAAAAAAGGAGGAAAGTCAACATCAAGGCTATATACCCTAAATGAGAGTAAGGTTATGTTGGAAGTTTTTTGAGGTGATCATAGACTTTGGAAACCAGGAGGGACACTGCAACTGTGTGTTATTCATTGACTCACAGGACTTTTGCATCCATAGGGGCCTTGAAACATAGTCTGCTCATTTAAAGAAGGCAGAAAGAAATGTCAAACGGTGTGTCCAAGTTCATGCCACAGGCTAGAGTCAGAGCAAAGATTATTCCAGCCTACTCTGCGAATCCAGTGTCTATACTTGCATTGTGATCAAAGAAGGGGGGAAGGAGTAAAAAAATTAATTTGCCAACATCTGGAATATTCCCTTAAGGGAATATTAATCACTTCAATATATATGATCACTTCAATAGTTTTAATAATAAAATATTTCTGCAGAGCCATTACTCTGTAGTTTTTATAATCATTTATAATTTTAATATAAAGCCTTTTTAATAATCACTTGTAGTTTTAATAATCACTTCAATATATATGATCTTCTTTTTATTTTTCTTTTTTAAAAATTTGTATTTATTTGTGAAAGAGAGATAGAGATATGAGAGAGAGAACACAGTGGGTAGAGGGAGAAGTAGACTCCCCAGTGAGCAGGGAGACCGACATGGGGTTCCATCCCAGGACTCTGGGATCATGACCTGAGCTGAAGGCAGACACTTAACCAACTGAGCCATCCAGGAGCCCCCAGATATTATCTTCTTAATGCTTATTATAATCCTGTGATGAAAGAAGACCATTGTCCTCTATTTTGCGGCTGGATGAACTAAGGCTCAAATAAAGTGGGGGACCTGCTCAAGATCACACATCTATCAGGGGCCACAGAGCTGGAACTTGAACTCTGTCCTTAGCCCAGGTTCATCTATAAAGTTGTCTTATCAATCTATCTGGCTTTATAAATGTCCCCCAAGCCAATATGTCTGTACCCACATGTTCCTAGACCAAGTCTTGGCAGACTTTTGCCTAAATCAATCAGTATTTTAGATGTTATAAAGTCCTTTTTGTCATGAAATCAGGAAAATGGATACAAGCTGATGAAGGAATCTTTGGCTGACAGCTGATTCTTGGATGTTACTGTATGCTATGTTTTATAAAGTATGTTCTAGGAGTTTCTTAAACCCTAGGTACAAAAGGACTAGCTGTTTGTTTTTAATTTTCATCTGTCCTGGAAGAGTAGGGTTTTTTTAAAGATTTTATTTATTAGGCACCTGGGTGGCTCAGTCCTTAAGCGTCTGCCTTCAGCTCAAGTCATGATCCCAGGGTCCTGGAATTGAGTCCTGTATCAGGCTCTCTGCTTAGTAAGGAGACTGCTTCTCCCACTCCTACTCCCCCTGCTTGTGTTCCCTCTCTCTATATATATCAAATAAATAAATAAAATCTTTTTCAAAAATTTAGAAAAAAAGGGGCACCTGGGTGGCTCAGTGGGGTAAGCCTCTGCCTTCGGCTCAGGTCATGATCTCAGGGTCCTGGGATCGAGCCTCACATCAGGCTCTCTGCTCAGCAGGGAGCCTGCTTCCCACTCTCTCTCTGCCTACTTGTGATCTCCCACTCTCTGTCAAATAAATAAATAAAATCTTTTTTTTAAATTTAGAAAAAAAAAAGATTTTATTTATTTACTTATTTTAGAGAAAGAACACAAGTGGGGGAAGGAGCAGAAGGAGAGGGACAAGCAGATTCCACACTGAGTGCGGAGCCCAATGGGGGCTTGATCTCAATGGAACTCATGACCCCAAGATCATGACCAGGGCCAAAACCAAGAGTCAGAAACTCAACCGACCGAGCCACCAGGCACCCCTAGAACAATAGTTTTGATAATGCAGTAAAAAATGTATTGTTAGAACCATAATCACACACTTGATTATTACAGAAGTATCTCACTGCCATAAACATTTCTAATTGCTTATTCGCAGTTTTCTGTACTGATCTTACTGCAGGTCAGTTAACAGTTCACAGACCAGCATGGGTCTGCCAACCACATTTTGAGAAACACTATTCTAAGCAACGCCATTCCTTTGAGAAATTCCCTGAAGAGAGCTCCTTAATCAAAGAAGTTTGGGAGACCCCATAAGTATCAGTGCACATTAGTATATTAAATTTGGGAGACCGTGTTAGTATCAGAGCACCTTAACATATTAAAGGCTTGAGAAGTCCTGCAGTTTCATCATTAATTAACTCAGCATTTCCCAAACTGACCTCAAAACTCATTGTTCATGCAATACCTTTCAATATCCTGCAGAATTCATATTTCTGGAAATACAGTTGGCTCAGTCTTGCCAGCTATGCGCAAAGCATGGGTCCCAGGCATGCCTAAAAGGAAAACCTTTGTTTTTTACCCATCTCCTCATGTGCTTCCTTTTAAAAATAAATAATTCTTTACAATCTTTATTCTTTTGGTACACAAAGTCCTAGCTGCCTTTTACTGTCTCCCATGCCTATTTCTACCTCTTGCTTAGCACTCACTGCGGGTGACCTTGCCCACAGAGAAGATCAAAGTCTCTGGGGCGCCTGGGTGGCTCAGTGGGTTAAGCCGCTGCCTTCGGCTCAGGTCATGATCTCGGGGTCCTGGGATCGAGTCCCGCATCAGGCTCTCTGCTCAGCAGGGAGCCTGCTTCCCTCTCTCACTCTCTGCCTGCCTCTCTGCCTACTTGTGATCTCTGTCTGTCAAATAAATAAATAAAATCTTTAAAAAAAAAAAAAAAAGATCAAAGTCTCGTGTCCAAGATCACCCACTACACTCTGCCACTGCATATTGCAAATGTATCTCAGGCCTATCCTCATATAGGTGACTCATGACAGGTCGTCATCCTTTTCAGCCCTACCTTCCACAAACAATAAAAATCCTCCTTCTTATATTCTCATTGTATGATAAATATTCCTCTATTTGTAATGGTAACTGTACACCTATAACTTTGACATAAAACACAGGCAGTGTTGTTCCTGTGAGCAGTGGTACCTCATGTGATGCCTCACTCCACTGCCCTACTCCTGCTTTCCACCTTGCACACTACGGCATGGGTGGTTCAGTGGTAGAATTCTCGCCTGCGACCTTGCACACTACGTGGGCTCTCATGACCTCCGGTGGGTGGTCTCCTACCTTCTAATGGGTAATCTTAATCCTGAAATGTATCCCATGGAATTTCCAAAGCATTGCTCTCATTCATATTCCCTTGACAGTTCTAACCACTGCCATTCTGTGTAAGCCCATTCTGTGTAAGCTGTGGGTTGTTCCTCCTAACCTCTTTGTTAAGGTCACCCAGTGACCTTCAATAAGCTCTAATCTACTCTTCATCCTACTGATAGCTCTGCATTCTTCCTCAGCAACTCCAACATCTGCATAGAGCTGCCTCCAGATAGACCCCAGGTACTGAGTCACACCCACCTCTCTATAGTCACCACCAGGTAGTGAGATCCCCTTATAGCCAGGCACTATGCTAGGATGCCCTGGAGATACGAAGTGAGTCACCCAGGCTCCCTGCTGCTGGAGAATCTCAATTCCCAGGCTCTGACGTCATGACATGTGTAAGAACAACTGTTGAGATCTCGGGGCAAAAACTTCCAAACTGCATTTCCCCAATATTAGTATTGCATGAGACATTAATAGAAAGCTCCAGCTAAACACAGTTCTAGGACTAAATAATATTTGGGAAACATAATTATATGTGCTAACACATATTATGAGTTTTGAAGAAGAAGCTATATATATAGTGGGTTTTGCCAAAGGTACTTGACCTGCAAACCATCTTTTCCAGGAGCCCATTGGAGACAGTATCATTCCTCTGACACCATTTGGGAAATGCTGGTTTGGAAGTAGCTATAGCCCACTCAGTCCTGCCAAATGCCAAGGACCAGACTGAAGTGATTCCAATATACAGCCTGGTTAGGTGGAAAACAGACATCTCTTGGTGATTTCCCTCAGCTCTGTCTTTTGAATAATAAATAAGTTCAGTCTGCACCTGTTGCTCGCTTACTTACATTTCCATAAGTATATTGTGTATTTTACCATCTAGAGCTCTAATGACTTCCCAGTCTATAGTCCTAGCCCAGACCTCCCTTCCCCCTAACCCAAGAGCTCTAGGGCCCATATATCGTCCTGTCTGCTGGACAACCACCTATTGGAGATCTTTAACAGAATGTCCAACAAGCACTTCAAATGCAATTTGTCCCACATAGAAGTGATTACTGTCCTCATAAAATTCTTTTCTCCATCTGCATTCCCTGATGGCCTCATTACCACCTTCCAATCAGAAACCTGGGACTTGTTCAGAATTCTACCCTCTCAGCCAAGTTGTCATTAAGTCCTCCTGATTCTGTCTTCTAAGGAGCTCTTGAATTTGATCCCATATTCCACCCCCAACTGTCATTGTCTAATTTGAGGTCCTCACTATGCTGGTTTTCTTAGGTCAGATTTTCTGGGAAACAGACTCTGGGTTTCTGAGACTTGCATGTAGCCAGAGTATCCGAGGGAGCTATGGACAATAGTCCCTTTTGAGGGAGTAGAGGATGAAAGACCAGGCTGAAGAAGTGGAACTTTGATAGTGGCCAGAATAAGCTCAACCAATTCTGTGGGGTGCTATAGAACTGGGTGATCCCTCAGAATTGTCCCAACATGATGCAAGGGATTGGGGAGGGGTGCATTCCCCTACTCCCCTCACCCCCCACTGGATATAGGCAGCCTCCCACCCCACCCCCAGGGCAATTCCCAGAATGGCCCTCAGCTGAGGGCCACCAGCCACCAATCTTGCAGCAGGTGGAGGAATGAGTGCCTCACTCCTGAGGGAATTGGGATGGTAACAGCATCCTTGTCCCTAATCTTACTGCTTTCCATTTTATCTCTACAACACCACCAGAGGGGTCTTTCTAGACCCAAATTTAATCACACTCTACCCTTTCTCAAAATCTTTCAGTAATGCTCCTTACCAACAAGATAATTTAGTTGTGATCTTTGTCTACTAACATTTATCAGTCCTTCATGAGCACTCCTCTCCATGCTGGGCATGAGTTTGTCCCACGTCTCTCGTTAGCAAACTCCTACTCACCCTTTCAGGCCCCCTGTAAGCACCCCCTCCTCTATGATACCTTCTTTAATATCCTCATGCAGGAGTAATAATCCTGTATATTCTTTATATAGATACAGTCATTTACTTCTCTGATCATTAGACTGACTTCCTTTAGAGCAAAACCTATGTCATATTCACTTGTGAAGACGAAGGAATGAATCCATCAGCCATGTACATCAGTATTGTATAAAGCTGGTCTACATGGGCTAGTTCAGACTAACTAGAAGTGCCTTCCATCTAGTCAGCTGTTCTTTCAGAGACTTAATCTAGTTGCCCACTGAGGACTCTCAGTCCCCACGGGCAGGGATTCTGTTTGGGGAAATTCAGCTGGTTCCATACAGGTAGCTCAATGCTCTGAGGGATTGAGCATTTAATACAATACTTCCCATTATGTTCATGCTGTCTCTCATGTTGAAAAGGGAGATAGCCAGTGACCTACAGGATTTGTTATAAAAGGTACCATATGGTATGACTGGCCTCAAGATCTCTCTTTTACGACTGAGCTTTCCCTTCGTTTCCATTCTGAAATTCTTGCCCTCATAGTTCCCTGTGATTGGAATTGGACCAGTGATACTTTGGTTGGCGTAAATGCATGCTAGGGCCTAGGCAAAGGAATTCATCTGTAGAAGAGAATTTCTGTGTCTATTTTTATTTTTCTCCTTTCAAAATTTTTATATTTTGTAATGTACATCATATAGTAGTAGGGTAGCACATATATTTAATTTATAAATAAATAATGTTAGGAAGTGTACGCTAAAAACATTTTTTTACTAAGTAGCACATGGTTAAAAAAAAAAAATTGGAGACCCCTAGATTGGACTCCAAAGCCTGGAGTCTTCTTCAGCCTTCTTTCATTAGCTTTTCAGCTGATCTGACTACTGAGCCAAGGCCCTAGGGAAACTCTAAAATCCAGGAACAATTAAGAATGAAAGATAGGGGCCCACAGGAGAGCACGGCTAGGTGAGGAGAGCACAGAGACTGCATCTACGCAGAGCCAATGAACCACCGTCTAGTAAGACACTGAGAACCTGGAATACAAAGAGGCTGGAGGTGGAGCGAAGGATATCCCTCCTACCTGACCCCCATTACATAAGGGACCAAACTCTAGCCCAGTCCTGAACTTGGGGCTTGGAGACCAGAGCATCCAGGGTCAACCTCAAACTCTGGACCCAGGGATATTCCCCCACCCCTAACCTGGGACCTATCCATCTCCCATGCTCAGCCCCAAAGCTGGAATCTATAACCTGGGATCTATCCATCTCCCATGCTCAGCCCCAAAGCTGGAATCTAGGACCAAGGCATTCTCTTGAACCCTGGACTAAGTCTTTTCCACACCCCACCCCAGCTTTGAACGCAGGTCAGGGCATTGTCAAATCTTGAACCCAGGACGCAAGTATTCCCAGCCTCCATGAGGACAGAGGATTCAAGCATCTTGACCCTGCTGAACCTTTGGTTCCAGGTGACCCCTGCATTCACCATTCCCACTTGCCCCTCTCCAGCTCTGTTTAGGGATTCTGCCCCTCCTCTCCAAAGTTCCACATTGATGAGGACCAAGGGGTAGGGTGGGGCAAGGTGGGGGTAGTCCTGATCCAGAATAGAACATCTGTATCAGTGTTACTACTACAGTAAAGGCTGTTTTATCACTCAGGCCAAGAAAGGAAGAGAAGGAAGGAAGGGGGAGGCGGGGAAGGGCAAGAGAGGAAGAAGGGAAGGGGGGGAGAAAGAGGAAAGAGAGGAAAGAAGGAAGAAAGAGTGGGAGGAAGGAGAGGGAGGTGGAAGATGGATGGAAGGAAGAGTAACAGTCTCTACCTCAACCAAGAAGATGCCCCATCTGCCTCTCACTGGGACTGGAGCTCACGTCAGAGTATAGCCGGCCAGAAATGAAGACAGTACTGGCTGCTCCACAGTGCCTGTGTAGGATGATGAAAGGCAGCAATCTGATTGGAGTCAGGACACAGGCACTTTGTCTGTGTTGCATTAGCATAACCAGAGCATCATTTTTACATAGATTATATGGTTATTTCGGGATGGCCATAGAGATTGATTGATGGCGGAATTGGGAGTGGTCTTTGGTCTCCAAGCCCCAAGTGTACACTCCCTAACATTGGAGACTGTTTGATGTACCGGTATGACAGCATGCTATCTACAGTTTCCTTACATACGGAGTTGCCTGCGAAACAAAAAAGATCAGAAGGAGAACAAATGCAATTCCTTTTTATATTGTTTTCAGACTCTTAGGCTCTTAGTATTCTACCAGGAGCAGACTATAAACCCTTTGAAGCATACAGCCACTGCTGGCTAATAAGATTTTGCATGTGTAAAGCATTTCAGTTAACATAAATTTTGCGTGCACTATTTCATACATCCTTACCACAACCCAGCAAGGAAGGGTTTTTTTTTTAAATTTTTTATTTATTTATTTATTTATTTATTTATTTTTTGTCAGAGACAGAGAGAGCATAGCAGGGGGGGCGGCAGGCAGAGGGAGAAGCAGGCTTCCTGCTGAACAAGGACCCTGATGCTAGGACCATGACCTGAGCTGAAAGCAGAAACTTAACCAACTAAGCCACCTAGGTGGCCCATTATTCTTATAACCATTTTGCAGAAGGTGATATAAAAATTCAAGCAGCAAGTTTGTTTTGCCACAACTCTATCTTCTGCAGACGAAGTATCTGAGGCCAAGGTGGAGTTCAGTGGTTTACCACTCACGACGGACAGAGAGCAGATGCTTACAAAGCCAGGACCCACACCCAAGACTCACAGAACCCCCTCTCCTCCAAACTCTCCATCTTTATATCACGCTTGCCTCTCATCCCACCATGGTACTAATATTAGAGCTCAGCAACCACAAAGTGGTCCGTGAGGAATGGTAAACAAATGTTACTGGCTCTGCCTTTCTACTCTTGAATCTCCTGGGCAATTTGTTCTAACATCCACTGTGTTTTTTTTTTTTACAGCATGCAAAAGGAAAGAACAAGAACATGGGAAGGATAGAGGCAACACACCCAAAAAGCCCAGGTTGGTCTTCACAGATGTCCAGCGTCGAACTCTACATGCAATATTCAAGGAAAATAAGCGCCCATCCAAAGAATTGCAAATCACTATTTCCCAGCAGCTGGGGTTGGAGCTGAGCACCGTCAGCAATTTCTTCATGAACGCAAGGAGGAGGAGTCTGGACAAGTGGCAGGACGAGGGCAGCTCCAATTCAGGCAACTCATCTTCTTCATCAAGCACTTGTACCAAAGCATGAAGGAATAACCACAAACTAAACCTCGGTGGAAAAGCTTTAAATAAAAAAAATTTTTAAAAGACCAGGACCTCAAGATAGCAGGTTTATACTTAGAAATATTTGAAGAAAAAAAAAGTGTTATTTATAGTCCAAAGAAACCAAAGACTTAGCTCACCTGCATTCTGACTTTGTTCGGAGACACACACTTCAGCGGGGCAACGACTTGGCAAGAAAAACCATGAGCAGGAAAGCACCACTGGATCTCACATCTTCAATCCATGATCATTCTCGCTGTGCTTGGCTGTTTCGTGGTTTGGAGCATAGTGATTTTGAGCCATTGAGTGGACCTCTCTTAAGACCAGACTTTCTCATCTGTTCCACCATGCCTCGAAGGTGTATGGTGTCTCAGTACTGTGTGTGGGTACGTGAGTGCATACATACACACACAGACACACACACACACACACACACACACACACATACACACATGCACACACCACCAGTGGTTAGGGACTTAGGCAGGGCTGGTCTTCAGGAAGGGTTGTGCTATAGGGGTGCAACCAACATAGTGTGGGATTGTCTGAGTTCATTGGATAGGAGTGTGATTTCGCTCATCTAGCCTAGCGTTTGAACCTGCCAGGCCCACAACCTAAATGCAGATTCAAACCCAGCAAAGAAAATTTGAATGACACCTAAACCAGTGCATTCTCTTTGTTTGTTAAGGAATGTTCAGATATTTTTTAAGAAATGAAACAAGAGTCCATCCATTAAAAAAAAAAAATCACCTAGGTACCAAAGAACACACTTAATATTATAGTGCAGGTATTTTATTGCAATGATTTTAATAACCAAAGCTATTTTTACACAAGATACTATGTAAAGTTATACGTATGAACTGATCTAGCTGTAATACACATGCCACATAGGATCATGACTATTATTTATGACTCTTGACGCATTTGAAATATTAGTTTTCAGAACTGGCAAGAAAGAATGTAGCTTCAGGGAAGCAATTAATATCATAAGAGAGAGGTCAGTGTAGTGGACAGGTACAGCCAGATGGCACACTCCCTTGCGGGATCCGTAAATGACACTTAAGTAGACACGTAGACATGATGCCATAATCTGTTTATAGCTGAGAAAACCTGGGGATTCTTCCATAGTAGGACCCCATTTGTAAATTAGAAAACTAAGTTTAGCAGAGCAAGTAATTAAATTAGAAAATTTGTTCTAAGTAATGCTTTTTTAGTAAAAGACCACTGAATAAAGGATATCACACTTAGATTAATTTGACTTAAAGTTGCTTTTTGCATTTGACACCAAATACCTTTTTAAAATACTCTGCAAACACACAAAGTGAGCAGACCAACATTATTATTAAAACGAACTATCCAGTATTTGTAGCCAAATTGATTTCATTGCCAATCACAGATACCGTGTGACTTGGACATCACTAGAAATAGCAGATCCAACTGAGAAATGGTAGAACAGCGTAGAAAACACCAGAGTTCTAGTGGAAGATTTTAGGTTGTCTAGGCACAAAGCTATTTATTTCACTAAGCATAGCCTCCAAAGTGTACTACATTCTTTCTTGCTACTGCATTAAGCTGGAAATTTTATGACATGGAGTTCACTCTCTAACGGAGACAGATAGAACCCTAGACCTGAGCTTCTAAATACAAAATTTTCAATTTCTATTTTTCCAAATCACTTAACCGCAGCTGGAGAAATCAAGGGGGAAGAAAAAAAGCTGACACAGTTGTAGTAGTAGTACCCAAGTGAATCACTTGCTTCCCAGAAAAATTCTCTCTGAATGCCAATGAATTATAACTTTTCATAGCAGAGGATCCCTTTGTACTATTAGGTAAAGAATTGGGTGCTCTTGGTTAATTACCACACCTAATTAGAAATATAAAATGAAATGTAATCTCCACAACAAGTTGTTGATTGAGAGTCATTAAAATGTTAAAAAGAATTTGAACCATCTTGACACAAAAACCTAACCCCCTAAGGTCAAATCTGAGCATCTTGTCTAGGTCTAGAAGAGACAGACACCTGGAAAGATAAAGCTATACCTACAAGCCATCTGGCTGTCCTTCATATCTGCTATAGAATGAGAAAAGCAAGCCAACACATGCTTCTCTTTTAATGAAACAGCGCATTTGCCTTGACACATTTTGTCTTAGTATTTGTTTTAATCTCACACCAAATTCCAGCTTAAAATTTTCCCTTCCAAACATGGCACAATTACACTTCAGCTATTAAAAGAGACCATTTCAATGGCCTTCCCTAGAGATTTGCTTAACATATAATCTTGTCAATGACATAAACCAAAAGGAGAAAAATGATTAACTTTTTGTCTCACTCCGGAATGGAGGGGGCCAGGAGTACAGCTATATATTTATAATTTAGGAGGGAGGAAAGCCTTATTTATTTAAAACACGAGAATTTTAAATTCAGGGAAACTCAAGCTGTGTCTACACACAATCTTACCAAATTCAGCACCCCAGGAAAAACAAAAGTTGAATTATAACACCATGTTTTTTTGTTTTGTTTTTGCTATATTGCCCCTTCAGATTAAACTAATTGCATTTTACATTTCTGACCAATTATTTTGGTACTGTGTAGACACAGCCTCAAAGAATATTGCTACATTACTAATATTCCCATCATTATGGTTTTTTGAAAAATAATCCAGTGATCCTATTTGCTAACACCAAAGATAATTTTCATACCAGCATTGAATTTGCACCCATTACACAATTTCAGGGCCTAGAGATATATTTTCTCATAAGCAGATGCACAAATCAGAGCCTGAAAAGCAATTTTTTTACTAGACTGTTCAAGCATACTCACAAACTTTGCTTTTCAAAATCATAATAGACAAACTCAGCTTCTCATGAGCAATACACTCATTACGTCGTACATGACCGATGATTGCTTCTAACTTGGCATGTAGCATTGATTTACGGCTCAGGTTTTGTAACCTACCACATTCAGTGGAGCAGATCACGTGCCATTTGCTCACCCATTATTTTTCAGTCCTTTTGCAAAATTCACCCAAAAAGGTACCTCAGTCTTTCATTTGTATGTTTGTTGATTCCAGTGCTACACTCACATGTTTTGGGGGTTTTTTGGTAGAGGAAGTAAGACTATTTTTGACCATCCATCATTCAGGTCCTCTCATGACCAGAAGCTTCCCTGAAAGGGGGCAGAGAGAGAGAGAGAGTAGGAGATGTGAAGTCTGGACACTCCAAGAGCCCAGATTTCAGTAAGTCTTCAGGTAAATGAGGTCTGGATGTCAGGAACTAATGGAAGCAGCTGGCATAGATCCCCAAACACAGAGAGCATGTGGAGGAATTCAGACATTCCAACTGAACATGTCACTCACTCTGCCCCCCAAAAAAGCATAATTACTTTTCCAGGACAAAAATGAAAGTACTGCGCTACTTTTGGACTCCTGCCACACCCATTGCTACCCCAGGTGAATGATCCGTCTTTGCAGGTTAAATGCAAACTTCGCTATACCAAAGAGTCCTAGGACATTTTCACATGAACTCTAAAGGCATTTTCCCTAAGAAAGGTCCTCCCTTCTTTGTACATAAAGGATGAAAACTATGCATTTAGCAAACAAAGAGAAAGCACTTCTCCCTTTCCTATCTAGTTGTTTAGGGTGCATTCAAACACCAGAGGCCATTTTGAGATGCGATTGGCCTTCTGGATTATTCTTGTGGTGTGGTTAGCTTTACAGTACATTTGGTAACTATTTCCTAAATAGTAAGGACAAAGAAGCAGAAGGTAAGAAATAGCTACTTCCACGTGTTAAAAAAAAAGGAAAAAAAAAAGGAAAAAAAGGAAAAAAAAAGAAAAAAAATGTGTAAAAATCTACTATTTATAGTGTGAACCAAAGACGCTACCTCACTCGATTTCCATTGGTGATTTTAATCACATTGATGATACCAAAGAATACCAAAGATATGTTCATGCACGGCCTTGGTCTGCAGAGGGAACTCCACCTTTTCCCCCTCCCCACCTCCCCTCCCTTTCTCAGTCTTCACTCAGTGTGTAAACTTGTCTTCATTCTTAATAATAATGATACGAAATGATAACAACAACATTAGGAAATACTACTCTTACTACTGCTAGTTCTACTTGTAAATCTCTAGGCAAACATGTTGCAAACTTTGTAAACTCCTAGGACGAGTGCCTTGCTTGAACCAAAGTGTTAAACCGCTGTTGACCTCTCACCTTATACTCTTTGAATACCTCAGCCTCTTAGAAAGGCCACTAATGAAAAAAAAAAAAAAGGAATAATTATTCACCGTGGTGCTTTTTCCGTGCAACCATGCAATGAAACTTTCTTTGATACCAAAGGATGACTTTACCCCCCCCAATTTCTTGCTGATAAACCAAAGCTCCTCCTCCTCGTTCCCTCTTGAGGTTCCCCAACTTCACCGAGTCCCTTCACCAGGCAGGCCGTGCATCACTTTTACCAATTCCTCCAAATACCTCATAGTAATAAAGTTTTAGGGTTATGTTGTATAGAGAGTCTATGTGATAAGGCAGAACTTACTAGTTTGATAATTGTTAAGGTTACTTTTAAAAAAAACTTTATAATTCTTATTTATTTTGTAGTTTGTATGTTTGGGATGTCCCCCGCCCCCCCCTTCGGTTTGGGGTTTATTTTCTTGGCAGAACTGCTCTGTTGCTCAAGGAAGACTTAATTTCCATAAATGTTCCCCCAGGTGGGTTAAGGGTTGTGTAAAAATGCAAGAATGGAATAAGAAATGATTCTCATTTTGATGGTTACTTATGAAGTTTTTGTGTTTCGTAGTAAATTTGTTTCCACAGGGTAAAAAAATATATATATATATAATCTCCTTTTTGTGAAACTGGTTCCTATTTTTCTCTATAATGTGCTGTGATTTTTTTAATTTAATTACATTTTATATGAGCTTATTTAATCACTGCTTTAATTTATGACTGTGTAGTTTTTATGGTGTATATAGTAGAATTGAAATGGCCAAAGCTTTACGTTACAATCTTTTTGTTCTTGATGCTAAGATAAGCTGAAGGCAAGAGCTTCTCTTAACTGCAGGGTGTATCTTTAGCTTTTTCTTAGCACGCACTTCAGTGTGTGTTGTGAACACTGCCAGGATCCCCCCTCAAAAAACTTGTACATGCCAAAATGAGTGTTTCAAGGTAGACCTTTTTGTCACTTAGAAAGGAGAAAGGCATTTATTTGTGTTCTTTTAATTTATTAATTTTTTTAAGAAAAGATTATTTTGCAGGTTAGACCTGAAATTCCAAAGAATTTAAGAGTTGTTTCATGTTTCAAAGCACCGGCATTTGTGAGATACTTTGCTACATTTTTTTTTTTTTAAATCATTCACACGGGTATGAGAAGTAAAGGGTGTGAAAAAAAACTCAAAAGAGGCAAGCTAACTTGAATTTGGAAATCCTCTGAAGTTTCACCAGGTTTCTGAACTGCTTCAAGGCAAGAGGCAGGTCAGAGGGGCAGTTCCTCCTGCAGAGCCAAGGAAAGTATAATGGCTTCATGCCCTAAGAGAAAGTCAAGGCTGAGAGGCAGCTGGCCCATCTCCCCGCCTGGCTGGCGACCCATACAAGAAGCAACATTTGATTGCTTGGCCCCGGTTATCAAGGAAAATGCTTCACAGTTACATGTTCCTCTCCACATATGTTTCTTGTAATGTGCTACCTAAAATTTCCCCCAACACCGCCTCCCCCCACCCCCGCCCCAACCAAAAGGGCAAGAGTCCCAAGTGAATGTCCCCTAGCCCTGTTAGAGTTGGTCTCTTATCACTCTTCGTCTTCCCACTACTTCTCTTGTCCACACCAGAGATGGGCCCTACCCCAGGCTCCCAGAATCGAGGCTGTTCAGATACTCCGTCCTGCTTTAGGTCAGCACACAGACATAATTCTCAGCCAGCTAGGGGCATCCTCAGAAATGCCGGTGCCCACTGCTTTGTTTTACATTGCTGAAATAAGTTGCTTCAACTCCATGGCATAAATCCACAGATGTAAATACTTTTCCTCTCAATACAAGGATTTTATCTTATTTTCTTTTGCAGGGGTCTTAGGGGTGGGGAAAGAAAGGGAGGGCTTAGACTTTGGGTCAAATGTTCCATTTTCTTAGAAACATTTTTATACTTGTTACCTATGTTAGTAGGGCAATAAATCTGCTCTGAGCTGCAGGATGATTGGCGAGCATTGACTAGTTACTGTTTTTAATACAAATGCTGAGCAGCGAGTTACGGAAAGCCCAGGAAAATGGTTGAGGAAGTAGACTTTTACCATCAGCAATGAAACGCTGAACAGAGTTGGATTCACAAGGTCATATTTTCTGTTTCTGTGTTAGTTTTGGGTTTTTTTTTTGTGGTATGTTCTGCATTTATTACATAATCATTGTGGGCTCATTTTAGATTTGCCATCTGAACCAAGTGACAAGTATTTTTTAACAAAATAAACTTTCAAACATTGTCTTCCACTTGCTTGGGTAGTTGTCTTCATATCTTCCTGTGTTTCTTGTCCCTTCAGAAGGTAGCCCATCTGTCACTCACTTAGACCTGTCCCTTCCTCCCCTTCTATTTTTAGTACATTTTTGACCTTAGCTATCCTTTGAGTGTGACTCAGTTTCCCTGTTCAAGTTAGCTTGATGGTTTATTATGTAAGGAGGGTGCCTAAGACAATCATCAGGTAAAAAAAAAAATTAAAAATTAAATTTTAAAAAGATCAGTAGAGTAGAAAATCTTCCAAGAGCAGAGGGAGTTCTTCCTTAGCAATGAAAAAAAAAAAAAAAGGTAAATACATAATTAAATAATTAATTTTAAAACCTAACCATGAGGGGCTTAGAAGATTTTTGATAAAAGACAAATGTTGCTGTCATTTTCTTTGTCAATTAGAAAGCAGTGGTAGTTTCTACGTTGCATCTACATTTCAGACTAAATGATTATTGTACCCAGTTATGGTTGTTCGCTAATATTTTGTCTCTCTCTCTCTCTCCTTCTCTCTGTCCAATGCTTCTTCTGTATTTTTGTGTGTAGCAACAAAAAGTGTAATGCATTAGGCATTATTCTGGTTTATGAGTATCTCCTGTACTGCATTAAGGTTTCTTTCATTTTTTTTTAAGCTTCGCTACTGTTCTCACTTTATGCCGTGCAATATCATCTGCTGTGTTTGCTAAGCAAAAAAGAAAAAAAGAAAAAAAAGCAAGTGATGACGCCATCATGCTTTTCAGTGTTAAAATGTTTCAGCATTTATGTAGTCACCAAAATGTAGTAAAATAAAATGTTGGATTTTCCAGCACTTTAAATTTAGACAATTCTTGCCTTCTTTTGTTTTTATTCTCCGCAATTATCAGCAAGTAGCTGATGGATTTTCTCTGGAGGAAGGATGAAGCTGAGAGTGGGGCGTGTTTGAGAACTCAAGCCAGTGTCCTGGTTTAAAGGATTCATCACAAGAGAAAAAAGAAAATGATGTTCCTCGGTGGAACAGGAAGCTGTTTATTTATTTATTTAGTTATTTTAATATTTCATTTCTAAGTAATCTCTACACCCACTGTGGAGCCCAAACTTATAACGCCGAGATCAAGAGTCCCATGCCCCACTGACTAAGCCGGCCAGGTGCCGCAGGAGGCTGTTTTTAAATGGAAGTGGGACATTCTATTTGTAGATGTCAGCCATTTATATTAACCTGATTGACTTTCAGAAGAAATAAAAATTGTTATTAGAGAGAATGGCCTTTAAAAGTCCTCACCAGTAAAATACTGTGTGTGTGTGTGTGTGTGTGTGTGTGTGTGTGTGTGTGTCGCTCAGGAGCTAGGGGAAGACTGAGAAATTAGGATCTTTTTTCTTTAATAGAGTGTAGTGATTGATCAAGAGGACCGGTTCAGGGAAAAAGGAAACTAGTTCTGGAATTCCTGCTGTGCTGATCACTAGATCCGTGACCTTGGGCACATTCTTTAACGATTTAACTTTCCTAAATTTCAGTTTCCTCATCTAACAAATGGAGATAAGTATCTATATTACAGGGTTGCTGTGAGGATAGGAAATTAGAAGTAAATAAAGCTTAGTATAGTGTCTGGCATATGTCAAATCCTTGATGTATCTAAGTTATTTTTATTATTGCTAAATATCTTAAAATGCAGATTTTTTCTAGTTAAAAAAACTGAATTTCTAAGTTAGGTTTTCTGTTTTTTTTCAGTATAAGAGTAGGACTGTTTTCTTGGCATGTTTTAGCAATTACTTTATGTTCTCTAAAATTAGGGGCTATGCAACAAAGATGTAGAATAAAATGTGAAATGGGCTTTGCCAAGTGGTCCAGTGGGTTGACCCTGAAAAGATATCCAGTTTAATACCTAAGTACCAGGACACCAGAAAGGAAAGAAAAACAACTACTGTTTAGAGTGCACCTGTCTAGAAGAAATTTTTGAATGGCAAATGGGCGCTGACCCTGACAAAGAGGAAGAGACTCCTTAGAGGCATCCCAAACAGTATCTCCTGAAATTCAACTATTAAGAGTCTTTGGCAGAGTGGAGCTAGTTTGGGTAGATTTGGAAAGCTTCACAGGGAGGACCTAGAGGGACTAGGAGCACCTGTGGAAGATCTTGTAAATGAAGCCCAGGGGAAGGGAAGCCAGAAGGAAATTGGAAGTCTTCCAGACGGGGTCAGTGTTTTTCTTCTATTTCATTAAAATGCTGAAAATAGTGTACATACTGAGTGCAGGTGGCAAATAAATATCTATAAAATATAATCAGTTTCAGTTATTTCCAAAGTTTTCTGTATTTCCACACTACTAGGCAGGGTCCTTACTTTCAGGGACTCCATTCATGGAAACATGATGCATTCTGTATGTTCATGAACATGAAGGAGGTGATGGGAAAGGATTCATCTTATTCTCCTTTCGGGTGTTTAAAACTTTACTCCCACCACCAACCCCCTAATATATTACCACTAGAAGTCTCCACACCAAGGTCATTGACTTCCCCCTCCTTGAATTTTAGTTAAGCTGCTATGGTCGGGACCACATAGTGTTTATGACATCAGCCAATTCCTTAGAAAACATTAAGCAGGAGTATTTTTGTCTTTGGCTTCTTCTTTAAGATTTTTCATTTTGCTGGGGAGACGGTTAGATCTCAAAAGCCAAATCTCCAAAACAACATGGATTTCAATCATAGGATATGGCATCTTTTCTTAACAAGCAGTCTAAGAAAACAGCTGTTGAAAACTGACACCCAGGGAATGACATCAGTAAGTTGGCCAAATAAGATGTTCCTTGCCCCTATCCCCCATCAACAACTTGGTATCCACCCTAGATCACACAACTGCCTTCCTGGGAGCTATGGGATCCAGCACTATATGCCAAGGGACTCAGGAGAAGTCTTGCCAACCCTTACAGGGTACTAAACATACAGACCTCAGTTCCAGTTGTGGACCCTGCAATGGACCAGGAACTGACTCCAGTGCCTCTTGCCCATGGCCCAGGAGCCCCTGGAGAACATTATCTTAGACAATTACCCATGAACAAGAAATCTTCTGTGAAAGTCCAGGAGTGCAGCTGAGGTTCCAGAACACCACTGGAGAGAAAAGAAAAGAAAAGAAAAGAAAAAAATATATATGAATTTGGATGCATCGGAGAGGGTAAGAGGAACAGTTTGACCTTACCTACGTTACCCTTTCTCCATGACAGACCTTAGTGCATGATTTCTCCCACAGTGGAAAGTGAAACCAGGTGAGTGAGCGCCCAGCTTCCTCAGTTGTGTAGGACAGGGCCAAAGAAGCCCATTTCTTTTTCACCCCATCTAGAGTAGTGAATTGTAAGCTCACCACTAGGGGACAGGAAGTGGCTGGCACAGTAACAGGACTCTCAGAGGGCACTAAAGGGCCATAGATCCTAATAAACATGTCATGGACTCCATCAAGGAGCTCATCCATGATCTACTGGGGAATGCTTCAACCACAGACACCCCCCTCCCCCAGCTGGCCACAGGCACCCCCAGCACCCTTCGAGTCTTACTCCTTCACTCTCACACACACCCTATGGCCAGTTCCCTACCTGTGGCCCCAGCAATGATGAGAGAGAGCTTTGGCAGATGGCTAGGGAGCCCTCACAGAAGGCCTGCACCAGCCCAAATCTCTGATTCAGGGTGAGACCACAAACTTGAGCTCTAGCAACCACCCTTGAGGAAGCGAAAGGGAGGCTGTCAGCACTCAGCCTTCGATGCTGATGGATGAAGAGAGAGCACAGAGCCCTAGAATTCTGCCACATGAGGAAGCAAGAAGCATGGAGCAGGTGTATCCACAGAAGATGGAGAAAACCTCAAAATCTCTAGCAGAGCTTAGGGAAGGTTTTTCTCTCCCAGTTATTCAGTAAAGACTGGAGGGGGTACTGCAACTTTAAATCTGAAGGCAACAATATCAGACTTAAAGGGAGAAGAAAATTCAAGGAAACAGGACATCATCAAAGGATCAATAAATCTCCAGTAACCTACTGCAAAGACATGGAGATCTGCAATTTACCCAAGACAGAATTTTAAATAGCTGTTTTTAGGAAGCTGTAAGAAAACATAGAAAAACAATTCAGTGTAATCAGGAAAATAATACATGAACAAAATGAGAAGTTTAACAAAGAAATGGAAACCCTACAAAAAAAGAACCACGCAGAAATTCTGAAGTTGAATTTAATGAATGAAATGAAAAATGCAATAGAGATCATCAACAGCAGAACAGATCAGACAGAAGAAAAAAATCTGTGTGTTTAGAAGACAGGAACTTTTGAAATCATCCAGGGAGAACAGAGAAAAAAGAATGAGGAAAGCTTATGTGATCTTTGGGATACCATCAAGAGAAACCATCTGGAAATTATTGGAGTTCCAGAAAGAGAATAGGGGGAAGAAGGGGACAGAAAGCTTATATAAAGAAAAAATGGCTGAGAATTTCCCAAATCTGGGAAGAGATTTAGATATCTAAGTTCATGAAGCTCATAGATACCCAAACAAATTCAGCTTAAAGAGATCACCAAGACACAATAAAATAAAAACTACCAAAAATCAAAGGCAAAGAGAGAAACTTAAAAGCAGCAAGAGAAAAGAAGTAATGTGGGGCGCCTGGGTGGCTCAGTGGGTTAAAGCCTCTGCTCAGGTCATGATCCATGATCCCAGGGTGCTGGGATCGAGCCCCGAGTCAGGCTCTCTGCTCAGCAGGGAACCTGTTTCCTTCTCTCTCTCTCTCTGCCTGCCTCTCTGCCTACTTGTGATCTCTGTCTGTCAAATAAATAAATAAAAATCTTTAAAAAAAAAGAAAAGAAGTAATGTACAAGGCAACCCCAGAAGGCTATCAGCCAGAGGGGCAGGATCCAGTGAGATGTTATATTCAAAGTGCTGAAAGAAAAAAAATCTGCTAAGCAAGAATGCTCTGTCCAGCAAAGTTGTCCTTCAGAAATGAGAAATAAAAACTTTCCCAGACAAACAAAAGCTGAGAAAAATCAGCACTAGACCTGTCTTACAAGAAATGCTGAAAGGAGTTCTTCAAGCTGGAATGGAAGGGCACTAGTTAGTAACATGAAAACATACGAGAATATATAACACAATGGTGAAGGTAAGTATATATTCAAATTCAGAATGTGTTAATGCTGTCATACAGCAGTGTGTTAATCACTTAACTCTAATATAAAGGTTAAAGGGCAAATGTATCAAAAACAAGTATAGCTATAATAATTTATTAATGAATACACAATATAAAAAGAAGTAAATTGTGACATCAAAAACATAAATACACAGCAGGTAGGAGGTGGGTCCTACTTTTGGCTTTGCTGTCTCCATGACTCTCAATAAGTCTCTCAACCCAGTGCTTCTCAGACCACTTTGTACACAGATCACCTAGAGTTCTTGTTAAAAATGCATATTTAGAGTCAGTGAGTCTAAGGTGAGACCTGAGATTCCAGGCAATGCTGTGATGCTGGTCCACAGACCACACTTTGTACAGCAAGGATTTAACTTCTCTGAGGCTCAGCTTCCTCTTTTGTAAAATCAGAGATTAAGACTCAGAGGCTCTTCCCACTAGAACACATTCTGATAAATCCCTCAGACAGCACTGAAAAGATTATGCTACACCTCCTCCCCACAATACCCCTGATGCAGGATTCAAACTCAAGACAATACTAAACGTGGAGAACATGGAAGGAAGTTAGACAAATTCTGTTTTTCCTGTGATAGCCACTTTAATCCTTTTCTTAATAGATCAAACATCATAGGCTTCCCAAAATTTGTTCTCAAATTTTGGTACCTTCAGTGCATCCTTGGTCCACCTAGTAATAACCCAGCTGAGCCCAGTCAACCCACTGGCTCAGAAGATATCCTGCCATATGCCCAGAACACTCGAGGCACCCGAAAAGTTGCATTATCAGTACATTATCATTCTTTGGGAAGAGCTAAGACCAACCTGGAGCCATCTGATCATAAGAAAGGATTTTTTGTTTCCTTAACTGCAGTTCTACCTTATATGCCAGGTGCCTTCTCGACAAACATTTGATTGCCTCCTCAGTTTATGCCTAACTCAAGGATTGCCTCATCCTTTCTCAGTTCCATAGCATCTAAGGATGTCATATACAGCTGTGCCCCCCAGAAGGAGGGGCCAGGGAGGCTATTTCTGTATATTAAGTCTCCTTCCATCAGACCAATGCACTGGCTACATGAAAAGATGCTCAACATCATTAGTCATTAAGGAAATGAGAATCAAAACCATAAGGAAATATTCCTTTATACCCACTAGGATGGCTATGATAAAGACCAGAACAAGTATTGGTGAGGATGTAGAGAAACCGGAACCCTCACATGTCACTCGTGGGAATGTGAACAGGTGCAGCCACTATAGAAACAAGTTGGTAATTCCTCCAAAAGTTAGTCATGGCATTACCATTTGATGCAACAATTCCACTCATAGGTATATCACTGGAAGAACTGAAACCATGTTCACACAAAAACCTGTACATGAATGTTCATAGCAGCATTAGTCATGAGAGCCAAAAAAATGGAAAAAGCTAAGTGTTCGTTAGATAAACAAAATGAGGTGTATCTACAGAATATTCAACTACAAAAAGGAATGGGGAACTGATACCTGCCACAAATTGTAGGAGCCTCAAAAACACGACACTAAGGGAAGAAAGCCAGACACAAAAGGCCACATACCGTATGATTCTGTAGGGCCAGAAAATGTATCCCTTCTCCTCTTCTAAGTTCTTTGGCTGGTCTCATGATTAAATCAACATAAAACAGACGAACAGGAGAAAAACAAATTTAATTTTGAATGTAAGGGAGCCCCAAAGGTAGGAGACGCAAAGGCAAGTGAGGTTGCAAAGACATGTACACCAGCCTGAGCAAAGGAATGGGATATGGACCTGGGGCTTCCAAGGGGAGGAAGGTAATTCACAGAGCAGATGTTTGGTAATCAGGTGTTTATCCTGCCTTACGGATAGGTCTTTCACATACAAGTTGTCTGTGGTGATAGCTCTCTCTCTCTGGGTCAGGCCCTGGATCTAAATTCTCTTCAGTAGTTAAGGGAGAGGTGAAAGTTTTTCTTGAGATTACAGTGTCTTGATTGACTTCAGCTCAGAATAATCAAATAAACCACATGCCAAAGTGACACATTTTCGAGTGTCTGCTCCCCTTTAATTTCATCTGTATGAAATGTCCGGAATAGGCAAGTCCATAGAAAAAAGAAAAGTAGACATTAGTGTTGCCAGGGGCCGAGGGAAAGGGAAATAGGGAATGACTGCTAATAGGTATGACATTCCTTTTGGGAGTGATGGAAATGTTCTAGGATTAGGTAGTAGTGATGCTGCACAATCTTATGAATAAACTAAAAACCATGGGACTGTACACTTTAAAATCACGAATTTTATGGCAGGTGAATTGTATCTCAGTAATGTTGTTATTTAAAAACTGATGGTACATGCCAAAGAGCAAAGGAGCAGACTTTTAAAAGCTCCCAAAAGACCTAAGCTTGGACCATATGAACAACAAAATAAAAAATGAGAGCACTGGATTCTAACCTATGGAATAGAATAAATATCCAAGAGTACATACCGATATGCAGGAAGAAAGAAAGAGAGAGAGAGGGAAGGAAGGGAGGGAGGTAGAAACAGTCCTACCTTACAGTAGAATTCCAATTTCAAAATGTAGGAATGATGGTAATAGTCCCCGCTAGGCAAAATCACAGTAATAATCCCAAGTGAGAACCACTGATGAATACTAATAGCAGTAGTTGAAAGTATGGTAAACAGGACATGTGCAAAATCTCACAGTATTTGGCACAAGATGCCCATCAACTTAAAAAAGGAAAATAATAACTCTACATCAGAAAAACCTGACAGACACTTCCTCAAGTAAGAAGTCCAAGTTGGCATCACGGGATGGGTGGTGGGGAGGTCACCTGGCTAACTCAGGGAGCAGAATATGTGACTTTTTTTTTAAAAAATATTTTATTTATTTGTCAGAGAGAGCAAGTGTGCATGAGTGGGGGAGAGGCAGAGGGAGAAACAGGCTCCCCGAGGGCTCCATCCCAGCACCCTGGGATCATGACCTGAGCCAAAGGCAGACACTTAACCAACTGAGCCAGTGGTATCCCAGAACATGTGACTCTTGTTCTTGGGGGTCATGAGGTTGAGCCCCAAGTGGGTATAGAGATTACTTTAAAAAAAATTCTTTAAAAAAAAAAGTTAGCATCACTGTTCATAAGTCATATTAACATCATGTATCCCCCTTACATGATGGGCTGACAAAAACATGTTTCTTTGATCTAATCATAAGAAATTGTCAGACAAAATGAGAGACATTATACAACATAACTGACAAGTACTCTTCAAAAATGTTAAGGTCGAGAGGACCTGTCACTATCAGAGAAAACTAAGGAAACGTGACAACATAAGCTCCTGAGTTAGATCCTGGACAAGGAAAGGAACATTCGAGCGGATGTTCAAAAATCAACGTTCAGGGGCACCTGGGTGGCTCAGTGGTTTAAGCCGCTGCCTTCAGCTCAGGTCATGATCTCAGGGTCCTGGGATTGGGTCCCGCATTGGGCTCTCTGCTCGGCAGGGAGTCTGCTTCCCTCTCTCTCTCTCTGCCTGCCTCTCCATCTACTTGTGATTTCTCTCTGTCAAATAAATAAATAAAATCTTAAAAAAAAAAAATCAACGTTCAAAAATCAAATTAGGTCTGTAATGTTCCTAAAAGTATCATGTCAATATTAGTTCTCTAGTTTCAATAATGGGACTATGGTCAAATAGGCTGTTAAAATTAAGGGAGGCTGGATAAAGGGTGAATGGAACTTTCTGTACTGTTTTATCACTTTTCTGTAAATCTCAAATTATTTCAATATAAAAAGTTAAAAAACTCTGATTTAAGCAGCTATTTCTAAAGTTTTTTTCTCTGAAAGTCAAGTTATTTTTCTCTGAAAGTCAGTTGTGGATTCCTTCTTTGCCTTATAGGTTGCTAACAGAATAATGTGAAAAGCAGCAACCCCGTGACATCACAGCACATTGCTTTGGAAACCTCAGGTTTTTAACATTTTCCTGGTCACAGCTCCTTAGTTATATGCACTTTGGCCAGCAGGTGGCAGCACCCAACCAGGTTCTTTTCCGCAAAACGCCGGAAGAAGCCCGAGATTGCAAAGAGGGAGGGAAAACAGGCAGACCTCCCCGACCCGGGAGCTGAAGGTAACAACGTCATCATTCGATGTACAGTCACTAAAGGGAGATGCCATTTTTAAGGACGCTTAAGTGATGAGGCAGGGAGGAAAGAATTGGTAAACAGTGATGTAAGGCTTGGAGGCAAAATTAACCACCCCGCCCTATCCCCACCCCGCCCCCACCCCAGCCCGGGGCATCAGGAAGGAGCCCAGGGCACTGCTTCCACAGGGTGCTAATGCCACACTGTTGAAAGAATAACAAAGGATGACTTGCAAATTTAAACTTTCAAAGAATGAATTACAAAGAAACGATAATTATCAATAGTATAAGAAGTTTAATAAGGTTTGAATATGACTGTGAGCAACTTGGAGGGCGGAGGGGAGGAACTGTAGACCTGGAAGAAACTCCACACGGTTCTCTGTCTCTCTCCTCCTCAGTCTCCCCACCCCAGAACTGCCCCCAGCAAAGTCTGACGTCGGACGCCCTGATCTCAGCCGTCTTTGCGATCTGCTGAGCGCCAGGGAGAGACATGTTTTAAAAACAGCACAGCCAGCAAGCGCCGGAGCTAGGAATGAAAGCTAAGACTTGGGATTAAGTCCAGTCCTTCCACGGAGCGGAAACCAGGTCTGAGCTCCTGCCTTTTTACAGCAAGTGAGTGGGCTCGAAGGGACCTGGGAGGCGGGCTGACTTCTGGAGTGGTGGGCACCAAGGGTTCCCGGAGGAAGGTGAGCTGTGCTAAGCTGAACCCTCCCCCCACAGCGCTTCGGTCGTATAAAATATGTATTGTAATGTTTTATAATTCTGAGTTTCCTAGACTGAGGACTCCTGTTCCTCGTTCCACCACCCCACCCACCTAACTTTTCTTTCTCCCATTGAAGTGGGAGGGAGGATAATGGTTGTGAAATGTAAAACCCCAAGCTTCTGACCAGAGCTTCCTGCTACTTCTGAAGCTTCTCCCAGAGTGACCTCAATCACTAGGCCTGAAACCAAACAAACAAAAAAAGAAATCTATTTAAAGATATCCCTTCTACCACTTCTAATCCATAGCCTACTGCTAATGGACAGATGGGCATTGTGCTGTCGGCTCAGAGAGCTCCCCAGCAACATTCAAATACTCAGTTAACACTCAGGGCCTGGCATCCTCAGACATCCCTTCCCCCTTCCCGCCCCCCTAGCCCATTCATCAAAGCCGCAGATTGGATGTGTAGAAGGACACAGCCTTCAGCATCAGCCAGGCCCAGCAGGGCTAGCGCATGCCAGCCTTGAGAAATAGACAACTGACAGAGATGAGCTTAAAAAGTCCCAAGGGGAAGCTGTTCCTGAGTTTCTGGTAGAGGCCCAGGTCGGGGGGGGGGGGGAGCGGGGCAGCGAGGGGGGACCACTGCAGGCAGCTATATGAGTGTGCGAGCCATAGGGCCAATCCAAACCAGCCAGCCCAGGGACCCACCGGCTTTACCTCTGCCTTCCCTCCTAACCCAGAGTCCTTGCAGTTCATCTTGACCCACAGTATATCAGGGTAGGCCTTTCGTGCTGCTTGGAGCTTCTTCCCACATCTGCGGCTGAATGTGACAGGATGTGGGTAAGAAGGCTTAAATACTGTGATGCAGGAACCCGGAGCTTTACATAACAGGCACCGCTCAGCTGACGGAGCAAAACTTCATACAAGAACTCACTGCCCACAAAGAAGCAACTCAGAAAGACCTGCATGGCTGTAAACATTTCCATTTGCTGAAATTTCCTCCCCACACACCTACCCGCCCCCACCCCCCCACTCTCCCAACACACACACTGTTGTCCAGGATGACACTTGGTTTTAACCAGAAGGAAAATAAAAATGTAGCACAGCCTTGCACCCTACCCTGACCTGACAGCCTTCATCTTATATCTTAAGAACTCAAAGTTTCGGCGGGCGGGGAGCACAACACAATTTGCTTAACTTCAGGGTACCCTCTTTTTAAAATAGGAACTTTTTTTACAGTCAAAATAACGTTTTCTCATTGAACCAAAGTTAAATTACCTAATTACATGCCTGAATATACAATTCCCAGTTAGAATTTCTCAAATTGTCAGTAACGTCCTTTATAGTTGTTCGTCGAAAGTGGATCCCAGGGTTTCCTGGCTGGCTCAGTCAGTAGAGCATGTGACTTTTGGTCTTGGGGTTTGAGTTCAAGGGGCACGTTGGGTGTACAGATTACTTCAAAATCTTTTTTAAAAATAAAGAGAGAAAGAAACTAGGCTCTAGTTTCAGGAGCACACATCACACCTTTTTTTTTTTTTTTTTTTAAGTCTTGATTGTCTCTTCATCTGCAACATTCCCTTTTCTCCTGCTACTGGCTCTTTGGGGACTAGGATGGGCTGATTAGTAGAATACCAGCCTCCTGGTGATGGCGTCCTGTGGATAGAGCTTAGCTAGTTTCTCTGTTCCTTAAGTTTCCTGTAACCTGCATATTAGATCTAAAATAGAGATTTGGGTTAAACATTTTTAAAGTGCCAGAATTCTTAGTGTATTTTATAAAATGGAGAAAGCGTCTCACAGAAAGGCTGAAGGACATAAATGACAATGGCATAGAATAGAGCCCACATATCAACTGATTGAACACATGTATCTTAGTCTTATGAAACCCAAAACCTACTTACTTGTTACATGGACCCGAGTCTACTTACAAGTCTACCTTTGGAATCTCATAAGTCACAAACAGGAGCCCTGACATGGCCTGGAAGAAATCCCCATAAAACAAAAATAAAATTAAAATTAAAAAAAAGAAATCCCCATAAAAGAAATTAGGATATTTAAGGAAACACCTGTTTTTTTCCTTGGGAGCAAGATCTGCCTGTTTCCACTTTCTGAAGCACAGCGCTAGCTGCCCCCCACTGCTGGTTCTGATCTCAGTCAAACTACCTGTTCTGCCTGGTCCTTCCCTCTGCCCTAACTCCATAACTGACAAATCAAGAGTAGCAACAGAGAATCCAGTAGTAGAAGAAGAAGTAGAAGAAGATGGGACTTTTGAAGTTTTACCTCGTTGTCAAAGTTTATAAGAGCCACTAATTTTAAAACTTGACCCCAAATCCTAAATATTTTACCATGTTTTGTGGAATAAGGAATTTGTTCTATGAACCTGTGACCTACTCAGAGAAGCCCCTTTAAAGTGATCTCAGCTATTTCTTCTGTTCAAGGAAATGCAGAACCTCTGGATCATCTTCCCCACCCCCTCCCAAGTTTTTTGGTAAATTTTTTTTTTTTTAAGATTTTATTTATTTATTTGACAGACAGAGATCACAAGTAGGCAGAGAGAGAGAGAGAGGGAAGCAGGCTCCCTGCTGAGCAGAGAGCCCGATGCGGGACTCAGTCCTAGGACCCTGAGATCATGACCTGAGCCGAAGGCAGCGGCTTAACCCACTGAGCCACCCAGGCGCCAAGTTTTTATTTAAGAAATCTCTTTGCCGGGTGTGGTGCTTGACCTCATGACCCTGGGGTCAAGAATCACATGCTAGTCTAGCTGAGCCCACCAGGCGCCCCAGCCTCAGGATCATCCTTCAGACAGGTTAGCTTTGGCCTGTTGTTAGGATCATGGACTATGGAGCAGCAGCTGGGAAGGAAATGCTCCAAGTGCTAAGTAACCCTCAGATTAAATCAATCTATCGAAAGCAAGGAAGCAAAAAAAAAAAAAAAAAGAAAAAAAGGGGATTGTAGGGAGAGGAGGAGCCACAACTCTAGGTAAGAAACAAAGGGAACCGCTCTAGAGGGACACCCATCTGTCATCTGCCTGACTCTGATGAGTATGACTGCAGAGAGACTGAAGCTATGGGTTGGGAAGAAAACTAATTTTAATGTATAGCCTTGTGTACCATCAGAGCTTTTTTTTTTTTTTTTTTTTTTTTTAAAGCATATGCATGTAGGACTTTCTTTTTTTTTTTTTTTTAAGATTTTATTTATTTATTTGACAGAGAGAGAAATCACAAGCAGGCAAAGAGGCCAGCAGAGAGAGAGAAAGGGGGAAGCAGGCTCCCCACTGAGCAGAGAGCTTGACGTGGGGCTCCATTCCAGGACCCTAGGATCATGACCTGAGCTGAAGGCAGAGGCTTAACCCACTGAGCCACCCAGGTGCCCTGCACATAGGACTTTTTCAACAACTACAAGGTTTTTGTTGCTGCTGTTTGTTTCACACATTGATGTATATTACCATTCTTGGGAGGATTTGCATTTTCACTTGTCTACTTGTCTACTTGTTCACTTGTCTATAGGCATCCACCAGAGAGAGAATTTTAGGTGGCTCTTTGTTAGAATAGGGAATGTATTTTTGCCCAGGAGAAAGCCTTTCTCAATTCTTCTGAAATTTCTATGACAGCTCAAGACTGTCCCCACTATGCTTCTAGGGAAAGTGTGTGGTGGGCCACCCTTGTGTTTAAGCAGTTTTCCAGAAGCAGAATGCCCAAGTCAGGCAGCAGTGGCTGTGGCCTTAACTGCTAGTCTTCAAGGTGAAGCCCCACTCTCCCTCAGCCAGAGCAGAGAGAGGTATTTTTAACCTTGGTGTTGGCTTACACAGAGGTTCAGGTATTCTCAGGGGCGTTCTATGAGACAAGAAAGCTGAGCTCCAACGCTTAGACTCATTTGCCCTACCTCAATGTGCTGGTTTTATGCACCTTGGAGGATTGGACTATAAAAGCTGTAATAAGTGAAAACTATTTATTACGGTTCCCCAGAAACCCTTTGGATATCATATTTCTTTTTGTTTCTGACACAGACGTGCATTGTGGGGACAGGCAGCTCACCCCACTACCTCCCCCACCCCCATGGGGAAGGGGATAGAAAAATTACCTCACATCACCTGCCTTAACTAGACCAGGAAGAGAAACCAGTTGTGGGTCTATTACAAAAGAACTAGAATTACAGGTAGGTTATTTAGGTCCTCTTCAGAAGGTGGCGTGCGTTAGTCATAAGATCTAATAGCACGTGTATGAGACAAATCAAGTCAACAGGAAATTGTCGTGTTTTCATGAGGTGAAGACAGATGTTGAAATATGTGTGCGACACAAAAAGATTTGTAGGAAATTCGGGGATTGCGTTTTTTTTTTTTTTTTTTTCATGAAATGAGTATAAAGGGATATCGATTTATTAACAAAAGAGGGATACAGACATATCACTTAAGTAAATAGATATCCCTCCATATCACCGGCTATGTGAGTGCTGGGCTAGAAAGCAACTAGTCTGGACCTGTTTGTGGACAATTGTCCCTTCCCTTAAGAGAAAGGAAGGTAAATGTAAGCAGCCTGTGAGTTTGTTTCAAATACACACAATCACACACACACACACACACACACACACACAATAGGAAGACAAGTCTGTAGAGACCATCAAAATTCTGATTACAAGGCTACATCATCTTTTAATGTCATGGCCTTTCAGAAAATGGAGTCCACTGAAGAATCTACATCAAATTTAGTCCAGTTTTTTGGGGGTTTGCACTGACCTAAGAATCAGCTCGCTCCTAGCATTATTCTCTCGGGTCATAGCTAAGGAAGAAGTGGCCAGTCCCGTATCACTAACACAGAACGCCCCCAGTTAAAGACAGGACGTGTAACATACACTTTACAGCTGACTCTCTTGTCCCAGACTCCAGGTGCCTGCTTTGAACCTCTCCAGGAGCACCTCAGAACTGGAAGGGAAGAGACCCACATCCAGATTCCTGAGTCACCCCAAAAGGTGGCCTTGGTTCCTTACTCCTCTCAGCCATGCACGTCCCTCCATCCCACGCCCAATTCTCCTTCCCAGCTCCACCTCCCTCTTCTACCTTTGCATCTTTCTTAGCTTTTTAAAAATCAAGACTTAGGGGAGCCTGGTGGGCTCATTTGGAAGAGAGTGTGACTCTTGATCTCAGGGTTGTGAGTTTGAGCCCCATGTTGGGTGTAGAGATTACTGTAAGAAAATAATAAAAATCAAACTTTAGAATAGCAAAGGATTTTGGAGCATATGGTTATATAGCTATTAAATCTTTATTTTCTGCTTAATCCCTTTTATTAATATATGACATGGAAATTTTTTAATTTATTTTTTTGTAACCCCTACACCCAACATGGGGCTCAAATTCACGACCCCAAGATCAAGAGTCACACACTCTTTTGACGGAGCCACCCCCCCCCACACACAACATGGCACAATCAATAGAAGAAACCTGAAATCTCAGTAAATTTAAAAATCAGAATTCAGGGCAGCTGGGTGCTCATCTGGTTAAGCAGCTGCCTTTGCCTCAGGTCATGATCCCAGAGTCCTGGCATCCTTCTCCCTCTACCCCTGCCCATACTACTCCTCCACCCTTGTGTGCATGCACATGCCCTGTCTCTCTCACAAAAATAAATAAATACAATCTTTAGAGATCAGAATTTATTTTCAGATTAAATCCCCATATTGTAAGTGCCTCCATGTGGTTGCAGTCTAATATCTGTAGCTACACAGACTTAACTAAACAATCTTAGATCTTCCGTCTTGCTTCTTACTTGGAAGAGGAATCTGGAAATCATTGCCAAACAGGCTGCATGAGTCACAACAGGTGACTGTATTTTCCTTTCTGGTGTGAGGCATTGCCAGATAAATTTAGTTTCTATTATTTTTGCTGTTTCTCAGGAAGAGCAGGGTTTGCAAAGTACATTAGAATGGCTGATCTGATTCACTTCAGTTTTCGTTTCCTTCGGCGGTGTTTTCTGACCAATAATGGAAGGTCTTTTCACTCACTCCTCAAAGGCTGTCTATGAATCTGGCCTCAGACGTGAGGGTTTGGTAGCTAAAGCACATCTGGGTCACTTCCTAGTCGCACTCAACTCCGTGGTTCATGCGGTCTGTTTGGTGTAGTATGGGCAGCTAAAAGAGTTTTGGTCCTTTGTTTTTCATTTTATATACACTCATTTCATAAACATGAAATGTGGGCCTACGGTGCTTTGGGGTGCCTTGTGAGCTGTGTGAGAAGTGTAGGATTTGACCTCTGTTTTCAAGGAAATAGTCGGTGACTAATTCTAAATGAATTACTGAGTGGCAGTAAATGACATCTATATAATGCTAAGGTCTTAAGGAGGGAAAGGATTGCCACAGGAGAAGGTCACTCAGGACAGTGTCATAAAAGAAGAGTTAAAGTGGTACTTAAGGAAGCGGTAGAATATGTAGCATTCCTAACAGCCTGGCTGACCAGAGGCCCTGCCTAGATGCCCCCACAAAACAGCTAGATCTACAATGAAACATATTTTCTTTGCATCAGTGAGCTTGTAGGAAGTGAGGGACATTTCCCAGGGACAGAGATTAAAATGCGAGTGTTGAAACCAGGGTGATGAATAATCAGCACACAGGAGGCAAGTTGCAGTTACCCTGAGGGCAAATCCTAATGAACTGCACTAGGGAGCTTCTATTAGTCCACTAGGCCGCCATCATGAAATACCACACACTGGCTGGCTAAAACAACAGAATTTCATTTTTTCACAATTCTGAAGTCTAAAATTCCAAGATCAAGGCACCAACAGGGCTGGATCCCTCTGAGGCCACTCTCCTTGGCCTGAGGACTGTCACCATCGCACTGCCTCTTCACATGTTCATCTCTGTGCTCTTGCCTCCCTTGGAAGGGATCCAGTCCTATTGGATGAAGGACTGATCCTGATTGGATTAGGGCTTCTGCCTAATTTTAAAGCTATCACTTCTTTAATGAGCTTATCTCTAAATATGGTTATGGGTTCGATCTGAGGCACTGGGGATTGGGATTTCATCACGTGAATTTGGGGGAGACAATTCCGCCCATAACAGAGCCTACATCTTGTGTCACAAAAGTGAACCTTAAACTCTAGATTAAGCCAAGGATCCTGGAAGGGGCCAAATGGTCCCTGAAGGCAGTGGCCCCTGCCTGCAGATAAAAATGAAAGTTTCCTCTAAAAAAGCAACTTCAGTTTAGACCCTGAGGGTTCCTATAGGTTAAGATCAAATATTCACTGATTACCAAAAAGATCAATAAGGAAAAAAGGCACCATGAGTGGGAATCAGCAAAAACCTTCCTCGTAAGTCACCCCTACGAAGAATGAGGACCCTCCAAACTTTAAATACTAGAATTACCAAATAAAGGCTATAAAATAGTAATATAGGAAACATCTAAGGGCTGTAGGATTTCTTTTCCTTCTTGGTCACGCGGTTCTGAAGAGCGAAGAGGTAGACCAGATGAAGAGTGGTGGGCAGCAAAGCAAAGTTTATCGAGTGATAAAAAGCGACAGTACAAAGCAGAAAGTACAAAGTTTATTGAGTGATAGATACAAAGCTCCCAAAACGGGAGGGACTCTGACGGGGTTGCCACCAAAGTTTCCATGTCTAGGAGTTTGTAATGGGCTTGTGGAGGGAGGGCTATTTTAATCTGACTCACCCTCCCTCACCTGGCATCCAGTTAGGTTGTTATCTGCCTGTCATGTGGGAACCTGTGGAGGGGTCCTTCTAGGGTGGGTGTAAAATCCTTTTAGGGTGGTTTCCCCTTAAGGCAGGGGCCCTCGACTCTGCCTGCCTTTCTTCCAACTATCCTTCATGGTAAATAAATAAATGTTGGAATCACAAAAATAGGTGGAAAAACAATAAAAAATGATGGGGCTGAGTGGAAAAAGAAACACATAGAACTTTTAAAATAAAAAATATAAGTACAGAATTTTTAAAAACTCAATAAAGAGATTAAATAGCAGATTAGAAACAACTGAAGCAAAAATTGGCTAACTGAAAGCAAGAGCGTCAGAAATTAACCAGAATGTAGTGCAGGGAGCAAAGATAAGACAGAAAAGAGGAAAATGTTTAGCATATGCCTAATTAGAGTCTCAAAAGGGGAGGTCTGAGAAAATGCAAGAGAGGCAATATTTAAAGAGATCATTGCTGAGGATTTTTCCAGAATGGTGGAAGACAAGAATTTAAAGATACAGTAAAAGCAATCTATGCCAAGAAAAGTAATTTCTTAAATATCTAAACCTAGTCACATCATAGTGAAATCTGCAGGACACCAGAGATGAAGAAAAAATCTTTTCTCAGAGAGAAAGGGCAGATCACCTACAAAGGAATAATACTTAGAATGACAGGAGACCACAGAATAGCACTTTCAAAGTCCGAGACAAAACAGCTGACAGCCCAGGCCTGTGGATCCATCAAAACCATTTCCCAAGAATAAGAATGCAATGAAGATGTTTTCAGATCAACCAAACTGAATTTGCCATCCTTAAGCCTGCAATAAGAGAATTTCAAAATGATCTTGTCTTCTCTAGGGTTCCCCCAAAGTAAGTCTTATTAAATGAAAGTTGATTTGAGAGGTGATCCCAGGAAATATTTGTAGGGAAGTGAGACAGAAAGGAAAGGAGGCCAGAAAAGGTGCATTGTCAAGCAATTCACCACCATGAGCCACTGAAGCTTCATCCCACTGAGGAACCCTGGGGCCAGTGTCAGACGGAGGAGGCCAAAGGGCAGGAGAGCCGGGGTATCCGCCCGTCCCTTCAGAATGGGGTGCTGCTCCCAGGAGGCATTATTCCTCCACATTCTTGCCTGCACCCGGCAGGAGCAAAGGGCATGCAGTAGGCAGACCTGCAGATGCCAAGGGTTGGAAGCAGGACTGGCTGAGGGGATACCAAAGGGCCACTGGCAAAGCCTACCACCCATGGACGGCAGGAAAACTGCACTACAGTTGTGCAAGGGGAAGTTGTGAAGAATAATGAGCCGCTAGGCTAATGACATGTGGATCCATCTAGACAGATGCTGTTAGCGTAAAATGAGAGTATTAGCATCGACATCGTAGTTTGACATGAGACAGAGCAGACGTGACTGAAATGGTGGCTACTGGTATACGTTAGAGTCTGCCTCACTGTTAGGGGGAGGGAATTAAAGGTTAGGAACCTTGAGTTTCCTTAAAAGAATACGATTTAGCCAGTTGTCTTCGTGCGAGGAGGATAAAGGTATGTTATCAGAGGTGACCTGATGCAAGGGCAGCTGGGCTTACAGCTTGGAGAAGTGCCAGCTTCCAGAAATGGCCAGCTGGCTGGCAGGGGAGGAGCGATGGCTGAGAATGGCTGGAGGTAAGGCAGGGGAGGATGGCGGCGGGAGAACCCTCAAAACCTAATATTCTATCCCGCAGGACAGGGGTTCCGGGATTTTTCATCACACACATCATCCATTAGTATTGTTTGAGCTTGTACACCTGTATGTAATATTCGTACATTATAAACCATATACTCAAAAGGAATTTTTGATGAGCCAGATAGCATTGATCTAGATGAGTTAAATATGCCTTAAAAATCGTTCTTAATATTTGTTCTTAAAAACAATAATTTAAAAAATTTATGTGAGCGATAAGCTGGACTTACACAAGATGGGTATATTTTGATCTCTGGTTTTAGTGGCTGTCGTGGCTTATAAAAGATACCTGGGGCGGGGGGGGGGGGTGGTGTGCCTGGGTGGCTCAGTGGGTTGGGCCTCTACCTTTGGCTCCAGTCGTGATCCCAGGCTCTCTGCTCAGCGGGGAGCCTGCTTCCTCCTCTATTTCCTCTCTCTGCCGCTCTGCCCACTTGTGATCTCTCTCTCTCTCTGTCAAATAAATAAATTAATAAAATCTTTTAAAAATTAAAAAAAAATTTTTAATTTAAAAAAATAAAAAAGATACCTCAGGGGCACCTGGTGGCTCTGTCCTTAAGCATCTGCTGTGGCTCAGGTCGTGATCCCAGGGTCCTGGGTTTGAGCCCCACATCCTGGGGCTCCCTGCTCAGCAGGGGGCCTGCTTCTCCCTCTCCCTCTCCCCCTGCTTGTGCTCCCTCTCTTGTTGGGTCTCTCTCTGTCAAATAAATAAATAAAATCTTAAAAAAAAAAAAAAAAAGATTCCTCACCAAAGTAAAGCAGACTGAGGAAGAAGTGTGCTTATAAATCACGATAATTATTATTTCTTCAATCCTACACACTCATTATGCAAGCATTTTTATTGAAATTCAGCTAGGAAATTTCCACGTTCTCTGATTTCAATCAGTGGTGATAGCATACTAATCAGAAGGGGCTGATTTACAGGGTTGGGGTTTTTTGGTTTTGCTTTGTTTTTTTTTTTTTTTTTAACAAACAAGTGCAAATCCCATTGAAATTCTTCATCAGAACCATATTTAAACAAATTAGAAAATTATGTTTCTGAATTTTTTAAGCAGGCTGTGCCAGGAGGCCCCTGCAGCCATGTGGGTAGGAGACTTAAGGTGCTCCAGTCAAGAGGTAGGTATGGAGAGAGGGGTCAGAGAACAAATTTGACAGGATTTGGTAATGGCCTATGGAAGGAGAGGGAACAAAGAAAAGTCTGGGATTATGAACCCCTGGATTAGTGGGATTCTTTCAGGTTGCAAAATGCAAGAAAATAATCAAAATACCTCCATGAATGGAATTAGATTATAAGACTACATGGAAACCTGAAGGGGACTAGGAACCAGCTCTGTAACTGCATTCCTGGTTTCACGAAAATGTCACTCATGACATTTCAAATGTGGCTCTCATAATCCAGTATCATCTCAGGGCTCAACTGAAGCCCTCCTCCGTGGCCAAGTTTGTGACAGGTCCCCAGAGCCTGCCATCACTTGTTCTCTCTCTCCCACCCCCAGTGGACTGACCCCCCCTACTTTCCCCATCCACCTCACAGTTCCTGCTTTCTCCTGTTTTTTACCACCTCATGATTCCTCTTTGCTTTTTTCTCCGTTTCTCTGTCTCATTCAACACCAGTTCACTCATTCAGCATCCCCTCTCTGCCTCACAATTTAAAGTCTCAAAGGGAGAATGTCTGACTGGTCCAGTCACCACAGTGCTGGCCAGAGGTCTCAGGTAAGGCCAGTCATAGGTTGTCATAGGTCACTGGCCAGCCTTCAGATGGCTGTCTTCGAGCAGATGTGCACCTGGGGTGGTGGGTCATGTCTCCATGGCACAAATTAAAGCCTCTTATGCAACCTGGGTTTCTGAGGAAGCAGCGGTGGGCGTGCAAATAGGCTGTGGACCTACAAACAAGCTGGGGTTTTGCCTACACGAGATGGTTAATGAGTCCGCTGCTGATAGCTTCTGTCCGTTATAGCCTGGGAGACAGGAAGATGGGATGTTCTGGATGTGGCTTATCATGAAACGAAGACCAGGGACTGCATATTTGTATTTCACTTCACGCCTGAAGCTTTACTTCAGGTATAACATAAAATTACCTAACTGATCTGTGCCACAGTTTTCTCATCTGTAAAATGAGTTCAACAAAACCTTATCTCATTGGTAGGTTATGAGAATTGAATCAGTTAATATATTCAAATCATTTAAACAGTGCCTGGCATATAATTATCATAACATGAATAGTTGCTATTTTACTTTCAATCACGAGTTAACCTCCAACTACATACCCCCATCCATGCATCGTATCTGCCATTTTGGTCTCTTGATTTTTAAGTTTGGCCTCTGATTAAATATTACCTTGCATTGTTTTTTAATTATTTCCTGTTGCTAGTCTTGGCTCTCTAATATGATTTTTATACTTTAATATGTGCAAAATAAATGTTTCCTTATTCAGAATTTTGAAACTATTCTTTGTTTTTATTTCATAGCCTATTCTAAGACTTCTCTTGGCTGATAAATCAGAGGGTCAAAATTCTGGGAAAGGAAATAATACTTAGCATAATAAATACTTTTTAAAATTTTCTCTTGTTCTTATTTCTGTTTCAAGATATCTATTATATTGTCATAGTTTTTTTTTCTAAAGATTTTATTTATTTATTTGAGAAAGAGGGAAAGAGAGAGAGAAAATAAGAGCAGGAGGGAGGGGCAGAGGGAGAGGGAGAAGCAGACTTCTCACCAAGCAGGGAGCCCACCATGGTGCTCAATCCTAGGACTCTGGGATCAGGACCTGAGCTGACGGCAGACACTTAACTGACTGAGCCACCCAGGCATCCCATATTGTCATAGTTGTTGTTGTTGTTTTAAGATTTTATTTATGTATCTATTTCACAGAGAGAGAGAGAATACAAGCAGGGGGAGCAGCAGAGGAGGAGGGAAATGCAGGCTCCCCACCTGGCATGGAGCCTGATGCAGGGCTCCATCCCAGGACCCCAAGATCATGACCTGAGGCATGACCCAAAGGCAGATGATTAATCCCCGTATTGTCATAGTTTGATTGATTTCCCTCTGAAGAAGGCCAGGTTCCCTGGAACATTTGATATTATCATTGAGAGATGAAGTAGGTGTTACATGTTTATTGAAAGTGATACACAAGATTGACTCAGAAACCAGGAGGCATATGTTGATGTTTTTCGCCTCAGTAGTCTTACTGGCATTGGTACATACTCAAACTTGAATACTGGCTCAAATGAATCTTTTATGCAATGATCAATAGTTGGTAGGATTTGCTTCAAGTGTTGAAACCGCAGTGCTCCACTCTATTTACAGATGTACATTTAAGCAAATTTTCATGATGTCCTTGTATTTTGAGATTACATACCCTAACTGTGAGACATAATCTACATGGCAACAAGCCAGTGGATACATTAACCAATGGATCCATCCCTGCTGGGACATGACATCCTTGAACTGAACCCCAAATTGTCCCTATCAATACAATGATCTTTCGTTGTTTCACCTGGCAGGACTCTGGTTTGGAGCTTGTGCAGGTCTCTTCTCTTTCCTCTCCCTCAGAGGGCAGTCACTGAGCCAGAGAGTAACCCACGGACCATCCTGCTTCTGCAAAGCCCTGGCAGAGAGAGACAGCATGCATGCCTCCCCACTTTCCCTCCCACATGGCCAAAGTCGCCTGCACAATTGCTAACCCTCTCAGCTCTTTCTTTTTGCCAGAATTATCACTGTGTCAGTCAGAGGGTCAGGTGCTTTCCCTCTTCCCACTAAAGCGGGCACAGGTCAGATGTCACTATTGATGAGAGAGAGCGAGGCAAGGAATTTCAAAGCAGATGGAGGCAGGGCATATGTTTCCAGATTAATATTGCAGGGGCTATGGAGGCGACACATTTAACAGAGATATTTCATTCTTTCCCATCTTGACACCAACCTTAAAGTCCTTTAGATCAGTAATGGTAGCCACGAGTACTGATAATAGTAGAAGGCTCCTTCTCAGTATGTATGCCCCAGGATCTCTAACACCCAAAATAAGGTCAAATGGAATCACAGGGCCATGACACCTTCCAGCAAACTCAAATATCCACAGTCACAGAATGTGCAGAAATATAAACATGTGACCCTCCATGTCATCAATGCAGCATTTTCTAAGCCAAAATTGTGTGTTCAATATAATTCTGGGTGTTGAAGAATTATCAAAATGCACAAGAGATTTTTCCTGTCCTGAAGAAATGTATAATCTCATTATAGAGCTGAGGCAAGCAACAGGAAACAATTTGAAAACCATGCAAGATAACATTTAATCAGAAATTGTAACTTAAATTAGAGAGACCAGAATGGCAGATAACAATACATCTTGGGATATGTGGCCTTGAAAGAAGAATTACTCTCCCTGGACCTCAATTTCTTTATTGGTTTTTGTTTTATTTTGGTTTTAGGTAGGAATAATTAGGAGTAATATTAATCCCTTATTATCTGTTAAATGATTCTGTCATGGACCCATGTAATACAGAATATGTCAGCACTTAAAAAAATTCCGAGGATTCATGGGGCACCTGGGTGGCTCACTGAGTTAAGCTTCTGCCTTCGGCTCAGGTCATGATCTCAGGGTCCTGGGATCGAGTCCTGCATCAGGCTCTCTGCTTGGCAGGGAACCTGCTTCCTCTCCTCTCTCTCTGCCTGCCTCTCTGCCTACTTGTGATCTCTCTCTGTCAAATAAATAAATAAAATCTTAAAAAAAAAATTCCTAGGATTCAAATGTAGGACATCATTATTATTACTGTAATTATTGCCATTATGACTATTCATAGAAGACTTGAAATTCAGGAAGGGGAAGGGATCCTGGTACTCTGGGAAGCATATTCAGAGAAGGAAGTGTCTGAAAACCCGAGCCAGCTCTGAGGGATGAGCGGAATTCAGAAGGGGCGCAAGCAGGCGTGGAGGGGTGGCAGGGAGAACAGTGTCTGAGGCAAGGAGAGAAGTGTGAAGGATATGAGGTCAATCAGGTGCCTCTTTGGCTGAACATAAGGACTTATGCTTAGGGTGTGAATAGGACACATCCAGGGCACTGACCCAGGGCAGACCTCACCACCAAGCACAAGTCCCAGAGTTAGAAAAGGAATACGTTGGCATTTCCTTTGTTCAAGACTGGGGGGTTAGAAAAGAAATACTTGTGGTTTGCTTAGAAAAAGCAAAGTCTACTTATCAGGGCAGGTGTTCAGAGAAGTAAATGTTTTGTTCTAGACACTACTGGCTGGATTCATGCTACCTGTATCACTGTCCATCATCACTGCTACCGCTGCTCCCCAATTTCTTCCTGCTACCAGTGACCTCATTGATGCCAACCAATGGCCATTTGTCTTTATCCTTCTTGACCTCCGCTGAATCTGTGCCTGGTCCTTACTCATGCTACATTTTCACAGAAGGCTGTATTGTCCACTCGGTGCTGGGAACAATTCTATCCCTGATTTCCAGGCAAATAGCTTCAGAATTCTGCCTGAAATTTAAACCACTGAGATATTTATACCTGAAAACCAGTCTTTCCTTTCAAAACACAAATACATCCAAGATGGCTAAGGAGGGCTGAGACTTACACTTCACTGTTAATGATTTTAATAAATTAATTTTCCTCCCACCATCTACCTTCGAGCTGTGCTGAAAGAATGAAGGAATGCTTGCTTGATGAGTTCAGGTGGAAGGAAAGGTCATCTGGAAGACAAGGAAATCATGCAGGAGGGCTTTGGTCAAATTAAAAGCAGAATGAGGATATCTGAGATCAACCTAATTTTCAGACTTCTGCCAAAACTCAACCTTACTCATGTACACATATCTAGGGTCCCCTTCCCGCCCCTCACACCCACTCCAGACTTTTCTTTCCCTGACAGCCCCAGAATGCAGAAGGGAGACACCCTTCTTTCCTCAGAGCAGCTCCAAATAAGAATAAGTATACATTATTTTCTTCCCTCTGAATAAGACCACAGGGTTCTCAGAAGGCAGTCCTTGGCTCCTTTTCAGGACTGATCTCAGCGTTTCAGTTGCAAATGCTTAACTGCAACTTCCATCTGCCTCCCCTGCCTCCCCAGCCAGGAGCCACAGGGAGTGAATGTTACCTAGCTATGCCCTGATTAAAACTTGGGTTCATGTAAAAATCTAACTTCCAGGACCCAACTGTTCTAGAATGTTCTTCTGCTGGGATCAGGCTGAATCTCATGAGAGCTGGGAGAACACTTCTCTCCTTCTTCTCATGTTCCATCATTGACCCCTAGAATAGTAACTTCTGCCCAGACTTTGTCCTCTCTAGGAAAGTGAGAAAGCACTCCCAGCTCTGCCTTTTGGGGAGGAGTGACTGATATGACCGGGGAGAAGAGTAAAGGTCACATTGCTTGCTCGATCTCTCTGGCTCAGACCTGCTGTGCCATCTCTCTGATTTTGTTCCTATGAAGCAAGTGGATCTGGATGGGGGTGCAGGCCTACTTTCTGGAGGCTGATGTCTCTCTAGGCCTCCTCCCTGAGTCTGATAGGTAATAAGGGTGGAAACTCCCTTCCCTGTAGAGATAGGTCAAGTATGCTCTGCAGAACAGCTTTTCCTACCTACAGGTAGAGCTGAATTCCTACATGAACCTGGGTAGTAGTGGGGTTGTCTAGTTCAGCTTTACCATTAATTTAAAAACGTGGTTTTGTTCCCATTAGTTTTGCATGTGTATTTCTCAATTGATTCCAAATGAAAGGGGAGAAAGCATGTGATTGATTGGGTCCCTAAGATTTCAGTGGTGTTTCAGGGAGACTTGCTTAGCAAAGCCTTCTACCCCCTTGCTTCTCAGTGCTCTCTGAAGAGCAAGAACCTATTCTGATATATCTTTTTTTTTTTTTTAAGATTTTATTTATTTGACAGAGAGAGAAAGAGAGCAATAAGTAGGCAGAGCCCAGAGGGAGAGGGAGAAGCAGGCTCCCCACTGAGCAAGGAGGCAGACATGGGGCTTGATCCCAGGATGCTGGGATCATGACCTGAGCCAAAGGCAGACACCAAACCTACTGAGGCCCCCAGGCGCCCCTGATAGATCTTCTTAGAGATCGAGCCCCCACCTTCACCTCTATCCGAGTCTTCACCTCCCTCATCCCCATTTGAGACCTGGGGTTTGTCAAATGTGCTTGGTGGGCTGGTGCTGGTGATGAGGACCCAGTCACCTCCCAGTTACATCGTGTCCTGCTCCCTGTTCCTCAGGCTCTGATTTGGGGCACACTGGATTACCAGGGTATTTGCAAATGCTCTAAGGGCCTGCAACCCAAGATACACTTAAGTCTACATGGTTTCCCTGCATAGTTATCAATATTAAGAAATAGTTGGCCATTTAAAAAATTTACCATTTACTATTCACTCTTTTTTAGGAAGAACAACACTGTGGGAATTCTATAATTTATTATTTATCAATAGGAACTTTCATAAGAGTAAATATTGTTATCTTTCAATCAAACTTCTGATGGATTACCTTTGAAGAAAGACACATTCTTATATTACAAATGTTTCTTATATTACAAGTTTAGAATAGTAACTCTAGAATTCAATTACATTGTCAGAGTTATTTGGCACAAACCATTATTGCAATGTCTCATAAAAAGCAATGAGACGAAAAAGTAACCATTGTTTTTATGACTGGAATATTGGCTGGCTGGTGTCATGGCCATATTCCAATTAGAATAATTATATTCCATCTCTATATTTCTATCTATGAATCAGCTGGAGTGATTTGTAATAGGAAAATTCATGTCTCGGACTTTTGAGGTCTCAGGCTTAGTAAAATCCCACCCCATTCCACTCCAGAAGTGTATTTTAAAAATTAATGATAGGGGCGCCTGGGTGGCTCAGTGGGTTAAGCCACTGCCTTCGGCTCAGGTCATGATCTCAGGGTCCTGGGATCAAGTCCCGCGTCGGGCTCTCTGCTCAGCGGGGAGCCTGCTTCCCTCTCTCTCTCTCTCTCTGGCTGCCTCTCCATCTACTTGTGATTTCTCTCTGTCAAATTAATAAATAAAAAAAAATAAAAATAAAAATAAAAATTAATAATAAAACATTTTTAATAGCTCTATTTTGCTGCTGACCAAATTCTCCACCTTAAAGGTTACAGAATGACATCTATTTGCATGACTTGAGATAACATAATATTCGAAAAGGTATTACACATTTTTCTAAGCTATGTTGCTAGAAGATATTACTATTAACATTTCTAAGCAAATATGTTCTTTTTTTCTTTTTTTTTTTAATATTTTATTTATTTATTTGACAGACAGAGATCACAAGTAGGCAGAGAGGCAGGCAGAGAGAGAGAGAGAGAGAGAGGGAAGCAGGCTTCCTGCGGAGCAGGGAGCCCGATGCGGGGCTCGATCCCAGGACCCTGAGATCATGCCCCGAGCCAAAGGCAGCAGCCCAAACCACTGAGCCACCCAGGCGCCCCTAAGCAAATATGTTCTTATATGTGATGCTTAGAGCAAATGCTTCAGTACCTGCACTATTCTGCACACATAAGAATAGGTGACAATTCTGTCTGAAAATATCTGAGAGTGTTGCTCCGTCATGAAAAATCATACACGCTAACAGAAATCTGAGATTAACTATGTCAGAAGTTTCCCTCCTGGCCCCACCAATAACCCAGGAGTGAAAAATTTCTTATCTTCTGTTGCCTCCTTTCTTTTTTGTTCTCCCCTATCTCAGTAGTTTCTAAATACCACAGAAACTTCCCTATGTGACCTTCCCAGTTGCTGTCTCCTTTTCATTCCTTTGGTCACAACCTCGTCACCCTTCACTGAATTTTTGTGAGAGACTTCTAATAACCTCAGTGTCCATTAGACCCAGGCATGAAGGGCACATGTCCTTGTCCTCTTCTGGCTGTGCCCTTCTCCACAAAGCGAGCATACTATAGGGCTAAGGGACATAGAGTGTATGGGCCTCTATTTTTACTCTTGCCTGAGCCTTATTAGATTAGCAAAAGGCCTGTCTAACTGGCCTCCCTATGTCCAGAATTTTTCAAGATGAACATTAGAGCCTCTGGCTCCTCAAGCAGAGAGGGAGACATCAGTGGTATCTTACTTGGGCTTTATTTCTCAGGCTCTTTGGAAATGTGCTTCCAGGTTTTGCCCTCAATTTTGTGGGCAATGTTGTGTCATTTGCAAAGAGGTAAAAAAAAGAGAGCAGCTAGTTTAAATGACTAACTGCTTGGGTGAGTCTATCAACATCCCAAACCAATCAGATTACTGAGGAGTCCAGAGTCACACTTCTAGGAACGCAGAGAACTGCATCCCAGCAGAGAGCAAGCAAACCAAACACCACAGACATTTGTGTAAGCCTCCCGTAGTACCTGACCTTTCTTGACCCTCACAACTCCCCTGATAAGGCAGTCAGGAACAGTATCATTCACTTGACAGAGGAGATAACATGCGTGGAGAAGGGGAGTTAGTAAGATGCCTAAAATTAGACAGCTAATAAATGGCAGGGTATCCCAAGGCTTGACTCCAAATTTTTGCCTCTAGGAGGTGCAGGATCCAGACTTACTCTGAGATCATATAGATGTGCTTTTTATACTTGCAAAAACAGCTCTAGGAAAGTACATTTGGCTTCCAGCTCTGGTCTGACACTGACAAGTGTTTCTTGGGGAAGTTGTTCCAGTAGAAGTAGACCTAACTTTCCATCTTTAAGATAAAGGTGTTAAAGTGGATGATCTCTAGGACTTCTTCCAGCTCTGTGGTTCTTTTAGTCTGTACCCCAGATTGCATTGGACCTTTGTGAAAGTGGCCCTGGAGCCTGCGCCATACCACTGCGTTCTATGAATGAGTCTTTATCAAGTGGCCCTTGGTGTCCTCCATCCTCCTTGGTTCATCAGATCCTGGGGCACCAATTCAATCAGAAGTTAGACATGAACACTGGGCATGCAATGGCAAATCAACAGTCCCTTTTTTGTTGCTATTCCCAAACATTAAAAAAAAAAAGATTTTATTTATTTATTTGACAGAGACACAGAGAAAGAGGGGAACACAAGCAGGGGGATCAGGAAAGGAGAAGCAGGCTTTCCACTGAGGAGGGAGCCTGATGTGGGGCTCGATTCCAGGACCCTGGTATCATGATCTGAGCCAAAGGCAGACACTTAATGACTGAGCCACCCAGCCACCCTATTCCCAAATATTTTTAGCGGCAAGACCACAGGCAGTACTTCCCATAGGATGCTTGTTCCAAGGGATATTAATAGGATCTCCTTGAAAAGGGAATCTTCCTGTCACTTGGCTAAACAATATCAACCAGGTTTCCTTTGTAGACACCCTCTAATACTTACAGGGATTATTAATTATTAATCTTCAGGAGGAAGAGTTCTCACCTCCAAAAGCTAATGCTTAGAACCTAGCTTTAGAAGACATTTGGGGGAGCACATTTGGGATCCGCTGATTGTTGCTAGCACCTCAGAATTTATACAGACCCAAAGCAAAGTGTAGCTTTTGGTGATGACTAAATGAGATGTAAGATGATGAGGTTATCTGTTCCCTAATAAACCCAAAGGCAGGAATTTACCTGCCTGCATGTCAGTTCTTTGAATACACCCCTAGGAGATGATTTACTTAATGCAATGCCTAATCAGATCCGTCATGGTAATTCGGGGGAATGATGCTGGTTGTTTTAAGAGCTCCACGAGAGGTCTGTTGAAATCGAATTCTGGACTGGATGAGAGCCACAGAAGGAAGTGTCCTTATTATTTAATGTTCTTATTATTTACTCCTCATCTTTTGAATCTAAAACAGCTTCACTCATTTACATTTTTTTTTAAAGATTTTATTTGACAGAGAGAGACAGAGAACAAGCAGGGGAACTGCAGGCAGAAAGAGAGAGAGAGAAGCAAGCTCCTGCTGAGCGAGAAGCTCAGTGCAGGGCTGGATCCCAGGACCCTGGCGCCTAAGGCAGAGGCTTAAGCAATTGGGCCACCCAGGCACCCCTTATTTACTTTTTTATTTTTTAAAGTAGGCTCCAGGCCCAACATGGAGCTTGACCTCACAGTCCTGAAATCAAGAGTCTCATGGTCTACTGACTGAGCTAGCCGGGGGCCCCTCATTTACGTTTTTCAACAAACATGACACCTAAGCACTTCAGCTATTTTTGGAAGTCAACTCTATCCCTGTGGCAGATTGCATTTTCTGAAGATGCCTGAATAATTCCATCCCACATACTCTTCTTACAATGACCCCTTGAGCCAGATTATAAAGATGTTGTGCACCCTTGCTCTCTTCTTTTGTGTTGCTCTCTTGTGACCCTCATTTGTGGAATCCGGCTACCTTGCTGGAAGGACGTCTAGATGAACGTGTGCAGAGAGACCACACTGAGAGATCACATGCATGTGTGCCTAGTCAGTTACCCACATCGTCCGCCAGACCTGTGAGTGAAGATGTCTCTATGGGATTCCAGCCTTTAACCATTGACTCACTCCCCTCTTCTTCCCAAGGGCAAACCTGGAATCACAGAGCGGAGACAAGCTGCCCCCTCTCTGCACAGTCAGAATTCCCGATGCCCAGAATCCATGAGCATTAAAAAATGGTTATTTTTTAACCATTTCAGGGTGGTTTTTAGGCAGTCATAGTAACTAAACAACCACCGAAGGATAAAATGTGTTCCTGCTGAGGAAATTCGAAAGAACGTGTTGAAAAAGTTTTATTTCATGAATCTTTAGAATTTGAGATTTATCATCCTTGTGTCTTGGACCTCTTTGTATTAGAGATGTTTGGATTCGGTACCAAATCACCAGCATTTTAGCATTTGAGTTTCTCCAAATCAGAATTTGTTTGTCCGAAAATGCCCAGGAATCCTAAAATTGTTAGTATATGCAACCCGATGTCTGGATGCCTTCAGGGGCCTAGCAAGTGAAAGAAATAAACCAAGTAGAGACTTGGCCGAAGGGAAACAGGAGGGTTCCAACCAAACTACTATGGTGTGATTTGTGATATTCACCAGCAAGTGACCTGGTCCCAACTTCCCTTCTGAAACTTTTGAGGAAGCCCTGTTGGCCTGTTGCAATCCCTGACTTATGCCAGATCTCTTTTTCAAGCTCCAAAGGACACTGAGAGTCCTAGGACACCCCCAGAATCTGAATTCTTTGATGTTGAAACATGGATTCAAAGGTCATTCTCGAATTAAACTCACTGAGCGTGATAAATATGCTAGTGCCACAGGGCAGTCTTGATTAAACTCCTCAGCAAAAAAATTAGTCTGAGAACTAGAAATGGGTCATTTGCTCCAAGGGATCCCATCAAGTTTCTAGGAATAAATCATTTTATCAATTTATAAACGTGGCTTGGAGTCTTGAGAACTCTGGGCTCTGTGACTGACAGTTTATCTCCCCCACCAACATTTCTGAAATGCACATTTATAGCCAAACTGTGAAAAACAACAAACAATTTTTTTATGTGTTTATTCTTTTAAGATGCATTTTCAATCAAGTGAATGTGACTTTAAGGACTGTCTTCCCTTCTAGACAGGAAGCCTCCTTAGGGGAGGCTTTGCCTGTCTTGTTTGTCATATTGCCCACATTCAGCACAGTGCCTGGCACATGTCAGCTACACAATAATACATAGTCAATGATTGAACTGTATCCCATTTATTTAGTCCATGCACATACAGTAAGCACCCATTGTGCGTAAAGTGTTAATCTTGGAGGTGGGGTAATGTTATGAGCAATACAGGCTCAACTTTGCCTTGGGACACTTAGAATTTAGTGAGGGGAGGGAACTGGAGAAATACCCAAGTAAACAAATAAACTCAATAATTTCAGGTACTGCTAATAGTTATGAAGAAGACAAAACAGTGTTCTGGTGATTGAGGGGGAAGTCAGGGTTATCCCTTAGGAAGACTCTTTTTTTTTTTTTTTTTTTAGATTTTATTTATTTATTTGAGAGAGGGAAAGAGAATGAGCAATGGGGAGGTCAAGGAATGAGAGAAGCAGACTCCCTGTTGCGCAGGAAGCCGAATGAATGCGGGCTTAGTTTCCAGGACCTGGAAACAAAGCTGAAGGCAGACAGATACCCAGTGGACTAAGCTATCCAGGCACCCCCCACACACATCCCCCACCTCCTCCACTAACACCCTTAGAAAGGCTCTTATCAGTGAGCTGACTCATGGATAATGGGGAGCCAGATATTTATATAAGGGAAGAACAGTAATAGTGGGATGAGTGTTCCAGTAGCAGATATAATCAGTGCAAATGTCCTGGGGTGGAATTTGTTTGGCTTTTTTAAAGGATATGTTACATTGAAAACACAGTATAGCTGGACCATAGTGGAAAAGGGTCACATGGTAGAGGATAAGGTGGAGATGCTGGCAGGGGCCAAGCAGGGAAGGCCTTAGAAACAACAATAGAGAGGGATTCCAGGGGGCGCAAAGCAGCAAGCTGTAACAAGAGCCAAAGGAGCCTGTCTGTAGTGGACCTAAAGGAACATGTAAATACACCTACCTCAGGAACAGAAACCTCACTAGCTACAGCTGCAATCTTACAGGTGCTCTTCTCAGCCCAGGACTCTGAACTTGAGGACACCTGACCTCACTGCTGCCTTTCTTTGGGATCAGCTGCCAGCAATATAGCACACCAGAGCCTGGTGGGCCACTCACTAGCTCTAGAAATTTGGAGTTCTGAGTTCTTGTGCGCCAAATATCACCCTGATTCAACATCATTATCATGATCACAATAATAAACAGCCCCAAATGCTTTACTCCAGATTGAATGAATCAGACCACAGTATCAGGAACCGGCCTTAACAACAAAGTTATTTGGGGTCGGCCAGGTTGGGACAGTCCAAGGGCCCCCTCCTTCAGCAAACCAGTCCTCAGGCATCCCCCCTTTAAGGACTTCCCTCTTGGCTACTCCTCCCACAGACTCCTCCCTCTGCTTATTTATGCCAGAAGCAGCAACCCCTTCGGGTCCTCACTGCTGTCTCCAGACCCAGACCCTCATTTGGTCTTCATGGCAGAGAATGCTTCTGGCCCCGTGGGACAGACTTAGGAGGTATGTGTCTGGAGGAAACGGGGCGTGGAAAGGGGATGAAGGTGTATGGGGGCACACGGTGGGGTGAAGAGGTTGAAGAGATGAAGCAGGACAGAGGGCTCAGATAGTTTTGTAATCGGATGAGGTAAGAGAGCTCTGGAATATTCAAGGGAGAGAAAGCAGAAATCAGGTGCAACCTTGGGAGAGGTGAACCGGGCCTGTCTACATTGTGATGTGAAAAGGTCACATGAAAAATAATCCATACCTTGTCATTTTGTAATCAGTAGTTTGGTCCTTTAAGAGAGACCAGAGAATTTGAGCCTTGGGGCAAAGTTCAGCAAATACATGAAAAATGTTATGTGAACTTTTCAATTCAAGTAGTAACTGCTTGGCTACGTGAAGTCTGATGATTTTGCAATGATAGGAGACCAGCAAGAGGCATGCAGGTTAATAAATACTGGAAAAGGAGCTCCAAGCGAGTTCCCATGCCAGATGTGAAATTTCAAAATAATCAGTCACAGGGTTTGGGAGCTCAAAGGGAATTTAGACATCCTCTAATCTAGAGGAGGCAAAACTGACCCACTTGCCTAGACAGGTTTTGTGTCATGAAGGCCAACAGGTAGGACATGCTGTCTCTGCTGACCCAGTCCTCCCCACTTCTGAACGCTCACGTCCTGTCAGCCAGCTCCACGGGATTGTGTGACGTGGTTGGGCCCCGGAGAACTTGAGGTTGTAACCCCTGTGAACTAACAAACCTCTTTTTGCCAGGGAGAAAAGAAGACTCCTCTATGATATATATTTTTTAAGATTTAATTTTTTATTTACTGGAGTGAGAGAGAGGGGGAGAGTATAGAGGAAGAGAGAGAAAGAAGCAGACTCCTCACTTAGCAGAGAGCCCCACATGGGGCTTGATCCCAGGACCCTGAGATCTCAACCTGAGCCAAAGCTAGAGGCTTAACCATCTAAACCACCCAGGCACCCCCCTCTATGATACGTTAACACAACTGGATAATACTGGGGTGAGTGGCCTAAGGTTTAAAGTGACAGGCTCAAGCAGAATTTGCTCAGACGACTGGAATAGGGGGGAAAAAACTATCATTTTAAATTGGTGCCACATTATTTCTTTCCAAAACAGTTCAACAGAAACTGTCTCTTCAATCCCGACAATGCTGTGGGGTGGATTTTATAAATATAACTATTCCCACTTTACAGATTGAGAAACAGAGTCCATTTTAACACCCACACCTTGATTCAGAAAAATCCTCCGAGCCCTGAGGTGTGTTATGAAGTTAGTCTGATAAGCTAACATCACAAATCCTGAACTACAAGCACAGGTGTCCCTGTGGTTAAAAACAAGATCTCCTAAGATCTCCTCGTGGCGCCTGGGTGGCTCAGTTGTCAAGCATCTGCTTTTGGCCCCAGCTCTGGGCTCCCTGCTCGGTGGGAAGCCTGCTTCTCCCCTTCTCACTCCTCCTGCTGTGTTCCCCCTCAGCTGTGTCTCTCTCTGTCAAATAAATAGATAAAATCTTAAAAAGAACAACAACAAAAAAAACCAAGATCTCCTCACGTGCTTTGGTTCACCAGGAATCGGAGGTTTAACTTTCTGGCAAATGATACAAGTTCTAAGGACCTCTCTTCTCCTCTCTCTTCCCTGTCTTTACATCCCAGGAATGTCTTCCTTTTTCTCAAGTCCTCTTTTTTTTTCAAAACAAGAAAATCAGTTCCTTTTCTGGTTTTGATTTTGTTTGTCCTTTATAATTATGGATTGTACTGATTAGTTAGCTGATTATACTTTAGCATACATAAATTTGCATGTTTCTGTGACGCCTGGCCAACTATTTGCATTTGAAGACTTTATCACAAATGAAATGCTTGGCTGTTTAAAGAATTAAAACTCTCAGTGAGGAATTTATTTTGGGTGGGAAGTGGGACTCTGCCAGCTTTGACTCCCAAGGCTAGATGGAAAGTATACTTGGCTTAGCTTTTGGAACCTAAAAGTCCTTCTCCCTTCTCCCCACCCATTTTCTGTTGAGGAAGAGGGGATTGGAATTCCCTCTCCTGCAGTGAAAGGTGAAGGTTTTGGAAGGAGCCCCATTCCCCCAAGCTGCGGAAAGCAGGATTGATCTTGAGCCTAGGCTCTGGGCTCCCAGCCGAGCAAGGAGCCCAACAGGAGACTCAATCCCAACACCCTGAGATCATGACCTGAGCCGAAGGCAGGCGCTTCACCCACTGAGCCACCCAGGCGCCCCCATCATTTGTTCTTTTTTTCATTTGTCCTATTTACTACTCTTCTAATTTGATAGTCACTGCGATTTTCCCAGGGTAACTGCACTCCTTTCTTGAAGTCCCAGAAAACCTCTTAAGCTCCTGTGTGTCCACCTTCTGGTGGCAAGGTTTCTCTGGCAAAGAAATAGTGTGGATTTGGGACTAAGATTTTCCTGGCTATCCTAAACCAAACTGCTCTCAGAGGCTCAAAGATGAAAGGTGAATGAACGTAACAATGCCATTTTTTGTCTTTAATGAGCACTTCTTACAAATATTCTATTACTAAACTTTTATTTACTGAAACATTGTGAGAAGAGTATAGAGAACTTCTGTATACCCTGTACTCAGATTCACCAGTTTTTCAATATTTGCCACATTTGCTTTATCATTTTCACTCCCTCACACCCCTCCTCACTATTTTATTTTTTCCTGGATCATTTGAGAGTAGGTAGCAAGTATCATGCTCTTTAAGTATATATTTCCTAAGAACAAAGGTATTTTTTTACATAACCACACTATAATTAACAAATTCCAGAAATTCAATCTTGTTAAAATAATTTAATCTGCAGTCTGATTCTGATTTTTTGTCAGTCATCCAAATAATATTCTACTCTCCCTAAAAAGACGTATCCTGTCTCTTTAGTCTTCTTTAATCTAGAATAGCTCCTCACTCTTTGTCTCCCACAACTTTGACGTTTATGAAGAATGTAGACGATTTATTTTCATGTTCTTCAAATGGTTCATCTGGTGTTTCCTCATAATTAGACTCAGATTATGCAGCTCTGGCTGGATTATTACATTGTGATTTTGTGTTTTTTCCAGACTCTCACATCTGGAGTCATGATATTTGTTTGTATCTACAAGGGGATAATCTTAGCCATCCAGTCACTGTTTATTTTTTTCTCTGTGTATTTATTACGTGGACACTTGAAATCAGTAAAAAGCCCTTGGAAAGACAGTGAGTTCATACAGATAACCTCCTCATCAGATTTAACATGCATTCTTGTTCATCTGCGGTTGCTCAAACCGGCTGCAAGATGGTCATTTTTCCAATTATACCACCACTGCTTCCACATTTATTAAGTGACCTCTGTTGTGGGGAAGAGTCTTCCTTTCTAGGCCATTTTATGGGTGTTTACAGGTTTAGTTCTACAATTCACATACCATATAATTCACCCTTTCAAAATGTACAGTTTGATGTGTTTCTTCCTCTTTTTATTATGGTAAAATACACGTAATATGAAATTAACCATCTGAACCATTTTTTAAAAATTTTTGTTTATTTGACAGAGATCACAAGTAGGCAGAGAGGCAGGTAGAAAGAGAGGAGGAAGCAGGGTCCCTGCTGAGCAGAGAGCCTGGTGCAGGGCTCGATCCCAGGATCCTGAGATCAAGACCTGAGCCGAAGGCAGAGGCTTTAACCCACTGAGCCACGCAGGTGCCCCACATCTGAACCATTTTTAAGGATACAGTGAAGTAGTGTTAGATGTCTTCACACTGTGCAACCATCACCATCATCCATTTTTCCAATTCTTTCATCTTGTAAATCTGAGACTCTAAACCCATTAAATAATAACCCTCTATTCCTCTACCATTGGGCAACCAGCCCCTGGCAACCGCCGCCATACTCTCCAGTCTAGTCCTGTTGGTCCTCCCCTCTAGTCCTATTCCTTCCATCTCTCTTCCATCTCAAACTCTTCATCCGTTACTCCCCCTCTCCTCCTCAGGGAAGCAGAGGAATCAATGAATCAACTAGATGTAACAGACACAGACAAAAGGCTCTACTCAAAACAAGGAAGGACACATTCTTCACAAATGCCCACAGGATGTTTTCCAGGACAGACTATATAAGAGACCACAATTTAAATCTCTATAGGATTAAAAAATTTAGATAACCTCCATCTTCAGAGAAGATATCCTATCTCAGAAGTTAGAAATAAATAACAAAAGGAAAACTGTTTATAGTCACATGATAACGGACACTTAGGTTTTTACAGTTTGGAACTAGTGCACTTAAAGTTGCGCCCCATAGTTTAGTTCTGAGCAAGTTTTAATTTGGCATGATACCAGCTCCAAGATCATAGTGGTATACCTATGAAAGTTGGAGAAAAGAGAATAGGTAAATACCTTTCTCCTCTGGTCATTAATCTGATTTCATGCTAAAGATCTAACCTTCAGATTCTAAAGGATTTCTACTTTGAAAATAAAGTACTTAATGCCACACCCATACATATCCTCAACATTACTGTGTTGGGGAAGCCCCATGTCTTGTGTTTAATGTCCTTCAGGTTTGGAAACCTAGGAACTGCAGAGCTGACAATTTAAGAGACAAAAGGCAAGAAGGAAAATGACAGAATTGCTGCGGACGTCAGTAAGACAACCCTAGAATTCTGGTCCAGGTGAGCCTATGAAGGCTAACCTGGGGGGTTTGCTCTCCCTAGCACATTCTGAGAACTTGTTCAGGATGCCTGCTGGGGACATAAGGCTGCTTACTGCCAGTTTGGATTTTATACAGAAACAAAGGGAAGCACTTCAGTGGAAGGACCCTGATGGGAGCTGCTTTTTGGGTAGATCATTCTGGTTGCTGGAGAGTGGAATCAGCATGGTGAGATCTAAAGCAAGATGAATTAGGAGACTATATCAGAGCAACACTGAGGGCCTTACAAGGCAGTGGCAGGTGGCGATTGGGATTTAGGGATTCCTCTGGGAGGACCCACCTGGGATGACGAGGTACACTCTCAGGGATGTGGGAACGGCAGGGGTTGGACTCCCGGCACCCTGGGAGTCCCTTTCTCCTTGCCAAATGATCTTCCTCAGAGATATTTTTCCATCTCCTGCAGAAAGGAAGAAAATGTTCATCTCAAGTGCTACCAGTGTGAAGACACATGCAAAAAAAGAGGAGAGAACATAAGAAATAGACATGACAGAGGTGTCAGCGAGTGCTAAGGTGGTAATCACATTGCAATATATAAATAAATCAACATGTTGTGCACCTTAAACTTACACAGTGTTATCATATCTGAGTAAAAATAGACTTAGGGTCACCTGGGTGGCTCAGTTGGTTAAGCGTCTGCCTTCAGCTCAGGTCATGATCTCAGGGTCCTGGGATCGAGTCCCGCATCTGACTCCCTGTTCAGCCTGCTTCTCCCTTTGCCTGCTGCTCCCCCTGCTTGTGCCTGCTCACTCCTTCTCTCTCACTCTGACAAATAACCTTTTTAAAAAAAAAAAGTAGGGATGCCTGGGTGGCTCAGTTGGTTGGACGACTGCCCTCGGCTTAGATCATGATCCGGGAGTCCCAGGATCGAGTCCTGCATCAGGCGCCCAGCTCCATGGGGAGTCTGCTTCTCTCTCTGACCTTCTCCTCGCTCATGCTCTCTCTCACTGTCTCTCTCTCAAATAAATAAATAAAATCTTTTAAAAAAAAAGACTATTAAAAAAAAATGTAGACTTAAAAAGATGTACTGATGGTTAGGCCAATGTTATGCCTGTGTTCAGTGATTCTTGAGCCATTGGCTTAACTCAGGTTCTCATTGTTCCAAGACTGGACATGCTTGTTCTAACACGGTACATTTGTGCAGTGTGCTTTTACTTTCAAAATATTTCAGTTTTCATTCTCCCTTTTACTCCTCTGGAATAACTTTATTCTTTCCACTGGGTCAACTGTTTTAGACTGTATTAAAACCATTTTCTAAATGGTTGTGCCATGGTTTGAGTTTCCTAAAATACTACCCCTTCTGTAGATCTGATCAAGTTTCTTTATTATACTTAGTAATACTCCGTAAAGTGCATAAAATGCACTAATCCTAAGTATGTAGTTGAATATTTACATGTGTATATGTATGGATAACCACCATTGAGCTAAAACTATAGGATTAATTTCCTATACCCCATGAGATTCTCTTAGCTGCTGCTTAGTCTATGCCCTGAAACATTAATTGCTATTTCAATTTTTATAAACATCTTTTACTTTTGCTTGTTCTTAAACTTTATATAAATGGAAATACATACTACAACTTTTTTGTGTCGGTCTTTCCTGCAACATAGTATCTGACCTTTCTCCATCTTGTTGTTGGAGGCAGTTATTTTTTTTTAATTGATGGGTAGTATTCCATTATATAAATGTGTGTCGCAGTTTATTTGTTCATAAACATTTGGGTTGTTTCATCTTACGGATATTATGAATAAAGTTGTTCTGGATGTAAGGTACAAATGCTACAATATTTGCATTCATTTCTGTTAGACATAAAAAAAAACAGAATTGCTGTATCATAAACAAATGTGTATTTAATCCTAGGAGAAACTAACAAATGATTTTCCAAAGAGATTGTCACTTTGTGCCCCCTCCCACCCCATCTGCAATATAGGGTATCTGCATCCTTAAAAACATTTGATATTGGGGCACCTGGGTGGCTCAGTCAGTCAAGGGTCTACCTTTCACTCAGGTCATGATCCCAGAGGCTCCACATGGTGGGGGGGGGGTCCCTGCTCAGTGGGGAGTCTGCTTCTCCCTCAGACCCTCCCCACTCTTGTGCTCTTGCTCTCCCTCTCTCTCAAATAAATAAATAAAATCTTAAAAAGAAACAAAAACACCTGATATTTTCAGTCTTCTAAGTCTTTGTCTTTCTGGGGTGAGAATAATAGTCTCCTGTTGTGGTCTTAATTTGCATTTCCCTGATGAGTCATCTAAGGCCCTGTTGAAGTTTGCCTCGATATTTATCGCCCATCTGGATATCCTCCTTTTCGAAGTTGCTGTTCAAGTCTTTTGCCCAATTTTTTACTGGACTGCTTTTTTTTCTTTTCCTTCCTGCCACTCCCCTACTTATGCTGTCTGTCAAATAAATTTTAAAAATCCTTCAGATTTTTAAAATTTATTTGACAGACAGCATAAGTAGGGGAGTGGCAGAGGGAGAAGCAGGTTCCCGGCTGAGCAGGGAGCCTGACTCAGGGCTCCATCCCAGGACCCCAGGATCATGTCCTGAGACGAAGGCAGATGCTTAACCAACCGAGCCACCCAGGTCCCCTAGTTGTCTTTTTCTTACTGATTTATAGGAGTCTTTTAAAATAGTGGTTCTGAATCCTTTGCTAGATAAATGTATTGCAAGTATCTTCTACTCTGTGACTTGCAAGCAAATTTATCTATAAGCAAATGGAATTTCATATTCTTAACCTAGGGTTAGAAGACTGAAGGAAAAATTCTTGAGGTGTATTTCATCGTGTTCTTACAAATTAAAGAAGTAGCTCATAATCTCAGATCAATTTTCTTAAAAAGTATTTAGTTCAATTCACCTAGCCATTTATGAGGCATCTGTTAAAGCCTTCTAGAGATTCCAAGGTAATTAAGATGATTTCCTTCCATGAGGTGTTACTGTTGAGCAAGAGAAGCGAGCAAGTCAACTAAGAGTGCCATAGGATGTGAAAAGACATGTATGGTGTACAGTGGAAGTGTGAATGAAGGGAAAACTAATCTGGCCTGATAGGAGGCAATACTGGAAAAGGGTGAGTTTTGAAGATGGAGCAGCAGTTTTCCATGGTTGGGTAGGCCTTGTGACTTGATCTCAGGGTTGTGAGTTAGAGCCCTACACTGGGCATGGAGACTACTTTAAAAAAAAAAAAAAAAGAATAGGGGATATGTAAGGATCAAAAGCTCAGAGGAGTGAAAGGGCCATGTACCAGAAGCAGCACGAGTCCGAATGGTTAGAACGCAGACTGCGGGAGAGGAGGAATGAATTGTCCTACAGCAGGAAATTTAGCTAAGTGAGGATGTGGAGAAGTTTGTAGCACTGTTATAGTTTGAGACTTCACCCTGTGTGCTGGCAAACCCAATGAGGATTTGGAAAGTACGGAAGTAGTAAGATCAGGTCTAGATAGATTAGGTATCATTAGAACAGCAATTTTAATCTTTTCTGGCCTTGAACCCCTTTGGAAGTCTATAAATAAAAAAATCCTATAAATTCCTAAAACTAATCGTATTCAATGTATAAATTAAAACACATGGTAATTAAAAGGGAAACAGTCATGTCGAAATACAAATATTTCTTAATTATGACATTTGTTCTGTTAGCATATTTTTTAAAAGATCTAGTAATAGATCTAATAATTATCATAATTTCAAAGTAATGATTATAGATGATGAGATACTTGTTCCAACTGTAATGTGTTAGGAAAATACCTGAATTCTACTGATGACTGTCATGGGTTCTCCTAATACTATGGTTTGTTTCTTACATTCATAATCACAGGTGAATTTCAGTTAGATGATAGTGAAAATAGAAATGTGCTTTTCTCGGTGTCAGATCCAATGACGTCTGTGTATGCATCCCAGACTAAGGTTCCCTGTGATTAGGATATCTTGGCTGATACACTTAAAAGGAGTAAGCCAGAGGCAGACCAGCTAAGACACCATTTCAGTGATCCAGATAAGCCTGAGTGGAGACTGTGGTAAGGGGTGGTATTTAGAAATAGAATCCAGGGGGGGCGCCTGGGTGGCTCAGTGGGTTAAGCCGCTGCCTTCGGCTCAGGTCCTGATCTCAGGGTCCTGGGATCAAGTCCCACATCGGGCTCTCTGCTCGGCAGGGAGCCTGCTTCCTCCTCTCTCTCTCTGCTTGCCTCTCTGCCTACTTGTGATCTCTCTCTGTCAAATAAATAAATTAAAAAAAAAATCTTAAAAAACAAAAAAAGTAAGAAATAGAATCCAGGTGCATGTGTTAAGAGCAGGTAGGGAGATGGTTTGGGAAGTGGGAGAGGGGAATTCCTAGGAGGAACTCCCTCAGCTTCCCAGCTTGGGTAAGAGAGTTGATGGCATTCCGAGCTATACTAGCTCTTAGCTGAATTGTTGTCATAGCCTGCTAACTAGCTAGGAGGGTCTGTTCTTGCCTCACTAAGGTCTAATTTCAACAGAGCAGTCAGTGAACTTTTTAAAGATAAGTGAGATTACATAACATTTCTGCTCAAAGCCATGCAATGGTTGAAGTCCTTCCAATAGTCCTTAAGGCCGCATGTGATCTGGACCTCCCATCCTCTCTCTCCCCTCATCGCCTACTCCCTTCACCCCTCCTAATCCCCTGCCTCCACTGTTTACTACCTTCCAGCCAGTCGCTCTTCTGAAATATAACGAGGGAATGTTCTTGCCCTGGGCCTCTGCACTGATTCCTCACTTAGTCTGAAACAACTTCTCTCTCTTTTCCTTCTTTCCTTCCTTCCTTCCTTCCTTCCAAGATTTTGAGAGAGAGTGAGTGAGAAAGAGAGAATGAGTGGGCAGGAAGGGGAGAGGGAGAAGCAGACAGTCCACTAAGCAGGAAGCCCAGTGCAGGACTTGATCCCAGGACCCTGGGATCATGACCTGAGCCAAAGGCAGCCACTTAACCAACTGAGCCACCCAGGTGCCCCTGAAACAGTCTTTTTTAGACAGCCACATACGAACGTCCTTGACTCCTTCGGGTTACACCAGTGAGGTGTATCTGACAACCCTACTTAAAATAGCCCCTCCTCAAGACTCACTTACTCTGTTCTATTTTTTCCTGCCTTCTAATATACCATACCACTTGCTCTGTTTATTCTCTCTCTGCTCTCACTAGCACAGAAGCCTCTTGTAGACAGGAATCTTTGTTTTGGTCCCTGTGGGTCTCTCTCTCTGGAGAGAGCAGTGATTGGGCATAGCAGGTGCTCAGCAGATGTTGTGTGAATGACTAGGGGATGATGGTGTGTCTCTGAGAAAGGAAAGGCAGGAGAGCAGCAGAAGCTTTTAGGGAATGAAGTGGAATGTTACTGATTTAATCAAGCTATGGGTTATGCTGGTAGATGTAAACACCTGAGTTGGTCTGGAGTTCGGGTGATAGAGTAATTAGTAGAGAATTGTAGATTTGGAAGCTGTTTAGCTTGTGGGAAATACTGGAAGCTTGGGCCTGCCCAGAGAGTACCTGTAGACTGATCGAAGAAGAAAACTGTCAAATCTGGGGGGGAAACTAACATTTAAAAGGAACCCCAAAAAAGAAGTGATAGCTTTTTCTACTATTCTTTCTTTGGCTATTGAGAGTACACACAGAAATTACTCAGTATAAAAGTGGAAAAGTATATGTGTTTGGGGAAATTGGTAAGACAAAAAATATTTTCAAATTAGATTTTAAAAATGTGCAGTGGGTTTTTCTAATTTTGGCAACTGTGCTCTTGAAAAACAGTGTGGTTTTGTGCTGTTATAAATGCTTTGCTTCATTATTTTGTATTTTGTATTATTTGTTTTGTATTTTCTACCTGATCTAACACAAAGGCACCAGGTCAACTATGAATTCTTGAATGTCAAAGGAGATAGGGTAATTATCTGCTTTAATTCTAAGCAGTCATATATTAAAATGCACTTTGTTGGAAGCCCAAGTGTGAAGTGCAGAGACTGATGGGAAAAGTTGCAAAATTCTAGGGTCTATTTGAAGGAAATGTATCAAAGTACAAAATAGTCACATCATATAGTGCATTTAGAGAACTCCTTTATAGTTACTGGACAAAAGAAAGAGTGCTACGTATCAGAGAGAAGGATTTAAATAGTATAGGCACTCTTCCATTCCCCTCACTACTATCTTTTTTCTTTCCTTTTTCTTTCTCAGAAGACCTTTATTATTCACAGATTTTATCGGTAGATGAAATTTAGAATTTTTTGGTAAATTGCATTAATTATTTCTATTGCATTACATTAGGATTAGGCTTCAGGCCCTTTTTAAAAATTTTTTTTTTATTTAAATCTAGTTAGTTAACATACAGTGCAATATTGGTTTCAGAACTATTTTTTTTAAGATTTTATTTATTTATTGGACAGAGAGAGACACAACAAGAGAGAGCACAGACGGGGAGTGGGAGAGGAAGAGGCAGGCTTCCCACAGAGCAGGGAGCCCAGTGTGGGGCTCAATCCCAGGAAGATCATGACCTGAGCCAAAGGCAGATAGATGCTCAACGACTGAGCCAGCTCAGCGCCCTAGAGTTATCTTTTTCTATGTGAGCATGGAAAGCAAGGCTTAAAGATGAGATTCATTAGTTGGTATTTTCACGTGCTACACTAAGAAGTGTAAGCATCTCACTGTGTTAAGTATAGTTCTAGTGTTTCATGTAAACCTTTGTAATCAGCTTGTCAAATTCCACTTAAAACATTTTTGTAATTTCGATTGAGGATACATTGAATTTGTAGATTCAAAAAAATTTTCTTCAAAACTTTGGGTTTTCCTATCCAGGAACACGGTTTATCTCTAGCTATTTGTCTTCTTTTATGTCCTTTTTTTTTTTAAATAAGTCTTTAACATTTTTCATTGGATTCATTTGTAAGCAATATGATGTTTTTTTTTTTAATTAATTTATTTATTTTCAGAAAAACAGTATTCATTATTTTTTCACCACACCCAGTGCTCCATGCAATCCGTGCCCTCTATAATACCCACCACCTGGTACCCCAACCTCCCACCCCTCCGCCACTTCAAACCCCTCAGATTGTTTTTCAGAGTCCATAGTATCTCATGATTCACCTCCCCTTCCAATTGACCCCAACTCCCTTCTCTCTAACACCCCTTGTCCTCCATGATGGTTTTATTGCTATTGTGAATGGATCATTCTCCCTAACATTTTTTACCTGGTTGTTGGAGTATTAATTTTCAAATATTAATCATATATTGAATTTCCTCATTAGGTCTAGTTTAACCATTACCTCTGAAATAATTGTGTTTAAATAGAGATTTTATTTATTTATTTATTTATTTGAGAGAGAGCACCCATATGAGCAGGAGGAGGGAAAGGGCAAGGGAAGGGCGTAGAGAATCTCAAGCAGACTCTACCCTGAGCATGGCCTTGAGGCTTGATGATCTCCTGACCCTGAGATCATGACCTGAGCTGAAACCAAGAGTTAGATGCTCAACCAGCTAAGCCACCCAGGTGCCCCATCCTCCAAAATAGTTTTGTCTCAATCCTTCTTTTTTTTTTTTTTTAAGATTTTGTTTATTTATTTAATAGAGAGAGAGAGAAAGGGAGAAGTAGGTTTCCCGCAGAGGAGGAAGCCCAATGCGGGGCTGGATCCCACGACCCTGAGATCATGACCTGAGCCAAAGGCAGACGCTTAACAACTGAGCCACCCAGGTGCCCCTATCTCAATCCTTCTATTTACTTATATCTTCTGTTTCTTTTCCTTTTTGAGTGTGTTGACTAAAACTTCAAATAGCAAATAGTACTGGTGGAAATTAGGTGGGTTTTTTTGTTTTTGTTTTTTGTTTTTAATGTTCAAGGGAATTCTTGCTTTGAATGTTTCACTATTAGGTATGATGCCTTTTGTAAGGTTGTTTTAAATCCTCTATAAGGAAGATTTCCTCTCTTCGTAGCTTTTAAAGGCATTTTAATAGGAATGTTATTAGACTTTGTCAAGTGTACTTTTCAGCCTAAGATGATAATTTGGTTTCTATTTCCTTTAAATGGCGGGTCTGCTGATTTGTGTTCATAGACTTCATAATGTTGGAGCAGTTCGGTATTCCCACAATAAACTCTCTTAGTCATGATGGAATATTCCTTTACTTTACTACCATATTCGTGCTAATACTGTATGGATTGGGGATTTTTGCATCTAAGTTCATAAATGTTATTCTGGGTTTTTTTGGTGGGGGCAGTATTTCCCATTTGGGTTTGTTATCAGGATTATGTTGGTCTCAGAATGAAATGGGAAGGTTTTTATTCTTATCTTTTCAGTTTTTGTTTTGTTTTGCTCTGGGTAGTTTATATAACAAAGAAGTCCTCTGATGGTTTGGTAGAATTCTCATGTAAACCTGTGGAGTCTTTTGGGCCTGGTATCTCTTTGGGAGTTGCCATTCTGTTTCTTAGAAGATGATTAGTTTTTTTTTTTAAAGATGATTAGTTTAGTCTGGCTCTCTACCCATTCTTGACTCCATTTTATGGTTTATATTTTCCAAAAGATTATCCATTTCATATTTTCAAATTTGTGTAAAATCACATAAATAAAATTTTGTGGTAATTAAATTATCTCTTCTAGCTATAGTTCGGTCCTCTTTCTAATGTCTAATGTTGCTTAAAGAGCTGCAAACATTTAAACTGCAACATATTGAACTGAAGACAGCAAGAGATAATTTCCATAGCAGTACTGTAGCAATCAGACTCTCTCATACAGCAATTAGAAGTTCGGGTGCTTAGGGATTTGGGAATCTTGGAAGGAAAGCCTGAAAAACATTTGAATGGTAGACTATAATAAACAAGACCATTAGTCCCTTGATGCTCCAAGTAAAACAATAGCTAAAGAGTCTGAGAAACTTTGAAGAATTTAACAGTGTTCCCGAAACAACTCTATTCTCACTGGACCATTTTATCTTCACTGGAAATACATTCACTCTTAATTTTAGTCAATTTAAGAAATACAGCATTAAAATTTTTTGCTTTGACTACTGAGTTAACAGCAGGATGCATCAATGTCAGTTCCTTGACATTTCAATTTTCACCAAGCACTAGATTCCATCTTCTCCATTTTTCTTCAATCTGACTTAATGAATTACCTATATCTTTATTTTCAGCCTTGTTATCTTGAGCAATCCAGGCCATTAATTTTCAGGTTATCTTTAACTGAGGACGAAGAAAAATGGCCTTTTTACGTCAGGACTCAGTTTCATTTGTAAGTGACACATTACCACTGGTGCAAAATGCTCGCATATAAATGTCATCACTTTATTCATTTCTGTTGACTTCTGCAAGCCTCATCTTGTTACTACACTTCTGGCTCTACTCAGCGGCCATGTTCTACTTAATAGTTTATAGTTCCGTTAACTCTGTTTTCTCTCATTTGCTTTTTTCCCACATATAGTAAATCTTAGAAAGCTCTAAACTGAACTTATTCTAATATAAATGTAGGTGTCCCTAGATTAGAGGGTGAACACATGCCATACCCTTATCAATGCAGTATATTTGGAAAACCTTGAATATGTAAAACTGTAGATCACAAGCTTCTGAGACCTACTGAGTGTAGGTTTGTCCCTATAGTACATATTAAGACCCAAGCGGTCTAAGTATTTCAGGTTAGACCATAAAACCTTGAAGGCAGCAGGTATGTTACACTTACTCACTCCTGAATTCCTAATGCTAATACACGTCTGGCATATAGCAGGTAATCAGTCCATATTGTTGATTAAAAAATGAATTGACATCTGTAGGGAGTCTAATTCATTAATGCATCTCAACATTTTCACTCAGGATTTGAGAGTAATAGAAAATTGTGTTAGATGCTTCCAAGTTTCAACTCTCAGAGATGTTCAGGTTGCCTTTGTTACAGAGGTTTATTGGAATAATTCATGGTACCATGGAAAGTAACAACAAAGAATCTCAGAAAAGCCTCAAAAGAGTCTTCACAGAAAAATGGACCATCATTCCCGTGACTGGGGACTGGCAACACCTCCAGCAGCCTACTTGTTCTTGGCTTAAGAGCACATAACACTTGTTCAGAATTGGGTATCTGTTACTCATTTTCCCATTGCTCACGGATAGGGAGGCCTGTGTGTCTTTTCCAGCTGTGACTCTGTGTGTGTAAAACACATCGCTCACTACCCTTCTTCAATCACCATCATAAAGAGTATGATTAGCTAATCACTAACCAATACGGTGTGTTCCTTCTGGGCTGAGTTCTAGAGGATTGCCTTCAGGTCATGTATTGATCCTGGATTCAATCAGCTGTGGCCTGAGGAGTAAGATTACATGGAAAAAAACAAAAAAGAGGGTGACAAAAGAGACAGGTACCCTGAGTCATCTTGCATGGCCCTGTACTGCCTTACTATTAAAAGCAATAACCAGGGTCTGTCTTGTATCAATATCTAACCATCCAAACAGCCATACTGGTTTTATTTTATATTCATGTTGCCACAAGTTTGCTGTATGGATTTCATGTGCTAGACAAACCATCAATCCCAGTCATAGTTCCTAAAATCAAACCATACACCCTGATGAAGAAACCATAATTCATTGGGAAGAAAATGTCATGTATTGAGCACACTGAAGAGAAATTCAATACATGGGTACTTATAGATAAGAGCTCGGGAGGGTTTTAGTTCTGTTTTTTTTTTAATTTTTTGTTTGTTTTTCACATGTCACATTCCTATAAATCAAAACATTCTGGAAGTATATTATTCTCAGAAAAACAATTTTGGTCAGATCTCTGCATGTTGGATTTTGCTGGTATACTTCATGAGATCGTTGATAATGGCCTTTCTGGGATTTGGTACAAATAGTGTTGAATTCCCAAAATAGGTCTTCAACTATTCTCAGAATTATGCTACACTGACCTGGTACAAAGTAGTGATCAGATTCCAAGCAATCGCACTGTGAATTTCCCGATTATTGGGATATTTTCTGAATACACAGTTAGTTCACCTGCCCAGGCTACCTCTGTCCATTTGTGAAGAGTTTTGAAATTGTTTCTTCTCTTATGGGTGACATGATTGCCAAATCAGAAGAATATTTCTCAGTCCTTACGTACGTTTTCGACTTCTCTGCAACAGGCAACGTTGCTGAGTGCCATTGCTGAGTATGGTTCCTTCTTGTATCCCCTGACATCTTCCTCTACTCCCATGCAGTAGCCCCCATTTGTCTGCTGACGTTTTCAGAGTAATCTAGATCTAAATAAGGTTTCATCCCCAAGCTCCAGAGCAGAATCTTCCTATAACGTTCCGAATGTTGGTCTAGATATTTACAGGTTTTTCAAACTTACTGTGTCTAAAACCAAATACTCCCATTCTCTACCCTTACTCCCACCCTCAGGGCCAATCTGATCTTTCTTTTGAGTTTCCTGCTAGTACATGGTGTTCTACCAACTATTCCAAGCCAGGTTAAGGTAGAATGGTGGAGGCAAGAATGTTGCCTTCTCTTTTTGCCTATGGCCAATCACCACCCAAATTCTAACAATTCTGCCTCCTAAACCTCTCTCTAGTCTATCTTCTCTGCTCCATCCCCACTGCCATTGCCTTAGTTCAGGTCTGCATACTCTTGGGGTTGGCATGTTGGAATAGGTTTTTTTCCCACCACCTCTCCCACCATCCTGTTTCCATCTCCATACTCTGCTTTGTTGCTAAAGCCAGTTGTTTCTGAAAAAAAAATTATTTATTAAAATTCTTTCTAGTTTTCTGTCATCCTCCTGATAAAATCCAAATTCACTGCTATAGCAGTATTTGTTTGCTATTGGTGCAATAATGTGACGTAACAAAGGATTCCAAAACTTGCTGACTTAAAATAACAATTTATAAGCAGGACGTGTGGGTTTGGCTGTGGTGGTTCTGCTAATCAAGACTGGGTTGATCAAGAAAGGTCAAGAAAGGTGCTTAGAGTTCATTCCACTTGTCTCTCATCTTCTGGAGACCAGCATGTCAGCCCCAACAAGTGGTTTTTCATGTTAACACAGGAGGCCAAACCTCTTAAGGTCTAGCTCAAAACTGTCAATTTAGCCTTATTCTGTTCCTCAAAGCAAGGCACGTGACTGAACCAGATGCTGAACCAGGCAAAATTTTACTCAGACCTATTACTGAGAAAGACTGCAGTTATATGGGAAAGGTAGGGATATGGGGTTGCAGTGGGGGACAAAGAACTGAGGGGGAGGAGGGTGGCCTTTTTCTAATGCTCTACATCATTTGCATCTAACTTCCTTAAATGTGACTTTCTAATATAGCGTCTTGAACAGAATATATTCTGTCATGCTTCAGTGACAAGCTGTTTCACGTGATAGGAACAACTTCTCCATCTCCATTGCACCCCACTTTGCCTGTCCAGTGAGCTCCTCTTCATCCTCCAAAACATAGCTGATATGTTCACCTTTCCTTCTTGAGCAACCCCTTCTCCTAGAAAGAAGTGATTTTTTCCCCCCCTTTCTGGGCTGTTTTCCTTCTGCATGAACTTTTTTTTCCTGTTATAAAATGAAGTTGTTACTTATTCATATGGCTATCTCCTTTTAAAATTAATAAAGTTTTTTGAGGGTAAGTACTAGTTTTTCTGGCCTTGGTCTCTCTCGGGCTCAGCAAAATATTTGGCATACAAAGCTGAATGAATGCTGGCTTGAGTTAAACTTACGTTAGACAGAAATGACATTTTGGAAATAAAGACCAAATACAGCCAGTTGCAAGTATAGAGCTTTGCCTGGGCAATTTAGAGTAGAGAGGCTGCTAGTGTTCCTTTCTCTCTGAAGCATGGCAGTATGAAATTATTGAGATACACGCAACAGGCCAATAAAAGAACTACTACTAGAATTCTCTTTATGCTTGTAAAAGGAAAGAAAACTAGTAGAATTCTCTTTATGCTGAACTGAGCTTTTGGGTTCTGATAGAAGCAGCAGAAGCTTGGTTTATTAAAAATATATAACAGATGGGACGCCTGGGTGGCTCAGCGGGTTAAACCTCTGCCTTCAGCTCAGGTCATGATCTCAGGGTCCTGGACCCTGCTTCCCCCTCTCTCTCTGCCTGCCTCTCTGCCTACTGTGATCTCTCTTTCTCTGTCAAATAGGTGACTAAAATCTTAAAAAAAAAAAAAAATATATATATATATATATAAAACAGATTACTCTATCATGCTCTATCCAGTTTATGTGAAGAATTTAGTTTCAATTTTGTATTTTCCCATTTATAAAAAGGAGCTGGGATTTTCTGCATTATTTTTGTGTAATGTAAAGCACAAAACTTTTGTGCTTTAAAACCTAAGGTGATGATACAAACTAAGAAAAGATTTTTCTTACAAAGTTTTTTAGAGGATAAAACTCCACTTCCAAATTTTTTCCCTGAAGTATCTGATCATTTGGTTTACTATGCACGTTTTAAAATGGAGATTACTGTTGTTTACATCTACTTTCCTTTCTTTTTAAAATTTATTTTGTTTTTTCAGTGTTCCAAGATACATCTACTTTTCAAGTTAAATAGTATGGGTCTATTCTTTCTTTCTTTCTTTCTTTTTTCTTTTTTTTTTTTTAGATTGTGAGACCAAGATCATGAGCAGGGTGGAGGGGGAAGGGGAGAAGCAGACTGCCCGCTGAGCAGGGATCCCAATACCGGACTCCATACCAGAGCCCTGGGATCATGACCCAAGCTGAAAGCAGACTCTATTGGACTGAGCCACCCAGGTGCATGCCCCCGCCTCATTTTTTAACCATGAAAAGCAATGTGGTAGAATTCTCCTTAGACTGCAGTGGACTGTGGGGGCACCTGGGTGGCTTAGTCAGTTGGGCAGCTGACTCCTGGTTTTGGCTAGGGGGCATGATCTCAGGGTGGTGGGATGGAGCCCCCTGTCTGGCTCTGCACTCAGTAGGGAGTCTTGAAGAGTTTCTCCCTCTGTCCACCCACACACTCTGTCTCTCTCAAATCTAAAAATAATGGAATGAACTAATATAGTTTGATGAGATGTAAAGGATCGGTAATTTGATTTATAATAGACCTAATGGCTCTGCTCCCTCATGGAGAATTTAACTGTTTAGTGAATTCACCCATCACTACTTCTCAGAATAGCTTACATTGTTTGGGGTAAGGCAGTTAGTTCCCTATGTGATCCTCTAACAGGCATAAGGAAAGTAACTGCTGTGAAAACTACCGAATCAAACATGTGTTTTGAAGAGTGCTACACTGCTATGCTCACCAAATTTAAGGTGCTCTCACCATGTTTTGGTAGACTCTAGTCCCATTAGGATGCATGGAACTTTTGATAGGACAAGAGCAAGTGGCAGGTTCCCTTATCTCAAAATTTAACTGTTCAAAGGTTTCATTTGGTTGAGGAGAACAACCGATTTTCAAATGTCTTTTGTGTTGTTATTGCCAAGCCACCAAATCCAAAAGCAGTCCTAATAGAAATATTATGTGATGGGGCACCTGGGTGGCTCAGTGGGTTAAGCCGCTGCCTTCGGTTCAGGTCATGATTTCAGGGTCCTGGGATCAGCCCCGCATTGGGCTCTCTGCTCAGCAGGGAGCCTGCTCCCCCCCCCCCACTCTCTCTGCCTGCCTCTCTGACTACTTGTGATCTCTCTCTCTCTGTCAAATAAATAAAATATTTAAAAAAAATTATGTGAGCTACATATGTAACTTTACATTACCCAGTGTATTTTTAAAAATTAAAATATCTAAATATGATCATATCTAAAATATCATTTCAATATGTAATCAGTACTTTAAAAGTATTAATAGAGATGGTTATATTTTTTATTACTCTCTTTGAAATCTGGCCTATGTGTTATACTTTATAGCACATTTCAATTTGGGTGCTATATTTTCATTAGAAATAATTGGTCTATATTTAGATTTCCAAATTTGCAGTTGGAAAAAGTAGATTCACATACAAACAACATACACAAGTTGTTCCGAACATACTTTTTTTTTTTTTTTAAGATTTTATTTATTTATTTGATAGAGACGGCAACTAGTCAGAGAGGCAGGCAGGGAGTGAGAGGAGGAAGCAGTCTCCCTGCTGAGCAGAGAGAGCCTGATGTGGGGCTTGATCCCAGGACCCCGGGATCATGACCCGAGCAGAAGGCAGAGGCTTTAATCCACTGGGCCACCCAGGCGCCCCCATGCTTCATTTTCTAAAAATGAAACCAGAGTCCTTCATTAAGTTTAAATTAGTTAAAATTAAAAATTCAGTTTCTCACTTTGACTAGGCACATTTCAAGCACTCAGTGGTCACATGTGACTAATGACTACTGATTCGCTGGAGCCATTCTGGAGAACAGTGGTAGTTTCAGGTCTTCTTCAATAATTAAGTCTTTGTGCCAAGTCTGGTGCCCCTCATGAACTACAAAGGAAGTTGAGGTCACAGTTCATCTCTGCCCCGTAAAAAGATAAAATGGATATGTGATTTGAAGGCCATATATATGTGTTCAGGGAAAAGATTGGTGAGTGTGGCTCTAGAACACATGGTGAGGTAAGACCTTGGGCCCTGAAAGTCAAGAAAGGTGTAGGATTGGGGAGGTATCCATGCTGGGCGACAGACATGACAAAAGCCCAGAGGCAGGAAAATTACAGGGTTTGGGTGGAAAACCAAACTAAATGGGACCAATAAGAGGTAGTGATTAAGAATTTATACTCCAAAGTCATGCTTCTTGAGTGTGGATCCTGGTTGGACATTTTTTGACCTTGACCTAATTACTTGACCTTGGGCATGTTATTTGATTATAAAATAGGTATAATATTTCACAGAGATGTTATGAGGATTAAACAAACTAATCCCAATAAAGCATTCAGAATAGTGCTTACCACCTAAGTGTTCAAGAAATGTTAGTTACTGTTATTGTGTGGCTATTTGCTCTTTGGAGTTTATTTATTTTAAAAAACTTTTTTTTAAGATTTGTCAGCGCACACATGCAAGCACACACAAGCAGGGGAGCGGCAGGCAGAGGGAGAAGCAGGGTCCCCACTGAGGAAGGAGCCCAATGTTGGGCCTCAATGCTCAGACCCCAGGACTCTGGGATCATGACCTGAGTCAAGGGCAGACCCTTAACCAATTGAGACACCCACGCATCCCTGGAGTTTATATGTAATAAAACAGCCAGAACCACTCTATTTGGAACTTGTATCTCAAAGCATTGAGCCCAAGTCTATCTAAACCAATTTACATTCTAAAATGTACAACCATTTTCAATGTTTCTGAGCCTTGTTTTCCCCTCTTGAAAATTTTGGAATAGTTTAACCTATTTCATGATATTACAGACATTAAATGAGGCCATCAAGGAAGACTCCTTCCAGTTATTAACTGTAGCCTTGGGAAAGTTATCCTTCTAAGCCTCAATTTCCTAATCCACAAGATAAGAAGGTGGTATCAGGATCAAGTGTATAATATATGCGAAGTGCTGAGCACAGTTACTATCACAAAAATGAGCAATTAACTTTTGAAAAGATCTTAAATCTTGATGACTCAGAGACTTCTAGCAACTCAGTAAATCTGATTGAGTGTTTCCATGGATTGTAGTTTAGAGGCTTTTGTATTTCTAAGTACTGTAGTCACTTCTGCAGACAGGAACCAGAAGAATCACTTTTCATTTCCTTATACTTGTGGTTGTAGAAGGTAGACAAAGAGGAGCCTCGGGAGGGAAAAAAAAAAAAAAAGAAAGAAAGAAAAAACAGCCAACCAATTTAAGGGAAGGTGGAGGACTGTTTCTGGTAAACAGAACCTTAGCAACAACTCCACAATCTTTCTCCCTTAGAAACAAGTGAACTGCAATGAATTTAATGAACCACTGGAAACAGGTTAGCTTTGGAAAAGATAGCTTGCCTCTCCTCTTATTTCAAGAACTAACAGTACACAAATAATTTTTGGTTTGTTTTTTTACTCTCTATGCAAGACTAGCATTATCGACACATTGTAATTCTACTATTCTTTATTTCCCCAAAACTTTATGATGAAACAGATTTACCAATCACCATATTTAAAATAGCTTATTTTCATGCGATGATTCTCAGCCACTTACTCATGATCATCCTTTAGCTGTAGGTCACAAAGTTGTTCTTTTGTGATACTTCAGCAATTTCCTTCACATTTGCCATTGATTTACTGTAGTTTTTACAGAATTAAGATATCCATGTTTAGGTGATCATTCAGAGCCTGGAACTTTAGAACACTTGCAATATCAGCAATACAACTTAGAGGCCAAGAAAAAATTATGTCAATGTTCTTTGCTAGAGTTCTAGATTAGTTTCCAAAGGCTACAGTAATAAAATACAACAAACTCGAGTGGCTTAAAACAAATGAAATGTATTCTCTCGCAGTTCTGAAAGTGAAAAGGGGGGAATCAAGGTACTGGCAGGGCCATGCTCCCCATGATGTTTCTGGGGGTGGGGGGGAATCCTTCCTTGCCTCTTACTAGAATCGGGTGGCTCCCAGCAATCTTTTGCATTCTTTTGGCTTGCAGCTGCCTCATTCCAGTCTCTCATGGCCATCTTCCCTGTGTCTCCTCTGTCTTCAGATAGCTTTCTCTTTGTAAGGAAACTAGTAGTCGGATTTAGGGCCCACCTCCATCCAGTATGACTTCATTTTTATTATATCTGCAGATACCCTATTTCCAAATAAGGTCACATTCACAAGTACAGGAATTAGGACTTGAACATAATATTTTGGGGGGCACACTTCAGCACACAACACATTCCTACTATTATGAGAGAATACCACAAGGACAGTGAAACCATATCCTTTACATATGAAGTTTGTGCCACCCACTGATTTCCCAGCTCTCTAGCTTTAATTCACTAGGGAGAAAATGCCACTCAGTATTAGAGGTACAGTTTAGGACATGTACAAGAAAACTTTATTGGTCAATATAAAGTTTGAGATGTATTGAACTCCTGCTCTGTGCCGGGTCCTTTGGTGCTAGAGACAGAAGAAAAGGGCACCCATCTCTACTTGGGTGGAGCTAACTCTGGTAGGCTGGCCTGGTCCCATGACCTTGGTAACAGTAACAGCCTTGTGTTAATAAAGCGTGCAAGCCAGTTATCCTCAACACCTCAGCCAGTAAAAGAACTTAGAGAGACCTCCATTAAATACAGTTTTGTTATATACTGCCTAATTCAACAAAAGTTGAAAAAAAAAGTTAAAGTTGAGGGGATTATGTCCTTGCTGAAGATGAATCTTTTTTGAAGTGAATTATAAGTCTTTGGAACGCTAGGGGAATGCAAAATAGAGAGCAAATCAGATGGAAAAAGGGTAAGGCTCCTGTCAGCTATTTTGACTTCCTTGCTTCACTGACCCTTAACCCTTCACCAAGTAGCAACCAGTGATGTTTGTTTTGCTTGGGTGCCCCAAAGTGCAAACACATTTATCACCAACACTTACGAATTGCCATTGTGGGAAGGTCCTTATTTTCAACCCACTCTAGATATGTTTTATGCAATTATAGAATTGTTTTAGAATTAGAAAGGTAAAAAATTATGTTTGGTGAGATTCAAAATACTTTATTTTTATAGGTGAAAGAAGGCTATAGAAAGTGACTTGACCGAAGCTATGCAACTTTACTAGTCAGGACTTCAAGGTTTATAAGAGAACTGACCCTGTTTCTCCTCACTTTGTATTGTGAAATTAGTGTGTGCTTAGCAAATAGTGAGTGCTCAGTAAGTGTGTGCTAAGTGAATGAAACAATTAGAATAATGAATGGGTAAAAAATACCTCTTTTAAGTACTTTATTTTGCCATAATGATCTCCAATTATTAAACAGATTTAAGATTCTAATAAAAAGCTTCACATTAGTCTAACAAATGTTCAGACATCATTTATCCATGTGCTGTTAAAGCTTAATTATTTAAAAATTATTATTCTTTAATTTGTGTTCCATATTATCCAATATTCTCAGCTTCTGCTCTCAACATTTTTCTGGTCTTTATACTTTCTGCAAGTTAGGCAGAGGAAGAGGAACAAAATCACAGAGATCTAGCTCCCAGATCTGTTCACCCACTAAGCCTTTTACAATAGCTGGTCCCAGCTGTTGTGCTAAATTTAGGATTTTGGATTATCTGGAAGTGTTCTTTCTGTCTCCCTTTACCAAGGTTAATTGAGAAGTGATTGTAGAACAAATAAAATTTCATAAAGGAAACTACATAATATAGTATTCAATAATATCAAAGTCAGATCCATGGGGAGTTGACATTTGTAGCAATTACATAGATTATGGAACTGTTGCCATTTGTCAGAAGTCTCATCTTCATGATACCAGAACATTTTCTTGAAAATGAAATGTTACCTTCCTGCATGTTTTGCCCTGTTTGGGTTCGGTATAGTCCTAATCACGGCAGTTGTCAATGTAATTTTACTGTACATATCAAAACCTCTGGAAAATTAGTATTTTTCATAATTGAAATTTCATATATTTGATAGAGACAACAAAAATGCAATTTCCAATCTTGTACTTTACAAAAATTTTTTCTGATTTAAAAGTAATACTGTAAGGCTTTGCAAACTACAGAAGAGTACAAAGACAAACATAAGTCACTTTCAGACCTACCCTAACATTTTCCTGTTTTGATTCTCATATGCAAAATTATTTCTAAAAAAACACTTTTTCAGATGAAACCAAAGAGCATTGAAAATTTTGGACTTCTATTTGTCTCTGAAGCTCACAACTTATGTACTGTGTCTATAAACTGAGTAGCTAATAGCTTCAGCCCTTGTTAAGACTGCTTTTTTTAATTACAGCAGATCCTTGTCATCTGTTTGTGTTTAAGTGATGACACGACATCACAACATGAAATGTCATCATGTCACATTGTTATAGGACAGCAAAATTACAGCTCCTCAACAATAACACGGTGTCAAAAGTGTCCTCCTGCCATGAGTCAGTGTTTTAGATGTTATAAAAGTTATTTTTAGCACAGCGAGTATCTCAGGAGCTTGGGTTCTGAATTCTACTAAAATGTCTAGTGATTTGGGGGAAATCTAGGGTGAGAGGGGCTTCTTGTTCTTAAACTCCTGGCTCCTTAACACGCATGGCTGCCCACTCTGCTGTCCCTGCCACATTAGACCCGGCTTCCACCATGTGCTGCAATCCACTCCGGCTCGGTCACAACCCAGAGCCAACATCCCAAGTGGTGGAGGAGGAAACTATAATTATCCTTCTCGTCTGGGGCAGGCCCTGGATGCCATCTCCCCAGTTGCCCTGCGCTCTAATAGCGCAGCTCCGATTCCTGGTACCAGACGCGCCACAGCTGGCTCTCAGCGCGGGCAGGGCCCGAGGCACCGTCGCAGCGCCCGGAGCCCCTCCAGCCTGCGGACCTCTGCCCGGCCCTCGCAGCTGCCATCCCCCACCCCCCCCACCCCCGCGCGCCGGTGCCGCCGCTGGGCACCTGCACCGAAACCCAGGCCCCGGGCTGCTGCCCCGGGGCGTGCGGCGTGTTACCATAACAACCGGGCGCTCACCGCGGAGGCCGCCGGGGAGGAAGTGACGAGCGGTGGGTTGGCTGTTGTTGGGACACGTGACCCGGGCAGTGTTTTGACAGGGCAAACAGCAGAGAAAGAACTGGGCGAGCGAGGGGGCTCGGGAGCTGGGGCGCCAGAGCTAGAGACAGCGGGCGGGCGAGGAGCTGGCAGAGGCGCGGGGCGAGCGGGCCGGCCGGGGCGACGGGCGGGCGAAGCCCGGGGGCCGCGGGGCTCGGGTGCGCGTCGGGCAGGGACGGGCTGAGCGCTGGGAGCGGAGCGAGGCGGCGGCTGAGGCGGGGGTGGATGGCCACAGGGGCGCCGGGGAGCCGCGTCGGGCTTGTGCTCTCGGGCCCCCATGGTCCTCTGACGCATCCCGGGGGGCCGCTGCGCGCCACACTCGGCTTTCGCCGGCCCTGCGCCTCTCGGAGCCTGGGGTCTGAGGTGGGAGTGTGATGTGAGCCGCTGGGCGAGCGGCGGAAAGAAGTGCCAGCAGGAGGAGGGTTTGGGACGGGAGCGGAGAGCGAGTTAGTCAGCAGAGGTCCGCGGAGGGAGCCATGAAAACAACTCTCCGGCGGGGAGAGGGGCCGGCGCTGCGCTCGGTGCGGCGGGACTGAAGGAAATCCGGGGCCGTGTGGGGACGGAAGGGGCCCGCACGGGGCAGGCTGCGCCGAGCAGGGGCGAGCGCCCAGCTGTAAACACCCCTCTTGGGGCCGACCTCAGGCCGGGCCTCTTAGGGCCGGGGGCTTGGCCGGGGCGACCCGGGACAGCCCAGTAGAGTTCGTTTGGGGCTGGGGGCTGGGCGCGAGGAGATGACTCGCGTTTCTTTCTGACCCTTTTATTGTGTAAACTTGGCCGCGGTGGCCACAGGAAGGCTAGCCGGAGGGTAATTACACAGGTGAGGCCCTGCGGGGCGGGCGGAGCTCCGGGGGAGGCGCTAAGGGGGTCTTGAAGACTTTGCTGCGCCCAGGCACCTGGACCGAGGATTTCTTCCCAGCCACTGCGGAGGTGCCACTGTTCCAGCGGCGTTTTTTTTTTCAAAGGGGTTAGTTAGCTTGTGTTGCTTGAACCTTTTTTTTTTTTTTCCCCTCCCCTTGCCTGTACCTCCAGGTTATAAATAGATCTTTCTTTGGTTCAGAGACGCTGTGTCAAGGAAGGACACTTTGGCCTGGAGAGCACACGGGCGGGGGAGAGGGGTGCTGGGGCCCGAGGAGATGGGGGAGGCGGTGCACAGAGTTTGGCTTTTTTCAGAGCAGCCGATGTGCTGTCACCGCAGTTAGTGACAGGAAGAGGCCTGTTAAGAGTAGGTTTCTTGCAAGGTCCGGGTGTCGGAGCAGGACTAGATTAATTTTATTTTGGTCCCTTTTAGCATTTTGAAAACGGGGCAGTAGCCACAGAATCAGCGACAAGCCTGTTGAAGGAACCAAGTGTATTTCACAGCACCTTGGGTGGAAATTGGATGTGAAAATGAAGCCAGACCGAGGTAAATGACTTACTTTAGTAGATTTTTTTTTTCTGTGCCCCATTTTATAAGTCTTAACCTTTTTTGTGGCAGGATCAATTCTTTGTGTATTACATAGGACTACTTGTTTCTGTTACAGGTTCCAGCTGGTGAGATAGAAAAGGGATGTGGAGAGAAAGTTAGGGTCTAGATGGGAAGTTATATTCTTCAAAAGTGTAAAGTAGTAGTTTCAAGAGATACTCTAGTGTAAATCAAAATGAGATTATCAGGAACAGCATGTCTATCTGTTGCCACAGTAGTTGGCATCATTTTACATTTACATTACTCATTTTTAGTAAAGTCATTCTAACTTGAACTTTAAAGTTTACAAACTTTTTCACCTTTAGAATTTGAATTTGAAAAATTGAGGAAATTTAAGGTTGAGTTGACAGATTTTATTGTGATTATTGTTTTTATTAGCTGATTTTTGTGCTTTCGGCAAACTCTAAAATTTTGCAAAGTACTCCATGGCCTTATTTAAATATCTGTGTAAGTAAATGGGTCATTTCCTTACTAAACCTGTATTTTCTGGATTTATGAGAATAATGTATACTCTGTTTTTCAAGGACTTCAAAGGAATTAAAAACTAATTTATCAATCTTCTTTTGATTAAGGATAGGGACCAAGTTGAGAAGATTATATAGTAGTGAAGATTATTTAGGAGTGAAGTCTTTTCAGTTGTATGGGGGTTTGAGTCCAAGTAACATTATTGGAAGAGGATTATTGTATTTGGTAGGGAGCTGGACTAAATGACAAAGAGTTGAGACTTTACGATTAGAGATGTTAATTTATCTTCCTATGAATTAAATGATCATTTTTAAAAAGATACGTAATAAACTGGTAATTATTTCCATATGTTTTTCAAAGTGCATTAAAAGATTTTCTGTTCTAGTTAAAAATATGTCTTTGGTAACAGTGTCTTTTAAAACACTAAAAAGAAGTGGAGAAACCCATACTTAAGTTAGTGGTTTAAATTAGTTTTAAGTGTTTGGCTCTTTCTTAAAATTGGCTATGTATGCATGAAATACTATCAAGTGTGTTGTTACTAAGGAGGTTGCTTGTGTAGAATGCCAAGGTGAGACTTTTAGATTACATTGGTGACTTTTGGAAAAAAGATCAGTAATTGCATGTCAGAATAAACAAGCAAATAAAACCAAAGTTACTGTTGGATTTTTGGTTGTTGTTAAAGTTTGCTTTAAGATTGTAAACAGCTTAAAAAATAATATTTGCACATATCTCTATTTTAGCCCAAACTAGTACCAAACACAATATTATACATACAAACACACACACACATGCACAATGGTATATAATATGTATATATGCATATACATATATATGTATACTGCATAGCATATAGTACACATATGTATATACATGCACACATGTACATACTGATTAATAGGAAAAATAAATACATTTATTAAGACTCAAATAAGTGACTTTTTCTCTTTAAAATTATAGCTTTCTTTAGCATTATGATGTAAAGAATTGCAATTTTAATACGGAGACTGTATTTCATAATAATGCTATGGATCTTTAGGCCCATAAAGTAATATCTTTTAAAGTAATATCTTTTATTTTGCAAAATAGTATAGATAAACAGAGAGAAGCTTTTCATAAAGCATAGTTACCTTCACTATGTGAGTGTGGTCTTGTATTTTCTGTTCTACTTTCTATTTTTAGAATTTGCTGTTACAACTCACTGAGTTGATTTCTTGGCCTGCAGTTGGAAAGGCACAATGATGGGCAATACCTAGCTAGATGACAGTAATATTTCATTTTTTTTCTACATTGGTGTCTAAAAAGCTATGTGAATTTTTCTATATAATTAAAACTTTATTTTTTAAATGCCAAAAAATGGATTTTCAATTGAAATCATGATATGTTGTCAGACATCTAAAATAGGGCTAGAAATGCCCAATAGATTTAAATTTATGAGGTGTTGTTTTGTTTTGTTTTGTTTTACCTCTCGCTAAAATTACTTCAGTCTGGTTTTTTTGTTTTGTTTTGTTTTTTTGTTTTTTGGGGTTTTTTTTGGTAAGATCTGATTTTTAGATTTTCAGTCTTTGTTGTTAAAATGTTTATTTTTCCCTCCTTTTAATTTCACTGCTTTTAGTCTCTGGGCTAGAGAACTCAGTAACCACACTTAACACTGAGTTCTCTATAAAATAAGAGTAAATAGGAGAACCCTTGAGATTTCTTTCAGAATCTGAGTAAAGTATATGAATTCTGGTGTAGGGAGAGACAGATATTTGCTTAGCGGGATACAGCTGCGCTTCAGAGAGTTTCTAAATAAGTAGTTGGTTGGCTAGTTAAAAAAAGTCGGTTTAAGTGAGGAACCATAAAAATAACAGCTTTAATTATTTCACCCATCTATTTATCTATGCTCAAGCTTCTTTTGGAGGGTAAAAGGGGATCTGTTTCTCAGAGTTAATCTGATCTTTTTTGTAAAAATCACACCAGTAATATACACATAAGACTTCTAGTCCCCCCCCACCTTCCCCTGAGATTTCTAGTTTTGATTTCTTAAAAATATAGTAAGACTTTGCAGAGAAATCTGAGGACAATATCTTTTACATTTAAAAACATTTTAGAATTATTTATTAATGTTTCATAGAATCTTCTATGTGTCCTGTGTACACAGAAGTCAACAGGAAATTGTTTTGGAGGAAGAAGGAATATATGTTCATCAGATATGTTCTTTCCAAAGCGTTCAGCAGTTTTCACAGAAATAATTTTTTGCACTCATTTCATGGGTTTATATAATATTTAAGTAAATTATTATAAATAGGGTGGCATAAACAACTTTTGAGGACAAACACCAGGTTCTAGTTAAGCATACAACTCAATTAGTAGAAATAGAAATGTGCGGACAACTGGAAAGCACCCTATCCCCTATTGTCTTCCAGTTTGCTTTATGGAGGCTATGGAAAGCATTGGTGGATCATGCTAATTGATTAAGCAAAAATCACTTAGGAGAGCGCCTACTGTACTTTCAGATAACTAAGATGTTACTGTAGGATAATAGCTACATTTTACAGTAGTTAATGGTATTTTACCATAGTCTGAGGTTAAAAAAAAAAAAATTCTGGCGGGGAGGGGCAGAGGGAGAGAGCGAGAAAGAATATTAAACAGGTTCCATGTACAGTACCAAGCCCCACTTGGGGCTGGATCTCACAACCCTGAGATCATGACGAGAGCTAAAATCAAGAGTTGGATATTTAACTGATTGAACCACCCAGGCTTCCCTAAAAAAGTTTTTTTTTTTAATTTCTAAGTAGTTACATAACATTACTTGGGCAGTGCAGCCAAAGATGAGTCTTTGATGTTATCATTAGCACATCAGACCTGTGTTTGTATCCTTGTTCCATTACCTGTTAGCGAGGTAATCTTCATCTAATTACTTAATCTTTGAGATCCTTGGGTTCTGTGTATAATGGGAATAAATCTAACTTATGCTTTATGCTTTGGTTAGAAACAGTTTTTCACCAGACAATTCTAAGAATGTTGTGTGAGCATATCAACAATTACAAAAGACTAAGACCTGTAAAATCTAATAAATCATCAATAAATTAATAATTTAAACGTACTGTTTCAATTCAAATGTGAATGCATATTATAGGCCATTTATCATTCTTAAATAAACACTATTAGTGTAAAACGTGTTCCACAAACTAAATACCAAACAATTAGCTGTTTTTTGAAGTTAAAACTGAGAGGAATACTGTGTCTCTTCCCCCTTCCCTACCAAATTCATGTGTTGAAATCCTAACTCCGCAAAGTGATGGTTGTAGGAGGTGGAGTCTTTGAGAAGTGATTGGGTCATGAGGATGGAGACCTCATGAGTGACATTAGTGCCCTTATAAAAGTGGTTCAAGAAAGCCCTTCCATCATCTGATGTTATGGTGAAAAGAGGTCATCTTTGAGCTCTCATCAGAATCTGAATCGGCTGGTGCTTGATTGTGGATTTCCCAACCTCTGGAACTGTGAGAAATAAGTTTCTGTTTATAAGCCACTTAGTTTATGGTATTTTGTTAAAGCAGCCTAATGAAATATGACTTCCCCCTCTTCCTGTCTATTATAATACAAGTTTAGTTAGGCTTTAGCCTTAGTAATACAGCAGCTTCAGAAGTTACCTAGGGTGTACTGCAACCCTGTTAGCCTCAAGCAATTCTTTCCTAGGCAACTGAAATAGAAAAGAACTGGTAAGACCTAAGAACAAAATAGCAAGGGAATTTGTTGCCTTGCTTATTTACTTAAAATACATCATTGTTATCCAGTGTAAATCAAACAATAGAAATGACAGATGTCTGAGGAAAAGAAATGTTGACACAATTAAGTAGAACAGCTTTACATTAAATTCCCAGGTGGAGGTGGTGTTGGTAATAATAACAGCTAACTCTTGTGCATACTATGTGCCAGGCTCTGTTCGAAGTAGTTTACGTGTGCAATTCATGTAGTCTTCGCAGTTGCTCAAGGAAGTAGATGCTTTTGTCATCTCCATTTTATAGATGAATGAAACTGAGTCACAGAGATTTGGCAAGTTACCCAAGGTCACATAGCTAACAAGAGGATTCACCCGTATTTGAAGCAGGCTCAGTATATATTCTTACCACGCTGATGGGTAGCAATGAGTTGTGTAAAAATATGAGATACTGGGACCAAACTGGCTTGCGGAAAACACAATATAGATCTGCAACCTTGAAAACTTCTCTGCCTCACCTTTTTTATCTTTATAGTGGGGGAAGTAATAGTATCTTGCTTTGGGTTATTTTCAGGATTAAATAAATATATTTAAGGGGCACCTGGGTGGCTCAGTGGGTTAAAGTCTCTGCCTTCAGCTCAGGTCATGATCCCAGGGTCCTGGGATTGAGCCCCACATCGGGCTCTCTGCTCAGCAGGAAGCCTGCTTCCTCCTCTTTCTCTGCCTTCTTCTCTGCCTACTTGTGATCTCTGTCAAATAAATAAATAAAATCTTAAAAAATAAATAAATATATATATTTAAGGTGCTGAGAACTATGGTTGGCACGCAGTAAACATTAAGATATGAACTGCTTTTGTTATTATGAGACATACTCTAAGAAGTCAGTTATTTAGAGAAAGATGGGGAGGACAAAAAGGGGCTAATTCAACTGTACATATTTTATATACACACTGTGATCTCAAGTCAGAAGTTACTGTTATTGACACTGATTGATCCTGACACATCAGTAGCTGTGAAATAATTGCTGATTTGGTATAACTTCTGAAATTAGACACTAACGGGTTTGACATAGACATTCCCTTTCTGTTTTTGCTAATAAGAAGGAAATGATTCAGTGGATGGAACACTGTCATTTCATTGAAGCATGAGAAAAAAAATAATTGGAAGGCAGACTTAAGAGGCTAACGTGTATATAAGGAGCATGATTTAAAAGGTGATTTCCGGGGCGCCTGGGTGGCTCAGTGGGTTAAGCCACTGCCTTCGGCTCAGGTCATGATCCCAGGGTCCTGGGATCGAGTCCCACATCGGGCTCTCTGCTCGGCAGGGAGCCTGCTTCTTCCTCTCTCTCTTTCAGCCTGCCTCTCTGCCTACTTGTGATCTCTGTCTGTCAAATAAATAAATAAAATCTTTAAAAATAAATAAATAAATAAATAAATAAATAAATAAATAAAAGGTGATTTCCTTTTCAAAAAGTGAAAAACCTGTGGAACCTGAGCATTCTACATTGTGAGCAAGTATAGAAAAAAATGAAGAAAATTTTATTTACTTTTTTGTCTTCTCAACTTTGTATCTTGTTATTTTTCCCCCAATTTGAGGCTGAGGATATTAAAAAAATGCTATCAAACTTAGTAATATCAAACTTAATATTGATTTTTTTTTTTTTTTTTTTTTTTTTTTTTTTTTTTTTTTGTGAAAAAGCAGAATTGCAGACTCTGGAAACAGTACTTCTTTTTCAGTATGTAAACCAAAGTCATTTGGTCAGTAGTTAATTCTGTCTTTGCTGAAATGGATGAAAAATCAGAATAGTTCCTTCATTATATCAGACTTTGTATTAAACTGAAACAGGATAGACGGGGTAACAATGCCAGTACCAAATCAAAATATTAGACAATAATCGATGTGTAATACTAATGAAACTTAACAGTAATCTGAGTTTAGTTTTTTCATAGTTTCCTTTTTATATGAAAGATACTCCTCCAGTAATAAGAACTTTTGCTTTTTTTTCTCCTTGTTCACCATGCCCAGCCCCATTGGCTACCATATAGGTTTTTGATTATCATTCAGGGCCTCATATGGACTATATTCCCTCTACCTAAAAAGCCTTTCTCTCCAAGCATCAGATGGATGGCTCCTTTTGATCTTGTCTTAAATGTCATTTTTCATAGAGGCTTTCTCTGACTACCCTGTCTAAAGTGTGCAATTAATGTTAGCTACTGTTATATTTATTAAATTAGATGTCCTTTGTTGTTCTGTCTAAGCAGTCTTTTTTTTTTTTTTAAGGTTTTATTCATTTATTCGGTAGAGACACAGCAAGAGAGGAACACAAGCAGGGCGAGGGGAGAGGGAGAAGCAGGCTTCCAGCCGAGCAGGGAGCCTGATGTGGGACTCAATCCCAGAACCCTGGGATCATGAAATGAGCCGAAGGCAGATGCTTAACAAATGAGCCACCCAGGTGCCCCTGTCTCAGCAGTCTTATTATTTCCTTCATAGAATTGAATACATTTTGTAATGTTTATTGTTTGTCTCCGCAACTAGATTTTAAGTTCCCTGAGGCCAATAACCTTGCCTTTTGTTCAGCTATATTCCCATCACCTAGCAGATACCCTTATATATGGTAGATTCAGTGTAGGTGCATGGGAGGTACTTAATATAAATTTGTTGAATGAATGAATGATTAGTGTTTCTCTATCTGTGGAGCAAATAGGAGTAGAAGCAGAGGTCAGCAATCACTGATTGTTGTACTCACACCTGCTTAAATTCTGCCAGTTCAGGGATTTGTTTGAATTATTGACTATTAGGCTAGTATCACAAGTTTATGCACAATTAAAAAATAGATTTTAAATACATTTGCTCATAAACTTAAAGGAAGGTTATATTTTAAAATTGATTAAATCTCATTGAACTAAAATACCATGTTGTAAAATAACAAAGGAGTAGGTGAAAGCTTTTTGGTATAGGTGGTCCCTGTTTGTATACATTGGATTAACAAATGATCCACCCACAAACGTTTGCTGCAAGCTCTCTGCCATCCACCCAGCATGCAGAATTTGTTCCTGTTGGCTTTTTCTCTAGGGAGAGAGGTTAAATTGGTTGAAGAACTTCAGGTTTATGAGTACAAGAGGTAGGGTAGGTTAATAGGAAAAAGACTCAAAGGATTTAGAGTTTAAATTCAGGACCCATTCTATCACTTAGTTCCATGACTTGGGTCCAGCCCCAGACCTGTTTTCTGTAGAATGTACTGGGCCCAAAGTGTTGCTTCTGAGTTTCAGGTGAGGTGTGTCAAAGAACTTTATAAGCCATGAAGTGCTGTGTATGTTGACTAGTTTACCCAGTGGGATAATCATTTGTGTAGATGAGCAAAGGGCCAGGTGCTCCTAAGTGCAGCCAACTGCATCTTACTTGGGGACACTCAGCCTAAACATTCGTTCACATTGTGCCTGATTTTTACTATTTTTAAACGTACCATCTCCTTACTGAAATATAATTGGAATACACCAACTCTTTCTAGGTGATAATACACCGTAGTGAACATTTAGAGCAAGCATTAGGGTAAAGAGATTGAAGCAGAGGTGGACACTGGAGGGATGATGAAAATATTAAAGTGGTGAGATGGTTCCCCAAATTGCTGTTTTCTTCATTTTAGATCATTACCTAGGATTGACTTAGTGTTTGGAGTGTGGCCCTTCTACTTCGAATTCAGACTTCTTTCATGTTGCTGCAAATAATGGTCATTGTAGGTTAAAAAACTTTGGTAGCCTAGCCTGGGAATCTAGTCATAATTCACACTATTAATAAGTAATATTTACTCCAAGTATGACCACTATTTGGACTTAAAATTAAATCCCTTTGAGGGGCACTTGGGTGACTCAGTCAGGCATCCAAGTCTTGATTTTGGCCCAGGTCATGATCTCAGGGTCCTGGTGTTGAGCCCCACTTTGGGCTCCGTGCTTAGTCGGAGTCTGCTTATCTTCCTCTCCTTCTACCTCTTGCCCCACTTATGTGCTCTCTCTCTCTCTAAAATAAATATAAATCTTAAAAAAACCCACAAAACTTATCCCTTTGGGAGCACAACTAATTTATCATTGGGGATTCACATTCTAAATTAATATGAAGTTCCCATTTTTTTATTTTCCTACTTACCAAACTTACATATTCTTGAATGGAATTAAAATTTGTTATCAGGGGACGCCTGGGTGGCTCAGTTGGTTAAGCAGCTGCCTTCGGCTCAGGTCATGATCCCAGGGTCCTGGGATCAAGTCCCACATCGGGCTCCTTGTTCGGCAGGGAGCCTGCTTCTCCCTCTGCCTCTGCCTGCCTCTCTGTCTGCCTGTGCTCGCTCGCTCTCTCTCCCTCTGTCTCTGACAAATAAATAAAATCTTTAAAAAAAAAAAAACTGTTATCAGTATCTGAAATCAGGCCATTTATAAAACTTATCCTCTCATCTACAAAATTAGAAATTTTCTTTTGTAAAGTGGTATCATATTTCTCTTCTTTCTTTCCTTTTTTTTTTTTTTTTTTTTTTTTGAGAGAGAGTGAAAAAGCATGAGCAGGGGTGGGGGCACAGGGAGAGAGATTATGACCTGAGCCAGAATTAAGAGTCAGACACTTATCAACTGAGCCACCCAGGTGCCCCTCTAGTGTGTTACTTCTATCTAAATTTATAATAGTAAAAATATGTAATTTTATCACATAATATTGGCAAATTGCTTTTTCCCCCAAAATTTTTATGTAGATTCCAGTTAGTTAACATAGAGTATAATAATTGGTTTCAGGAATAGAATTTAGTGATTTATCACTTATAATATAACACCCAGTGCCCATCATGACAGCTGCCCTCCGTAAGAGATGGTGTTCTTAAAAATAACTTTAGGTTAAAACTCCATATCATATTTTGTGTACTTAATGAAAGGATATTGATGCACAAAGTTCTGATTTGATCATTTTACAAAAGAATTAGCTATAGGAGAACTTCCTTAAACTTCTTACATTGCTTGCTCTATAATTTAGCTTATATCTAATTTTTTTAAAATTTAACCCACATAGGGGCGCCTGGGTGGCTCAGTGGGTTAAGCCGCTGCCTTCGGCTCAGGTCATGATCTCAGGGTCCTGCGATCGAGTCCCGCATCGGGCTCTCTGCTCAGCAGGGAGCCTGCTTCCCTCTCTCTCTCTCTGCCTGCCTCTCCGACTACTTGTGATTTCTCTCTGTCAAATAAATAAATAAAATCTTTAAAAAAAAATAAAATAAAATAAAATAAAATTTAACCCACAGAAAAGTTGAATCACACAATTAAATACCTTTTTTTTTTTTTTTAAAGATTTTATTTATTTATTTGACAGACAGAGATCACAGGTAGGCAGAGGCAGGCAGAGAGAGGGAGGAAGCAGGCTCCCTGCTGAGCAGAGAGCCCGATGCGGGGCTTGATCCCAGGACAGAGGCTTTAACCCACTGAGCCACTCAGGTGCCCCTTAAATACCTTTTCATTGGTTAATTGTGAACATCTTACTACTTTTGTTTTATCTCACAATAGATAGGCGGGTAAATTAGGTAGACAAAGGAGGGGGGTTTCATTTTTATTTTCGTTTATACAACTTGAGAGTAAGTTGTAGACATGACACTTCAACCCTGAGTACTTCAACATGGAACTGACTGGTATCAGGATGAGAAAGCTGATTGTGTACATTTCTTCCCATTTCTGTATCAAATTAGTTGCTTTTAATACTCAATAGTGGTGATTTACAACATGGAAATTGGTAATGCTGTAAACCAGGTGTTTTTTCCCCTCTCCAGACCAGCTGTTAGACATTTACCATCACACCACTGCATGTACCTCCTAAAAGTAAGAACATTCTCCTACATACCTGCAATACATTTGTTATACTCCAGGAATCAAACAGTGGCACAATGCTAATATCTGATATACAGTTTGTATTCTATTTCCCAAGGTGTCCCAATATTGTCTTTAGGCATGTTGCCTTTTAAGGAAGTAAATTGTTTTCTGTTACAGAAAAGGAGTTAGACCCTGATATTGAACAACATTTAGGAAGGTTTTGGACTATACTTTAAGAATATGTAAAGGTAGGGGCGCCCGGATGGCTCAGTGCTTCAGCTCGGGCCCTGGTCCCAGGGTTCTGGGATTAAGCCCCGAGTTGGGCTCTCTGCTCAGCAGGGAGCCTGCTTTCCCCCTCTCTCTCCCTGCCTGCCTCTCTGTCTACTTGTGATCTCTGTCAAATGAATAAATATAAAATCTTAAAAAAAAAAAAAAGAATACATTAAAGGTAGAAGTGAGTAAAAGTATTGGTGTTTAGGGGAAAAAATTAGGTCACATATATAGGACAATTAAGATATTTGCAGGTTTTTCCTTATTTTATTTACCTTTAAAAGAAGCATTCTTTGCACTAAATAGATTTAAGAGAATAATGAGTGTTTATGAAATTCCAGGATTTTTTTTTGATTGAAAAGAATTTTATTTGAATTGAGAAAAATTATGTTTTTCATTCTAAAGCCTCAGGTTACCTCTCTGACCTCATTTTTTTAGTATTCTAAGATCCCTTCACTCTTGGCACATTGATCATCTTCTTCAGTCACCACAAGCAAATCGACATCATGGGGCCTTAACATTTGCTGTCTGCTTCTGGAGTACATGTCTCATGACCCTGTCCTTCATTTGACTTTGTGCTTAGCTGTCACCTCCTCAAAGAAGCCTTCCTGACCATCCTATGAAAAGTACAGCTCTTTTATTTTCTCTTTACATTGCGTTACTTTTCTTCGTAGTCCTTATCACTGCTTGACCTGATGTTCTATATTTATTTATTTACTTTTTTTGTTTTTCTCCCCAATAGGAATGTAAGCTTCATAAGAGCAGGGACTTAGTGATATTTGTTCACTGCTGTGTTTCCCGATGTGTGGACTGATGCCTGACATTTAGTAGCTGCTCAATAAATATTTATTATTAAATGAATGTTTGCATGAATTTTAGTATCTTTGTAATATACCATAGAATTCATTATTACTTGAAAATTTTATGCATTTTTTCCTGTGATTTGTTAGTTTTATAACCCTAAGAATTAACTCTCCTTTATCAGTTTTTGTTCCTAAATTTTTTTAAAAGGCTTTATTTATTTGAGAGAGAGACAGAGAGTGACAGAGATAACAAGAAAGAGCACAAGTGGGGAGGAGAGGGAGAAGCAGGCTCCTGCTGAGAAGGGAGCCCAGCACGGGGCCCAATCCCAGGACCCTGGGATCATGACCCAAGCCAAAGGCAGACACCCAACCTACTGAGCCACCCAGGTGCCCCTCAGTTTTTGTTTCTAAATGGAAATATTTATGCCCACTTCTCAAAGTTATTAGAGGATCAAATGAAATAACTACACAAATAAAATATAAGAGTTTGATAACTAAATAAATGGTGAAAATGTCTACCATGAGAGTTTGTAGGAAATAATTTCAGCTGGGGTGATTAATTTCATTGCACAGACTCTGTCTGAGACACAGTATTGAGACTTAAATGATGGGTATGTTTGGGATAGGTAGAAGTTTACAGAGGTTGAGACAGGGAGGACTGGAAAAGGTAACAATCTGAGCAATTAAAGATGTTCAAGGGGTACCAGGTAGACTAACATGAATTGTAGAAGTTACTTAGGAATGAGGAAAATTAGGGTTTTGAATGTCACAATAAGAGATTTGAGTTTCATTCACTTGATAGTGAGGCACCATTAAGTAGTTTGGTCTGATTAAAGAGAACTTTTTGGAAGAACAATTTGGCATTTTATATATATATATATATATATATATATATATATATATAAAATATATATATATTTATTTATTTTTAAGTTTTATTTATTTAATCTCTACACCCCATGTGGGGCTTGAACTCACAACCCTGACATCAAGAGTCACGTGCTTCTCTGAGCCAGCCAGGTGCCCTTGACAGTAGGTTTCTATTATTTAATTTCATTGTAAACCAGCAAAGAATTATTATTGAAAATATGGCAGTTTTTAAATCAGTTTTTAGCTCTCAAAATTACATTATGACCTGGTGTTATAAAAATTACCAGACACTCATCTCTAATGTTGGCTAATCTTTTTTCTTGTCCATTTTTCCCCTTTTGCCACCATTCATTATAATATATGAGGGATTATTGTTCCCTTCTATGAAAATTCTTGGCAATGTTAACATGTATACAATACTGACAATGCCATAGCTATTGCTTTATGATACTCTTTTGTCAGAATAGTTAAACTGAATTATTAAAGCAGCTGTTTATTGTAAGAACTAGGAGAAAAAAAAAAACAGGATAAAATTGGAAATTTTTCTCAGACATATTCTGGCAGAAATGTCATAAACTCTGGGAGTAGAGGCCTTTGTATCTTCTAACCACATGTGAACTGTGAGAGTAAAGAGATCATCCCCAACCAAGTACTGAATAAGCTTTCCTACCTGTGTTAGGAGGGAATGGACATGTCTCCTCCCTGCCATCCAACCAAATAAACATTTTCACAGCAAAGCTTCAAGAAAAAAATTTTTTTGGCTATGGGAGGGAGTTATTCAGTGTATTATGGTAGAAAGAACACATAGCAGGAAATCTTAGATACTCTTATTCATAGCTCCTTAAAAATTGTCTCAAATGTGTGTTCTTAAGTTGGAATACTCATTCAGAAGTTGGGATAAGGAATATCCCTATGCCTTTGAGGAAGTGTATTCAAATCTTAGTAATTGTGTCAATTAACTGCTGGTCCTTAAGGTCTATTTCTACAGTCTAGCATATAACAACCCTGACTTGTGTTTTTTCTTGTAGCTTGTATTGCAGAAAACTTGCAGGGAACTCTGAATAGCTAACAATGAGGAAAAAACACCCTCTGGTTACATAGTGGTACAGATTAAATTCCATTACCAAGAGCTCAGGACACTAAAATCCTTTTGTTACTCTGAAATTACTTTGGAAATCATGCTATTGCTTGAAATCAGAGTTGGAAAGGTCATTAGAAAGTGTGAGTCTCTTTAATTTTAGGAAAACAAGACCCAGAGAAAAAGAAGTAACCTGTATAACGATGAAAGTAAAACTCAAATTTCTTGCTAGCCCATTTAGTGTGTCTGTACTTCTAGCAAGAGCTCAGCTGCCTCTAGGTTCTCCACCAGAAATGACATAATGATCAATCAGCCTTCCTCAAGGAACTTGGAAGAAACACAGGCTAGGTGATTCTATCTTAACATTATTCTCCAAATAAAATATACCTACTTTCAGAAGAAAGTCAAATGGTAATAGACTTGAAGTGAAAGGCATATTTCATCCTTGAAGCAGGATGCTAAAAAGAAAATATAATGAAATTTGAAACTAGATAATGTGAAATTTAAAAATCAAAAATTAGCAGTATAAGCTTATTATTTAGAAATATAGAGAAAACCCTTTAATTTTGTCATAAGAAAAACAGGGCTAGTTTTAGTACTAAAAGTTCTATTGTAATGATTAAATGAGGTAATCCATGTAAAGTGCTTAGAATAGTATTTGATTCTGAAGAAATAAAGTGTTACCTAGAAATATAGCAACATTTCTTCAACAAGTAAGGTAAGTACATATTCATTAAAAAAAAAAAAAAGATATATTTATTTGGTAGGGGGAGAGAGAATCAACCAGACTCACACGCAGTGCAAAGCTCAACATAGGGCTGGGTCTCATGACCCTGAGATCAATGACTTGAGCCAAAACCAAGTTGGATGCTTAACCCACTGAGTGCCCGAAGTGCCCCAATAGGTACATCTTGTAAGTGTTCTGAAAAGAACCTACAAAGGCTAAGAGAGTGACTGACCGAGGCCAGGAAAAGCACCTTTGGTTAGGATGATTAGGTAAGGCCTCTCTGAGAAAGTAAAGCAAGGATGTGAAGGAGCCAACTATATAAGTCCTGAGGGGAAGAACATTCCAGGCCAAGGGAGTGGTATGTGCAAGGGTCTTGAATTTAGAAAGAGCGGGCATACTTTAGGATCTGAAAGAACAGAACATACACCATAATTTGTATTTCCTTCCTTTGCTCACATTAAATTATCTCCTTCCTAGAAGATTTGTTCTCCAGGAATTTGGGACACATATGACTAATTCCCTCACACCTGTGGTAGTGGTTAGTATGGAGTTGCCATTTATTAGACACTTGAAAAAACGTTTAACTGTCTATGCATACTTAATCACCATCAGTGCCTTGTGGGTGAGGACTTGAGCTTTCTTTGTCCTTTAAGATAGAAGTATGCTAGGATGTAATGAATTGTACATGGTTAGCTTTTTTTAAAAGAGCATTTGAAAAGCTGATACATAGTTATAAATTATTTCAAATGTAAAATACAATTTTTTTGACATATCAGTGAGCTGCATGGAGTAAGAAAATTCTCATTTAAAAAAATAAAAATAATTTGAGTTAACCATTTTATATCTCTATTTAACTATACCACGAAGTTCAGATTTTCTTGGGGTATGGGATGGAAATACTACCTGGGATGGTCCTGGTTTACATCTGTTACCTCTGTCCAATCCTATTTCAAGATTGTGTTCCTTCACTCTAAATGTGTCATTGTTTAGACAAAGAATTTTATGGTCATCCTAATTATTAGCCATTTTGCTGTCCTACTAGCACATTCTATAACTCATTTCATTCTGTATTAAAATAGCTTAAGTATAGCTTCAGGTAGACAATTTGCCCCAACTGTGTTCTGTAGGATATTGCATATAGTATTTTATAATTTCTGTGGACTCTTATATAAGTCAGGGGATTGACAACATGGAATGCTTGTCTTGATTTTGACAAAACACTTGGACTTTGTTTCAGAAATGGTTGATTTCTAAGGTGTTTTTACCAAAATGCACCTATTTTGACAAAATGTTGTTTTTATTCAAAGTCATCTGAAATCTTATGAACGAGGCGCCTGAGTGGCTCAGTGGGTTAAGCCTCTGCCTTCAGCTCAGTTCATATCTCAGGGTCCTGGGATCAAGGCCCGCAACGGGCTTTCTGCTCTGTGGGGAGCCTGCTCTCCCCCTCCCCTCTCTCTCTGCCTGCCTCTCTGCCTATTTGTGATCTCTGTCTGTCAAATAAATAAATAAAATCTTTTTAAAAAATCTTATGAACAATGCCTTCTGTGACAAATATTAGCGATTACTTAATGTATCTGTAGAGTAACTTCCCATTTTTAGAATTTACTGTTAAATATTGTACAACTTTAGATATTTGGATCCCTTTCCCTTTGTTCTCTGAAACAAATCTTCATTATGTGCTGTGCTGGAAATGTAATGATGAGCAAGAACTAACATGGCCTCTGGAACCTGTGGTCCTTTCTGACTTTTTTCCTGAGTCAACAGACAAATCAAGACTGGAAGGTTACCCTGTGCTGTGTTGACAAAGGCTCAGGTGGGGAATAGGGAAAGTGGCCCAGAGGAAGAGTGTATCAGATGGCCTGTACAGATCTGTAGAACTCCTACATTCCACTAGCCTCTTCTATTTGTAGTAGTCTAAAATATGTTTGGTTTGAATATAAGCTGCGTGTGTGTGTGCACGCATGTAGGAGAGAACGAGGAATGGAAATTTATTTCTCGGTAATTGGAAGTTTTAGTTGAGGTGCTCAGTTCATGAGGCCTTATTGATTTTGCCCTCTAGGCAGTGCCGCTAAAATCTTCCTGGTCTGAAAGGTTAGAAACTTTTGAGGGTAGTCAGTGATAAGCACTCTCCACAAGCTTTCTGGGTGACATCATTGTATAAACTAAAATTATGTTGCAAATGAACAGCTTTGACCTATTGACTATAGCATTTAAATGAGGAAAAAGAAAACAACTGCCTCCCTCTCCACAAAAAGGTATATGCAATAAGTTACAGAATTTGTACATTCTGTGTCTTTAAAGATCACACTTTGTGTCTCTAGTAATATAGTGTCACCCCTGGTAAAGAAGGGTTTATGGTTGTGGCAACACGTGAGGTATTTGAATTTTGATTGTAAATTTTCAGCAACTGCTGCTTTTTTAAACTCTGTTTAGTAAAATAAAACTTAACATCAGCCTTTAATATGTGTTTTCAAAGTCCATGTTGGTGAATGTGATAAGGTTGAACCAAATACCTGTTTGGGAACATGCAGCGAATGGTGGTAATTGAGAGACAGTATCACATAGAACATTGGCTTTAAAATTTGTCAGCCCACAGTTACAAAAACAATTGACATTGCTCCATCCCAACACTGTCCCCTCAAACACAAGTCATTACTAATCTTGCTCTACAGTGGTAATTTATCTTTTCTTTTTTCCTATTTTACTTAAAAAGAAAGTAATATTTCCAACCCCTTAAATTAATTTGATAGCACATTTAAATCTACAGATTGTTTTAGCACTTAGAAGTAACTAGAAACACCTGGATTCACGTTCTGGTTTTTGTCACCTGCTATGTGTAACCTTGATCAAATTACCTAACTTCTCTGAGCTTTAGTTTCCTCATTGGTTGAAACAGATAATAAAAATACTCATTTTGTAGGTTTGTTACAATGGCATAACCTGATTTTGTTATAATGGAATAACAACCTGAATAAAATGGTTGTGTCAGGCACTTAAAAGCACATAATTAATGGCTATTTTGATTGTCTCCAAAGTTTGTAAGCTTAGGGAATTGGGAGCAATAATAATGGTGAATCCTATTCAGAGGAAAATTAGTTCAGTTTCTGGTATGTTAGCATTTGAGGTGTTATAGGTAGCCAGAGTGTTTAGTCATATTTGGAAATGAGACTATATGAAATATGAAAATAAGACTATACGAATTTTTAAAAATGCAAGCAAATAGAGTATTATTGTTTTGGGGACTTAACAATTCAGGCTCTCTTAAAGCTACATGAGGTTTATTTAATTCTGTTACAGCTGTTTCACTTAACCAGCTTTCTGCTAACATTCTCCAAAATTTAAAATGCAGAATCTCATTTGTATGACTACTGGCATAATTAGTAGATGTTCTCTACTCAGTGATAGGGACTGGTAATAGGTAGTTGTGGAAAAAAAACAACAACATAGGACTTGGAATTAAACCTGGGCTAGGTGATTCAGCTAGGTAATCTACCAGCTGCCTTAATCTTTATGGTTCAGTTTCTTCATCTATAAAATATTCTTATTTCACAAAATTAGATTGTTAAAGGGACAAATGAGTGTAAGAAAGATATACTAATTTCCATGGAAATACTTTCAGTAAAATATCGTTACTAACAATAAAAAAAAAATTGTGATGGCTCTAGATTTTAAGACTGAATCAAATATACCATTCTTTATAATATGATAGCAGATGATTAACAACATCCTAGAACTTGTCTTTAAAGAAGTAAGGGTATAGGTAAAAAGCAACCCATGTGCATCTTGGCACATGCTTTAGGTAATAATGATGATAATAATTTATAAAAAGTACTGTAGGATATTAAAATGAATTCTTAAACCTGATCTTGATACTTAGTAAGTCTGACTAGTGTGTGTACAAGATATTATTAGATGAAGTGTTTGTCCAGTAGCTTAGATTATAAATAACCCATGTTCTAGCTCATTTTAAACAATGTAGTATGAATGATGCCAAAAAACAGGCTAGAACATTTTCTTCTCTCCAAGATCTGAGATTTTGTAAACAAGGCTCTGCTCCTGGAGCTAATCTAGGTCATCATAACCCCAAATCTTTTGAAGGATGAGAAACCCAATTAAGTCTCTTAGGTACTTTTTAATATTTTAATTTTAAATGTTTTAGCTCTTAAAAACACAGTATTTTTGGATTGCTGTTTGGCCACTTAGCTTATTTGTACCATTTCATAATGAATACAGATCACTGGGTAATCATTTCAGCAATAGTGATGTCTGGGAATCTCTGTGTAAGTAACTTATGGCTTAATGTAACTAATTATGGCTTAATTTATCCCAGTACTGACCTAACAGTATAACATTTTGTTTTTGAATAAAAAGTGATCTAATGAAAAAAACCATAAATTTCTTAATTTCCAAAACTGTTAACAATGTTAAATTCTAGCTATTATTTAGTCTTTTTCTCTTTTTAAAGATTTTTATTTATTTGTTTATTTATTGAGAAAGAAACAGTGAGAGAGAGAATGAGAGGGGAGAAGTTCAGGGAGAAACAGACTCCCCGTGGAGCTGGGAGCCTAATGTGGGACTTAATCCACGATCATGACCTGAGTCGAAGGCAGCCGCCCAACCACCTGAGCCACCCAGGCACCCTATTATTTGTCTTTATTGCAAATTTGTTATTGAACTGTGAAATGTGTTGTTAAATGTGACATTATTTAAGAAACTTCTATTTATTTATTTATTTATTTATTTATTTAAAAGATTATTTATTTATTTATTTGACAGAGAGAGAGATCACAAGTAGGCAGAGAGGCAGGCAGAGAGAGAAAGAGAGGAGGAAGCAGGCTCTCTGCCGAGCAGAGAGCCCGATGTGGGACTCGATCCCAGGACCCTGAGATCATGACCTGAGCCGAAGGCAGCGGCTTAACTCACTGAGCCACCCAGGCGCCCCAATTTAAGAAACTTTTAAAATATCAATGTCATAAAGATTTAGTAGTGAAAATTTAAATTTTATCTTTGTTATTATTATAATACTATTCATTAATAGTAATTGCCCCTTATTGGGGGTGTGTGTGTGTGTGTGTGTGCGTGTGTATGGATGGACATTTGCCCTTTACTAACTAATATCCTATAGAAGTGATGTTTGCAAAGGAAAAGAGACAACTTGAGTTGCTTAAGACCCAAGTCCTGGGCTGGTTGATTTATAATTCTTAGAGAAATTATTATTCCCACTTTACATGTAAAGAAATAGACTCAGGTTAAATAATTTGATAGCACAGTTTGTTAAGAGATCTTGAACTCCTAGACTACGGCTCTCCTCCGTTTTGTCTTGCTGCTTTAAAGGATCATTCCAGTAATGAGGGTGATTTTTTGTGCAAACATGTTTACATTGCTATACCCTAGGAGACCACAGAAGAAGATGATATTCTATTTGTGTGGAACATTGCTGTTTTCAAAATAATTTTATCCTATCCTATTTGGTCTTAACAACAAACCAATGTTACCGGCAAAAAAGAAAAGAAAAAGGGATTCCTGACTTAGAAATGAGCAATATTTGGAGAAGTGCTTGAGATTATAAAGTTGATTAAAGGTGGAGTTTACACTAGAACCCAGATCTGTGGCTCCTGGTCCGTTTTCTTTTCCACTTCTTTTACTCTTTCCGGATTATGTATGTGATCTATGAATATGAAGTAGTTAAGTTTTGCAGATTGAATCTTCTGTGTCTTCACATAATGATCACTCTATTACTATGGCCTGGCTCCCTGTTTAGTAGTCAAATCCTGTTTTCCCATCCTGTGGTTACAGTATCAGTGACAGATTTGAGGTATGATGGAGCTGTAATAGTGCTTATTGAATGAATAATAAATGGAAAATGTTGAGATTTCTATAATTAAACTTTATTCTTATATGAGGCCATATTTGCCTTATGGAAATATATATAAGAAAGGAGTTGTTAAGGGAAGGATAGCATTGGTTAAGCGCATGCATGTTAGATTCAGGAAGACCAAAACTTGAATCCTGGCTTTTCCCATTTGGTTCTACTCTACTTGGTCAAGTAACAAGCCAGTTTTCTCATCTTTGGGAATGGTAACTGCTACAGGGGCAGAGGACATAGGTATATAAAGAGACTGACACCGGGCCTGGGCCATGGGCCTACCTACATAGAAGCTAGTATATCATTACCTGTTAAGGGTTCTTTCTTTTTTTATTTTCTTCCCTTTTCTAGTAGCAGTGTATCTTTTTGTTTAGAAAGTACCCAGATTAGCATGGTTATCTCTAAAGTATCTTTTTTTTTTTTAAGATTTTATTTATTTATTCGACAGAGAGAGATCACAAGTAGGCAGAGAGGCAGGCAGAGAGAGAGAGGAGGAAACAGGCTCCCTGCTGAGCAGAGAGCCCGATGCAGGACTCAATCCCAGGACCCTGAGATCATGACCTGAGCCGAAGGCAGCGGCTTAACCCACTGAGCCAACCAGGCGCCCCTCTAAAGTATCTTAAAAGTAGACAGTTTCCAATTATTTCTGCTAATGGAGGGCACAGTTGATCTGAAACAGTTGATATTTGAGACTTTTCCATTTTATATTTAGAATATGTGGTTTAAAAAAACTCATGGAAGAGCTCCTTTTTAAATTATTTCCTTATAGGGGATAATATAAGTAATGTATATCTCTTGAACTGTCCATTTGGAGAGCACAATTTTGACCATGCTATGTGAGTTGTAGGGGGAAAAGGGGCTTTTCATGGTTGGAGATTGAGAATTGAGAACCTGGGGCTAACATTTAGTATAGAATTTCATATTATTCAGATTTTAACTTGTAGGCTGTTGAGACCTACAGAGTAGATAACATGCCATTCTTTTATAGCATACCCATTTATAGCTTTGTGTACCAAGATAAAAGCAGGGAAAAGCAAGCATTCTTCAGAATTAAGTAAAGTGCCATTATGAAATTTTTTGGAAAACTGGCAGCACAGAAGAAACATTTCACTTAATCTCTTTGTTGGATTTTACTTTTTAAGGTAGCATGTCTCGTGTGCATTTTATTCATTTATAGTTACATGTTCCTGACTAAATTTAATTTTTTTAAGGGGTGTACAGAGGGAGAGGGAAAGAATCTTAACTGAGTTCCACACTCAACACGGCCCCATGCAAAGCTCAATCTCATGACCCTGAGATCATGACCTGAGCTGAAATCAATATTTGGTCACTTACTGGCTGATCCACCCAGGCCCTCCTGGCTAAATTTAGTTTTTATAAGTTCTCTTTGTATGTTAATCATTATAGATAGAGGCTATCATTAGCCTTTAATTTAAAAGTTTGAGAATTATAACTGAAAGGAAATATTCCAAAATAATTCAGGGATTATATATTGTTTTTCTTTTTTGACAGTAGAAGAGATTAATTTTGAATTATAAACTTATTCATCAAAAAATTTAAAAAATTTTAGTTCCTTTCACTTCTAGGTGTATGACTTGAGTAAATGAAATTTTAGAGCTGATTTTCTTATTTGAACAGTGCAGATAATGCTACTTGTTCTGTTTACCTCCCATAATTGTGAAATTAAATTAACTATTATTTGGGACATAAATCAGGCATGGTGCTAGGTTAGCAATAATGTAGACAAAACTAGTACTTCTCTCTTTTTTTTTTTTAAAGATTTTATTTATTTATTTATTTGACAGAGAGAGAGAGATCACAAGTAGGCAGAGAGGCAAGCAGAGAGAGTGAGGAGGAAGCAGGCTCCCTGCTGAGCAGAGAGCCCAATGAGGGGCTCGATCCCAGGACCCTGAGATCATGACCTGAGCCGAAGGCAGCGGCTTAACCCACTGAGCCAACCAGGCACCCAAAACTAGTACTTCTCTTTAAAGCACTTACAGGTGGTGGAGGAGAATGTCTTTCAACCAAATTGTTTGCATTGATGTCATTCAGTGCAAATAATTATTTAAACCTCTATGAACTAAGTCCTGAGCAGGAGGTATAGGGGGACTAAGATGACTCTTGGATCAGGGAAAGCTGCCCTGGGGAAGAGGAATTTAAGCTGAGACTTATCAACTGAAGGCATTGTGGGAGTCTGCTCCAGTAGAAGAGGAATACATATTATTTGCAAAAACTCCAAAGTTTTGAAGAAGCTTAGGATCCTTAGTAACTGAAAGTCCAGTCTGGCTGACAGCACCTTTTAGCCTTCACAGGAGCCATGTGAGTTGATGCCATTTTACAGATAAGAAAACCAAGGCTCAGAGGAGTTTAGTAAATTGTATAGGGTCTTTTTGTTTGTAAATGGCAGTTTCAGGTTTTGAACCGAGGTTGGTTGGCCTGACTCCAAACTAAATGTTCTAGTATGCCCTTCTTTCTCTGAGCTACTTACCTCACGGGCTTCCTGTGCTCCCAAATACATCTTCCCTCTTGTTATTTCTCAGAGGGCTTAGCAGCTCTCCCTCTGGTTAATTTTGGGGCCAGTCATCAGGTTCTTTCTTTACACTAAGGTGATAATGATGTTTAACTCTTACTGGTTCTGTGCTTTGTACTCTTACTTTTGTATATTGTAAACTTCAAGGATCCTAGAAGCTTTTTCAGGGGCAGGAATCTTGTGGACTCGGGGGCTGATTTGAAACTGCAGTGTTGTTTGTGGCCTCTCATTTAAAAATAGCCTCATGTTGCTCATGGGGTGCCTAAATAGAGCCAACATTTCCATCAGCCTCTGCTCCCTACCCCCAAGACACTCCAGATAAACAAAGATCTGAGTAATAAACAGTGTGCTGCTCCTGTAGCCTCTGCCTACTCCCACAAACCTCGGTTGTATAGAAATCCTAAAGCCGCTGCTAATAATGCATTTTATTGGAAAAATGTAAATATAAAGAGCTTAATTGCCATAAAAGTTTAAAAAACACTATCCTAGTTTATGTGATATTCAGGGGAAATATTTCCTAAAAGGGAATTTTTCTGATTCTTCATATCTGTATATTCTCGCCCCTGGCATTAACTCCCCCAAAACATCTTTGTAAGTTTGGGAGGGATTTTTGTTCTTCTTTAAGCTTCAGAGATAGTGTTGACTGATACATTGAAGTCCAGTACTTGAAACCTGAAGAAAATCTCCTGTGCCTTCAACAGCTGCAGATAATTTTATGGTAAAGAGAATAGATGAACTCAGGCTAAACATTGTTGTTTAATGTAAAAAGAGACATTTTAAAGCAAATACCTAGCTAAACCTTTATTGTTGTAAGTTTGCTAAGAAACTATTTTCCCTTTTTAGGTCTTTTTCTAATCTGTTAACATCAATTTTTCTTATCCTTTAAAAGGCATTGTATTAATTTGAGGGGGGCTATTTTATGCCCTAACCCATTTTAACGAACAGATTGTGCTTTTCTAGGAATTGTGAAGTTTGTTATAAAGTAATTCTTTGTTCTAGAAGATGGAGGTTGATATTCAATTCTAATTGCTTTAAATTTTTAGATTTTTATGTTTCCAGAGGGTTTATCTTGGTAGAACCTGATTTACTGGAAATGTGAAATAATAAAATGATTCCCTCCACCACCCCCTTTGTCCTGTTTCCTGTGAAATACTGAAATAAATGTTTGCCTTATGAATGTCTCTCTTTTAAAAAACATCCAGAGGCACACTTTTTAGGGGCTCAATGCTAGAATACTTTTGTCATGATCATTCTGCCGTTCTTTCAAGTTGCCTAAACACAGCTGAGTTGGTAAGAAGAGCAAAGACAACATGATAATGCTGCCAAGTAGACAGGAAGCCGTAGTGGACCTAGCAAGCAGGGGCGGCTGAGCACACCCTCGTCCAATCAGCTGTGAGTGCTGTTGCTATGTGCGCTCTTACTCTGCTGCCTTTGTGGAAAACCTTACACAGAGGGAAGTGGAATCAGCACCCACCGCTGAACATTTGTTTTAACCACTGCAGACATCTGGATCCCTCAGTTACTGACTGTGTAGCTATTGACAGCCAGAAGGCAACTTCTTTTATACAAGGATTCCAGTATGGTTTTCAGTGGAAACAAAGGGCTTCACAGAGAAGGTGTGTAATGAAGTGTTTTTAACGGCTTTATTTTTAAACTTCCAATTTTCTGTAGCTATTTAGCAGTTGCGGTATTTGCTTTGCATAGATTTTTTAATAAATAGGTCTAGAAGAATGATCTCACTTTGAAAAACCTTGAGCTTAGGGAATTTTCTTTAGCTTCATATTTTCTTTGAATAGCCTTGCTTAAAAGATTATTGCTGATCTGAACAATGAGTAAGAAGAAAAGAAACCAAAATACAATGTGCTCACTTTAATAGGGGGAAAATGTGATAAAAATGGGACTACGGGGAAGAGAATTGGGGTTAGCCAGAAGCATAAACTGTACTTGGGAGCAGGCGGTGTTTTTTTTTTTAAATAAAAGCTGTTAAGAATAAGCTGTATTTAAAAGAAGTTACGTATTTTTAACTGAATTCATTGTTTCTGAATTTGACAGATTGTCAGAATTTAGCTTAGTGAGAATTGTGGCATAGTTTAGGAAATTGATGTGCTATCTTTTTATAAAGGATTTCTGAAGATGCTGCCGCAAATTGTACAATCTTATAATTATTTTGATCTGTTGACTAGTTCTGTGCAGTTCAGATAAAAGATGGTAGTATACTCTGCCTGCCTCTCTGCCTACTTGTGATCTGTCAGTCAAACAAACAAATAAAATCTTTAAAAAACAAAAAACAAAAAAAAAAAAAAAAAAAAAAAGATGGTAGTATAATCCAGCCTCAAAGTCATTGTTGTGCTCTGCTCTGTTAAAAGTCCAAATGGAAAGTGGAAAAATAAAGGATGTTAAAGACAACATACCACAAATGGTTAAGATAGTATTATAAATTTAGAGGAAGCCTCTAAAATGTAATAATTCTGTATCTGTCTTAATACTGCAAATATAGTAAAATCTTATTAAATTAAACCTTACTAATTAAATATTTGTAATAATTGAACAGAATATGGGTTACGATTTTGTTTTATGAGACCTGGAAAAACCAGTTTATCCAACTGATTGAAAGTGCGAAAGTTTTAAAATATCTTAAAAGTTTTCTACATATTCTCACAGAGAGTTGACATAGTCGGTTTAGCTAATGATTCTTTTAAATTAATTAAAGCAGAACAGAAGACTAATAGCATATTGCCCATTTATGAACAATTTTCTGTGGCTTATTCATTTTCACCTGGCTGTGTAACTGGCTCCTTTTTAATTCACTCAGTGATTTATGTTTAATGAATAAAATGAATATAATATAAATTTAAGATTGATATTAGAGGGACGCCTGGGTGGCTCAGTTGGTTGGACGACTGCCTTCGGCTCAGGTCATGATCCTGGAGTCCCCGGATCGAGTCCCGCATCGGACTCCCAGCTCCACGGGGAGTCTGCTTCTCTCTCTGACCTTCTCCTCGTTCATGCTCTCTCTCACTCTCTCTCAAGTAAATAAATAAAATCTTTAAATAAATAAATAAATAAATAAATAAAATTGATATTAGAGCTTTATATCTTATCTCTTTCAAGAAGTATTCGTCATTGGGGCACCTGGGTGGCTCAGTTAGTAAAGCAACTGCATTAAGCTCAGGTCATGATCCTGGAGTCCCGGGATTGAGTCCTACATTGGGCTCCCAGCTTCATGGGGAGTCTGCTTCTCCCTCTGACCTTCTCCCTTCTCATGCTCTCTCTCACTGTCTCTCTCTCAAATAAATAAAATCTTAAGAAAAAAATAATTCAAGAAGTTCCTGTCATTAAGTAGGCTTAGCAGTCAGTGGTTAAGTAGGCTTAGCAGTCAGTGGTAACATGATTTGATAAATGAGAAGAGATATTTCTTTTCTTTGGAAAGAACTCAAAATATATCTCATGCTTTGGTGCCCATCACTGATTATTTTTAATGATACATATGTTTGTGTTAATGATACATATGTTAAAGCCTTCAAAAAGTAGTCAAGTTTATAAATTGTCCCTAAACATTAAAGTGTTTCATATGAACCTGCATGTTGCATTTCTTAGTTTTTTCAGTTTGTTGGGTATACCCCAAAACTTGAACTTGACAGGAGTTATCATAAAAATTGTAGCATAATAGGGGCACCTAGCTGCCTCGGTTGGAAGAGCAAGCAACTGTTGATCTCAGGATTGTGAGTTCAAGCCCCACATTGGATGTAGAGATTACTTAAATAAAAACTTCAGAAAAATTATAGCAAAATAAAGAAATCTATTATATTCTTTGGACTTGATATCCTCCAGTATAAAGCACTCATGTACAAAAGAAGATCTGTGAGGGGCCATGGGTTTGGAGGCAGAGGATGATAGGAGAATCCAAGTTCATTAAATATAACTACCCACAGAGAAGTTATTTTAGTCATTTCCATTATCTTGAGCTATCATTCTCATCAATCACTATTCTTATTTTTTACAATAGAACCACAAAAACCAAGTTGTGCTTGATTTGATTTGCTACTTTTCCGTCTTGTTTCATCTTCTTGAGAATTAATAGACTTCCCAAGAGCAGGCTGGCTTCATTCGTATGCTGGAAAAGATAAAGGAACATAATAGTGGCAAGAAAGTAGAGTCTACTGCTGTGTTACACAAAAGCTTTGCCATTGCGAGGCAGGAGGAATAGTCTTGTCAGAATCTCAGATTTTATTCTGGACTCAGTAACTAAAAGATGTATTTTATACTGGAACATCTGAAAGTTCCTGTCCAGTATCAAAACCTCAAGATAATAAGTGATGTTTATAGTCTGGTCAAATATAATAATATCGATAGCATAGTTCAACTTTCAAATTCATCTATTAGTAGATAGTACAATTTTTATTGTCTTATTCTATGTCAAATCTTTAAATTGGCTATACTTTTATGAAGTAGAAAAATAGTTCAGTTCTTGAAAATAGTGGTTTCTGTTTTGTCTTGGCCACTGACTAATATTTATCAGAGGCAATGATTGATATAACTGATTTTAAGTAATGTTGTTTCTCTTTATTTTGAAATCACCAGGCAATAATATGTAACGTCTTATATGCAATTCTAAAGATTCTGTAACTTAAAACCTCAATAAGGGGTGACAACTTGAATTTTTCTTTTTCTCTCCAGGTCTCCTGTAATCATTCCTACTTCAAATATTATCCCAAATGTTTGATTCCTGTATATGTGCTTAAGTGCTATATGATACAATGTTGTTATTGTTTTTTTCCTGTTTCTTTGGTTTTTTTGGGGGGGGGGTGGCTCTCCCTCTTCCTTGAAGAAATTCCATTACTTATTCATATTCTGAATCCCAAAATGATTTGACTGTCATAGCTGAGCAGGGAAGTTTAGTCTTGACAACTTTCTTTCAGGCGTTTTTATTTAGCTACATACTGTTGCATACACTGTATTGCTTGGAAGACTAGTAAATCTTACTATTTTTTTTAAATCTTCAGATGTTGCTATATCTAAAAACAAAAACCCAGGTTTTAAAAATGTAGTCAGTGCAGTATTGCTTGAATCTGATTATATAATCCTTAGTGATAAGGCTAAAAGTGGTAGCATGATGGCCATTATTTGAGAAACTAGAAATATCTTCTTGTCTCTTTGCTGTTCTTCTCAATTTTATTCATTCAAAGACTTCTGAACATCAAAGGATTTGAATTAGAAGCTTTATGATAAACACATAGACATTATAAATTATAGGAAGTAGTCAAGATGGAGTAGGATATAAAGCTCATAGATAGTTGGGCTTCAGATTGTGCCCTTAGCTTCTTGTCACCCTGAATAGGAGAGGGAAAGCCAATCAGCTGTATATATATCTCTGTTATTTAACATGACATTGCTAATTATTGGCCATTAAAATCTAAATCGATTTCTGTTTTCTTAATATTTTGAGATTTTGGTGGGGCGTTCAGATTTGGGGTAGCTTATCTATTCTGTATGTTTTTTTTTTTAAGGATTTTATTTATTATTTGAGGGAGAGAAAGAGAACAGGGGAAGTAGCAGAGGGAGGACAACTAGACTCCACACTGAGCACAGAGCCAGCGCAGAGCTCTCTCCCACAGCCCCAAGATCATGACCTGAGCCAAATCAAGAGTCACATACTTAACAAACTGAGCCACACAGGCACCCCTGATTTTTTTTTTTTTTTTTTTTTTAGCAATATTGGGCACAATTTCACCTCTTTGAACAGTAGTTTCCTAGTCAATATAAGAAGACCATAGGGTAATTGTGGAATTTAAATGAAATAGTTTAAGAAAAACTACTTAGGTTAGTGGCACTGAGTTAACACTCAATAAAATGAAATTTTTATAATAAACCCATTAAAATTTTTCTACATTTTGGAATTATGAGGATTTTAAGTGTAGTTTTTTAGACTTTTCCCCTGATCTTCACATATGTTGATATAATTTTAGTTTTCTCAGTTTTCTAATACTTTGTGATCTAGAGAGTCATGGAAATAATGGGATTTGGGCAGAAGAAAGGGCAGAGGGTTCATAGAGAAGTACATTTCTGAGTTTCTGGAGAAAGAGAATATCAAGAATAGTAAGGAAATAATGGGTAATATAGAAAGGTAAATAAGGGAAGGCAGAAAAAAATATTGTTCAATGTAATATCTTCGGGGTGTGTGTGTGTGTGTGTGCATGTGTGTGCACGTACACACAAGTAGCACAGACGCTGAGCTGACTAACTAGAGTTGCTGAATCCACTAGGGAGTGGTTTTCTAGGAAGTAACTTTTTTCTGATTTTTCTTTTGAGTCCCTCAGCTAGGATTAGGGTAAGGGTGACCTGGTATTTGACACCCTATTAATGACAAGGGACAAGCCAGCTGCCTGAGAGCCAAAAATTAAATATCATCACATACATTGGGGCGCCTGGGTGGCTCAGTGGGTTAAGCTCTGCCTTCGGCTCAGGTCATGATCTCAGAGTCCTGGGATCGAGTCCTGCATCGGGCTCTCTGCTTGGCAGGGAACCTGCTTCTTCCTCTCTCTCTGCCTGCCTCTCTGCCTACTTGTGTTATTTCTCTGTCAAATAAATAAATAAATATCATCCATACATGATGAATGTAACTGTGTTGAAATATAAAAACTTATATTTTTTATAAGAGAGAAAAAGTTATTGATGCAGGACTAAATTTTGAAAACTCAAACTTCCAAGCCAAAATGTTCAGAAAATGCTCTTCAGTCATTTTAATAAGTACACAAAATTTCAACTGACTGCAGACTTTTCATTACTTTGAGTGGTCATAATTTAACATTCTTTTAGGAGAGAGGTATAATTTGAGTTCCCATCCTGTTTTCCATATTTTCATCAAGTGCTAAGATTTTGTGATTCCTACATAAACTTCTGTTATATAGCTCTCCAACTTGCTGATGATACAGTTTAGCTTGTTGAGAATTAAAGAACAAACAGGTGTAAAGAAAAGACCATCTTTTCCAAGTGTATTCCATTTTATCACTGTTAATATGTTCCTTAGTACTACCAAACTAGTTAGCTTCTGCTTTGGGTCCAGAGACTTTTTTGCAACTGACAAAAAAGATAGGTGGAGAACCATTTCAGAAATAAATATCCTGGTTTTATCTGATTGCATTGCATTGATGTACTTGTGGAGGAGGTGGTGGAATGGGGGAAACATACTTACCCTAATCACTTTTCCTTTAAAAAAAAAAAAAAAATTCCACACAGACAAAGAACAAAAAGAGATTGCTCTATGCCAGTATTTTTCAGTTTGGAGTATTCTAGGAAAAAACCCTAGAATATGGGTTTGTGCTTATACACACCTGATTTGTGGAAAATATCCAGAGGTTCATAAATTCTCTTAGGTTGTAAAAATTATTGAACATGTCTTAAACAAAAATTATTGAACATGTCTTGGTTTTAGACATTGGATAAAAACATTAATTTTAGAAATTGTTTTGTTTTTTTAGCACAGGGTGGTTTTGAGAGACAGTACTTTGTTTCCTCTCTGACGCTGTTTTCTCAGTTTTTCCCCCCTCATGATTCTTTCTGATGTGTGGAGTGATAATACTATATAATCAGGAATATTCCCACAAAGGACAACGAAGAGGAAAATATTTGCTACTTGAGCATTTTTCAGGCTCTAAAACAGTGATGAATTAGGCCTAATGGTTTATGCAGAACATAGAAAATTTATATAGGGTTAGTGCAGGTAAGAACAAATGAATAAAATCTATGTAGCTCTGTGCCGTGATGTGGTATGGCTTAAAGCACAGTTCTGGCAGCCTGAACTTGAAGGAAGCAAGACAAATGGAAGTTTCCGCAATAATGCTGATTAGTTTTAATTCTTACATTTTAAATCTTAAGTCCTCTGAGAGCTTCCTCTGATTTCCAAGATTGAGTTTCTTCCTGAACATATGCTCATCTACCCCTGTTATCATTTATCACATCACCTTGAATTAGATGTACCTGTAGCATCCTCATCAGACTGTCCTCTACTTAAAGGCAGCACAGTAGCTTGAGCTCCACATTGCCTTTGGGAGAAGAAGTAGATTTCACTGATGTTTTATATTGGTAGAAACTTCTTTTTTTCAACTCTTACCTTCTAAACTGTTTTCAAAGTTACTTAAAATATAGCTTTCTTTTCTAGAGTTTAAGCTGCCCCCAATTTATCATGTAAGCAGCCAGTAGATTGTTATGATGAATTCGGTCTATAAATCCCTGGGAAAAAAAGGCAAAATTCCGATAATCACTAGAGAAATTAGAACTCAAAAGGCTCTCTGTCTCTTATTTTTGACAGTTTAAATGTTTTTGCTCTAGGCTAGAGATTTAGTGATTACCTAACTCAGTTTCATTGTTTTAAAAACAAATATTTCCTTGTTCATTTAAGAGAATTATATTGAGGCACCTGCCTAACTCAGTAGGTAGAGTAACCCTTGATCTCAGGGTCATGAGTTTGAGCCCCATGTTGGGCGTAGAGTTTACTTAAAAATGTTTACTTTAAAAATTTTAAAAAGATTTATATTGATAAAGGTCATTAAAAACAAAAACAACAAAACTTTTTCAGTACAAAAGAGGGCAGAGACTAGGTCCTTATTGACTAAATTAAGACCCGCTTTAGGAAGCAAAGAAAGTTGAGATTCTAAATAGGTTTAGGACAGTGTGTCAGCTGATACATTTGTAGAATTTTATTTCCAATTTCGACTTTTCAAATTTGAAAACAAAAGAAAACAATACTAGTTGGCAGTTAAAATATTAAACCCAGGCAAAGAACAAAATTATTATCTGAAAAGGGTAATAGCAAACTTTTACCACTTAAATCAGAAATAAGCTGAAATAACAAGAAAACAAGATCTAATGGAACATTGATCATTCATTATTTCCACAAGTGTTCTAGTGCTTGTTCATGCCAAGCAGCGAGGCTGGGCAACAGGACCAACTTGTTCTTGTGGAGCTTGATGGGTTAGAGGAGAGATGCAAATAATGATTTAATTTTGTTTGTGTTAAGTTTTAGGAAGGGAAAGCATAAGGTGCAATGAACTCTTGAAAAAAGAATAAAAAGCCCTGGGAGGGTATAATGGGATCAAATGAGATGGATAAGCCCCAATGATGAATTATGTGTTTAAACTGAAATAGAGGTAATCTCATTATTTTATGCCTCATTTATTTATTTAAAGGTTTATTTATTTATTTTGTTGGGGAGAACAGGAGGGGTAGAGGGAGGAGGAGAGAACCTTGAAGAGGACTCCCTGCTGAACACCCATCCTGACCTGGGGATTAATCCCAGGACTCTAAGATTATGACCTGAGCTGAAATCAAGAGTGGCATGCTTAGCCAACTGAGCCACTCAGCCACCCCTCTTTTCTTTTTTTATTCCAATAAAATTAACGTACAGTGTTACATTAGTTTCAAGTGTACAATTGGGTGATTTAACACTGTACATTACTCAGAGCTCATCCTAATAAGCCGTCCATCTCTTTCGCCCATCTCCCCATCCTGTGCCCTAAATTTTTATCTGTAGAACTTTCTTTTTAAGTGGGGCTTGAATTTATGACCCTGAGTTGAATGCTCTGCCAGCTCAGCCAGCAAGGCACCTCTAATCTGTAGAACTTTTATCAAGTGGTAAGGTTACATTTTTAACTCCATATGAGTAGAAATTATGTTAGAAAATGCAATGGGGGGGAGAATGTACAGAGAAAAATCCCATGCACAAGAGCAACAAACAAATCTAATCTTGGATGAACACAATAGAAATATTTAAGACCTTTATGAAGAAAATTTTAGAAGTCTGCCAAAGGATGTTTTAAAAACATTACATAAGTGGTGAGATTTTAATCTTTAATAGGCAGTTTTCTAAAAGTTAAGGTGATTTTTTGAGTCACTGGTTATAATTTGGGAGAATTATTGATAATTACCGAGATATCTGAAGACCAGAAAAGCAGTAGGAATGTTAGGAGAGTTGTAGTGCTCTCCTGATGCACAGATGAACAGATGTATTACCTCTTTACTGCAAGGTTTTTCTATGGCATGGCTTTAAAAATATTGGCATTGCTGGAGACGAGGATTAAAACGACTGAGTAGGGCTATGAGGCCTGCCAGGATAGGACCGCTGGAAACAGGAGGAATTCTAAGTATAATTCATTGGAATGCAGAGGGTGGGATATCTTGAGGTGGCTCTAGGAGAGAATGAGTAGATCAGTTTGGTCAGAGCATTGGATGCATAAAGGCAGTAATGAGAGAAGTGAACAAAGTAGATAGGGTTCTTTTTCAGCTCATCTCTCATTACTCTCTTTTATGTATCTGATGTACCAGCTAAACTAGGAATGGTGAGGGATCAGGTATAGGAGGTTGTTAATAGAAGTCAAACCTTGTCACTGATGCTTTATTGGGGACAAAGGAAAAAGGGGGAGGCATATATGATTCTAAGTTTGAAAGTCAAAAAAATGCAAAAATATCTGGACTTGGGGTAAGTTTTGTACTCTCACCAGCAACCCTATGACTGATTTTAGTTTGTGGTTGACTAGATGTAGCAGGGTCAGTGCTTATGGCCAAAGTGGGACTAGTTGTAAATGGGATAGTATTTTTTAACTCCAAAAATTGGCACAAGTAGAGTCAGGTACTGTTTAAATTGGGAGGGGACAACTATTTCAGATACCTTCATTTTATAAGTCAGTTTGTTGAGGGTCACAGAGTTTAATTGACCTTTCCCAAGGTCTTGGGGCTAGTTTATTACAAAGCCAAAATTAGAATCCGGTCTTCTGGCTTCTAGTACATGGATTTTTTTTTTTTTTTCAAGTAGCTGGAACATTTTTTTCATTAGATTTTTGTTTTATTGAGAGATCTGTGAATTTCAAGATCTTTTATAAATATAAATGTTATTAAGGTCTGTTATTTAGATATCAAAATTTAGGGAAAAGATCTAAGTGAAATGTGGAGTGAAAGCTGAGAAGTAAATTTATTTTCTAACCAGATGATTTTGGAAAAATACAACAAATAATTGCTTGATCATAATAGTTATGTTCAGTTGACTATAGTTCTAATTGTGTGTGAATTGGCTGAACCAAAACCAGTATAATCTGGTTCTAGGAAGTATTCTATACTTGTCTGACTAAAGTTGACGATAATGACCACAGAGTCATCCAATAAAACATTAATTAAAAGTATTACATTAGCATTAAATCCTACTGCTTGATTATTATCTTTATCAAAGAATAGTGCCTTTGGCAGAGTTAACCATTTTAAAGGGGGAATAAGGCAATATGAAACTGCTTTGAGGAAAAAATCAGAGTATTGTTTCAGTTCTCACCACGTTTATAGTGAGGTGATATCCTTACGATAGCCATTTACAATTAAACTGTAATTTTCCATTCTAAATTGATCTCCCCACATTTGCACAGAGGTTAATGAATGAATTTCACTTGCACAAATAAATGGTTACAAGGGTGGCATTGTCTGCCTGCTTCAACTGGTTGAATCACTAGAACTAGTGGGTATTCTTTCTTGGTGTTATTACATCATCTCATTTTTTTTTCTCTGGCAAACTATCATTCTCATAGACTTCTGGTCCTTTGCCCCCTTTTTAAGAATTGGCCTTTTTCCACTTTTGTGAAACATGATCTCTACCCTTCTCACCATTGCCCCCTCAAATGATAGATAAGCTTCTCAGACTGATTGAGGTAGATGCAGTGGAAAGGAAGGGGAAGGAACCCATTAGTTAGGCTCTTGGTTACTACTCACACAGACATTGAAGTCAGATAGCTTTCAGCTTACTACCTTGGTTCCCAAAGGCTTTCCTCAGTCTAACATTAGCTTTTCATTTGTCCATGGCAAAGATGTCAGCCCTTCTCAAGAGGGACTGTCCTTTTCTGTGATCATGCTTTCCAATTTTTGGTTAATAAATGACTTTTTCTTTTCTGAAATGATGCTGAAAGTAAAAGATAAGTAATACTTTCTCTAACTTGCTCTTATTTAAGAAGTGAAATATTAAAAATTAGCAAGGTTTTAAAAAAACTGTTTATATTGTCATTGATACAGGTCATCTTTATACAAGTTTATACATTATTGAAAAAATTGTAAATATAAAATTGTATATGTTGCTATTTAACTTGGACTTTATCATACATTTTCCTCTATAAGTTATTTTAATGGCTGTAGAATATTTTACCATGTTGACATCACTCAAACCATTTTCCATTGGTAAATTTAAAAAAGTTTTTTTTAAAGTTTGCTCTTTTTTAAAAAAAGATTTTATTTACTTGAAAGAGAGCACAGGATCGGGGGAGGGGCAGAGGGACAAGCAGACTGCCTGCTGCTTGGGGAGCCCCACACCAGGCTCTATCCTAGGACCTCGAGATCACAACCTGAGCCAAAGTAAGACACTCAACCGACTGAGCCACTCAGGTACCCCTAAACTTCCTACTATAGTAACTATAACATAGATTTTCTTTTTTTCTTCTTCTTCTTCTTCTTTTTTTTTTTTTTTAAGATTTTATTTACTCATTTGAGAGAGAGAGGCAGAGAGAGTACAAGCAGGGGGAGAAGCAGAGGGAGAGAAAGAAGCAGACTCCCCGCTGAGCTGGAAGCCCCATGTGGGGCTTGATCCCAGGACCTGGAGATCATGACCTGAGCCCAAGGCAGACGCTTAATGAACTGAGCCATCCAGGCACCCCTATAACATGGATTTTCAATATGATTTTAATTTTTATTCCTTTGTTTAAACCTACTCTTGAGAGAGAGTAAGCATTCTTCTCTGTGTTTATTCTTTTTATTTCACATTATGTGCCTTCTTTTTCTCTTTTCATTTAACTTTTGAAATAACAGTAGTTTAATTAAAATAGCATATAGAATAATGAATGCAGTAGAAACAAGGAAGACTTTGTCAACTATATATTATAAAAACATTTCCACTTCTATTTTTTCATTTTTTCAGGAATATTTAGGTTTTATACAATTTAATCCGGCATTCTTTTCCTTTGTGTGTATTTTTCTGTTTCCAGGCTGAGAAAATTCTCATTATTCTGTAGGTCAAATAAATACATACTGAATATTCTGCTAGTTTCCATCTTAAAATTACAGGCATATCTTATGTTATTGTGCTTTACTTAATGAGCTTTGCAGATACTGTGTTTTTTACAGATTGAAAGTTTGTGGCAACCTTGCGGTGAGCAGTTCTCTTGGCACCATTTTTCCAAGCATTTACTCACTTCATCTCTACATCACATTTTAGTGATTCTTGAAGTATTTCAAACTTTTTCATTATTATCATTTGAATCGCCGCAGTCTCATGATAAAACTTTCATGAGGAGTTGCTTCTTATGGATGAGCAAAGAAAGTAGTTTCTTGAGATGGAATCTGTTCTTGTTGAAGATTGTTGAAATGATGAAAGAGGATTTGTAATACAAAATAAACTTAGTCAATAAAACAGCAGCAAGGTTAGAAAGGATTGACTCCCATTTAGAAGGAAGTACTACTGTGGGTAAAATGTTATCAGAACCATGTGCTACAGAGCACATGGTTCTCCCATGAACGAAAGAGTCAATTGTTGTGGCAGAGTTTACTGTCTTACTTTTTAAACAAATGGCCACAGCACCCCAACTTCAACTACCCACCCCAGTCAGTTGGTAGTCACCAATATCGAGGAAAGACCCTCCAACATCAAAAAGATGAATTCCCTAAAAGCTCAGGAGATGGTTAGCATATTTTAGCAATAAAGTATTTTTTAAATTAAGGTATATACATTGCTTTTTTAGACGTAAAATTGTTGCATACTTAACAGACTACGGTATGGCGTAAAGATAACTTCTGAGAAGCCCAAAAATTTAATTGACTTTATTGCAATATTTGCTTTATTGTGGTAGTCTGGAGGTGAACCTGCAATATCTCTGAGGTATGCCTGCATATTGTACATGTGGCTCTTTTTCAAGGTATTCATTTTGATGTATGATCTAATGTGCCGTTTCTCACTGTATTTCAGAGATCACCTGTGTCAGAGGCATATAGAGCTTTCTTGTTAAATATGTAAGCCACATGAGTCAGAATCTATGAAAATATACACAGGAGATGATACTTGTGTTAGGATCAGATTGCTGCTATAAGAAATTACCACACCTTTATGGCTTAAAACAACACAAATTTCTCCTTTCACAGTTCTGTAGTTTCAGAAGTTTAAAATGGGTCCAAAGTTCTGTGCTTCCTAGGGGACACACACCAAACTCTGTCTCCTTGACTTTTCAAGTTTCTAGAGGCCTCCCATAATCCTTGGCTCATGGTCCCTTCCTCCATCTTCAGAGCTAGCAGTGTAGATCTTCTCTCCTTTCTGATCTGCAGCATTATAAACATCTAAATTCAGATGGTAGACCTCTATTACATAGGTTTATTCAGCCGTGTTTCTAACAAAATACAGAATCTTCAGTTACATTTGAATTTCAGATAAATGACTTAATTTTTTTTATATTTTATTTATTTATTTGACAGACAGAGATCACAAGTAGCCAGAGAGGCAGGCAGAGAAAGAGAGGGGAAGCAGGCTCCCTGCTGAGCAGAGAGCCCGATGTGGGGCTCAATTCCAGGACCCTGAGATCATGACCCAAGCTGAAGGCTTAACCCACTGAGCCACCCAGGCGCCCCAAATGACTTAATTTTTTAATGTAATTACATTTTATACTGAAATTCAAATTTAACCAGCATCCTTTATTTTTATTTGCTCAATTGGAGAACCATAATCTTAAGAAGTAAATGACTCCCCATAATTCTGTCTCACAGCCCCTGAGTTAACTATAAAGAGCAGTTTGGTATATGTCTGAGGTATTTTTCTGTAGATCATTAAGATCGTTGTATAACTCTCCCAGTATTATGCATTTTTTTTTAATATTTTATTTTTATTTATTTGGCAGAGATCACAAGTAGGCAGAGAGGCAGGCAGAGAGAGGAAGGAAAGCAGGCTCCCTGCTGAGCAAAGAGCCCGATGTGGGGCTCGATCCCAGGACCCCGAGATCATGACCCGAGCTGAAGGCAGAGGCTTTAACCCACTGAGCCACTCAGGCGCCCCTATGCATTTTTATATAGCAGTGTTCTACAACTTCTTTTTTCTTGATATATCTTAATAGCTTCTTATGTTCATTTCAGCAATATTTAAAAGTTTAACTACCACACTTAGTAGTATAATCTCTTAAAATTTTTTTATTGGAAGGTAGTAAAATTGTGGAAAAGTAGACTTTTTAAAATACTACAATATTTTCAATGTTTTCAAATTATGATCAGATATAATAATGACATTTAGGATTAACCCATTTCTAAATCTTTAAGACATCACAGAGGACTTACCCAGGACATTTTTGTTTCAATTGTTAGCCAAAAAAAAAGTTGAAGAAAAATTGGTAATAAGATCTGCAGTTGACTCAGCAGAGGCAGTGAGTGAGCACTAGGGAAGTACGTACTGAATGAAGTAGGACTAAGATACGTTGTTTCTGGAGATTTTCTGTATATTTTTGCTGCTGTCACATAATCTGTCTAGACTTTTTCTGATACTTCTTTAATGTTTCATCAGAGAAGTTGTGAAAATAATTGAGGTGAGCAACATGAAAGTATTTATGACTCAGAAATTACAGTATAAACAAAATGCTGTATTGACTTCAATGCAATTAAAATGATTCTAAAAATAGTAGACTTACAATATTAAAATCTGCATAAACTTGACATTGAGATTGACTTTAAGATGCAGGTGAAGAAAAAAATCACTAATGAACTGTCTCATCAGTGTCTCATCACATGTTCTATCATGATGGACTTGTCTCAATTTTAGGATCTCTGTCATATGTTTAGAAAGTACAAGACTTTGCTAACTTAAAGATAGTATCAGGGAGAGAGAGAGATTCAAGATTTATTATAAAAAGTTTAAAGCCTCTTCATTACATAATAGAGTTGGTATTTGAATACATGTAGTTTCTCTTCTAAGACTCCCCACAAATGTTTAAGGAAAAAAAATATTGTTTGAATCAGCCAACATGTTTTTTATTACAATGTAGAAAAATGAACCTCGTGCAATTTCCTTATTCCTCTAGCTCCAGTACAACCATAAAACTGAAACAGTTTTAAAAACTAAATGCAGGGACGCCTGGGTGGCTCAGTTGGTTAAGCAACTGCCTTCAGCTCAGGTCATGATCCCAGCATCCTGGGATCGAGTCCCACTTCGGGCTCCCTGCTCAGCGGGGAGCCTGCTTCTCCCTCTGCCTCTGCCTGCTACTCTGTCTGCCTGTACTCACTCTCTCTAACAAATAAATAAATAAAATCTTAAAAAAAAAAAAAAACTAAATGCAAATAAAGCTGTAGAACCAGGAACTCTCTTTCTTTCTTGCTTGCTTGCTTGCTTGCTTGCTTTCACAGAGAGAGATCACAAGTAGGCAGAGAGGCAAGCAGAGAGAGAGGGGGAAGCAGGCTTCCCGCTGAGCAGAGAGCCCATGCTGGGCTCCATCCCAGGACCCTGAGATCAGACCTGGGATCGAGCCCTGCATCAGGCTCCCTGCTCAGCAGGAAGCCTGTTTCTCCCTCTCTCACTGTGTCTATCAAATAAATAAAATCTTAAAAAAAAAAAAAAAAAGGAAATGTGAATACAGTACTTGGTATTATAGGACAAATCTTTTTGAGTTGAGCATGCCTCTTGGTATTTGCTTGTTGTATAAACCTCTGTCAACTTCTGTTGATACCCTAGGCCTCAGAGACACTGTGCATGCAACATGAAAGTGTCATCTGTTTTTACTATTATAAATGAGCCCAGAACTATTAAAGTCAGGGTATTTAAAGACTAGCAAAACAATAAATATAAGTTATAATTGCAAATATGAATAAGAAATTGAAATTATAATTATAATGATATAATTAAAATTATAATGATAATCAATAAACCTTGATTATCATTCACCACTCAGATGATTCAGAGCAGGTTCGTGCTTATTCTTGGAAATCTTCACTGAGTCCCCAGAATGTCCATAGCCCCCATATGACAACCACCTCTAACTCAGTTAGATATTACAAATGGGTATATGCAAATCCATGTTTATAACTGAAAACACAACTCCAGTCAGTGTACATATGTTGCAGTGTGTCTCTGCTTTGCTAGCATTACCTAACCTTTCTTTGTATGGGCCCCCTTGCCTAATAATCTTCATTTTCTCCCTTTGTGTGGTATTAAGCTTCCAACTAGAACGGTAGTTCTCAATCCTGGTTGCACATTAAAATTGCCTGGGGAGCTTTTAAAAGAATGTAATACCTAGCATTGGATTGGTACATAAGTTTTGTTTCTGTTTTATTATTGTTGTTGCTGCTGTTTGTTTTTGAAGCTCTCCAGTTTGTTCAGTGTGCAGCTAGGATTCAAAACCACAAGATTCTAGGCTGCTGAGAATTTCAAAGTCACTTTGGCTTATTAAGGATCAGTAGAATTATGTACTACATAATGATGTTTATTGTATGCCAGACACTGTGTTCAATATAGCATACTGTTATCTCAGGAAATTGGTGATACTATGAGGTAGATATTACCTCCATTTATCAGGAAAGTGAAGTTTAGAGAGACAAAATAGGTTTCCTGGCCACATAGTTATTGGCAGCAGAACCAGGACTCAAATTGTCTATTAACCATAAAACTATAAATATCTGTCTTTTCACCCCATTCTTACACTATAGATTTACCTTAACAAATCAGTACTAAACACATACTTTGATGGAAGTATTTTTACTTTGATTAAAAGTACATAAGCATTAGGGTGCCTGGGTGGCTCAGTGGGTGAAGCCTCTGCCTTCGGCTCAGGTCATGATCTCAGAGTCCTGGGATCGAGCCCCGCATCAGGCTCTCTACTCTTGGGGAGCCTGCTTCCCCCCTCTCTCTGCCTCTCTGCCTACTTGTCATCTCTGTCAAATAAAAAAAAATCTAAAAAAATAAAAAATAAAAATATATAAGCATTGTGGTGCTTGGGTGGCTCAGTAGGTTAAGCATCTGCCTCTTGATTTTGGCTCAGGTCATGATCTCAGAGTCATGGGATCAAGCCCCGTGTCAGGCTCATCACTGAGTGCCGAGCTTAAGAAGTATCAGCTATAATTATAACTATTAGTGTTAAAACTGCGTGATGATCTACAACCACAGACTAGAGAGTGGTGTCCAGCAGTCTTTGCTTCAGTATAAATGAAATAATCTGTTCTCTGGGTATTTTCTATAGATCAGTCCTTTTATAAACAGAAATTCAACTGCCATTAAATTCATATTACCCAAACTGCTGTATTTACAGAGTACTGAAAGTCATCATTGTACAACATATTTTACCGCTCCTTAGGGACTCTTATTCCAGCATATTCTCTAAAATTAGAATTTAATATAGATATTAAACAGCCTAATCTAGGGGAATTTTGTCCAAGAAACATAGCACAGAAGTTATAAGAGAAATAAGGTTATTGTCAATAAACTTTGAGAATGTCAGTTATTATAAAAACTGTGCTTCCTTCAGTCACATAACAATTTTTTACTTGTGGTGCAAATCCAATAACAAATAATGTTACAGAGGCAACATTTCTCCCTTCTTTCAGTAACCTGTTTTTTCCAGGCCCTGAAGACTTCTAAGTAGTCTCATACTTATCAGGTACTTAAATGCTTAATGTAAACATAAATTCTGTTAATTTAAGTTTGTGTAGAAGACAATTTTACTATTGTTGTTGTTGTTGTCCTAGGATACTGAAGACTTCTCTGAGCTTTGATACTTTTCCTTTTTTGCTTGTACAGTTTCCCTCTATAATTTTTTTTCTTCATAATTCATGCTTCCTGAGGGAAACATCTTAAGTACAATTTTAGGATAAGTGAACACATTATTTTGATTATTGATTTTAAAAAAATTTTTAATAAAGATTTTATTTATTATTTATTTGACAGACAGAGATCACAAGTAGGCAGAGAGGCAGGCAGAGAGAGAGGGGGAAGCAGGCTCCCCGCTGAGCAGAGAGCCCGATGTGGGGCTCGATCAGGACCCTGGGATCATGACATGAGCTGAAGGCAGAGGCTTTAACCACTGAGCCACCCAGGCGCCCCTTAAATTTTTTTTTAAAGATTTATTTATTTGACAGATAGAGAGAGAGAGAGAGATCATAAGTAGGCAGAGAGGCAGGCAGAGAGGCAGGCAGAGAGAGCGGGGGAGGCAGGCTCCCCGCTGAGCAGAGAGCCCAGTGCAGGCCTCCATCCCAAGACCCTGAGATCATGACCCGAGCCAAAGGCAGAGGCTTAACCCACTGAGCCACCCAGGCACCCGATTTTTATTTTATTTTATTTATATATTTATTTATTTACTTGACAGACTGATTGCAAGTAGGCAGAGAGGCAGGCAGGGGGTGGGGAGGGAGCAGACTCCCCTTTGAGCAGAGAGCCAGATGCAGGGCTCAATCCCAGGACCCTGGGATCATGACCCAAGCCAAGCCGAAGGCGGAGGCTTTAACCCAATGAACCACCCAATCACCCCCAATTTTTATTTTTTAATGCAAAAAGTAAAAAATATTTTTCTGGCATTTTATAATAGGTAAATTTTTTTTAAAGAATTTTTTTATTTATTTATTTGAGAGAGAGAGAGCATGAGGAGAAGAGAGGTCAGAGGGAGAAGCAGAATCCCTGCTGTGCAGGAAGCCCGATGTGGTATTTGATCCAGGATCATGTCCTGAGCTGAAGGTAGTTTCTTAACCAATGGAGCCACCCCCTATAATAGGTAAAATTTTTAAAATAGACTTTATTTCTTTAGCACAGCTTCAGTTTCACAGCAAAACTGAGCACAAAGTATAGAATTCCCATATATATCCTGTCCACACAGATGACAAGGTATCCATATATCCCACTATCCATATCTAGTGCCATAGTGGTACATTTATTATAATTGACAAACTTATGTTGACATATCATCACCCAAAGTCCATAGCTTACATTAGAGTTCACTCTTGGTGAATAAGAATATATATTTTTTTTCTGGCATTTTATAGGAGGTAAATATTTTTTAAAATATGTGTTTTTTTTAAACTAAAAATAAGTAATATACATTGAAAAATGGTATTTTGGGGGGCAGTTCTTGTCCAGACAGTTTTTTGCTTTTTAAAAATTTTCCTTTGCACTCATTGGGCATTCTAAATTAGGTAAAAGATGGCATTTTTTCAAGGGATTTATTTTGCATGTTTATTTATCAAGTCAAAATGTCTTTATTATAAGCCTTCTAAACCTGATAAAGGGTATCTATGAAAAATCTACACCTAATATCACACTTCGTGGTGAAATATTGAATACTTTGTTGCTAAGATCAGAAAGAAGGTTTGCACTTTAGTTACTTTTATTTTTTAAAAAGATTTATTTTAGAGAGAAAGTGCACATATGGGAGGGGAGAGTCGAAGGGAGAGGGAGAGACAGAATCTCAAGTAGAGATCCCCTCCACTCCACCCTGAGCACAGAGCCCAAACTGGGGCTCGATCTTATGACCCTGAGATCATGACCTGAGCCAAAGTTAAGAGTCAGATGCACGATTGACTGAGCCACATGGGAACCCCTCACTTCTACACCACATTTTATACCTACCCATTGCCATAATGTAAGAGGAAGAAATTAGCATAAAGACTGGAAAGAAAGAAGCAAAATTCTATTTTGCAATGACATAATTGTTTATATAGAAAATCCTAATATGGGACGCCTGGGTGTGTCTCAGTCCTTAAGTGTCTGCCTTTGGCTCAGGTCATAATCCCAGGGTCCTGGGATCAAGCCCCACATAGGGCTCCCTGCTCAAAAGGAAGCCTGCTCCTCCCTCTCCCCCTGCTTGTGTTCCCTCTTTTACTATCTGTCTCTGTCAAATAAATAAATAAAATATTTAAAAAAAAAAAGAAAAAAGAAAATCCTAATATAAAGGATTAGGAATGAATGACCTAAGCTCTGTCTTTATGAATCTCACAGGTTAGTAGCTTTAATACCAGTACCTATCAGAAGAAATACCTGAGGAAGTAGAGAGATTTCCCCTATGCCTCAGTTATGTGATGTTTAAACTTGTTCTTTCATAAATAAGAGTTTGGGCTTTAAATTGTAAATAATGGAACCATTATGGAGTTTCAGGCCAAACTAATCACATTTATATTTTAGATAGAATTCTAACAAGGGAGGTGGGACTGGATGGGAAGGGTAAGAGACTAGATGCAGGGAGGTCAATCACAGAGCTGTTGTAATTATCCGTGCAAGAGATCATGGCTTTAGTAGTTTTGACAGGGGTCACAGAGGGAGGAATGAAGTGGCTTAGAGCCATTTATAGGACTCATAGTTACCAAGTTTTTTGCTTGGGCAATTGAGCATGGATAATATATTATATGGAGAACTCAAGAGGGAAGAGCAAGTTTGGCATTGGAGGAGAATGGGTAGTAGGGAGAAGTAGTATGTAATATTGGACTTGGTGAATTCTAAATGTATTCATCATTATTTTTATTTTCACTTCCCCTTTATTCCTCACTCTTTTCTCTCAGTTTTCTCCACTTGCCCCCACCTTGACTTCATTAGGTAGTTATGCCACAGAACAGAAGGGTTTTCTTTTTCTTTTTCTTTTTGAGTGAGAGTGATTTAATGATTCAGTATTTCACATGCCACACTTCTGATCATCACAATTGTGTAAGGTGGTAAGATAGTTTCTATAATTGCTGAGGATTAGGGTAGTACCCACCTTTCCTCCTCCTGAGTTCCAGCTAGGAGTATGTGCACATGATTGATAGTAGAACAAGAAAGTATCACTATTAAACTGGGCATGCACCCTATAATCCCCCAAGTGCAAGGCTTCTGGAAACCCACTTATGCCTGATAATTTCTCTCCCTCTTTTATTAATAGGGAACATGTGGCTCTAGGGAATGGGCTTTAAGCATGCCTTATCCAGAAATCTAGAGATAAGTACAAAAATATCTCCTTTGACTTTGAGGAAGGGACAACAAATATGGATCCAAATTCCTGGCTTTTAGTCTTTGTATATAAGCTTAGGCTGCTTTAACAATATGCCATAGACTTGGTGGCTTAATCAACAGGAAGTCCATTTTCTCACTGTTATGGAGGCTGAGGAGTCCAGGATCAAGGTGTGGGCTGATTTGGTTTTTGGTAAGGGTTTCCTGACTTTCAGAGTAATGTCTTCTCATTGTGTGCCTGCATGGTCTTTCCTGGTCGTGTGTGCCTGGAGAAAGATATTCTTTCTATTAAGGCCCCCATTCATGTTAGATTAGGATCTTACCCTAATGACTTTATTTGAACTTAATCACTTCCTCAAAGTGCTATCTCCAAATACAATCACATTGTATTTGAGTAATGAGTTCGGGCTTCAAGATATGAGTTTTAAGGCAACACAATTTCAGTCCATGGTGCTTGGTAACCTCACTTCAGGGGTGGTCCAGTAGTATGACTATTAAAATCATACCAGTCATTTGGTTTTCAAATATTTGGAGATTTTCCAGATAACTTTGTCTTACTGTTTTCTAATTTAATTTTGTTGTGGTTGGAGAATATACTCTGGTTGATTAAATCCTTTTAAATTTATGGAGACTTGTTTTATGACCTAGAATGTGGTCAGTTTATTTTGGTAAATGTTTTGGGTATCTAGTAAAAATGTTATTCTGCTTTTGTTGAGTGGAGTGTTCTGTAAATGCCAATTAGGGCAAGTTGTTCAAGTTTTTTATATTCTTACTGATTTTCTGTTACTTATTTTGTTGATTATTGTAAAGGGGGGGGTGTTGAAATTTCCATAATTGAGTACCTATTTCTCCTTATATGTAGTTCTATTGGTTTTTACTTTACACATTTTGAAGATATTTTGACAGAGAGAGATCACAAGTAGGCAGAGAGGCAGGCAGAGAGAGAGAGGAGGAAGCAGGCTCCCTGCTGAGCAGAGAGCCTGATGCAGGACTCGATCCCAGGATCCTGAGATCATGACCTGAGCTGAAAGCAGCGGCTTAACCCACTGAGCCACCCAGGCACCCCCATTTTGAAGATATTTTATTAGGTACATAAATGTTTAGGGCTGTTATGCTCCTTTGATTGATTAGCCTCATAATCATTATGAAATAGCCATCATTGTCACCTGCAATGTCATTTGTTCTGGAATCTATTTTATCTGATACTAATATATCTACTCCCAACTTTCTTTTGATTAATGTTAGCATGGTATATCTTTCTGTAATCTTTAACTTTTAGCTTATTTGTATCTTTATATTCAAAATAGGTTTCTGATAGGTAATATGTAGTTGTGTATTGCTTTTTTATCCAATTTGACAATCTCTGCTTCTTTAAACTATTTGCATTTAAGATTATTGTTGATATGGATCGGATTAAATCTACCATTTTACTATCTGTCCCATGTAGTCTTTTTTCTATTTTCACTTTTGTTTTTGGTCTTTTTTAGGATTTTTTAAAAAATCCACTTTATCTCTTTTGTTAACTTGCTAATTATAGGGCGCCTGGGTGGCTCAGTTGGTTGAGTGAGTGCCTTCGGCTCCGGTCATGATCCCTGAGTCCTGGGATTGAGTCCCACATCAGGCTCCCAGCTCCATGGAGAGTCTGCTTCTCCCTCTGACCTTCCCTTTCATGCTCTCTCACTCTCTCTCTCTCTCTCTCTTTCAAATAAATAAATAAAATCTTAAAAAAAAAAAAAGCTTACTAATTATAATTAGATTTTGGTATTCTTTGGTTTTCATTTTGATTCTTTTTTCTTTGTTTTTGTTGTTTTATCGGTTACTTTAATGTATGTGATAATCATCTTTAATTTGTCACAGTTTACCTTCAAGGATATTATACCACTTTGTGTATAGTATAAGAACCTTATAATGATATAATTCCATTTCACCCTCTTCTGACTTTGTACTATTGTTATGATGTGTTTTACATTGTTATGAATCATAGAATTTCACTACTAATTTTCCTCTATATAGTCCATTCTATTTTTTAAAAGATTTTATTTATTTATTAGAGAGAAAAAGTTAGAGCATGAAAAGGGAGGTCAGAGGGAGAAGCAGACTCCGCATGCGGCTGGGTGCCCAATTCAGGACTTGATCCCAGCACTCTGGGATCATGATCTGAGCTGAAAGCAGTCGCTTAACCAATTGAGCCACCCAGGCGTCCTAGTCCATTCTATTTTAAAATGGTTTGAAAACCATTTTATATTTTATTTACTTGTTTGTTTATTTTTTAAAGATTTTATTTATTTGACAGAGAGAGGCCCAGCAAGAGAGGGAACACAAGCAGGGGGAGTGGGAGAGGAAAAGCAGGCTTCTCACTGAACGGGGGTGCCTGATGGTGAGCTCCATCAAGAACCCTGGGATCATGACCTGAGCTTAAGGCAGATACTTAACCACTGAGCCACCCAGGTGCCCCCATTTTATATTTACCTACACTGATGATTTCCAGTGCTATCTGTGTAGACCCACATTTCCAAATGGTATCATTTTCCCTTTTATAGAGGAAGACATTTTTGGTAGTGCAGGTTTGTTGTTGATTAGTTTTTTTCATCTTTTTTGTGTTTAAAGAAATATGCTGCATGGTTTGTTTTTTTTTTAAAGAATTCTAGTTTGACAGGTTTTTTTTTTTCCTTTCCTTTTAAAAAGTTATTTATTTATTTATTAGAAAGAGAAAGCGCGCAAGTAGGGGTAGCGGAAGGGAGAGGGAGAGGCTCCTCGCTGAGCAGATGTCAGTTTTCCATTTGTGTGATGAAATTTTTAAAAGTTTATTTTTGTCGCATAAATAAGAGAATATAGTAAATTTTTTTTAACTTGTGGAGCACATGTACAGGCAAAAAGTATGTGCATTATAACTCCTCACACAGTGATTACCCAAGAACATTATCGGTCTTTTGTGTAATGATTCCTGTGTGCCTTGCCTCAATTAGAGGTCTACCAGTCATACTCGAAATATCCACCATTTTGAATTTTATATCAATTATTCCCTTGTATTTCTTTTTTTTTTTTAAGATTTTATTTATTTATTTGACAAAGAGATCACAAGTAGGTAGAGAGGCAGGCAGGGGGGGGGGAAGCAAGCTTCCTGCTAAGCAGAGAGTCCAATGTGGGGCTCAATCCCAGGGCGCTGAGATCATGACCTGAGCTGAAGGCAGAGGCTCAACCCAATGAGCCACCCAGGTACCCCGCCTTGTATTTCTTTATCGTTTTACCACATATGTATGTAATCATCAAGTATCTCATTTAATTTTACTTGTGTTTTAAGCTTTTATGTAAATGGAGTCATCTTACAGTCTTATATTACCTGTGGGTAGCTATCACTTGTTCTTGTATTTAAGTCCACTGTCATATTGTGTCCTCTTTTATGAATATGCCACAATTTATCCATTTCGTAGATGATAGAATTTGTTCTGGTTTCCAGGATTTTTGTTACTACAAATACTGCTTCTTTGAATATTCCTATACTGGTCTCCTAGTGAAATGGGCACAAAATTTTTTCCGTTTTTTTACTGAGCAGAGTAATTTTTGAGCTGTAGGGCATGCACTTCTTTGCTAGATAATGCCAGGTTATTTTTCAAAGTGATTGTACCTGTGTTTACTTTTACTAGCAGTATTTAAGTATTTCAGTTGCCCTACACATTTACGACACTTATGGGGTCAGACTAATTTTTCCTCTTAAATCTGGTGATTTTGAAATGGTATGTCATTATAGATTTAATTTGTGCTTTATGATGATTAGAGATGGTTAGCATCATGTGTTAGCTTCTCAGGATTCTTAGGTAAACTCTTCTGGATGTCCATCTTTTGTTGGTGACTTAGGTTACAGATTTTCATTTTCTATATTGGGCTTCTTTTCAGTCTCTGTGGTGCCTTTGGTGTAGCACTTTGCTCTGTTTGAACAAGAAGTTCTTATAGCCTACAATTAATAAAGATACTGTTCTGCTCAACAACCCACTTGGAAAATATAGATAATTCTTTTATAAGCTGGGACTCCTTTTATAGAGTTGCTAGTAGAACATGTATGAGGAAGCAGGAAGGCCCCCTTTGGAATGTTTGAAAGATGGGACTTAGGGGAAAAAGTCTGAGGAACAATTAGGAAACAAAGTATTAGCTTTCCTTAGAGGTTTTTACTCCCTTTATTTGTTCAGTTTTCTCTAGCTCTACTGTTACTCTGTTTTCCTTATTTTTATATTTTTTCCCTTCTTATTCTGCTATTTGTTGTTTCCTCTTCATTCATTTTATTTCTCTTCCTTTCCTCCCATTTCTCTCTGTATTTTGATTCCTAATCTTATTTTATTCTTTTCTGGTTGTTTTCTTTAAAAATACCCTTATCTCCTCACAAATGACTACAGTTGAGTTGGTAAGAAGCCAGGAAGGGAATATGGATGGCACTCACAGGCTAGAGACTTTGTGTAATTGGAAATTTGAATTGAAGAGGAAAAGGAAATGTCTGTAGTCCTCTGGGAAGAGAATTGCTTTCAGAGTTGTGTGGTGTACAAGTTTTACCTTCCTTATCCTTGTGTAAACTCTGTTTACTCTTGTGTGGGCTAGAAAATACCATCTTCATTAACAATTAGGGGAAAAAATCCAACAATAAATAAGTTGCACAAATTATATCAAAATTTTTTATGAACTCGCTGATTGTTTTACTACTATAAAAAGAGTTGTTTATTTTGTGTTGGGCCTTTGTAGCATTTTTAGTTAATTATTTTAATGGAAATGCTTTTATGGTAAATTCAAATTCGTAAGTAATTGCTTCTTTATATTATGCAATATTTGCAAAGGTGGAAAAGGAGTTACTACTTATTTTATTACTTGGCTCTAAGTAACTTAGAGAACATAGAAACTTAGTGTGGCCTGAGTACTGAATACATAAGGCCTGTCGTATCTCACATTATACCTTTTGCGCTTTCAGAAAAGGTAAATTTTAGTCTTAAAACTAGAAATATTCAGCTTTTAATATTATTCAGGTCCTGTTTGAAGAAGTTCAAAGTGTTTTATAGAAACTATAAAACAGGGCACCTGGGTGGCTCAGGTCATGATCCCATGATCCTGGGATCGAGCCCCACATCGGGCTCTCTGTTCAATGGGGAGCTTGCTTCCTCCTCTCTCTCTCTCTGCCTGCCTCTCTGACTACTTGTGTTCTCTGTCTGTCGAATAAATAAATAAAAACTTTAAAAAAATAACTATTACACATAAAATATCTAAGAATGATCTTATGTTGATTTTGTTCACTATTATCTTGAGCTTTTTTATGTACATAGAATTTGCAAAATAATAGTTCCTGTAAGTCAGAATGTCTACAAGCACGAGCAGCAGCATTAGACAAATGTGAGAAAAACTTTAAGGCACTGAAAATAATTAAAATACCCTGATTTCCACATGTCAAATCACTAAGCCGGCCTTCTCTTCATTTCCAATGGTTATACTGGTTGTGCTAATTATTAACTATAGAGTAGATGATTAGTAATTAGAGAATTAGCCAAGGACTTTCCTTCAGTTTCTGTGAGATTTAGTGTGATGAAATCTGTGAGACCTGCCCCTGAAAATTACCTACTCTTAGTATTTTAGAGAAGACACTATCAGATGATAGAAGCAGCTATTAAGTTGGAATTGAGGAAATAAATTCTCTTGAAAAACTGATTACTAAGGCCCAGGAACATACCTGAATATAGTAATTTTAGTGGTGGGAGGGGTGATTAACAACTCTTTATTACAATTTTACTGTGAATGAGTTAGATTTTTGAGAAAAATAAATAGTATGTAAAATAGAAGTTAAAGAACTTCTTGTACATTGCTTCCTATCCCAACCACCTTCAAGCTGCCATTTGTTGTAGGCCTCATCATTTGAGTTTACCTGCCCTATAAAATTCTTCAGAGCTGGTCATACTTCAGCATAGATCTTAAGATCATCTACAAATGCTAACGCCTTTTAATTAGCTAAATAACTACACTTAAATATTTTTAAATTTTGCTTATGCATTCATTGACCACCTTCTATATGCCAGGCATTGTCCTAAGCACTGATAATGGAATGATGACCCTACCTGGCTCCTATATGCATAAAGCCTGTGGTCTAATTAGAGACATACAACCGTTATAGCAGTGTGAGAATTGCAGTGGGAACACCTGAAGCTTATGAGAGGGTTTTTTTCTGTATATGCTTCCCACCTAAGTTGAAATTAACTGAAATAGGGACTAAAAAAAAGTTGGCATGTTTTCAACTTCTCCATTGGAAAGTATGCTGTTTCTAACAGTGTACTCTTTTGTTAAGCCTTTAAATTCCTGCTTCTCTTCCCTCTTTGGTGTTTTCTGACTCGTTCACAACTCTTCTTTTGCAACTTTTAAAGTGTCGGGTTTGGTTTGGGTAGCCATGGCTTATAGCAATTCATATCATATGATAGATACTGAAGAGACACACCTGGGTTGAAACATCTTATGTCTCACTGGCAAAAAATAGGATTCAGAGTGTTTGCATGGGCATAGAAACAGACCGTTCTGGGAAGAATGCAGAATAGTAGCCATGTAAACTGGAAAGTCCAGTTAGAATTCACAGGAAAGCAAGGATTGGGGATTAGATACGAAGGTGTTTTATAGTAAAAGATCAGAATCTATATTCAGAGGTTGGATAACTGATACAGTATGGACAACAAAAATGACCTGAGTATGAAGCCAACTAGCTAAGGCTGAGTTTCCATCCATGATTCTTCCCTGAACCAGAACTGGAATTGGACTAATAGGCCATTATATTGCCATATGTGTCGGAACAGTTCCTTTACATTTCTGAAGCCCAATTTCCTAAGGTACAAATGAATGAAAATACATGCTTTTGATGGGGTTTTTTTTTTTTGAGTTCTTTGATTTGTGACTTTTTTTTTCTTAAGATTTTATTTATTAGAGAGCCCGAGCAGGGGCAGAGGGTAAAGGAGAAGCCTAATGCCAGCCAGCCTCAATCCTAGGAGCTTGTGATTGTGGCCTGAGCCAAATGCAGACACTTAACCAACTGAGCCACTCAGGCAACCCTAATTTGTGACTTCTATACAAAAGCCAAGGCTTGGCTTTTTAAAATTTACTTTATAAAAAAACAAAAAACAAAAAACTTTTCCCTTGTCATTTTGCCCACAGAAGCTGCTTATTTTTCCTTGAAAATAAAGGGACCACTCTTGGTTTTAATTAACTCTTACTGTTTTTAAATGCAGAAAATAGAACACCGAAACACTTTATTTATAAGCAGATGTAATTGTACAGTTTTGCCAAGCTTTATAAGAATAATGTTTCGAGGTGGAATATCCCCTTGCTTTTTCTGGCAGTGCATAATCTAGACCTTTCCATAATATCTAAAGCGAAAGAACTTTAAAAGGAAAGACATAAGGCAAGAAAGGAGTAGTTGTCCAAATTCATATAGTACCAGGAATCCTTGAAGATAGTCTCTCCGAGTTGAAAGGTTAGGTCTGAGTCACTTTTGTGTGGAATGAAAAATAAGTGTGAGCTTCTGTGACTGAGAATTAAGAACTATTGGTGTTAGTAAGCAGGTTTATAGAGCTAATTCTCTACTTATAATATGTGTGTGACTTTGGGCAAATGATTTTACAGACTTAGTTTTCACATCTTCAAAATGAGAGGAAAACCTGTGTCATTGTATTTATATTTATCTTAAATTTAACAAACACTTCCATAGTGATCACTATGTGTCATAATAGTCTAAAAATTTTTTTATAAATAATCATTTAATTCTCTAACTACTCCCTGAAGGTTGATACCATTATTATCTCCATTTAATAGATACAAAAACTGAGGTAAAGAGAAGTTGTGTAACTTGTACAAAGACAAACAACTAGCAAGTAGTAGAACTGGTTGCCTGACCTCAGAGTTCATGCTCTAAGCTATTAGTCAGTGTTCCATCATGAGAATTAAAAGGAAGATGCACTTGACAAAATACTTCACAACTCATGGTGATTTGTTTAATTGGATGTTTGGATTATGTGACAATTAAAATTTATGGCCAACATTTGAAAATATAGATTATAAAAACGTACATATGACTTGATATTCCAGATGACACCTCAGAATACTGCAATGCTTTAATTATAATTTTGCACTTCGGTGGTTATTGTATTATGTAGAAATACAGCAAAAATATTTGATTGAATTCAAACTACATGCAAGTCCAGAAAGTTGCTTTTAGAAGTAAGTCTTTGGGGCGCCTGGGTGGCTCAGTCAGTTAAGCGTCTGCCTTCAGCTCAAGTCATGATCTCAGGACTCTGAGATCGAGCCCCACATTAGGCTTTCCACTCTGAAGAGCCTGCTTCTCCATCTCTCCCCAGCTCTCTCTTGACTCAAATAAATAAAATCTTAAAAAAAAAGTCCATGATAAGTTTGTTTATAGATCACTTGCCTTTTCCATAATAGAATATGAGGACTTTTTAAAATTCAGTTTGTTTTGTTGTTGTTTAACAACAAAAAAAAGAATATTTTTGTATATGAAGAAACTATAAATGAAAATATTTATGTGTAACTAATGTTAATAGAACAGTAGTGTGCACGTGAAATGACTCTTGCTCACAGCTGCAGCTGCTATTTTTTGCACTTACCATTTAGGTCAACTTTGCCTTTTATTTTGTGCTTAAAGACTTCTTATAGTATGAAAATCAATTTGTACTTAATTGAAGAAAACTGGATTCTAATTCCAACAGTATACAACTCTGAACAAGAAAGCTGGAGTTTTTGTGCCTTATTTTCTTCATCTGGAAGTGAGATAGATTAGACTACATGATTTCTTTTTTTTTTTTTAAGATTTTATTTATTTTATTTGACAGAGATTACAAGTAGGCAGAGAGGCAGGCAGAGAGAGAGAGAGAGGAGGAAGCAGGCTCCCTGCTGAGCAGAGAGCCCAGTGTTGGGCTCAATCCCAGGACCCTGGGATCATGACCTGAGCCGAAGGCAGAGGCTTTAACCCACTGAGCCACCCAGGCGCCCCTAGACTACATGATTTCTAAGAACCTTTACAATTCTCACTTAAAATGGAACCATGCAACACATGCCTTTGAGATTGGAACATATAGATGAGAAACCAAAAATTGTTCAGTGTATGTAGAATTTAATCCATTAGGATATATACATCCATTAAATATTAGGAATATTATAAAGAAATAGATGGTTTGGGTTACCCGTGGAACTATAATAAAATGCTTAGTTTTTCCTGAAGTGATGGTTGATTTGCACTGCTCTCTCCTTTCCTTTTTCATGGCCTCATTTGTGTTAAGTGCCTCATATCTGGGCAAAGGTTGGCTGAAGTTAGCAGTGCAGTCTGTTCATGGAGCACAGCGAAACGTACCCATGTGGAGATTAAATTCATGACCTTAGGACTGTGGCCAGCACTCTGAAGTAACCATTCATAGCCTAGATGGATTATGTAAGTTCTAGAGAAGAGTATAAAGTCAGTGAAAGATCAGTGTGGAAGCGAGTTAGGAAAGAGCTCTTTTGTGGAAAAAAAAAAAAAAAACAGGGACTTGGGAAACTCTTGAGAAATCTCAGAAGTATTAGAAAGAAGCAGCAGCCATGTTTAGTAGGTAGAAAAGAACAAGTAGTGGTACAAGGAAGGAAATGAGTAGAGCATAGGAAACAGTTTGACTGGCACATAGAGACTATGTGGGAAGAAGTGAAAGAGATGAAGAAGCAACAGTGGAGACAGCTAAGACTCTGGGTGGAGTTTGAAGCAGGGTCACATCAGAGTGTATCTCCAAGAGGCAGCATTCCCATCAGAATCTGGCAGGGTGCAGCCAGGTGTGGTGGTCCTGGCCCTAATATCAGGCTTAAGAGTGTTCATTGGGATCAACATCAGTTAGAGAGCCATTAAAACAAATAAACACAGAAAACTTTGAGCCGAGAGGCATGTAGTAGAATGGCTTCTCAGAAAGATTATTTGCACTAGGGTGGGTGCAAAATGAGTAAGAGGGGGCTTAGAGTCCTACACTATAGCCAATATATGGTTGAAGTAATTCAGGTATAAAATATAAGAGCCTAATTTACCTAGCTGTCTTGAAGTTAAAAAGGAACATTTAAATCCAAGAAGAATTTATTATTTAGTATTTATTCATCTGGGAGAGAGAGAGCATGAATGGGGTGAGGGGAAGAGGGAGAGGGAGAAGCAATGACAAGGAGGGAGCTCTACGATGCAGGGCTCAATCTCAGGACCCAGAGATTATGACCTAAGCTGAAGTCAGACACTTAACCAACTGAGCACCCAGGTGCCCCAAATCCAAGAAAAATTTAAAAGAACAAGTTAGTAAGATTTAGTGACTATATTTTAGGATCATAAAGAGGGAAAATTTCTACCTTTGTCTCATAGACTTAGAAGGGGAATTCTTTTCTTCTTATTTTGAGATTTGGGAACAATTTTGAATGATGATATTGCCTATTAAATATTTGTTTTTATAGAAAGGGCTGTTGTGATGCATGAATGGCTATTGTGCCCAAGGAGGACTAGGAAAGTAGGCTTTTGTATTTATCATCTATACTCTTCAGAATAACTGACAATGTATGTCACATCTGCCTAATCTTTCATCATCACTGTCTACTGAGATCACTGTTGTTAAATAAGGACACCAGTGACTTCCTTATTGTCAAATCCAGTGGTCACTTCTTTGTTTACATTTTGTTAAACCTCACCAGTGTTTGAAACCATTGGCTATGCCCTCCTTGATTTTTTTTTTCCCTTGGGCTTCCATGATACCATACTTGACAGCTCCTTCTGTTGTTTCATCATCCTCTCTTACATCACTACTTGGTGGAAGGTCCCAGAGCTCTGTCATGAGTTCCCAACATACTCTTCTAGGTAGCTCTTGATTCTAAAAATTCTCCAAATGCCAGTGATTCCTTCAACTATATCCCCAAGCCTGGACAGCTATAGTAACCTCCTAAATAGTATACCTACTTGGTTCTTTTTCCTATTAACCTTCCTTAAAGCCCTTCAATGACTTAACATTGATTTTATGACAGAATTGAAACTCCTTGCTCTAGCTTGAGAATCCTGTATAATCTCTGGTCCTTGACCATCGTTCTAAACTTCCATCTTATAGCAACACTTTCTCTCCCTGCTGCTGCCATTCCATCCTCACTCCTCCAGCACATACCCACTCATTCTCACCTTGGACCCTCTGGTTAGAATGCTCTTTCCCGGGGCGCCTGGGTGGCTCAGTGGGTTAAAACCTCTGCCTTCGGCTCAGGTCATGATCTCAGGGTCCTGGGATTGGGCCCCACATTGGGCTCTCTGCTCAGCAGGAAGCCTGCTTCCCCCGCCCGCCACCCCCCCCCCCCGCCTGACTCTCTGCCTCCTTGTGATCTCTGTCAAATAAATAAATAAAATCTTTAAAAAAAAAAAAAAAAAAGGAATGTTCTTTCCCCAGGGCACCTGGGTGGCATAGTTGGTTGAGAGACCGACTCTTGGTTCTGGCTCCGGTCTTGCTTACAGGATTGTGAAGTTGAGCCCAGCACTGGGCTCTGCACTTAGTGCCAAGTCTGCTTGGGATTCTCTCTCCCTCTGATGCTTGTTCTTTCTCTCTCTCTCTCTCTCTCTCATAAATAATCCTTTAAAAATGCTTTTTCCCCTCATTTTTGAATAACTAGCTCCTTGTTCAGGTCCAGCTTAAATGTTGCCTGCTCAGAAAAGCCTTCCCTGAACATGGGACATAAAAATATTCACATAATCATTCGCACATCACTCTTACACTTACAGCATAGCACTTAGCCCCATCTGATATTCTTCTTACCTTTTTTAAAAAAGATTTTATTATTTGACAGACAGAGATCACAAGTAGGCAGAGAGAAAGAGGAAGAAGGCTCCCCGCAGAGCAGAGAGCCCAATGCAGGGCTCCATCCCAGGACTCTGGGATCATGACCTGAGCTGAAGGCAGAGGCTTTAACCAACACTGAGCCACCCAGGTGCCCCCTGATATTTTTCTTATTACTCTGTTCTTGTTTTTCTCTACCACCACATGCTCTAATTCCCAGTGTTTAGGAAACTGCCTGGCACAGAGCAGGTATATAATACATAATTGTTGAATAAATCAAGTCTTAATACCTATGTACTGGTTTTGTCAACAGAGTCCAGTTCCTTGAGCATAACCTCTTCCACTAATTCTTTATTTTTTTTAAGATTTTTTTTTTTACGATTTTATTTATTTATTTGAGAGAGAGAGAGAGAGAACAAGCAGGGTGGAGGAACAGAGCAAGAGGGAGAAGCACATCCCCTGCTAAGCAGTGAGCCCCATGCAAGGCTCAATCCCAGGATCATGACCTGAGCTGGAGGCTCAGACTCAGCCACACAGGTGCCCCTCTTCCACTAATTCTTAACACCCATTCTCAGTTCCCTACATATATGTTTCTCATATTATTGGTATGAAACTCTAGATCTCCATTTTTTTAAATTTATTTTTAAAAAAGCAGAAAGAAGAAAAAGGCATTTTAAACTGCCCAGTTCCAATATTTCAACCATAGGTATGCTGTTACCTATGTTTGTCTTTACAAGTTCCTGTATTAAATAACTAAACTGGAGTGCCTGGGTGGCACAGTGGGTTAAGCCTCTGCCTTTGGCTCAGGTCCTGCACAGCAGGGAGCCTGCTTTCCCCTCTCTCTCTGCCTACTTGTGATCTCTCTCTTTCTTTGTTGAATAGATAAATTAAAAAAAAATCTAAATAACTAAACTGTGACCTACTAAGTAGGAATTCTATAGCACAACAACTAAATAAAATATGTGACATTAGGTAATGCTTTTATTTCATGTTATTTTTCAGTTAATAAGCCTTGTCATTTAATATCAACCAGAGAACATAGTTTACTTAAAATTTAGCTTATATGTTTTTATGTTCACTTTATGGGGCTGATAATATGTTGTTGTATGTGTCTTTCTATGCATGTGGCACATGTGATTCTACAAACATAGGATCATAATATTCTTTCTTTTGAAATACTATGTTTTCACTTTGGAGATGTTTTGTAAATAACTTATCAAAAGTAGATCTATATCATTATTTTAGATATAACTGTACCACAGTATATTAACTGTACCACAGTATATTAACCAGTCCTATATTGTTGGATGTTTAGATTTATTCCATTTTTTAAAAAAGATATTTATTTATTTATTTATTTATTTATTTGAGAGCGAGAAGGTGGAGGAGCAGAGGAAGAGGGAGAAACAAACTCCCCGCTGAGCAGGGAACCATCCCAGGACCCTGAGGTCATGACCTGAGCAGGGGGTAGATGCTTAACTGACTGATCCACCTGGCACCCTGGTTTATTCCATTTGTTTTTTAAACTGGTATAAGCAGTTTAATAAGTATCCTTTTTATTCAGCTTAGTATACATGTTATTTCCTTGATAAATTTGTAGAAGGAGAATTTTGATGGATTTAACCAGGTTGACTTCCATGAAGTAAAAATAAGGACATTGTCTTTAGAGAAACTTTTTTTTTAATTAGCAACCCCCAGGTGGTTCTGCTTCTCTTGTCATTGTATTCCACGTCATGAAAAGCATGGGATCTTTCTACTACTCTCCCAGACTTTACAAGTAACCAGAACACCATGTACAGCAGCCCCATGATGGGTAAGACATTATTCTTCCATTCCATCTAGACAGAGCTTTGAAGTAGCTCTGAGCTGCCCTGGCCTGGGTTTGTGTTCTAAATGACATGATGAGCACTGCTTCAGACAGGCTTCTACTTGGGGTCTCTGGAGAAGGAAGTAGTGGTTCTGGCCTCTCCCCTGGGTGTTTTTCTGAGCTACCTCTGAAGAACAGAGATTCTCAGGGTTGAAAGAACTCTTGCAAATCTAACTGAGCTACCATTTCATATCTAAATCCCTCTAACCACACCCCTGGCATGTGTCTATCAGTCTGTCCTTGAATACCCCTCGTGATAAAGAATATACTTCCAGGAGAGTTAGTCCATTTTATCTATGGATCACTCTCATCAGAGTTTTCCCAAGGGCCAAATTGTTCACCTCTTTTGTTAAACTGAACTGGATGGAGTGCCGGCCAGTGTACAGAAGCAGCCAGTTTGGTCAAGGCTCCCAATCAGACGGCAGTGTAAACACAGTCCTCATGACAGTCTTGGTGGTAGAGGGACTCTACAACTATGTTTTGATTCATTAATCCCCAGTCTCCAAAGATTTGTCCTTCATAACCTGTGAAAATTTGTAACATCCTGTTTTCTTAATGTTACACTTTACATCAAAGAAATCATTTCGTCTAAAATATGTAACTACTAGGTAAGCCTAACAGTCCATATTTGTCTAGATACGAAACACCTTTTGTTTTTGGAAGAACAAATTGCTTTCATAAGTCCTGAAATCATAATTTATTTCTGGAATAAGCTGTGTCCTCAAAATACCAAGTTTTATCTATTGAATTTTCTTTTTTTTTTAAGATTATATTTTATTTTATTAGAGAGAGAGAGAGTGAGAGAGAGAGAGTATGAACAGGAGAATGGGGCAGAGAAGAGATAGAGAAGCAGACTGCCTGCTGAGCCTGATGCAGGCTTCCATCCCATGACACCCGGATCTTGACCTGAGCTGAAGGCAGACACTTAAATCAACAGAGTTTAAGTGTTGGTTTAAACTCTGCACAGCGGAGAGTGCAGAGTGCACTCTTGTCATTGTGCACAATGACACACACTGGGGAGTGTGAGGCAGCCAGAATCCCCTGGAATTTTTTAGCTTACAGTTGAGGAGATAATGACTAAATCAACTAAATTTTAGTAAATGCTGTATTCAAAAGTGCTTTTCATAATAGCTTAATTTTTATCACTTTAAACTTGATGATTCCTAGTGTGTAAGCAATGCTGTGCTAGGGCTTTAGAAATAAATTATAGTTTTTCAGACATAAGGATAACACTCTTAAACTCCCTACTCTGTGTGCACTTCCCCCTTTCTTAATCTGACCTTGTAGGTTTTTTAATTTTTCACGTAGTAGCACACAAATATGAGACTTACTACTTAGGTTGTAGACCATCCTTCACATGGAGTAATTGACGTCTTGGCATCACTCACCATTCCTAATGGAGCCATTGCTCTGCCACAATTCTTAGCTTTCCAGGATTACTTGACAAGCTCAGGGCAAGGAACAGCATGAGCCCAGAGAAATCTCCCAGGAGCTGAAATCATGCCAGGTAGCCCATGGGAAGCCTGAAGTAACCTTGAAAACCCACAGAACCCCCAGAAAAAGGGCTTGAGTGGAATCTTTTACATCTTTTGCTTCCGTCTGAGGGACACCAGGATTTAATTCAGTGCGTCCCAGGAGACTAAAAGAGACCCTTAATTTTTTTAATCTGATTGACTCCTGGAGGAAAGTTAAAAGCTGAGACTACTATCTTGTTGGCTCATTATTATAAATTAGGGTCTTATTCATGGAAACTACAGATCTTCCTTGACTTACAATGGGGTTATGTCCTGATAAACCCATTGTAAGTTGAAAATATCTTAAGTGAAAAAAGCATCTATCCCTCCTAACCTAGCAAACACCATAGCTTAACTTAGCCTGCCTTGAACATGCCCAGAACACTAACATTACCTTCAGCTGGGCAAAATCATCTAACACAAAGCCTATTTTAATATAAAGTGTTGACTATGTTCTGTAATTTATTGGATACCATACTGAAAGTGAGAAATAGAATGGTTGTGTGGGTATAGAATGGTCATAAGTGTATTGGTTGTTTACCCTCTCCATCATGTGGCTGACCTAGAGCTGTAGCTCAGTGCAGCTGTCCAGCATTGTGAGAGAGTCTCCTACCATATTGCTAGCCTGGGCAAAGATCAAAATTCAAAGTAAGGCTTCAGCTGAGTACATACCACTTTTACACCATTGTCAAGTCAAAAAATCATAAGTTGATCAGGGATTGTCTATAATTCTATATAATGTTCCACAAAAAATGAAATGAAATAAGTGTTCCAAAATGTATTATTTAAATATGCATTGCATATATGTTATTTTTACAATCATCTACAAAAATATGTCATAGCAATATTTCTAGCTGCAATGAAAGAAAGCAGGTATGGAGCTGTTAACGACCTAGATTCTGGAGACACACTGTAGATTCAAATTCCAACTTTGCCCTTGCTAGCTGGGTGATCTTGGGCAAGCTACTTTTCTATGCTTCAGTTATCTGTAAAATAGTGGTAACAGTTCTCACCTCTTAAAGGTGTTCTAAGGATTAAATGAGTTAATGTGTAGAAAGTACTTAGAACTAGCAGTGCCTGACAATGTTACTAAGTGTTGGCTGTTATTTTGTGTTGCACATGGCCATTTAAGGAAATTTTTCTGAATGGTAGAAATGGGCATTCTTCATCATACCCTTCAAGGGTATTCACGATCTGACTTTCTTTTCCATGCTTTCTCTGTACAAATTCTCTATCTAAGTTGTGTTTTCTTGGGTTCTGCTCATTGCCTACCTCTTTTTTTTTTAAGTTTTTTATTTCAGTATAGCTGATGCAGAGTGTTACATTATTTTCACGTATACAACGTAGTGATTCAGTTCTCTGTGCTATGCTTACTGCAGGTGTGACTACCCTCTGTCACCATACAATGCTATTACAGTATCATTGACTATATTCCCTATGTTGAGCCTTTCCTGTGACTTATTTCATAACTGGAAACTTGTATCTCCAAGGGGCTCCCCTTTACCCATTTTGCCCATCTCCTACCCCCTTCCCTCTAACAACCATCAGTTTGTTCTCTGTATTTATAGGTCTGATTCTGCTTTTTATTTATTTCAATGCATACCTCTTTTGCAAAATTTTACCACTGCTCTATGAATAACTTTGGAATTTATCGAATGCTATAGTGTTCTATTTGCTTTTAAAGTCATTTCTGAATCATCAACCCTTTGCGGACAGGAGCTATGTGCAATACAATTCTTTATTCCCTGTCACCTAGTACAGTGTATTAAGTACTTAAGTATGTGTTAACTGGATTGCAAAACCAATTGAATATTGTGTATGTATATTTGCACACATGTTTAACGTGTGTAGCAGGTTAACACTTTTGGAATTTAACTGTGTTTCACAAACTTGGAGCACTTAAGAGAAATTTAAAAATTACTACAAATAAGTGAAAACACCTGCAGATTAGATTTTTTTTGACCTGCATAGTAACCAAAAAAAGCACACTTTTTATGTTGTAATTTGGGCCTACATCAACTACTGGATAATTATAGCTAGCATTTCTCCTTTGAAACTAATACTGCACTTTAGCATAAGCAGAGAAAGACTTCATAGCTCTCAATGTCCACAGTGCAGAATTAGGGTTTTGAGAACAAGGAACTAGATAAGAAAGGGACAAGGGAAAGAGGGGAGAAACATACAATTGAATTTGTATCTTCCACTAATATTTAATAATAACAATAAAGCATTTAGCTAAAAATATATGACACAAGACTTTCAACCTTTTGGTTATTGGTGTAATTTTGTATGTGAAACTGTCGCACTTGACATCCAAAAATCTAAATACTTATAGAATTATAAGTGTATACCTGAATCTTGGACATTTTAGTCTAAGTTTACATACAAATAATTTTGTGCTATAATTTTAACCATCTTTGTCTTGACTGAAATTTGGAATTATCCATCCTCTCCTTACCCTGTATAACTTGTGAATTAAGAGTTTACTATATTTTAATTGCCTAATTTTTATTCCTCTTTTACTCTTTGTTAGTGAATATACTTTAATATGAATTGTGACATTAGGTATTTTAGGTATAAAAAGTGAGTTCTTATCAAGAATATATTAAACTGAAGACTCTTCTTTCTTTCTTTCTTTCTTTTAATACCAGATACTCTAGATGAATATTTTGAATATGATGCAGAGGAGTTCTTGGTCTCTTTGGCCTTGTTAATAACAGAAGGTCGAACACCTGAATGTTCTGTAAAAGGTCGCACGGAAAGTTTCCATTGCCCTCCAGCACAGTCATGTTACCCAGTAACTAGCAAACATGAGTGCAGTGACAAGTTGGCTCAGGTGAGAATTGTGTGTTGAATACTTTGTATTTATATTTATACAAACTAGTTTAAATTTTGTCATCATCTGTGTTATATCGTAATTCCAGTGTTCACATTTAAATACAAAAATGGTTAGAAAACCATAGTGAATGCAAGTTGGTGCAGCCAGTTTGGAGAACAGTGTGGAGATTCCTTAAGGAATTAAAAATAGAGCTCCCCTATGACCCTGCAATTGCACTACTGGGTATTTACCCCAAAGATACAGATGTAGTGAAAAGAAGGGCCATCTGTACCCCAATGTTCTTAGCAGCAATGGCCTTGGTCGCCAAACTGTGGAAAGAACCAAGATGCCTTTCCACGGACAAAGAGATAAGGAAGATGTGGTCTATATACACTATGGAGTATTATGCCTCCATCAGAAAGGATGAATACCCAACTTTTGTATCAGCATGAATGGGACTGGAAGAGATTATGCTGAGTGAAATAAGTCAAGCAGAGAGAGTCAATTATCATATGGTTTCACTTATTTGTGGAGCATAACAAATAGCATGGAGGACATGGGAAGATGGAGAGAAGGGAGTTGAGGAAGATTGGAGGGGGAGATGAACCATGAGAGACTATGGACTCTGAAAAACAATCTGAGGGTTTTGAAGGGGCGGGGGGTGGGAGGTTGGGGGAGCCTGGTGATGGGTATTATGAAGGGCACGTATTGCTTGGAGTACTGGGTGTGGTGCATAAACAATGAATTCTGTTACACTGAAAAGAAATTAAATTTAAAAAAAAAAATAAAATTAAAAAAAAAAAGAGAGAGATTGGCCAAGGGGCACCTGGGTGGCTCAATCAGGTAAGCATCTGCCTTCAGCTCAGGTTATGATCTCAGGGTCCTGGGATTGAGTCACAAGTCAGGCTCCCTGCTCAGCAGGGAATCTGCTCCATCTCCTTCCCACTTGTGCTATCTCTCACTATCTCTGTCTCTCTCAAATAAATAAAATATTAAAAAAATTAAAAAATAAACTATAGTGAAAAAAATCCTAATCCTGGACCATAACTAATTACCTTGACTCTTGAAAGCACTCACTGTAGGTAGCTTTGCAAATCAGCATACATGTTGACAGCCAATTTCATACCTGCCTTCTCATACACCAGAATTAAGATTATTACTACTGACTTTATGTTTATTTAGTGGAATTATCTTCATGATTATTTTCCTTGCATTAGTCAGTGTCCCTCTGATACTTTTTTCCCCCCCATGGAAGGATAATTTTTGCTATCCTATTAGTGTTTAAAAATACTTAGTTTGGTAGGTAATATATAATTTGTTAAAAGGACTCTTCTCAACAGTTCCTTTCTCAGTCTAAATTTATACTTTTAAAATCTTGTCTTTTTTGAACATTTAGTGAAAATGAATTTTTAATATTTAGGTTTTCACTTGGAATGAATCTTTCTTCTGTAACAGTGATGCACTTAACAAACTATTCTAGGCCACCTGAAGGCCTGTCAGATACTATGTTATGGCTGTTATTTTTCCACAAAATAAAACAAAAATAACCCCCAAGAAAATTTTGCGTCATACCTGTTTAGTACTAATCCGCACTGTGGAACTCAATAGTATCAATCCATTACTTAATGATGAACTCTAGGGCGCCTGGGTGGCTCAGTGGGTTAAGCCGCTGCCTTCGCCTCAGGTCATGATCTCAGAGTCCTGGGATTGAGTCCCGCATCGGGCTCTCTGCTGAGCAGAGAGCCTGCTTCCCTCTCTCTCTCTCTCTCTGGCTGCCTCTCCGTCTACTTGTGATTTCTCTCTGTCAAATTAATAAATTAAAAAAAAAAATCTTAAATGATGAACTCTAAATAGAAGAGCCTAAGCAAAGCTCTGCCATTGGTGACTCATTTCTCATATAGATGTCTTTTTGCAATTATAGTTTTAAAATTTAAATATAAAATTCCTTGAGCAATTGAGACATTTTGCTTATATTCATTTCCCCCTTAAGTGTCGTCAAGCCAGAAGAACTAGATCTGAGGTCTCGTTGTTGTGGAAGAATAACCTTCCAATCATGGTGGAAGTCATGCTACTCCCAGACTGCTGCTACAGTGATGATGGGCCCACCACAGAAGGAATTGATCTCAATGATCCTGCAATTAAGCAAGATGCATTATTATTAGAAAGATGGATTTTGGAGCCAGTTCCTCGACAGTAAGTTGTTGTACTGTTGAAGTTGTTCCTGGTAAATCAGGCTTTCCATTGCTTTCTATAAATTATTTTAGTAATATGTCATGTCTTTGAATTCTTCTACTTATGTAGTAAAATTTAGACATTTAGTACTTATGTGACTTGCAGTGACGCTACTTAATGCATGTCTAGACTCTTGAAAACACACATCCTGAATGTTTGTTTTAGTTCCTATCTTTCTACAATTCAGTCATTTCATACTTGCTGGCATTTAAATGATACTTTTTCCTTCCCTTAGGAGTGGAGATCGATTCATTGAAGAGAAGACTCTTCTGTTGGCTGTCCGCTCATTTGTGTTTTTTTCCCAATTAAGTGCGTGGCTGAGTGTTTCTCATGGTGCTATTCCACGAAATATTCTTTACAGGTATGTCTTGGGCAAAATAAGAATAGTGTGTATTCAATTATGTTAGCTACTGAATGATAGTTTACCTTTTAAACAGTTAATTTCCTTCATTTCTAAATGTAAGTAGATAAAATTTACTGAAGTTGTTCTCAAAACAAATTAGGGAAATTTAAATGGGAATCACTATGAACTTTGCTTTTTGGGTTAAATTTGGTATAGAATAGTTTTCAGAGCATTTTTTAGCTTTCAGGAACCAACAATGGACTTAATGCTGCCATTATAAATACAGTAGAAAAACTTTTTAGACTGCTGAATTTCCATAATGGTAGACTTAATTTTTTGTATTGTGAAAACTGTAAATTTATAGGATGCTGAACAGCTCTCTAATTGACTCTGTAGGCAGGTGGCCATGAGATCACTAGTATCTCTTCATCACCTTGTACAACAGAATTAGCTGAATCTATTTATTTAGTAGTAGATACAAAATTTATTTTTCCTGTTTTGACAGATAATTTTAACTTACAGTATTCTCGAGCCTTAATGCTTAAGTAGTCTAGTGTTCTTAAATAGATCATCCCTGTTCTAAGCATAAACTACTGTACTTTTTAGGGGCCTGGGTGGCTCAGTTGGTTGAGCAACTGCCTTGGGCTCGGGTCATGATCCCGGACTACCAGGATCGAGGCACGCGTTGGGCTCCCAGCTCCATGGGGAGTTTGCTTCTCCCTCTGACCTTCTTCTCTCTCATTCTCTCTCTGTCTCTCTCTCAAATAAATAAATAAAATCTTAAAAAAACTATTATACTTTTATTGGTTTTATCAGAATGACATGCATGGTAAAGTAGTTGAAAGTAAAGCCTTTTTACTTCCCTTTAACAGTAATTAATGTAAACAAAGATAAGTATATGATGATCTGGAATTTTTTTATAATATACAATAATATTACAAATTTTATAATCCACTGATTCCTTATTTTTCCTGTACAATTCTAGAATCAGTGCTGCCGATGTAGACCTGCAGTGGAATTTTTCACAGACTCCGATTGAACATGTATTTCCTGTTCCCAATGTTTCTCACAATGTGGCCTTGAAAGTCAGCGTTCAGTCCTTGCCCAGACAATCTAATTATCCAATGTTGACCTGTAGTATTCATGCTAATATTGGCCTTTATGAGAAAAGAATTCAAGAACATGAACTTAAAGCCCATCAGCACCGCAATTCTAATGAAGAAGAACAAAGTAATACAAATAGTTCACAGCGTCTGTGTAGCAAACAATCTTGGACCATGGCACCCGAAAGCATATTACATGCAAAAAATGGCACAACTCCAGAATATACTGCAGCCGTCAAAAATGTCAAACTGTATCCAGGCACTGGCAGTAAATCTGACCATGGAACATGTCAAGTCAATATTCTGGGCTTCAGTGGTAGAGGAGATAAAAAGTCACATGAAACACCAGTGAGAACTTTAAAATCATTTTCAATGATTGATTCTAGTGTCTCTAGCCGCCAGAGTTCCTGGCAGTCAGTTGGTGAGACTAATCCTTTAATAGACTCTTTAATTCAGGAGCGACAAGAAGTTATTGCAAGAATTGCTCAGCATTTGATTCATTGTGATCCAAGCACTTCACATGTTTCTGGACATCCATTTAATATGCAGCAGTCTAGTTCACTTAATTCAAAACTTTTCCGCGTTTCACAGGAAAATGAAAATGTAAGGAAATGTAAAGAAACATTCTCTGTTTCTTTTGGTAGTCCAGAGCTTACCTCCTCAGAAGACACCGGTGAGGGAAAAATTCAAGTAAAACCAGAAACTCCTCAAAGTGCCTCTGGCATTTCTGATGGTCTTTATTCTCGTCAGTCTGTTGGTGAGACTAATCCTTTGATAGGCTCTTTACTCCAGGAGCGGCAAGATGTTATCGCAAGGATTGCTCAACACTTGGAGCATATTGATCCAACAGCGTCACATATGTCCCGGCAGTCATTCAACGTGCATGACTCCAATTCGGTTCCTTCTAAAGTATTCAGGAGTTTGTATGAAGACAAAAGTTTGTTGAAGAAAAACAGGGATGACACCTCCGTTTCCATTTCTAATACAAAATTTTCCTTATTAGAAGACAGCAGTGAAGGGGAAAACTTAATACCCAATAAATCATTGAGTTCTTTTCAATGCAATAGTAAAGTCAAGTCCTCTTTGAAACCTCAGATAAGAACTCTGTATCAGGACAATCCTAGTGAAATCATTCAAAATACATTTCTAGAGACACAGAACAAAGCTACTGGTGTTTTAACTCCCTCGAATATGTCTCACTGCAAAAAAAATAACTTAGATTTGATAGTTAGATTGGAAACTGCACTTTCTGACTGTCAATTTAAGGAGCAAGAAATTATCCATGAAGTTGATAAAAAGTATTCAAATTGCAACAGTATTGACAAACAGACTTACACAAATAAGTATAAGGAAAAAGTAATAAAAAATGAAAATTGTAATCCAGAATCTTTTAGCAATCACCAATTTGAGAATTCCAAGAAAAATAACTCAAAAATAAAAACTACTGTGTTGGAAATGTCTGGATATTTGAACAAACATGAAAATAAGTACTCAAATAAAGACTCAAAAAGGCCCAAGACATGTGAGCAAAATACTCAACTTAATAGTGTAGAAAATTATCTCAACGATAATGAAGTTTTCAGATGCAAAAAGTCAGACTCATTGAAAAATGAACAGGATAAGAAAGAAGAGACAGTTGATGAGAAGTCGCAGAACTGTTCTCAGAGAAAGAATATAAAAAACTGTTTGTCTACATGTGAACGACTGAAAAGTACAGAGGTATTGGTAGGTAACGTCTAATATTTCAAATATATTTCTTGAACATTTATTATGGTTTGAATTTTGTTTACAGGAACTCTAGTTATAAAGGCCCAAGGTGCCTATTAATTATAGTATACAGTCTTTTAGAATAAACCTGCAATAAAATAACATCCTTTCAAAATAACCCACTTAAAAGCAAATGTTAGGTAAATTCTTCCTGTTGCCCTTTGTTGGTTATTTCAGTATTATGGGCAAGTGCTGGAGAGTAAATAGTCAGAAATGTAAACTCATTAGCTTAACATATTGTTTGTTAGCAGCTCTGACCTAATACAGTGTGCCCATTGTGTTATGTCACCACTCATCTAAGGATTTTCGGAACATCTATAGTGAAATCATTAGGCTGTTGGTCAGAATACCTGGGTTCCAGTCCTGACTTCACAATTTGGTCCTTGAGTCACACTGAATAAGTCATGTAACTTTTCAAAACCTCAGTCTCCTCAGTTTTAAAATAAGAATGATCAATCTCTTGGGTCTCTCTCAGTTGTGACAATCAAATAACAGATTTTAAAATATTTTGTAAACCTTCCATGCATTTTATAAATAAGATACTTCAATTATTTCCATTTTATTTAACTTTCTAACCAAACCATTTTTTAACTTTAGAAAACCATAATGCTTAAATTTCCTTTATTTCTGTAAGTAGTATCACATTTAAATCTCAATTATATTGAAAACAACTTCTTGGGCGCCTGGGTGGCTCAGTGGGTTAAGCCGCTGCCTTCGGCTCAGGTCATGATCTCAGGGTCCTGGGATCGAGTCCCGCATCGGGCTCTCTGCTCAGCAGGGAGCCTGCTTCCCTCTCTCTCTCTCTCTCTCTGTCTGCCTCTCCATCTACTTGTGATTTCTCTCTGTCAAATAAATAAATAAAATCTTTAAAAAAAAAAAAAAAAACAACTTCTTTACTACATTGATCCAAATCTGAATGACCTTATTCATTTTTATCACTAAAATCCGTTCTCTAACATATCGATTTAATCAAATGATAGTTTCCAATTTACTAAAATTGTAATTGTCACAAAAACAGTTAGCTTTTCTTGATCCCTCCTGGTACCTAATAGTGTGGCTTAATTTGGCCATAATATTTTTCAAAGTACTAAGAGTTACTTTTTCATATTCTTGTTTTAAATATGATCATAAATTGTTTACTAAGTGCCCAGGCTTTTTTTCTGAATATTTTACACATGTTGGCATACCTAATCCTTCCATTAAACTATGAGGTCAGGTGTTATTACTAATTCCAATTTACAAATGAGGATTCTCAGCTTGGAGAGATTAAGTATCTTGCCCAAGGTCACAAAGCTAGCAAATGGCAGAGCCAGGGCCCAAATTAGTCTTTTCTGATTTTCTGTGTTTTTAGGAATTTCTGGTGTTTGGGTTTAACCTTGCTTAATTTTGAAGAGTTAGCCTATTTCCTATATCACTTCAAAAATGTGGTATATTTTAGAACATTCTGTTTTTTTCTACCTGTGAGTAGTTTTTTTTTCACAAATTAAAAACATCAGATGTTGGCTTAGCTGTTGTTAGACTCTGAGAATTTATAAATATGACCATATGTTGATAAGGCAATTATATTTGGACATAGTTTCTTTAGAATATTTGGGTTTATTCAGTATCCTAGAAAAAACTTGGACATTGTTTTCTGATTAAAATAAATGTGTGTGTGTGTGTGTGTGTGTGAATACAGATCTATAGATCATTAGCTTCACCACCAAGGATGTAATACTTCAGTATTAGGAATAAGACTAAACAAAAAATTACTTAAATATTACCATTACAATCTAATTATTTTCCTAGCAGAAGACTATACCAGTGAAACATTCAAGTGTCTGGCGGAAACATAATTTTCATTCCTTAGATGGAACTTCAACCAGAGCCTTTCATCCTCGAACTGGATTGCCTCTTCTTTCAAGTCCTGTAAGGTTTTTTCCCTCTTACTTCATATTTAAAGTTGGAAGCATCTAAAATGTATACAAATCATTTTATCCAAATTGTAATTGAAAAAAAATTTAAATACCTTTAACAGACATTTCCAGTTAGAAAACATTTTATTTTTTGATATACTTAGTAACTCTATGTTAATACAGGGAAAGGCTAAAAGCAAGAATAAAAATATTAGGATTATAAGATTTCTCTGAAATTCTTTTGTCTGATATTTTAATTGTTACTAAATATCAAGAAAGTATTTAGTGTCAAGTGAGTTTGTATAAATAAATTTGTATCTTAGCACCAAAGCTAGTTGACACCATCAGGTGGGTCATTTGGGAATCAAATTTGTGGTTGTCTTTGACCTGGAAGCCATGCCACATCTTATTTTGAGACACAGAAATCTCCCTACTCTACCTTTACAAATAGATCTGTAGATCTGAGTGCAGTGGTCAAGAGTGTTCCTTTGGAGTGACACTGATGTCACCCTGTGTGACATTTGTGACATTAGTTCAATAATATAATCTGAGCCTCAGTTTCTTCATCATTAAAAAGGGGGTGATATGGTCTCTTTTAGTGTTGTGAGGATGGTTAGTAAGCAATCAGTAGTTAGTTGCTATACCTGCCATTTCAGTTAAACCTGAGGCAAGTAATCAATATCACAGCAGAAGTGAAAACATGTTATGTTTTGCTACTGACATGATAATTTCTGTTGCTTTATCTGTGTTATGTAAACTGAAAGGATACAGTATCTGGCCTGGGTTCAAAAAATAATTATTGAATAAGAAATCTAGAATTTAAACTTGTAACATGGACCATAGATATTTATTTTAGATAAATTAAATTCCAAACAATTTAAAATAACCCCAAATATTTGACCTACCTATGGGATGCTTTCAAAAAGCCTGAGTGATGAGGAAAAAAACTGGTCAGCATCATACTGATATAAAATGCACTGTAGACTTCTGTTTAGTATGGTAGACTGAACTGATAAAGGCAGACCCTTCCTCCTCAAATGCAGAAGTCCTGATAGAATATAACCTTTAATACAAAATAATATATAATATAATCCTTAAATACATAAGATAATGTAAGAGAAAGAAAGATAAATCTCCAGATTTGGGGCAAATTATGGCCCTCTAGGATATCTGAACCTAATACAATGCTAGGGTTTAATGCCTCTGGTGGGAAAGGGGTTGAGATGTAAGAACGTGTACATGTACAATCGAAATTGTAAATATGAAAAATAATTGCTGTGTATGCACACACATGTATGCATAAAAATGCAGATGGATTAACAGATGGATTCAGCTAATTGGACTACAATCAGTGAGTGGAGAGACAGATATTAAGAAAGCATCTCAAATGAAGTACAGAAACGAAGAGACATGGTAAAATGTGAAAGAACCACAGAGGATAAAATGAGATGTTCAGTGTAAGTCTAGTACAAACTCCAAAAAGTAGGACTAGATGGAACAAGGAAAAAAGCGGTATCAGAAGAAGTGAAAGAACTTTCCAAATTCGAGACATGAGAGTTTAGATAGAAAACTTCACAATAACTTCACATTTTATAGTCATAACTTTATACTTCTGACTATAAAAAATAGCATGGTATACTTGTACAACTCAAAAATATTGAGACTGTTTAGACTTTCAGTATCATATTTAATAGGTTTGTGTATTTAATATTCTTTAGAATATTAAGCAAGTCTTTCTAATTTGTATGTTATATGTGATTTTACCTTTATTTTACATCTGGATCTTTCATCTTTACGGTATTTTTAGCTAGCTGGTTTGATTGGTGTCTTAAATGTAATGGGGTATACAATGGTTTTTGAACACGCAGAGTAGTATTTTTTAATCCTGTTCTCTGTGCAGCTCCAGGGTTCTTGGAAACATACAGTGGAGTGGGGGTGGACTAAGGAGCAGCAGAGCTGGCATCACTATTTAATTTTTTGTTTGTTTCTTTTAATTTTAAAGCTACCAATCTTTTATTACCCTGCAAAATACAGTAGTACAGTTGACCCTTGAATAACATGGGTTTGGTCTGCCCGGGTCCACTTATACGTGGGGTTTTTATTTTTGTTTTACTGTAAATGTATTTTCTCTTCCTTATGATTTTCTTAGTAACATGTTCTTTAGCTTTGTTTTAAGAATATAATACAGTACATAACCCATATAACGTACAAAATATGTGTTAATCAGCTATTTATGTTAATGGTAAGGCTTCCAGTCAACAACAGGCTATTAGTAGTTAAGTTTTGGCTTCCCCAAATGAGAATTTTCAACTGCAGAGGGTTGGGGGAAAAAAAACAAATTATGCTTCTTAAAAACTCAAAACCTAGTAAAGTGCTTTTATTAATTTTCTGTTTTTTCCTATCAGTAAGTAAAATGAAAACATAAGAACAGTATGTAATTAAGAGCATGATTGTAAGTAGGCAGTTTTGGGAGAAGTTTTATTATTTGCCAGATATGGTCAGCTTTTGTTTGAAAAGTGGTCTATTAATTCAAGAAAAAAAACACAGTGTTTTTAAATATCAAAAATGATTATTTTGACCTTAGGTTCCTCAAAGAAAGACACAATCAGGTTGCTTTGATTTGGATTCTTCATTACTGCATCTGAAAAGCTTATCATCTCGAAGGTATTTAAAATTCATTTGTACTTGTCACTTAGATATGTCAGAAATTATGTTCTGTGCTTTCCACAGAGAAAAATTCCGTATATTTTTAGATTCCCTCTGGAAATCTTCTTGTAACTCATAAAATATTAAACTGTGATTCCTGAAGTTACAGGGCAAGCCATACCAAAAAGACATGTATCAGAGATGGTGGAGGATGTCATAGTTAATCAGTAACCCACTATTGGAAATGAGCAGTAATCTTAACAATTAACGTGGTAAACAACAGCCTTCGTAAAAAAAGTAAATAAAGTTTGTTTATATTTGTGAAATAATATTATACTAATTTCTAGTCTTATACAATAAATGTTTACTCTAAAATCACAATTTTAACAGGAGTATTATTTTCTAGTTGGTTATTTTAAATATTATTTCACACACAATGATTAATGATGAAGAAGGGAGAAAATAAGAAAATGAGTAGCTTGAGTAGCTACTATATATCTGTCATCATAATAAATGCATTGGTTTTAACACTTAAGTAGGTTTGATTATTTCTGGTCATTTGCCTCCTCCTTCACCTTACACTTCTTTGCAAAAAAAGCCTTGGAAGTGTATTCCATGTTGACAAGTAATATTCTCATTATTTTCTTTAGTCACATAATTTTGCCTTTGTATTCTCATTTTTAACTGAAAATAAACACTAATAAAAAACTTATTAGTGTTATATATTTCTAGTAGATGCCACTATGTGATATATTATAAATTCTTTCTTAAAACTTTCTAGGATATTACTTACATTTTTTTGTCAAATATTATAACAAAGACCATAAAATCAAACCAGAATTTTAAACAAAATATCTCATAACTTAAAATTTGGTAGGATTAATTTTTTATCTTACAGCTTAAGTAAATTAAAATTAATCAAATTCTCCTACTTTAATTTTGTACAGAAAGTCAGAAAATATTGTGCTTAATGTGTTCATTTGCTGGTTTTCTTTTTAATAGTCCTCGGCCATGTTTAAACATTGAAGATGATCCAGATATTCATGAAAAACCATTTCTGAGTTCTAGTGCTCCACCTATAACAAGTCTTAGTCTCTTAGGAAATTTTGAGGTAATGTTTTTCAAAATTATTTTAAGAGTTGGCATTTTTTAACCTTAGATCTAGGGTGTTATTTATGTCATTTGGTTGTGAAAGGGAAATAAATAAATGAATTGTATTTTTCAAATCCTTGAACTCACCTTCTTTCCTTTGCTTTTTCCTTTTCCCCTTTTTGTAAGAAGCAGAGTTAGAATTGTTGGTAATGACATCCTGAACTAGTACTTTGTAGGTAATGACATCAAGAACTTAGGTAAAGTGGAGTGAGGTGTCCATTAATCTAGCTAGAAAAGGGACTTAACCACACCTCACATGGTGGTACTGGCTCTAAAACCCAGGTAGGAGGTGGTGGGTGATAACAGCCCCTTCACAATCAAGAGGTTGACTTACAAAATCAAATGGTTCTTTGAACTATATTTACAACTTTGTTATAAATCTAAATCTATTATAAAATAAGATTATTTTTTAAAAATTGGGTAAAGGTTTCCAATAATGTGCTATTTTATGTAATAAGAATATTTCTACTTAGGATCAACTGTATTATGGGATTAGTTATCCTTAATTAGAAAACAACCTTAAATATTGAAACTAATGTAATATTATGTGCCAAATGCACATCAATAAAAAAAAAGAGAGAGAGAGAGAGAAAGAAGAACAGCCTTAAATGTGAACCTGTAAATGGGGTTTTAAGGATGATTTTAATTGGTGAGATTTTATGGGAAAATAATTTAAAATTTGTAGTTTTAATAGCTTCATTGGAATTTTGGTGGTTTAATATGTTAAGAGTATGATGTCTTTAAAACTAAATTTTAATTTTTAGGCTATCTTTCAAAGTTTTAAAAAGAAAAGACTTACGGTGAATTGATTTCTTTTCCATGTCACTTTTAAGGTATCACTTCAGAGATGTTGAACTCTGTATTCTCTGTCATTATTTTATAATTGCATAAGGCTACTGTGAGTGTCAGATGTTCTGCAACCTTTGTATTACAAGAAAATCTGTGAGGGGGGGAAAAGAGCATCTGATATGTGAAAACCTTAGGGAAGATGGTTAAAAGATCAGTACACTGGAATGTACTTGTGCAGATATGCATACATTTTCACTTGACTTCAGTAGAAAAATACAGAGAGGTTCTGAAACTGTCCAGCTCACAGGTCCTTTTTAATTTATACAAGTCCTGTGTTTCAAGAGTTCATTCCTTTTTATTGCCACAATATGGATATAGCACAATTTGTTTATTCATTTACATCACACTCTAGACTTTTGGGTTCTTTGTTTCCAGTTTTGGCCTATTATAAAACTGCTGTGAGGATATCTGGGTGGCTCCAGTTGCTTAAGCATCTGACTCTTGATTTCAGCTCAAATCATGATCTCAGGGTCATGCGATTGAGCCCTGCATGGATTCTGCTTAAGATTCTCTCTGTCCCTTTCCTGCTGTTCCTCTCCACTTCACCCCGCTCCACACATTGGTGCATTCTCTCTAAAAAAAAATAAAAATAGAATTAAAAATAAAGCTGCTGTGAATATCATGACGTGAGCCAAAGGCAGATGCTTAACTGAATGAGCCACCTAGGAACCTCGATTTTGTCCAGTTTATTATTTTCTTTTATGGATCTTGATTTTGATGTTGTATCTGAAAAATCTTTTCCTAGGGGTCCCTGGGTGGCTCAGTGGGTTAAAGCCTCTGCCCTCAGCTCAGGTCATGATCCCCGGATCCTGGGATCGAGCCTCACATCGGACTCTCTGCCTGCCTCTCTGCCTACTTGTGATCTCTGTCAAATAAATAAATAAAATCTTTGAAAAAAAAAAATCTTTTCCTAACCCGGGTTTTCTCAACCGTGGCACAATTGATATGTGAGCCAAATAATTCTTTGTTATGTGATTTGTTTCAAGCATTGTAGGATATTTAGCAGAATCCTTGGCCTCTAACCATTACAGTCCAATACCACTGTCTGCCCCTCCCTCCAGTTGTAGCAGTTAAAAAAAAAAAAGTCTCTGAACACTGACATATGTCCCTTGTTGAGAACTACTTACCTAATCCAAAGTCAGGAAACTTTTTTTCTAGACATCTTATTGTTTCAGCTTTTGCATCTAGTTCTCTGTTCCATTTTAAGTTAATATTTATATATGACACGAAGTTTATAATCAACTGTTTGATTTTTATGAACATGAATGTCATATTATTCTAATCTTGACGTGAATTAATTTGAGTTGCCTAACATGTTATCCGTTCTCAAAATCGCTGTCACCATTCTAGTTCCTTTCACCTTTATGTAGATTTTAGAGTTAGCTTATCTATTTCTACAAAACAGTATGCTGAGATTTTGTTTGGATTGCATTGATACAGATCAGTACGTGGAAAATTAACATCTTAAGAATATTAAATCTTTTTTTAAAAGATTTTTTTTTTTTTAGCTTTTAAAATTTTTTAACTTTTTAAAGATTTTATTTATTTATTTGACAGAGAGACAAAGCGAAAGAGGGAACATAAGCAGGAGGAGTGGGAGAGGGAGAAGCAGGCTTCTGGCAGAGCAGGGAGCCCGATGCGGGGCTGAATCCCAGGACCCTGGGATCATGACCTGAGCCGAAGGCGAAAGCTTAATACTGACTGAACCTCCCACGCGCCCCTAAGATTCTATTTTTAAGTAACCTCTACACCCAGTGTGGGGCTCAAACTTATAACCCTGAGGACAAGAATTGCATGTTCTACCAACTGAGCCAGCCAGGTGCTCCAGAATATTAAATATTTTCATATCTGAATATAGTGTATCTCTGCATTCATTTAGCTATTTGATTTTTTCATTGATTTTTTTTGTAGTTTTCAGCATGCTTATATCTTAAACATACTTTTGTAGATTTATATCTAACTAATCCATGTTTTCAGGTGATACTATAAATTATACTTAAAAGGTTTTTAATTTTCAGGGTTCTTGGGTGGTGCAGTCAGTTGATTGTCCAACTCTTGATTTTGGCTCAGGCTGGGGTCTCAAGGGTCATGGGATTGAGACCCGAGACCCTCGTTGGGCTCTACGCTCAGTACATAGCCTGCTTAAGATTTTCTTCTCTCTCTGCCATCTTCCCTCCCCCTGGTGCATGCTCTCTTTCCCCTCTCTAAAAAAAAAAAAATTTTTTTTTAAAGGAAGTTTTCTAACTTTCAGTCCTTCATTGCTATGTATTAAAATACAAGTGATTGATTTTGTGTGTGTGTGTGTGTGTGTGTGTGTGTGTGTGTGTTTGTAATTGCTTATGACCTTGCTCAGTTTATTGATTTTATTGATTTTGTTGTTGTTCTTTAGGGTTTTTTTTACATAGATATTCATATCTTCTACAAATTGGGTCAGTTTTATTTCTTACTTTGTAATCCATACCTGTATTTCCTTTTCTTGTTTTGCACTGAGGAGGGTCTAGCATGCGTTGCTAATATATTAAAGTCATTAAAAGCTGAATAAAGTCAGAAACTAATATAGCCATTGGCCTTATGGTGTTCTTCCTATGAAAATGTTACCCATCTTTAGATTTATTTTATTTAGGAAATATTTTTTTTAAGATTCTGTTTTTTTAAGATTTTATTTATTTGACAGAGATCACAGGTAGGCAGAGCAGCAGTCGGGGGGGCGGGGGGAAGCAGGCCCCCTGCCAAGCAGAAAGCCTGATGGGGGCTCAGTCCCAGGACCCTGAGATCATGACCTGTGCCGAAGGCAGAGGCTTTAACCCACTGAGCCACTGAGGCGCCCCTAGGAAATATTTTTGAGTAACTACCATGTGTTGCGCTGTATGCTAGATAACATTCCTGCTTTATAGATATTACAGTCAACTGAATATGTAAGTGATTTATAAACTCAAGTAATTATCATTGTAAAAGAAATTAACTCAGTCCTCCCATATCCACTCTGTGCTAAAGGAACTGAGGAAAGCTTTACTGAGGAACTGTCACTTGAGCTTAGTTACAAAAGATAAGTAGGAAAAAAAAAAAAAGATAAGTAGGAATTTTTCAAGTAAATTTGCATGAGGAGTGGGAAGGGATTTTAGACAGGGAACTACATTTGCAAAAGTAGCAACAGAATATGATGATGTTGGAAAGCATCAGCTTGACTCGGAGCATGAGACTCTGTGCAAGTGGGGAGAGAGGAGTCAAGAAACCTAGGGTAGGACTTACATGCCATGCTAGGAAGATTTGACTTGATCTAATAGCAGGAAGCATGAAGTTTTGTGATATAATACCTTTTGTTTGTTTGTTTGTAGAAAAATAGTTCTGCCCGTAATACAGAGGATACACTAGAGTAGGAAGGACTTAATTAGAAGATGTACTTGTTCAGAGGAGAGGTTGTGAGGGTCTGAGCTAGGTTAATGGTGGTAGGGAAGAGAATTGCAGCCATGAGACTGAGTGGTCAAATCACAGAATATGCATTGGATTGATTGCGGGGCAGAAGGGAGGTTAGAAGCTTGGTTATAACATAGATCTTTTGTTCTTAGCTTTTTGATTGGGAATTTCAGAATAGCTAATGTCACAGTTTGAACTTTACAGTATACAAACTATCAGGCTCATGATGGCTTCCAGTGTTCCTTTTTTCCCAGACAACTACTGAATCAAAGATATGGTACTCACATTTCATGATAAATGTGTATACATATGATATATGTATAGAAATGAGAGCTTGTGAAAAGTTTAAAATGTTTTTCATACCTAGCAAGATAGCACTAAATTGTTAAAAGTGATTTTCAGCAAGTGAGCTTGAAAGAAATGAAAAAAAAGAAACTTCTCTACTTGTGTTTCTGGGGTTCTGGGGGGGGGGAGATTTATTTATTTACTTATTTACTTATTTATTTGAGAGAGAGAGAGCATGAGCAGAGGGACAGAAAATCTCAAGCTGACTTGACATGGGGCTTGATCTCACAAACTTGAGATCATAACCTGGCCTGGAACTAAGAGTTGAAAGTTTAACCAACTGCACCACCAAGACCCCCCTTTATTTCTGTGCTTTTAAGTTTTTCTCCACTGCTAAAGACAAGTTAAACTATAAAACATATGTCACATATAATGTTATTTTTTTAAAGTAGGAATTATTTTTCAGTTGAAGTTTCAGGTGCTTGGCTCTCTCTTTGCATATGACTATTAACAAGATTTAAAGTGCTTCTCTGTGGCCAGTACCTTGTGGAAAATTTCAGATATTCTACCTTCTCTGTTAGAACATATTTTTATTTATAGAGATTAAGAATAACATATTAAACAATTAGGTTTAACTAACAGTAGAGTTTAAGGATAGTTAAGTGTGAGTTGGAATAGTGAGAGGAGGCCAAACTTCATACAGTGGTAGAAGATTGATGGGGGACAAGTTGATGACAGGTCTGGTAAACATATGAAGTGATGACGTAGAAATGTTAGCCACCTTATTTGTTTGTTTGTTCTATGTTTGACTTGTCATTCTTTTCTTTTTAAGTAGGCTTCAGGAGCACCTGGGTGGCTGTTGGTTAAGTGGCTGCCTTCAGCTCAGGTCGTGATCTTAGCATCCTGGGATGGAGCCCTGCATTGGGCTCCCTGCTCAGCAGGGAGTCGCTTCTGTCTCTGCCCCTTCCCCCTGCTCCTGTGCTCTCTCTCTCTGTTTCTCTCTCAAATAAATAAAAATAAAATCTTTTAAAACAATAAAATAAAATAAAATAAAATAAAATAAAATAAAATAAAATAAAATAACATAGGTTTCATGCCCAGCATGAAGCCCAGTGTAGGGCTTGAACTCATGACCCTGAGATCAAGAGCTGAGCGGAGCTCATGAGTGGGATATTTAATGGACTGAGCCACCAAGGTGTTCCTATTTAATTTGATGTTAATTTCAGTGTAATAAACAATGTAATGTAATGTTTTCTAATTGCTGTGACTAGGACTTCCAGTACTATGTTGAATAAAAGTGAAACTGGACATCCTTTTCTTTCTCGTGACCTTGGGGGATTTCCCCTTTAAGTATGGTGTTCACTGTGGGGTTTTCATAGATAGCCTCTAACCCTACTTTGTTGAGGGCCTTTATTATTATTATTATTATTTTAAAGATTTTATTTATTTATTTGTCAGAGAGAGAGAGCAAGAGTGAGCACAGGCAGACAGAGTGGCAGGCAGAGTCAGAGGGAGAAGCAGGCTCCCTGCAGAGCAAGGAGCCCGATGCGGGATTCGATCCCAGGACGCTGGGATCATGACCTGAGCCGAAGGCAGCTGCTTAACCAACTGAGCCACCCAGGCATCCCAAGGGCCTTTATTATTAATTGATGTTTTTCTGTGTCTATTGAAATGGTCCTATGGTTTTTATCTTTCTCTTATTGAAGTTATGCATCACATTAATTGATTTGCAAGTATTAAAACCACCTTTGCATCCCTGGAATAAATCTACTTGATTGTTGGTGAATGATATTTTTTAATGTGTTGTTGGATTCTGTTTGAGTAGCAACCATATTTTTTTAGTGCCAGAAAGCGTGGTAATGTATTTCTTTAAATGAAAAACAGACAAAAAAAACAGGATGTGTGTCAACTTCTAAAATTCATTTCTTAAAAATTTTGTCTTCCAGGAATCTGTCTTAAACTATCGGTTAGACCCTCTTGGCATTGTTGATGGTTTCACTGCCGAGGTAGGGGCAAGTGGTGTTTTCTGCCCCACACATTTGACTCTTCCTGTTGAAGTGTCATTCTACAGTGTTTCAGATGATAATGCTCCCTCTCCTTATATGGCAAGTATTTTAAAAATTGTCTTTGTCTGCTAAAATCAACCAATTTAATGACAAATGTCTTTACAGAGATTTAAGCCTGCTTTCTCAAAATGCTTGAAACAAAGCATTTCCTAAGAGAAAACTAAAGGCTGAATGAGACTAAAATACCAGAGTGTTACTTCACAATCATTGACTAATCCATCAAAAACTAATGATGTACTACTATATGTTGGCTAACTGAACATAATTTTTAAAATGTTACCTCACAACCTCTTTTTCAGCTAGCTCTAACAACAAATTTTCCTCTTTTGCATTTGAGGCTCTGCTGAAAATTTACTTGCTTTTATGTGATTTGAAAAATGAAAAACTATTAGTGGCGCTATAATTTCATATCTTGCTGAGTTCACACAAATTCTCAAGTGCTTACTGTGCACCCTGGTCCCACAAGTGTTGCCTTCCCACGTGATCCTCATCTCGGGAAGATTTAGTTAACGATTTGGTGAAGTAAGTCTTCTGTGAGACCCTTTTACCCCCTTTCTCCTATTTGTATTGAGACCATTTTTTTCTAATCCTAGAGTTGATTTCTAATCCTAGCTATTTCTGTTTCCATACGTATGTTCTAACGGGGAGAGTAAGATAGCCAAGGGTAATTTAGAGCAGTTTTGAGCCTTATGATCCTATGATTTCATCTTTACTGTTTTTGTTTTTGTTTTTGATTGCTTGAGGATAAAACAAGCCTTCAACTGTAAAAATGACACAAGGTCCAAGTGTATGTTTAGTTTCAGCACTTTACAAAAGACAGAGATGGAGAGGAGACTAACAGTGCAAGTCTATAAGAAGTTTACAGTAGTGGTATCAAATAGGGAGTCAGATCTGTGTTTTCATGTTAGGTCTTACTTTGAGAAATACAAATTGCTGTAGTTACAGAAGTTTACAGCTCCGGCCTTGCTCCTTGAATTTCCTAGCTTATCACATGACCCTATTGATTGCTCTCCTAATATCCCTCTCCCCAACCTTCTAGATTATCAAGGACTAAAAGCTGTAAAAAGAGAATTCTGTGCAATTAAGAAACAACAGAGAAAATGAAATTATACATTTTGGGGGACCTAAATATAGCCTGTTCATTATTGGTCCAGTTTGCTCAGGAAAATTATTTTAGCCTTACTGCATTCTAAGGGTGAATTTTTTTTTAAAGATTTTATTTATTTATTTGAGAGAGAGCAAGTGAAAGAGAGCATGAGCAGGGGGAAGAGCAGAAGGAGAGAGAGAAGCAGACTCTTCTACACTGAACAGGGAGCCTGACACTGGGCTCAATTCTAGGACTCTGGGACCGTGACCTGATCCAAAAACAGGTGCTCAACTGACTGAGCCATCCAGCTGTCCCTGAAAATTTTATTTAAGAGCATGACCAGTGTTTCATACTTATATTTAAAAACAACATCATGGTGTCTGCTCATTTATTCAGGTTTTCTTTCCCCAATAACATTTACAATTATGGATCCATAGTCATAAAGATGCACAACAGTAACTATTATCTAAAACAAAGACCCAGGGGTGCCTGGGTGGCTCAGTTGGTTAAGCGTCTGCCTCTGGCTCAGATCATGATCCTAGCGTCCTGGGATCCAGCCCCACATTAGGCTCCTGGCTCAGCAGGGAGTCTGCTTCTCCCTCACCCTCTGCATCTCCCTTTACTCATGCTCGCTCGCTCATCGCTCTCTCTCTCTCTCTGTATCTTTCTGTCTCAAATAAATAAATAAAATCCTTTAAAAAAATAAAAAATAAAACAAAGCCCATTCCTTCATAGACCTGCCCAGTTATCACAAAGCCACCTGATATTCATTTACCATGGAAAAATGTATCTACTTTTCCAGTATAATTTAGAAAAAATAACAGCTAATTTTGGATAACTAGTAACATGGAAAGTACAACTGATGTAAGTTTGGTATCAGAATAAATGTATCATTCTGGAGTGCTTACAATATTAAAATAGAACTATGAAAGGTATCCATTTTGCTTTACCAGGATATCAACAAGTCTCATCAGTTTCACATATTCTATTGACGTTTAATACTGAATGGAAATGTAAAGTCTACAATATTGTAATCTGTCATAATGTACAAAGTCCCCAGTGACTGTTACAATGACTTAGAAACAAGATAAAAGAGCAAATGGCTGGAAATCAGCTCAAGTAAATATCTTTGAGTAAAATTTACAAACAAGAGAGAATTTGAACTCTGCTTTTAAAAAACAGACCAGCATTAATCTTTGATTTTAGCTGACATCTAAAACACATAGGATTAAGAGATACAAGTTTTTGTCGCTTTGTCTCCAGAAAGTACACACAAATGATTATAGCTTTTGATATGGAAAGGGTATGAATCAGGTTATTGAGTTGGCTTAGTCTGTCCTTTCAGAATCCCTGACTTGCTGTTCTCTGATAATATTCTTCAGTAAACTTATCATTATGTAATTAAATTTTTTCTAGGTTATTTTGTTCATTAGGAATGGGTTCCTTTTGTAAATGACCTAGTTCAAATCTTAGACCACAAATCTTTCCTACTAAATAAAATTAATCTTGTTTCTTCAGGGATTCTTATTTACATTTTGGTAGTTTAGTATATTTTCAAAAGATTGATCACATTTTGACAAGAAAGTATATATCACAGACCAGCAGATCTGAGACACCTTGGGATCTCTCATCACAAATAACATAGATGACTCATAAACATACAATTTGGCACAAGGACTGAAAATTCTGTCTTTGTGGTATAGAAGTGGTACAGGATTTTTTTCATTAAATAATCACTTAAAGATTAGCTCAAAGCCACATAATCTCTCTCTAATTTGAGCATCAGTGGTAAAAATGCTATCCAACTGCTACATAACAATATTTCACTGTTTAGAAACTATTGAATGGTGGGACCAGGTAAAATCTTCTAAGGAATGTATGCCAGTGGTAAATTCATGGTATGACTTCAATTATCATCATATTAACAGGACCATATATATTATTTTTTGTATTTGTAATTCACCAAATTAAGATAAACTTCTTTTAGTTTTACTTATTGCATAGTCTCTATAGCAGAGTAATTTGAGGAGTTTTTTTGTGTGATTTTGACCCAACTTAGTTTACCTCAACCTTCCTATTCCATTCTATAATGCCAGAAAAAAATGTATTTCTCTTCTTTATGTTAAACACTATAATTTTTTATAGGTAGATACATTAATATGGTGACCAACTAAAATAATGAAATTATTAAAATATAACAAATAATAAATTAGTAATAATACTAATGAAATTCCACATAGTTTCCCAATTTGTATCTAAAATTCCTAATTTATGAATGCCCCTATTAGTCTTATATTGCTTAGAAATAGTTGTAAATTGTTGGCATATATTCTAACGTTTTAAAAATACACATACTGTCTTTATAAATTGATTTAGTTACTGTTACCATGTTCTGAAAGCTATTAAAGTTAATAAAGGAATAAAGCTATTAAAGGAAATAAATATAGTCTTTTTTTTTTTTAAGGATTTTATTTATTTATTTGAGAGAGAGAGAGTGTGAGAAGGAGGAGGGTCAGAGGGAGAAGCAGACTCCCCTGCTGAGCAGGGAGCCTGATACTGGACTCCATCCTGGGACTCCAGGATCATGACCTGAGCTGAAGGGACTTGCTTAACCAACTGACCCACCCAGGTGCCCCTAAATACAGTCTTTATGGTAGTTTTTGCCCCACCAGTTCTCTTAAATGTATTTAGGGGAAGGTAGCAAGGAAAATGGTAATGTGTTGCCTATAGCAATGTGATTATAAAGATAGCTATTATTTGGTTATATTCTACTTTTTCTGGAACTAGGAAGAAGAGGGGCATTATATACCATAGCTTTTTTTCACATAAACAAGATTGTAAGAGAGAAATTGTTTAAAGCTTCATTATTGCTTTAATTAGGAATGCAGTTTTTTGATAGGCTGTTTTTCATGCTTTAAATGACCATGTGGTAAATCAGATTAGACAAGAACAACCTATGTCCTTTCAGTGACCATTTCCACGAATATTTCCTAATATTAATGTGTTAATTTAATAGTCTGAGGTTGGCACTTGACTCACATAGCAGAGTCTGGCCCTCCTCTTTACGTTTGCATGCTTTTTTTCACCCTCCAACCCTGGTCTGTCTTACAAATAACAGAGATGTTTGATGGGACAGTCCTGTTTTATATTTACTTCTACTGAAGTTTGACATGTTTTGGCATGTACAATATAAAATGTTAGGATATGAAATGTAGAACATGCAATTATTCTATTTACCTACTTGAAACTGTTACCCCAGTTAAATGAATCAGCCTTCCTTTCTGAAAGCTATCTAAGAATTAAATAGCACAATTAACCACCTGTAGTCATTTGGTCATCTTGCCTATCTAGAAACTTTCACATGTGCAATTCTAACTTTCCTTGTTTTAATTTATGCTTGTTTGCTGTCATTTGGGCTTCTGTAGTGACTAGAACATGCTTCTCAGAAAACTACTTAATATAGAATGGTAGTACTTCTCAAACTTTAATGTACATATGATATCATCTGGGGGATCTTAAAATACAGCTTTGATTTGGTAGGTCTAGGGAGAATCATAAATTGTACATTTCTAAGACATTTACAGATGAGTCTGCTGATGCTGGTCTGTAGTCAGAAATCCATATATTAATTTAACTCACCGGCTGAAGAATTAACTTCACTGTTGGCTAAGACTTAGACCCGTTTGCATTCCTGACTTCTTATATGTCCAAAGAACAGTAAATGGATTGCTTCTTCATTTCCATCCTCCCATGTGATAACAAGGGAATAATCCCATTTTCTCCCTTATCTCCCTTTCAGTCAAGGAGCTTCTTATTTCTGGTTTTTATATCTTAATATAAATTTCAAGCAGTGTAATGTTCTATATTAATCATTGCAACATCTCCAGGAAGAACAGTAATCCTTTCTGGACCCTCACTGTTCCATACTCAGAATGTACCTATCGATGGGAATATTTTTGCATACAAGTCAAATTCTAAAATGTTAGTAATTACATGGTTTATTATTTTTCATCTTTTATTTACATGTGCATCAGTTTGTACTCAATTTGTCTTCTTTTATTTCAAGGGTGTGATTACTTTAGAGTCCCTTGGTAAAAGGGGTTATCGAGTACCTCCTTCAGGAACAATACAAGTGGTATGTGTTTTATAGCCTACAATTGCAATAATCATTCTCTCACATACATATAGAACTTAGCCCTTTCTCCTGCTACTGCTGCTGCAACAACTTTGGTAAGTAACAGTGGGGCTGCAGCTTTCTTTGGAGTTTCCCTGCTCTGCCCCAGGAATGGCCATGTGGGGACCTTCATAAAAGGAAAGCATAAATAATCTAATGAAGGTGAATGCTTTAGAAAAATAGTATACGCCAGTTTACATAACTTGAATAGAGCTATTTTCAGTGTAATTAGAACTAACATTACTAGTGCCTTCTATTTAATATAATTAGCCAGACTGAGATTGACCTATTTCAAAGAAGACCTCAACTATTAGTAATGCTTTGGCAGGAAACCTTGGAAAATAAAATTATATGATCCCTAGTGTAATAATTTCAAAGTTAATCTAAGATGGTTATTAAAAGTAGAAATGTAGTCTGACAGATATGAGTGCAGAGAAGGCACCCTCTCTTTTGGTCTAGGTGTTGGTCTTGTTTTGGCTCAGGAAAATTCCTCTAGCCCAGAGCAGTCATTCATCATTGGTCTTGCATTCTCAGAAGACTTATTTGTTATCAAGGTCAGTTTGTGATTGAGTTCATCTCCAAGTCAGACCCAGGATAATCCTGCAGGCCCAGAAGTCTTTTTCCAAAGCTGGAGCTTGTAGACTAAAAAGAATCTAATTGATATTTGTTGGTTATAACTCAATAGAGCTGAAATTTAAAGAGGAAAAAAATACCTAGCTAAGTTCCTTACACTCAAGATCTGGTCTAATTCAGTAAGCCTTCTTATTGATGTCTTTTGGCCTCATTGTGATCACCAGACCACTTTTACTCATCACCATTGTTCAAATACAGCAAGGGCTCTGTACATTTATTTCCTGTCTCACAGGGATGAAACACAGTACTATGTAATACTTATGTGTGCATATAATGCAGTATATTCACATATATAAATTTTACCCAGAAATAATCACTGCATATTAAAGTAATACTTCTATGTTAAATGCATTTCTTGAATTTAAATGAGTGATAATCTTCTTGTTCTCTCACCTCTGGCTACGTAGTTCGTGTGACAGAGTAGGTCACTGGAAAGCTAGCTATCAGTTGTCATAATAATGACCCAGAGGCAGCATATTCATACCTCTTGTTTGAGAACAGCCAACTTTTAAAATGATTAATTTTAAATCTGAAACTTAGGCATGTCTTTCATTCCTTATATAGTTTAATTATGTATAAACATGATTTGAACTCCTGGCTTGCTAGTTGTTGTGGTTCTTGAATGTATTAGCCTTAATCTTAAGACTCACTAGATTTCAAAAGTTGGATCATAATATTGATATATTTCTCATTTTGATTCAGTGAGTGATGTCCAGTGCCACGGATGAGCTTCTGAAAGCATGGGCACCAAGTTACCTATTGATGTGTTGGTAATTTGGTTAAAGTCAGATCAGCAGCTTGGGATCTTGTTTAAAAATTAGTACTTAAAAAAAAATACTATTCCTTCAATTATTAATAGCCATGTATCAGTTGAATTTAATTCAGTCTTCACTAAGGATACGTATTTTGGTCTATTATAGTATTGGTGATTTTTTAAAAGTTTAGTGTCACTACAGTTTTTGCAAGGAATCCAACTGTAAGAACATGAAGTATTATTCATCCTACTTTGTAACTAATAATAATGAACTTTATTTTCTAAACTCAGAAAAATTTCCAAATAAGGGAATTTCTCTTTTTTGAGAACACATTTTTAATTTTATATAACTATATGTACCTAATATACCAAAAAGTCTAGCTTTACCCAGCTATTTTTAAATTTTTCTATTTACTCACTATTAAATGTAAGGAAAATTAATATTCTGAGTATTTCGCAGTTGACACACTTTAATAAAGCTAATGTTTGAAATAAGTGAACTGGAATGTTTTAATTCAGTAAGGGTGTATTTTGCTTACTTTAGTGGAAGCATTTCTTAAAATCTGAACAAAGAGTAAAAGCTGTGTATTACCTAATATGAAATTTATGGCTAAAAATTTTGATTTGTTACAGGATTTTGTATTATTGGTAAATAAAAATTGAAACTTTTTAAAAAAATTGAATATCACGTCATAAACTTTTAAGATGTTATTAACTTTAGTTCCCAAAACTGAATTATATCCACTGGGATTAACTTATAAAAAAACTATTTTATTATTGGCACAATCATTTTGCATCAAATCAACAAACCACTTTTTAAAGAATAATTTTTATGTTGTTTCTTCAGACCTTATTTAATCCTAATAAGACTGTGGTGAAGATGTTTGTTGTAATATATGACTTACGAGATATGCCAGCCAATCATCAGACATTCCTTCGACAAAGAACTTTTTCTGTACCTGTTAAACAAGAAATGAAGAGAACTGTTAATAAAGAAAACATCCGACATGCAGAAGAACGGTTATTACGCTACCTCATACATCTGAGGTAATGTTTCAAATATATATGAAAGTACGTTACTAAAGAAGAACTTCAAAATTGTTGTTTATTTTAACACCTGTCACTTGGACTAGACCAGTATCCTTTGGAATTTGCTTAATTTGGAAACTTTTCATATGCCAAGATGCAGAAAAAACATAGCATATCTTCCTGCAGTCATTGTTACTTGTTGAATTAGGAGAGTTTTCATTTATAGCAATGTAATGTAAAATATTTTATATCAAAAAATGCTCACCTATCTGGGGCAGTGAAACACATTTTGAAACCAATAGAATTATTATATGAACTGCATATGCAGCTCTATATTTTCTAGTGGCCACATTAAAAAAAAGTAGTGAAAGAGAGGAAAGATGAATATATTTTATTTAACTCAACATATCCAAGTGTTAAAATCTGAATATATAATCCACATAGGGGCGTCTGGGTGACTCAGTGGGTTGTCTCTGCCTTCATTAAGGTCATGATCTCAGGGTCCTGGGAGCAAGCCCTGAATCGGGCTCTCTGCTCAGCGGGGAGCCTGCTTCCTTCTCTCTGCCTGCCTCTCTGCCTGCTTGTGATCTCTCTCTGTCTGTCGGATAAATAAATAAAATCTTCTAAAAAAATTATGAATGAGGTATTTTTACATCCTTTTATTGTAAATGTTTGAAATCAAATAGAGATTTATAGGAACAGTACAACTCAATGTGAAGTAGCCACATTTCAGGTGCTCAGTAGCTACATGTGGTTAGTGGCTACTGTATTGGGCAGGGAATGTTTTTAGCTTTCATTCATTCATTTAACAAGTATTTGTGTGTCAGGTATGCTCCTGGGCACTGGGGAAACAACAGTGTGAAAATCTCTATTCTCAAAGAGTTTATATTCTAGTAATTCCATCAGAAATACCTTTTCCTCTGACTTTTGCTACCCAGGTCACAGCACTAGGTTGTGAGAAGCTGTTTGTCGTTGAGGTCCAAGTTGCCAGTATTCTGGGACTAGGTTTTCTGCCCTTAAATCCTAGTGTTGCTCTCAGGCAATGAGCAAATCTATTGGTTAATAGCTGAATAGCCTTACCCCCTGCCCCAAGATTTTATTTGTTTGACAGCACAAGCAGGGAGAGCAGTAAGCAGAGGGAGAGGGAGAAGCTCTCTTAGCAGAGAGCCCAACATGGGGCTGGATCCCAGGACCCTGGAATCATGACCCAAGCCAAAGGCAGATGCTTAACTGACTGAGCCACCCAGTTGCCCCTGAATAACCTTTTGGTTATAGCTCTGTTGTTAGTAATTTTCTGATGTTGTTCATAGTAAGTTCTCAGTCATATCAGCGAGACTAAATCATTTTAGCCTAACTCCCTTGCTCCAAAAGTTGCTATTCCTGAGAAGGAGGCACCTCTCATCCAGGGCCCAGGCAGAAGACCTTTAATCTGCTACTGATGGGGACCACCAGCTATCTTTCAATAGATCTACCTTGTGGTGGTCTAGAATGAATAAAGAGTTGTCCACTCAAGTCTCATACTTGAAAAAGTCTAGTACTGCTTAATTGGTACTTTTGCCTTGGGGTCTTCTGCCTGGTGTTCTGAATCCTGGGGACATGTTAAACTGGCTCAGTGTTTGTTTTGGGGGGAGGGGTGTGGTTTTTCTTTTTTTAAGATTTTTATTTACTTATTTGGCAGAGATCACAAGTAGGCAGAGTTACAGGCAGAGAGAGAGGAAGAAGCAGGCTCCCTGCTGAGCAGAGAGCCCGATACAGGGCTCGATCCCAGGACTCTGGGATCATGACTTGAGCCGAAGGCAGAGGCTTAACCCACAGAGCCACCCAGGCGCCCCTGTGTTGTTTTTTTCTTTTAAGATTTTATTTATTTGATAGACAGAGATCACCAGTAGCCAGAGAGACAGGCAGAGAAAGAGAGAGAGGGAAGCAGGCTCCCTCCTGAGCAGAGAGCCTGATGTGGGGTTTGATTCCAGGACCCTAAGATCATGACCCAAGCTGAAAGCAGAAGCTCAACCCACTGAGCCACCCAGGTGCCTCTGGCTCCATGTTTTTAAACCCAACTCTGCACTACCTGTTATGAGCCTGATGGGAAGTGTTATATAGATTGTGGAATAAAAATCTGAAAACAGACTTGGAAGACTTTAAAAAGAGAAATGGTATGAAATAGCAGACTGTAAGAATAGCTTTCAGCCCAATCTAGATAAGATTCAACTCTCTACACTTCCATTTGATACCATTTCTTCTGAAGTTTCACCACCATAGCGCTACATAAGCAATATTCACTAATATAAACCACCCCAGCCTTTATAATCCCCACATAGTGATCAGATACTTTAAATGCTGTAAAGAAACTTCTTTGGGAAGTATACCACTTATGTATGAGTATGTTCTACTTGCTAAAGGTCTCAGTTTGCTCCTTCAGATTAAGAAGATAAAAAAACTTCAGGCAGAATGGAAGAGTAAGCTGACATTTGGCTCACATACAACTGACCACCAGATGTTTCAGCTAATTTAGGAGTAAAATTCAGAAACCCATAGAGTATTTCTGCTATGCAAAGGGAAAATGAGAGAGATTAGCATTAAAGAGTATGTTTGTATGCTTGACTAGCTTCCAGACAAGTTTATAGGACAAAAGACTCCAGCCCCTGTATTATGTCATAGATACTAGCAGGGTATCATCACAGTTCCATACACAGTTGTGATACCACTTTCATTTCACTACAAACCTTTGTCTTTTTAATGATGTTTAGGCTTTATTTAGCTACTAGCCATTACTAATGATAGCAATAATTCCGCTATACTTGATTATTTTCTGTTGTGACTTTTCAAGTTTGGAATCCTTTTTAATGTACTCAAAATTGGGAGAGGGCAAGTTATGTGAAATGGATGTGACTAGAAGATGCTAGAACTGCAGAGCCCAAATGTAGTGTGATTGACTAACATGAACTGAAACTTGACACTGTAGGTGAGGGAAGGTGCATGTGTTACGGTGTCAGGGATGAAAGTAAGATGGTATGGGAAACAAGCTTTACAGAAAGAAGCGCCTCTGATCATATGAGGAGGAAAGGGAGTGTCGATTGTTCAGGTAGTGAATAATAAGGGAGAAACACTTAACTAGGAACTAGCAGCACAAACTTCGGCAATAGGAGGCTAAATAAATATCTTGTTAAAGAGTCATTCTTAATATTGTAGCAAGACTAATTCTTCCTGCTTTCAAAATTCAAATCCTCAAGTTTGTTTGTTTTAAAAACTCAGTGCCTACAATGTTGCATCTTTCTGTTTGCTTGTCTGTATAGGTTCCAGAGTTCTAAATCTGGAAAGATCTACCTCCATAGAGATGTACGGCTCCTGTTCTCAAGAAAGTCAATGGAAGTTGATAGCGGTGCTGCGTATGAACTCAAATCTTACACTGAATCGCCAACAAACCCTCAGTTTTCACCAAGATGTTGATAAGGAGTGACAATTTAAAGTATTCGCTCAGTACCCAAGTTGGAAAGTAAAAATTAGCGTAGAACGGAGTGTACCAATTAACAACCAGGAGAGTGGATCCTCTCCTGTTATCCTGGACCAGTTTTTATTAAAGGATTCCTGGAATGAGATCCACATATTCCAAGTAGACTGGAAACACTCATGTCCTAATAAGCCTTTTTGTACTGTTGAAACCACTTCATTGGACGTGTTGCAATAGCAAACCACCCCCCCATCCAGTTAGATTAGTGTTGACACATTTTATTTCTCAGTTATTTAATATTTAATGTTTTCCTTAATACTCAAGTGATGTTTGTCTCTAGTGTTCTAATGTAGCACAAATCCTATGTAAAATCATACTATGTATTTTTGACATTAATGTTGAAATCCAAAATATATGCACAAATCTTTAATTTTGTGTGATGTGTTTTAAGTACTATTCATTTAATTTATTGAAAACGAGAATGAAATGTTGAGCTTCTTTAAGATTAACGCACTATGCAAGCATGTGTACTTTTTATATCTCCCAGCTCTAGTTTTCACCCCATCCAGGTTGCTGTAGTCCTTTAACATGCTGTTTTGGCAGTGCAACGTGGACTAAGCTGCTTCACATTCCCTTTGCAAGTTCAAATCATTACGCCCTTTGATACTCCTTCTAGAACTCCTTATCCCTAAAACAGTTCTATTTTTCCTTAATTACTACTGCAGAGGCTTTACATTAAATTGCTGTCCCATGCTAGATAACTTTTGCAAATTGTTAAAAAGAATATGTACTTTGACAGTAAATTAGTATTTATATTGTAAATATACGCAAAAAACAAAGAAATGTGTATTTGGCTTTTATTTTTAGATGAGACATTCATGTGATTGAGTGATTTCTGGTAGCCATCAGACAGTTTCCATTCTAGCTTTATCGCGCAGACGAGAGGAGAGGGAAGTTGTCTTGAGCTTCTTCCCCAAGGAAATTTACCACTTTTTAAAAAGTTTTTATTTATTTATTTTGGAGAGAGAATAAGCAGGGAGGAAGGGGAGGGGGGGCAGACCCCCTGCTGATCAGGAAGCCCAATATTGCTCAGTCCCAGGACACGGAGATCATGGCCCGAGCCAAAGGCAGATGCTTAACTGACTGAACCACCCAGGCGCCCCAAATTTATCACTTTCTTGCTCAGGGTCACAATGGAAGGAAGGCATTTGGCAGCTAGGAAAACTCCTAAGCAAGGGAACTTGGCTGAGTGCAGCAAAAGCCCTCCCTTCATCCCCCTTAGAAAAGTGGTTTTAGATGTTTGTGCACTGACAGTGGACAATAGGAGATCAGATAACAAGGCACACATACAATACCAACAGGGCACCTGGGTGGCTCAGTTGGTTAAGCATCTGCCTATTGGTTTCCATGATTTCATGTGGCTTAGGTCAGCATCTCATGAGTTGAGAAATTGAGCCCCTCATTGGGCCCTGTGCTCAGCACAGGGAGTCTGAAGATTCTCTCCCTCTGCCTCTCCTCCCACACATGCGTGCACATGCTCACTCACTTTCAAATAAATCTTTAAAATAAAATACCAGCTAAGAAAAAAGTCTATTGGTATTCCATAAAGCTTAAAAAAAAAAAAAAAAGTTGTCAATGGCACAAATTTGTGAAGATTTATTCTTAATTTTCAGACCATGGAAGCAACATGGAATTAGGACCCAGAACATTTGGACTGTAGTCCCAGCTCTAATATTATCTAATAGGACTGACTCCAGGAATTCTCTAAACTTTTTCTGGATCTGTGTGATCGAGAAAATGGGGTGAGAATATTGATAATATGCCTGCTTATATTGTCATCTGATTGTTGGAATCAATATTCTAATATATGTATCTTGATTTCTTACACATTGGCCTAAGTAAATATTGGTAATTCTATATAAAACCTGGAAAAAACATCAAGCATTTAAACTATCAAAATACCTTTTTAAAAATTATTATTGTTTCTTTGACCTCTCTAGTAATCCAAAAATTAGTGATGTATGTTGTATGCAGGTGTCTTTTTACGTGGATACCTCACTGTAACCTTTCTAGAATTATTTCTAATAACATGGTTTTCCATGTTTCTGGGCATTTTTTTCCTTCTGTAAGATTTATTTGAGAGAGAGAGAGAGAGAGAGAGTGTGTGTGTGTGTGTGTGTGTGTGTGCATGTGTGTGCGCATGCGCGCACGTGCACGAAGGGAAGAACAGAGGGAGAGGGAGAAGCAGACTCCCCGTTGAGAAGGGAGCCCCATGTGGGGCTCAATCCCAGGACCCTGGGATCATGACCCGAGCAAAAGGCAGATGCTTGATCAGCTGAGTCACTCGGGTTCCCCTTTATGGGCATTTTAAAGAAAATTTTAAGATGACTGAAACATAGGTGCATCCTGTGCTCTTGCTGCAAGTTTGTGCAAGGGAAACATACTGAAATTTTGTCCCTCTTTTTAGGGCCTCTTATGCCTACATTGTTTTTTCCAATTGAGATATGGTCACCCAGCACCTGTCTGCTCTCACTTGCCCTGGCACTATGTCTAACATAATAGTTTTCCCCACCCTTCTGTCACAAGCCGAGACTTGACCACACTTTCCTGCTTCTTCCTCTCCCTCTGACACTTTCCCATTCCATTCCTACCCCCATCCCCAACTTCTCTCTCTCAAATAAAAATCTTTAAAAAATAAATAAAAAATAAAAAGATTCCCTCCTGCCATTTTCCCCCACCAGGACTTTGTCATTCCCAGAACAAAAGGAAAACCTTTCTCTTTCAAGGCTTCATTCTAAGGATTCCTACTCTTTGCTAATTAGCTTTGTGAATGAAGCAGTGACTCTTTTTCAAACTTAAAAGATAGATGCAATACATGGTCATTATCAGATTTTTTTCACATTACTTAATTATGTAAAATAACTATGTAAGTCCCTTTCTCTGTTCACCCTTTCAGCTATAACTTTATAGAGGTGGTCACTGTGAAATCTTGATATTTGACACTCCTTGTGGTCTACTAGACCTAGAAATACAGTGTCAGTCTAGATGGGAAGAAGGCTTTTCATCATGGTAGGAATTCATTCTCAATTCCTAAAATTATATATGCATTGGAATTGGCCCATTCTACTCTATCATGGATTATCTATGAGAAAGATATCCTCTCTAAAAATTTTTATTGTAGTAGTTTGTGAGATATGTATTTTAAACTTGGACCCTCGGAGGAGGAAGAGAACATATGAATGCCTACTGTGAATGTACCAGTCAATGTAAACAATTTATATGTTATTTAATACTTAAAGCCATACTGCAGAGAGTATAAATCTATTCTATAATGAAAGAAAAGGAAGCTTGAAGAGTTTGCCCAAGGTCTCACTGTTAGAAGACTCAGGATTCAAATCTGAGTTAAAGCTTGTCTTTTCCGTTCTACTACTCTGGAATTTTGCCTCTTTCTTCATTCTCTTTCCACTAAAAATTACAGTCTGGCATAAAACATACATTCTTCAGGGTACCTGGGTGGCTCAGTGGGTTAGGGCCTTTGCCTTCGACTTGGGTCATGATCCCAGGGTCCTCGGATCAAGCCCCGAATTGGGCTCTCTGCTCAGTGGGGAGCCTGCTTCCTCCTCTCTCTCTCTCTCTCTCTCTCTCTGCCTGCCTCTCTGCCTACTTGTGATCTCTGTCACAAATAAAATCTTTAAAAAAATAAAATAAAATATACTTTCATCAATATCCTTGGCAATAAAGTGTATAAGTTGTGTGTGATGAGTGAGATATATAAGGCAATGCCTATTGATCATTAGGGGAAAAAAGACTTTAAAAAAAAAAAAAGATTTGGGACTCCTGGGTGGCTCAGTCATTAAGCATCTCCCTTTGGCTCAGGTCATGATATTAGGGTCCTGGGATCGAGCTCTGCATTGGGCTTCCCGATCGGCAGGAAGCCTGCTTCTCCATCTCCCACTCCCCCTGCTTGTGTTCCTTCTGTTGCTGTCTCTTTCTGTCAAATAAATAAATAAAATCTTTTATAAAAAAGGACTTTAGGGAGAAATGTCCTAAAGCCACTCAGAGGCCATTCAACTTAGTATACAGTCAGAAAGCATGCAAATAAAGTTGAGGGAAATTTTAGATACACATTGTGGTAAATATTTTAAGATTTTATTTTTGAGAGAGAGAGCAGGTTGGGGAGTTGGAGGAGTAGAGGGAAAGGGAGAGAGAGAATCTCAAGCAGCCTCCATGCCGAGTGAGCAGCGGAGAGCCCAATGTGGGGCTCAATCCCACAACCCCAAAATCAAGAGTCAGATACCCAAACAACTGAGCCACCCAGGCACCTCATTTTAAGAAATTTTAAAGGTTTAAAGTTTGTGGTGTCTCTTCCAGACCCCACCATTCATCATTCTTTTCAACTCATTCAAAATTTTCCTGTTTGTACTTTTAATTCATATAAAGAACTGTCATCTTAGTCCTTAGAGAAGTGGCATCCACCAGTTTCTAGGTTCCATTTCTGACACTGAAGTTTTTGAAACTGCTCTCTCTTTACAGTTAACTGACCTTACTCAGGTAATGTTTGTTCCCTGGGCTTAGCTCACCATTTATATTCAGGGTTTTGGCTTTCTTTATCTCACTTGGCTTCCTGAGTTGATCTTCCAGACTCTTCCTCTATCTTCCTTTCATAAATGTATTCTGTTCTTGGGGTGCCTGGCTGGCTCTATCGGTGGAGTGTGCAACTCTTGAAATTGGGGTTGTGAGTTTGAGCCCCACATTGGGTATAGAGATTACTTAAAAATAAAATCTTTTAAAAAAGTAAGCTGGTGCCGCTGCCACTGCAACTAAGATGGCCAGGAGACTCAGTCTTCCTCAATGATGCTTGGATCAGGGGGCCAAGTGCTGGTTGCATCTTCACCATGGCAGGGGGGCACACTACAATTCTGTCCACCCTCAGCCCCTTCACCAAAAACAACACCATGATCAACCAGGCCACACCCTACAACTATCCAGTGCCCCTCCGAGATGATGGGGACATACCTGACACACCCAGGTCTCTAGCTTGGAATGGCTAAAGAAATTGTGAGCACCTCTGGTGGCGTGGAGAAGGCTCCTTCCCTGGTGCACAATACAAATGTAAAAAGCTACTCCAGGGGGAAAAATATATTCTGTTCTTGATACTTGCTACAATATCAGCAATGATGCAAGTGGATTTCCTCTTTCAGCTGCTTGAGGAATGGTTGGGGTGGGACATTATCTCCTGTACTCCTACAAACTCTTGAGCTAGGGCACCTACACCTCTAAAAGACCACTGATTTTTTTTTTTTTTTTAAGATTTTATTTATTCACCCGACAGACAGAGATCACAAGTAGGCAGAGAGGCAGGCAGAGAGAGAGGAAGGGAAGCAGGCTCCCTGCCGAGCAGAGAGCCCGAAGCGGGGCTCGATCTCAGGACCCTGAGATCATGACCCGAGCCGAAGGCAGAGGCTTTAACCCACTGAGCCACCCAGGTGCCCCACCACTGATCTTTTTTAAGCTTTTATACACTTACCAAGTTTCAAGCCTGAAAAGTCTTGTGCATGTGTGGATCAGAATCACCAGGGGGAGCTTTGATCAAACAAAAATACTTGAACCTTGCCGCATACCTAACGAAAATCTGTTAATAGGGTTTCTCAGTGATTCTAGTCCCTGTGGCTACTTTAATTAAAATTAAATAAAATTCAAAATTCAGTTTCTCAGTTGCACTAGTCACATCTCAAATGATTGGTAGTCAAATTAGAGTCATTGTTTTTTTGTGGTTTTTTTTTGGTATTTTTTAGATGGGGGTAGTGGCAGAGGGAGAGAGAATCTTAAGTAGGCATCATGAGCTGAGCAGAAATCAAGAATTGGACACTTGGGGCACCTGGGTGGTACAGTCAATTAAGCATCTGCCTTCAACTCAGGTCATGATCCCAGAGTCCCAGGACTGAGTCCATCCAGGGCTTAAGCCCTGCCTGGGGCTCCCTGCTCATTGGAGAGTCTGCTTCTCCCTCTGCCTCTCATCCTGCACAATGCCGTACTGTTTGTTTGTTTGTTTACAAACAAACAAAAAAGGGAGTCAGACAACTTAACCTCCTGAGCCACCCAGACGGCCCTGCTCCTTGTTTTTTGTTTTTTGTTTTTGTTTTTAATGTATGCTCTATGCCCAGCATGGAGCCCAACACACAGCTTGAACTCAAGACCATGAGATCAAGATCGGAGCTGAGATCAAGAGTCGGAGGCTCAACCAACTGAAACACCCAGGTGCTCCTGACTAGTGACAATTGTATTGGTTAGCAGAGATACAGAGTTATTTCCATCATAGAAAGTTCTATTGGACAGCCCTGGCCTGGAATATATAGATAGCACCTAAATCTATGAAGTAGAAGTGATCTGGAGAGTGTAAAACTTGAAAAAGAAGGGGATCCAAAGACAGAATTGTTAGAACCCTCCAATTAAGAGAAAGGTAGAGACTCAACAAAGGAGATTAAGAAGGAATGGCCAGAGAAGTATCCTAGAGGTCGTTGTTGATCAGAGTGTGATTTTAAACATTAAGGTACATGGTTAAGGATGCCGAAGAGTGATACCTGGGGAAGGATGGCTTCTCAGGTCTCCACAATGTGGCACTGACCTTTGTAAATTTTCCATTGACCAAAGTCTGCCTCCCAGAAATTCAAACTTGCCCTCATGTGTGTGTCACTATCTTTCAGAAAGAGAATCTCTTTATCCAAGATCACACATACTGATTTTTTTTTTTTTACATAGTGGCCTCAGATTTTAACTCAAGCTCACAAATACATTGATACAAGATATATACCAGAATGCTAATTTATTAATGAAAATACAACTGTTGTATGTTTCACTTAGCTTAACTAGTGCATTATCCTTTCTTCCTATAGCTCCGTAGGAAAAAAAGGCAAATTTTCAGTAAGTTACTTTGCAATTATGGAAAGAGAACCAATAGTTGATCTTAAGAAGTTTCTCAGTTGGCCCAGCTCAAAACACTCTCAAAGGATATCTTCCTCAAAGAGCTGGCCTCCTTGGTGATTCACAGACCTGTACCCCTGGGGATAAAAATATATGTTTATAAAAAATAAAAAATAAAAAATTAAAAAAAGAAAGGAAAAAAAAAAAAAAAGAGCTGGCTTCTTGAACTCTTGTATTCTAAGTACTTGCTTGCCTGACAAACATCTTCCTTCTTTTCTCCAAAAAACTGCAGTATAAGATTTTGTTTCTCTGGTTGCAATCCCAGTGCAATTCTCCCAGAGTGGGATTCTTCCTAGGAAACTCTGGCTGAACGTTTTGATGGTTTCCAAACTCGCGCAGAATTGCATTCATCATCTGTTGCAGTCTACCAGTTTAACTCTTGGACGGCAACCTAATTTCCAGGTTTCTGAGAGACACTTCACAGGAACGACCCTGTATAGTATTGCCGGTAGCTATTCAGATGTCAATTAGAATGAGGATTAAAGTTAAAGTCAACGGATACGGTAATTAAGAAAGTCATGGATGGGGGCGCCTGGGTGGCTCAGTGGGTTTAGCCGCTGCCTTTGGCTCAGGTCGTGATCTCAGGGTCCTGGGATCGAGTCCCGCATCGGGCTCTCTGCTCAGCGGGGAGCCTGCTTCCTCCTCTCTGTCTCAGACTGCCTGCCTCTCTGCCTACTTGTGATCTCTCTCTGTCAAATAAATAAATAAATAAAATCTTAAAAAAAAAAAAGAAAGTCATGGATGAGTTTGGTGCCAGGGGTTTCCGTAAAGTTGTGGGAGTGGACTCCCGGGAGTAGGCAAATAAATGGAATTTTAATTCCTTCATTAGGTATTTATTGAACATCTAGGACATGCTGGGCTCTGGGAGTAAAATATGAGCAACTATGGACGAGGTCCCTGACCTGATGCGGCTTCTCTGAGCAGGAAAGGTGACATCAATAGAGTAATCATAACAATTAATGTCTAATGATGCAGTGTGTGTTGCTCGGGAGCTATACAGAGATGTGACCCGACCTCGTGTTAGGAGCTCAAAAAAAAAGCCAGAGGCGATGACGCAGAAGGGGGATGTGAACGATGAATATGGTTAAGTAGGCAAAGCGGAGCGGGGAGACTTGTTAAAGGAAGCAGCACAGAGGTCTGGAGCGCCCAAAAGAAAATATGCATGGCTACAGTGCAGAGAGCGAGTAAGAGAGTCGTAGCAGGCGAGTCCGGAAAAGTAGAAATAAAGCTTGAGGAACAGGCCGAAAAGGCTTATAAACTACAATTCCCAGGAAGCATCGGGCCCGACGGATGTAAGGTGAGGCGCGAGCCGCGACCTTTGAAGGAAGAGAGGAAGTGCTTCTGTGTCGCAGAGCCAGAGGAGAGGGGTCAGGTAAGTAGGGGCGCGGCGCGGGAGGGGCGGCGGGCCCGCGCTGGCCGCAGTCGCCGGGGGCTGAGCGCGGCGAGGCTCCGTGTCGTCATAAGGCGCCGGCCATTTTCGCGGGCGCTCGGAGAGCGGGGGCGGGCGGGCCTGAGGCGGTGCGGCGGCCGGGCGGCCTCGGCCACCCGGAAATCGCATCTTCTCCCGGCGTCTCGTTGCAGAGGGAGCAGTATGTCCGCGGAAGTCCCTGAGGCAGCCTCCGCGGAGGAGCAGAAGGTGAGTGAGTGTGCACTGGAAGCGGCGCCTGCGGCTCGGGAGGCCCAGAGGCGAGGTTGCCGGGGGCCGGGCCTGCCGGGCGGCCTGCTCTCGCCGCGTGCCGGGGTCGCGTCCGGAGTGGGCTCGGGGCGCCTGGAGCGGAGAGCGGGAGGAGCCAGTGCTCCTCGGCCGGCTCGGCCGTGCTCTCTCCCACGTCGGCTGCCGGCGGGAGCTGTGGTGCCTGCGCCAGCGTGGTGGGAGTTTGAACACGGGCCACGTCCTCGCTGAAGGCCGGCCTCTCCTAGCGCCTCGGTGTATCGCGGTTTTTCTTAGGCGCGACTACACAGACGAGCAGTTTCTGGGCGTGGAACCCAAGTTTCTCCGTGAGCTTCACTTTGCGTAGGAAGTTTTATTTGTCCCTGGGAGAACTTACTCTCCCAACTGCTGGTATCGTCCGCATGCTTTTAACTCCTAAGGCGGCGTCTCTTGTTGGGGCGGTGAGGTAGACCCGGGCGGGCATTTCAGATCCAGTCTTCGTCGGCCGTGTAACCTTGATCGGTGGCTCAGCTCCTTAGTTTTCAGTCTCCTCATCGGTAAAGTAAGAATAATCGTACTTCCTGTGGTTGTTGTGAGGCTTAAAGGAGGTAGGTAACAAAGATTTGGCGCCGGTTCTGCGCAGAAATGTGAGCCACTGGGATCTGCATGTGGCACGGGACTGAAAATCAAAAGCTTGAATTTTAAAAGATTCTTACCAACTGGGTTGGTCTGGGTTTTCGTAGAAATAGGAATGTTTTGTAAGCTCATTTGCAGTATTGAAGGAAAATATGCCACAAATCAGTATAATTCCAGTTATCAATATTAAGCCTTTCTCTTTTATCTATGCTAGTTTTTAACCTCTTCCACCATCATTATTTCTGCTGCCCTACCCTCCTAGGTACTTGCAGCTGGCAAGGCCTATGATATCTTGTTTCTTAAATTGTTTATGGAAAGTTACCAGCACTTTTTCTTGAAAAATCAGAGGCGTTATCATAAATAGATTTGGCCTAATGCTTGGACTTTGTAAGGGCTTCTGCTTAGTGTTCTTCTACCCATGATCCTAATCGAAATTTGGAAATTTGATTTAGTGTATTAGTGTTCTAAACCCATGCAGTATGTTCTTAATCATACTAACTTTTCTTCAGTTGGATAGTTTTGTTATATTGTAAGTATTTTTTTAAAACGAAAATAATACCATAAGTAATAGGCCAAGCTATGATGTTGTTCGGGAATATTCCAATGAAAATTATGTTGGAAATTTTTTACACTTAACAAAACATGGCAAAAAAATGTATATATATCTTTCACACACACACACACACACACACAAAATATATATATAGAGAGAGAGAGAGAGAATTGAAAGATTACAGTCTTAACTGTAACATGAAGTGTCAGTTATTAACTGAAAAATATTTATTGTGCTGTTCATAATTGGTTGGGATTTCAGAACTCAGAAAAAAAATACAAACTGTGTCTGTGTTATCTTGTTCTAAACACTGAAATCAACTTCAGTTTTGACTTCTCATGTACAGTAGTGTGCGGTGTAATTTTCTTTTACGAGATTTGTTAGTGTGCTGCCAGAGTGTAAAGTGTTGATTTCTACAGTGTAAATGCTTTTACTTGGAACAGCCTAATATTCTGTCCCTGACAGTATTAAACATATCTTGAATGTTTTCTCTTCATGAATATCTACATTAAAAATTTAATTCAAGTCCTTTGGTTTTAGGGCTGCTGTCATTACCAAAGTGTGTGGGTAATATAATGTCTCTTCTTGAATTAGGGATTGGCTGTAGATGTTAAGTGCCCGTAGCATGGATACCATCCCTAAACACGAGGAGAATGTGCAGAGTCACTTCTGTGTTCATATGGGCCAAATCACCTGTTTCTTCTATTTGGAAGAATAGTTAGATGACCTAAAAAATTGGATTATTCTCTAGGTACCCAGTTGACCTTTCAATTAAAGTCAAACTATTCAGCTAAAATACTTTTTTAGTTTTATGGTATGTTAGCCTATTGCCTCTGAAAAATTAAGATAAAGAGATGAGCCTTATGGAGTTAAAAGCTAAGTCACTATTTCTCTGAGTGCTCCTTGTTAAGGGAAGAAAACTGTATAGACCACTGTTTTTTTATTGGGATATTAAATAAATATGTACAAACATGAAAATAAGTATAAACATCTCTTTAACATTCCTTTAAAATTAAAGTTGGCACCTGACAGACTCAGTTGGTGGAGAATGTGAGCCTTTGATCTCAGGATCGTGAGTTGGAGCCCCACACTGGACATAGAAATTACTTTAAAAACTTTTTAAAATTAAAACAATTAAATACAGACAAAATTTGTGTAAATTATTAATTCATTGTGGCATTGTATTTTGCTGAAAGGAAACTTCCAATGTATTGAGAATGTGGTAGCAATTCTTTTTTTTTTTTTTTTTTTTTTAAGATTTTATTTATTTATTTGACAGAGAGAGATCACAAGTAGGCAGAGAGGCAGGCAGAGAGAGAGAGAGGAGGAAGCAGGCTCCCTGTTGAGCACAGAGCCCGATGCAGGACTTGATCCCAGGACCCTGAGATCATGACCTGAGCTGAAGGCAGCGGCTTAACCCACTGAGCCACCCAGGCGCCCCTGTGGTAGCAATTCTTAAAGTGCAGGAACTCTTTGAGTATGGCAAGTTAATGCCCCCCTGGTCATATGATTACTCGGTTCTCCTTTTTAAAGACAAATCTGTGTGATCATTTAACCCTCAGGTTAGAAAAACTATATTTTAAATTCAGCTCTGTTCTTTTCTCATCTTGGACAGAGTACTGCTTAGTGTCCTCATAAATGAAAGCTCAGATGAAACTCGTATAGCACTTAGATATGAGATGGCAATTCACATGTGCTAGTGTATGATTATATATCTTTTCTTCTAGATTATCACTGAAATGTAAACGAAATATTAAAAAAAATTTAGCGGAGACCTCTTAGATCTGTCACCTCTGAATTCCACTTTGAATAACACTAAGCACAGTCAACTGGTGTGTGCTCTTGTCCTATGGTGAGAAGAGGCATGTGGAGACATAAAACATGTAATTGTGTTTTCATTGTGAGCATTAAGCAGGGACCTTCCTTTATTTTTTTCCCATAGTATCTATCTTACCTGATTGATTCCATTCATTTCATTTTTCAGAAAATATTGGTTGAATGAAATTTCTCAGAAATTTTCAGTTGAAACCATTGTCAAAGTACTTTATCAGTACAGATGACAGTGTTTGTACTACAATTTTAAAAGGGGAGGGATTGGGACGCCTGGGTGGCTCAGTTGGTTAAGCAGCTGCCTTCGGCTCAGGTCGTGATCCCACCGTCCTGGGATCGAGTCTCACATCGGGCTCCTTGCTGAGCAGGGAGCCTGCTTGTCCCTCTGCCTCTGCCTGCCATTCTGTCTGCCTGTGCTCGCTCTCTCCCTCTCCCTCTCTCTGATAAATAAATAAAATCTTCAAAAATAAATAAATAAAATAAAAAGGGGAGGGATAGACTATAGTCCTATAAAAGCCTTTTTAAACCCACTTAAGAAATCTGAATGAAAGTAGAGGTGTGTGTGTGTGTGTGTGTGTGTGTGTGTGTGTGTACATATATATATGTTATATATTATGGTTCTTAAGTTTTTTATAAAAGATCTCAATAGCAGGTTTTCTAGAGATGTTATTACAAGAGTCATCAAATTAAGTTAGTAAGATGTCTTGGAGGAAGCTAACTCAAGTAGAGCTCTCAATTAAAATAATTTTGTCAGTTTCTTTCTTTTCTAAGATTTATTTATTTATTTATTTGACAGCGAGAGAGGGAACACAAGCAGGCCTCCTACTAAGCAAGGAGCCTGTGTGGGACTTGATCCCAGGACCATGGGATCATGACCTGAGCATAAGGTAGAAGCTTAACAACTGAGCCACTCACGCACCCCCTTTTGTTTTGTCAGTTTAAAAGATAATGCTTGGCTGGATACCTGGGTGGCTCAGTCGGTTAAAATAAAATCTTTAAAAAATAAAAAAAAAACAACGAAACTCAAGCTAAACTAAAAAACTTTTTCTCTTTTTTTTTTTAACAGAAATCACAAGTAGGCAGTGAGGCAGGCAGAGAGATGGGGGGGAAGCAGGCTCTCTGATTTGGGGCTTGATCCCAGGACCCTGAGATCAAGATCCAAGCTAAACGTAGAGGCTTTTTTTTTTTTTTTAAGATTTTATTTATTTATTTGACAGACAAAGATCACAAGTAGGCAGAGAGGCAGGCAAGAGAGAGAGGAGGAAGCAGGCTCCCTGTGGAGCAGAGAGCCTGAATCGGGGGCTCGATCCCAGGACCCTGGGATCATGACCTGTGCCGAAATTTCGCAGAGGCTTTAACCCACTGAGCCACCCAGGTGCCCCCAAAACTCATATTTTTAATTTTAACTTTTAAATTACAACCTGCTGGTCTGCTTTGTGTGCAACCCTTGATTCTTAGCAATCTACAGGTAAACCTCAGAAAAGTTTAAAAACATATCTCTTTGCTATCTTAGCAAGTGTACTGTACAGCAGTGTTTTAGGCTTGCCTCTGTTACTAGATTTTTAATCCTGAACCTATACTACTATAACATGAAATGTTTCAAAGATAAGCTGATAGTGAAACTGTCGGGTGTTACAAAGTTTCTTAGCTTTATTGAAACAATTGGAGTATACTATGTTCAGAGGTTTTTATTTTATTTTATTATTTTTTTTTATTCAGAGGTTTTTATTGAACACCTGTTAAATGCCAGGCACTGTGCAAGTAGCAAGGACTTAATTGGACCACAATATTTTTCCCTAGAGGTTGATAACAGTACTGATACTTTGTTGACAATATCCCAAAGGATTTGTTGGCTTGCATTAATCTTTTCTATTTATTCATCAGTCAGTACATCAGTGAACATACTGCTGAGCATATAGAGAATTTGCTTAGAGTGATCAGATTTTTATTGCTGATCTTGCTGTGTAACTTCGCTGCTGAAGGCTATAAAGTGGTATCAATCATCCAGATTTATTAGCAGTCCGTGACAGACTACAGAATTCCTAACTCAATGTTCTTTTCTCTGTATGTTTTTATACTTTATGCCCCGCCTACTTACAAAAAGGGTATCTAATGTATTTCAATAGACTAGTTCACAAAAATTCAGGTGCCTAACAATATTAGGCTGTGTGCTAGATACAGCTTATACAGTGAAGATAAATTTATGTACTTACCGAGGATAACCCTCATTTGAAATACCGTTTTTAGGTAATGTTTTGGTACATGATAAGCATCTATCGTTGTTATGATAATCCTGGGTTTCTGGTTTCCTGGTTTGTAGCTAGAGTAAATGTTCCAGAAATCTAATGGTCCTTCTGCACTTCTCCCCACCGAAGGTATTATCAACATAGATACTACTTAGGTGAGTGAATCCACTCACACACTAGCATCTATTCTACAAAGTAGTAAAATTGCTCTATGACATGAAAGTTTCTTGGAGGATAAAATTTTGAAAACATTTGAATTTTTGAAAATATTTCTTTTTCTTTTTTTAATTTTTTTAAAATATTTCTTTTTTTTTTTTTTCCTAAAGATTTTATTTATTTATTTATTTGACAGACAGATATCACAAGTAGGCAGAGAGGCAGGCAGAGAGAGAAAGGAAGGGAAACAGGCTCCCCGCTGAGCAGAGAGCCCAACAAGGGGCTTGATCCCAGGACCCTGAGATCATGACCCGAGCCGAAGGCAGAGGCTTAACCCACTGAGCCACCCAGGCGCCCCTTTTTAAATATTTCTTGATTAAGCTTATCATTCTCCTCTTTTGTTGATCCTCTCTACTTTATCTCTTTTTTAATCTCATTATTTCTGCTTTTTATTTTCTCCTATTCTGTTTGGGTTCCCTTCTTTGTTTTCTAAAGTTGGATACATAGCTCATTGGATTTTTGTTTTCTTCTTTGAATATAAGCCCTTTAGGGACCTTTGTTGTATCCTCCACAAGTTTGGTTAGTACAGAATTTTGAAAACTGTAGTTTTTCCCTGTAGTTTTTTTAGTTCCCATTAATTTTTTAATCATCAATTATTTCTTTAATGTGCTTTTTAGAGTTTATACACTTTTTAGTTTTTATGAGTTAAGCTATTTTAGTAATGTATGTTTTTTAAGTATTTTATTTATTTATTTACAGAGATCACAAGTAGGCAGAGAGGCAGACAGAGAGGGGGAAGCCTGCTTCCTGCTGAGCTGGGAGCCTGATGGTGGGGCTCCATCCCAGGACCCTGGGATCATGACCTGAGCCGAAGGCAGAGGCTTAACCCACTGAGCCACCCAGGTGCCCCTTAGTGATGTATTTTAATTTCCAAATAGTAGGGCTATATAAATTTTTTTATTATTGACTTTTAATTTTATGAACTATAGTCATAGATGGTGATCTGGATGAAAATGGTTTAGACTTTATAGCCTAGTACTTTGTCAGTTTTTCCATTTGTGCTTGAGAAGAATACATATTTCCTAGCTATTGGGTACAGAAATAAAATCTGGTATCTTGACTGCTTTTTCTTTTTCACCTGTCAGTTACTGAGGAAGGTGTGTTAAAATCTCTGCTGATAGACTTTCAGTTGTTACTATAAATTGTGCTTTATATATTTTGAGGCTTTTTAAAAAAGATTTTATTTTTAAGTAATCTCTGCACCTATCATGGGGCTTGAACCCACAACCCTCAGATCAACAGTCACATGCTATAGCAACTGAGGCAGCCAGGCTCCCCTTTTGTTTTGTTTTTAACCTCATATATTAAGACATTTAAATTTGATAAGGTAATGTGTCTATTATATCTCCACAGAGTTGGGGGGAAGTTATTAAAGTAACTTGTCAGTATACATGAATGTACGCCAACTTTTTTGCTATTACTTCCTAAGTCTCTAGCCTTTTTCAAGATTTATTTTCATTCTAGCCAAAATAAGTGTTTAGGAAGTACTTTGAAGGATGTCCAGAAACAGGGAATCACCAAATTCTATTTGCCCTTTTGCATTTTTTAACATGACCGTAGGGATGAATTGCTTATTTTATGTAATACTATCAAAACCACTTTGGGTATTTAAAACATAAAGGGATATGATGTAGGGAATTAGGATACAAATTATTAGAGGAAGGGTGAAGGAATAAAGAGGGAAGATGATGTTGTTTCTGGAGGGGAGGAATTGCAGAAAGCTGTTGACTGCACAGGTGAACACTGTTCTGAGCTCAGCATCCTCTATGTATACTCTCATGTGGCAGCTTCAGTAGCACCTAATTATCAGCTTGATGTCCCTCTGCAGGAGCTTCTGGTTCATCTTCACGTTGTTGGTGGCCCATCACCAGGAAGAGTGAATTCTTTCTCCCCTGCCTTTTAATCAGGTGTAGGTGTCATTGGGAGAACCTAATAGGAATTCAGTCTGGGTAATGTAGCTTCTAACTGGTCATTTAAGGGATTGTTTTAAAGAAGGGTAAGTGTGGGGGCACCTGGGTGGCTGACTGGGTTTATCGTCTGCCTTCAGCTCAGGTTGTGATCTCAGGGTCCTGGGATCATGCCCTGCATTGGGCTCTGTGCTCAGCAGGGATCCTGCTTCCCTTTCTCTGCTGGCCTCTCTGCCTACTTGTGATCTCTCTCTCTGTCAAGTAAATAAATAAAATCTTAAAAAAAAAAAAAAAAAGGTTAAGTGTGAGCTGAATGCCAATAGACATAGTCTGCTACCTGATGTATTATTTATACTTAATACTACAAGGCCCAAGCATTTCAACTTCCTTATCAGTAAGGTCCCATAACTCTACATTTCCAAAAAGTTAAGAATGTTTCTGTGTGATCCATGAAAAATATCCTAGATGTCTTTGTGGTATGAACTATGTTTTATTTTTATTTATTTATTTATTTTTAAAAGATTTTATTTATTTATTTGACAGAGAGAGATCACAGGTAGGCAGAGAGGCAGGCAGAGAGAGAGAGAGGAGGAAGCAGGCTCCCTGCCGAGCAGAGAGCCCGATGCGGGACTCGATCCCAGGACCCTGAGATCACGACCTGAGCCGAAGGCAGCGGCTTAACCCACTGAGCCACCCAGGCGCCCTGAACTATGTTTTAAAAATGCAGCTTTGGTCGTATTTTTTCCCCCTTTTGGTGTTAAATGCAGCTGAAATTCTGAGACACTTGTTCTTGTGCTATGTATTTGGCAAGAAAGTTAAAAAATTGTTTATCTAGGACATACTATAAATCCATTCTAAACCTAAATGGTATTTTTTTCTGTAGATGCTTTTGCCCAAAACATGTTTTATAGTAAACTATTTTGATTTAATTGAACGTGCTTAATACTGTATAAATATATACACGAATGTATTCCTTATTTAGAAAATAAGGGAATGCCAGGTACAGTGTTAAATTATGTACAACTTTCTTGCCCTCTCCTGTGAGGGAAATCTGCAGAAACACTAGAAATTAGAGAAAGTTGCTACCTCTATACCAGAAACTTTGTGGAATTTCTCTTACAAATAGAGAACTGCTAATTCAGCTCAAATGAAGGAAATGGAGAGCCCAAGGAAGCTAATGGTTTTAGTGGAAATGTAGAGGACTCTGTTAACACCCTTTAATCGGAATGTGTGAGGACTCAAAGGCTATGATCAAGTTATGTCCTTTTCAACTAACATCCACATTTAATGCTAACCAGTTTAAAAAACGACTGTATAGGGGAACCCAAGAATAGGTTCTTTCTCCCAGTTCCCCTAAGTAGCACCATTGTCAGTACAGCTGCACCTATAGGAGATGCCTACAGTGATGGCTGAGCCACTGAAGAGAAACTCCAGCCCATATTCCTGCACTAAACTGATAACCTTTTTTTTTTTTTTTAAAGATTTTATTTATTTGACAGAGAAAAATCACAAGTAGATGGAGAGGCAGGCAGAGAGAGAGAGAGGGAAGCAGGCTCCCTGCCGAGCAGAGAGCCCGACGCGGGACTCGATCCCAGGACCCTGAGATCATGACCTGAGCCGAAGGCAGCGGCTTAATCCACTGAGCCACCCAGGCGCCCCCTAAACTGATAACCTTAAATTTATATTATTTCTTTAGCTTTTGTGATGAATACAGTATAGTCCTACCTTATATAGTGGTTAGATTCTAAAGTTAGTAAGGCAGGAATCACATATAACTAAAATCACCCTTGAAAAACCCCAATGAAGTCATAATCATAGTGGAGACAGTTCCATCAGTTCTCAATAGGATGAGTAGTTACTTTTTTAATCTAGTGGTTGAACAGATGTCTGGGCTGATCCTTCCGTTAATTGACAGCTTAGGTGGTAGACTTGTATTGTAGGGGCTGAGTTTTAAAATACTAGAGTGATAAACAAAACATTGATTCTGAAATTATTAAATTCTGAAAGGAGGGACACCTGGGTGGCTCAGTTGGTTGGACGACTGCCTTCGGCTCAGGTCATGATCCCGGAGTCCCGGGATCGAGTCCCGCATCGGGCTCCCAGCTCCATGGGGAGTCTGCTTCGCTCTCTGACCTTCTCCGCTCTCTGGCCTTCTCCTTGCTCATGCTCTCTCTCACTGTCTCTCTCTCAAATAAATAAATAAAATCTTTAAAAAAAATAAATAAATAAATAAATAAATAAATTCTGAAAGGAACCCAGGATTGAGATCATCATGGGAATAGGCGGTTTGCATCACACACCTTACACTTGAGCTCTCTCTGGGGCATACTCTTCTTGAATGGAATGACTGGCAGAATAACTGATACTATTTAGAGTCTCTGTCTTTGGCTGAACACACGTAGTTGAATTTTGTGTATATCAAGTGAGTGATGTGACCATTTAAAGAGACTGAAAATTTAAATAGATGCATGAAACTGTGGCATATAAGGAAGGTAGGATACTTGGAGCCAAAGGGAGCATACATACAAAGGAAGCCCCATAGAAAAAGTATGTTTGACAGTAGCAGCAGCTTTAATCTCAAAATACTGCAAGACTGAAAATGAGAAGATGTACTAACACATGAGGAAGCTAGTCAAGATGAAGGAAATATTGATGACATATAAGCTGAACAGAGCTGATTATAAAGCATGTATGAATATAATTTTAAGGAAAATGCATCCAAAAATCACAAGTCATTTTGGGCATAAATGATTTGCTGGCTTTACAGGAACAGGAGGCTTGGCATTTATGGATAATCATTCATTTTTGACATTCATAAATAACCTGGGAAAATTGAGATATGCAGAGGTACGTGATTTTGCCTAGCTGGTATGCAGAAATGAGTTCATTAGCTGGAAGGTGCATTTTGTCATTGCCCAGCATTGTCTATCAGGGAAACTTTGTTTTTCTTGATTCATTCTTCTTCTGTACTTACCATAAAGTGATAAACACTGTTCCCCTATAAAATACAGCTCTTGGAGAAAGTAGACTGTATCAAAACTGGTGTTAAAAGTCAGTAGGCTTGGGGCACCTGGGTGGCTCAGTGGGTTAAAGCCTCTGCTTTCAGCTCAGGTCATGATCCCAGGGTCCTGGGATCGAGCCCCACATCGGGCTCTCCGCTCCACGGGGAGCCTGCTTCCTCCAATCTCTCTGTATTTGCCTCTCTGCCTACTTGTGGTATCTGTCAAATAAATAAATAAAATCTTGAAGAAAAAAAAAAAAAGTAGGCTTGAGTGGATTCCTCCTTTCGGTCCTGCTGCCCTAATCTGCAGGCGGGTACCAGATACATTTGGAAGGGGGTATGTAGAGGAGTTGAGAAGAGGAGAAAGAATAAGGGGAAGAGACAGGACCTTTTTCAGCTTGACAAATAGTTTTTTTTGACCATAAAGGGATGGTTAGGACATTGCAGTCATTCCAGAGTCTATAGATGGGATCTTGGGAAAACTGACAAAAGTCAATGCAAGAAAAAAGTCCCTTCTTAAATGCCAGTGGTATGAGCAATCATACTGTATAGAGACCTAATGTAGGAGTTATACCACCATGTCCTGAAATAAGACATGACTTTTGAAAGGACTGACTTATTCCCAGGACTGAGACAGATTCAGTGGGTTATGGGATAATCTACCAACTCAGTTTTTGAACTGTGAAACTTCTTGGGAAAGTTTCAGTTGGAGGAATGACAGGGTTTAGGACATGCTACCCCAAAATATGGCAGCTTATGATTTTGGATATTATAAGCTAAAGGAATTTGAGAAGTGGTATGTGCAGGAAGGACTTCTTGACCTTCCCCTGAAGCGAGTCAGAAGATCCTCAAATGAGAGGTGCCTTCCCCTATAATCCAAGATAGAGGGACACTGAAAGGACTAAACAAATAAGCCTTGGTGTATTCTTCCATTTACCACTTTCATCTCATATTCCTTTTTGTCCTGTTGTTGTTGTTTTTCATTTTCTCTCTACTTTTAAAAATCAGGTTTAACCATATCTTTGGTCTTCATCCTTATGAAGCCTCTTGTATGGCGTAAAATTTGTATTAAGTAAATTTTATGCTTTTCAAAAAAAAAAAAAAGTGATAGGCTTAGAGGCACCTGGCTGGTTCAGTTGGAAGAGCATGCAACTCTTAATCTTGGAGTAAGAGTTTGAGCCTTATGTTGGTTGTAGAACTTACTTTAAAAAAAAAAAAAAAAGTTGGGGCACCTGGGTGGCTTAGTTGGTGGAGCCGCTGCATTCGGCTCAGGTCATGATCCCAGAGTCCCACATTGGGCTCCTTGCTTAGCAGGGAGCCTGCTCCTTCTGCCTCTGCCTGCCACTCTGTCTGCCTGTGCTCACTCTGACAAATAAATAAATAAATAAAATCTTTTTTTAAAAAAGCATCTGGGTGGCTCAGTTGGTTAAGTGCCTGACTTTAGCTCAGGTCATAATCTCAGTCCTAGGACTGGCCCTGTGTCAGGCTCTCTGTTAAATGGGGAGGGAGAGTCTGCTGGTTCCTTTGCCTCTTACCACTCCTCGCTCACTCGCTCTCAAATATATAAGATCTTTTAAAGGAAAAATTGAATAGTCTTAAAATACTGACAGTCATTTGGTCAGAAAGCACATTTTGATACATTAAAGAATGGGACATTTGGCATAAGCAGTATTTGTCATTAAATATGGGGGAAATTTAGGGAATAATATATACTGATATGAAGGTTGACAAATACTTTTTTTTTTTTTAAGGATTTTATTTATTTATCTCTCAGAGAGTGAGAAAGTGCACAAGCAGGCAGAGGCAGAGAGAGAAGCAGGCTCCCTGGTGAAAAGGAGCCCAATGTGGGACTTGATCCCAGGATCCTGGGATCATGACCTGAGTCAAGGGCAACCACCCAATCGACTGGGATCCTAACGAAGATGTTTTTCTTTAAAAATACAAGACTGGGTGCCTGGCTCAGTTGGTGGAGCATGTGACTCTTGATCTCAGCGTTGTGAGCTTGAGCCCCGTGTTAGGTGTAGAGATTACATAAGAGAAGTAAAATCTTTAAAAAAAAATAAAAGTACCAAGGTCTTCTATATTGAGTTAGGGAAAATCTGGTAAGTCAGCTGTTGTTAATTCCTGTCAAAGAATCTCAGAGCTTCTGGTCATACATGAACTTGGATTAACAGGAGATCAGCGCTTTTTTTTTTTTTTTTTTTTTTTTTTAATTTTAACAGTATTAAGATGGTTCTCTAAATATAGGCAAGGAGCTGATGAGTTCCATGGAAGGTGACTAACTATAAATGTATTATACATGACTGGAAAGTAATGGCAAGCAAGACTTCAGAGCTGAGTTATCTTGATATTTTTATCCAGTGTGTGGGGTGTACACATGCATCACAGCTATAATAGAGCTATCACATGGATCATTTGAAAAACAAGACAGAGATGTTTTAAAAGCTTCTGTGCTTGATTTCTTAGTCAGATGCTGCATTATTTGGCACTCGACAACTAAAGTCAGGATCCAGATATTAAAAGGTGAATTATTTTAAATAAGTGGATTATAATAGATAAGTAATTTATTTTAAATTATTTCAGGAAATGGAAGATAAAGTGACTAGTCCAGAGAAAGCTGAAGAAGCAAAATTAAAAGCAAGGTATCCTCATCTGGGACAAAAGCCTGGAGGTTCAGATTTCTTAAGGAAACGATTACAGAAAGGGGTAAGTTCTCATGTATTATCTTCAAATGCTTAAACCCTATGAACTCAGTGTAATTGCAATTGTGAAATGCATGTCTGTGTATATATAACTCTGTACCTTACCAGATATAGCTATATAGAGAGATACATAATTTTTCCAATATTTTATATTGTTCATTGTATAAATATGTATGATAAGAATGAACAGCTCATCACTTTAAACTGTTCCAAGCATGTAGAAGGTATAGATAATATAGCAGAACCCATGGACCCACCACCTAGATTTAGTATGTTAATGTTTAATGTTAATAGTTTAATCGTTTTAAGAAAGAAAATGTTGTAGATAATGGTTGAAACTTGCCCACATGTGTGTGTGTGTGTGTGTGTATATATATATATATATATCCTTTCCCCCTTCTTTCCAAAAGCTGGTATAGATCCCCTGCTCATATTTTTTTTTAACTTTTACCTGCAGACTGAAAATATTTTTTATTTGGATGAAATGGTAGCTTTTATAAAAGCAGAGCTTATTATTTCCTTTACATAATACATTTTTACAGAGTTACTCTAATTCAGTTTATACATGGTAATTTTAATAGTTCATGTTAATGAAAACATTTTTCAAAATCTTACCAATTCTGTGTGTGGTAGAAACCATTATTGCTTAGTAATAAGATCTGAATTGAGATAATGCTACTTGTTCATTCCTTAGGTTTTCTTTTCTAACCATTTCGTAAAAAATTAAAGGACTCATGATTTACCACGCAGGGGGACACCCGGGTGGCTCAGACAGTTAAGCGTCTGCCTTAGGGTTAGGTCATGATCTCCGGGTCCTGAGATCGAGCCCCAATTGGGGCTTCTGGCTAGCTCAGCAGGGAGCCAGCTCCCTCTCCCTTTGCTTGATTTCTTAGTCAGATGCTGCATTCAGATGCAGTCAGATGCACAAGCAGATCTCCGCCTGCTTGTGTGCGCTCTCTGTCTCTCTTGCTCTCAAATGAATAAATAAAATCTCTAAAATAAAATAAAATAAATGCTTTACCACACAGAGAAGAGGGAAAGATGAAGGAATTTATTAATTGAATCAGGTGTCAAATCATGTTTTTCTTTTAATAAATACCTTGAACATAACTGGTATCTGCTGTTTGGTTAAAAACACATGTCCATATGTACGTGTATGTTTATTTGTATAGGTATTGGCTGTAGTTATATATGGATTATTTTCTTAAATCAGATTGCAAAAGGATATTTTTTTCCAGCTTTATTGAGATGCTGTTGATATAAAACATTGTGTAAGTTTAAGATGTACACCGTGATGATTCGATACACATACATGTTATGAAATGCTTACCACTAAGGTTAGTTAACACTCCCTTACCTCACATAATTACCATTTTGTTGTTGTGGGGAAAACATTAAGCTTTACTCTTCATAGCAATTGTCAAGTATACAATTCAGTATTGTTAACTTACTGTACATTAAATCCCTGGAACTTACTCATCTTATAATTGAAACATTTGTGCCTTCTAACCAGTATCTCCCTATCTCCCCCACCCCTTAGCCCCTGGCAACCACATTCTGCCGTTTCTATGATTTTAATGCTTTCAGATTCCACATTTAAGTGAAATCATATACTTTTTCTTTATACCAAGAGAGTATGGTAGTGTGGCACCTGGCTGGCTCAGTCAGTAGATCATGACTCTTGATCTCCAGGTCTTGAGTTCCAGCCCCATGTTGGGGGTAGAGGTTACCAAATAAATAAATAAATAAATAAACCTCACCTAATAAAAATTCTAACAAAATTAAAAATAAGTAAATAAAAACATATTTTTGAAAGTGATTAAATACAGAATTTTTTTTGTTTTATATGAAAGAATAGTGTTCACATCTTTGAAATACTAGGGTGGAAGGTAGGAATTAAACCAAATATATAAAGACATAAAACCTGTAAGGGGAAAAAAAAAAAAAAAAAAAAAAAAAAACCTGTAAGGGGCACCTGGGTGGTTCAGTCAGTTAAGCAGCTGTCTTCTGGCTCAGGTCATAGTCCTGGGGTCCTAGGATTGAGTACCTCGTCAAGCTTCTGCTCAGTGGGGAGCCTGCTTCTTCCTCTCTTCCCTGCTCATGTTCTCTCTCACTCTCTCTGTTGCTGTCTCTCTCTGTCTCAAATAAATAAAATCTTTTTAAAAAGTAAAAGCATTATTACAAAGATAGTGTAATGTAGGGAATAAATAGAAAAGCAGAATGAGAAACATGTTCATTACGAATATAGCTGCATGGAATGTATTTATATCAATTCTAATTTTGAAATGGTTGACTGCTGTGGTTTTAGTTATGAAATAAATTATGTAATCATCTCTTAAATTATTAATTAGATTTGATTACTAAGTGTTTAGGAAACTTTTTTCCTTTGCTGATCTCTAGCATAATTTATGCTAACAAGCTTTTTTCCAGCATTTGGGCTGTTGTCTTTGTAATTTTTCTCTAGTTTCAACTATTTATGGCTTTTTAAGAATCTTCAAGTCAAAATTCATAAATATTGTATCTTGTAGTCGATATTATAAATAGTTGGGAAAGAAAATACTGCTTGAATCAAGAAATAATTATATAGAATTTGAGAAGGGAACTCTTGAATGATTTTGCATTATACCAAATGTCAATGAATAAGCACTTTTATATTAGGGAAATGAAGTCTTTTTTTTTTTTTTTAAGATTTTATTTATTTGACAGAGATCTCAAGTAGGCAGAGAGGCAGGCAGGAGAGAGGAGGAAGCCAACTCCCCACTGAGCAGAGAGCCTGATGTGTGGGGCTCAATCCCAGGACCCTGGGATCATGATCTGAGCTGAAGGCAGAGGCTTTAACCCACTGAGCCACCCAGGCGCCCCTGGGAAATGAAGTCTTAAATTCAGCTATATCATTTCTCACTTTTTTAAAAGGGTTTTTGTTTGTTTTAAAGATATCTGGATCACAGATACTGGTTTCCTCTGTTACCCTAGCATTTATTATTATTTTTTAAAGATTTTATTTATTTATTTGACAGAGATCACAAGTAGGCAGAGAGGCAGGCAGAGAGAGAGGAGGAAGCAGGCTCCCTGCTGAGCAGAGAGCCCAACATGGGGCTCCATCCCAGGACTCTGGGATCGTGACCTGAGCTGAAAGCAGAGGCTTTAACCCACCAAGCCACCCAGGTGCCCCCCTAACATTTATATTTTAACTTTACAAAAAATTTTGATTTTAGTGAACTGCTCTAATTCAAATAACTGATTTTAAATCCTTGCAGAAATGTTCATCCTAGATATCAGGAACTCTAATGGTTTTAATAATACCAGGTTAATTGGGGCGCCTGGGTGGCTCAGTGGATCCCAGAATGAGCCCCATGTAGGGCTCTCTGCTCCGCAGGGAGCCTGCTTCCTCCCCTATCTCTCTCTGCCTGCCTCTCTGCCTACTTGTGATTTCTCTCTCTCTGTCAAGTAAATAAAATCTTTAAAATATAATAATAATAATAATAATACAAGGTTAATTGAAAGTGTGTGGCACGTTCTAAATGCTAGTTGGTGATTAAGTGTTTTTATTTTCAAAATAATTAAAGCAAGAATTTCAGTCTGATTTTTCTGCTAATACAAGAAAGCTTTGCTATTTCATCTATATTAATGTTGTTTAAATTTTTTTAGATTAACTTATTTTATCTACATGTTAAATCAGTGTGATTGCATATGTAAGTTTTAAATCCAGTCTCAATTTTTTTTTTTTCTTGTAGCAAAAATATTTTGATTCTGGGGATTACAACATGGCTAAAGCAAAAATGAAGAACAAGCAGCTTCCTACTGCAGCTCCGGATAAGACAGAGGTCACTGGTGACCACATTCCCACTCCACAGGACCTTCCTCAACGGAAACCATCCCTTGTTGCTAGCAAGCTGGCTGGCTGATTAAAAGAGCTGAACTGCATGAATCTTCTAATTCCCATTATTTCTCCTTAATATGTTACTTCTCTGCTTTTTATTTCCTTTCATTCACTAAGTCATTTGAGAATGACAGCTTTGCAGGTAGCGGTAGTGTGTGCTGCTATTGTAAGGGAATATTCGTGTGTAGAGTTTTGATTAGTTTTAACAGTGCACTGATAAAGAGAACATGTTAGAGCAACATAAAGTAATCTACTTGAAAATAATTGTATATATTACCTAACTTCTAGTATAGACTGATTCAACAAGTAACAAGCAAGTTTTACAATTGTAATCTTTTGGCTTTCTTTAATTCATCTTAATTATAGCTTTGTATGTTACTCTTATTTAATATAACCTTTATTGTATTGATTTCTTCTGTATTTTCCTTTTGGATTTTGTAAAACAGAAGTTTAAGACCACAAGTTGGAAAGAAGGTCACATTCTTCAAACAAATACAGATGGGGTTTTGAAAGATTTGTTTCTCTGTGCTTGAACTTGAATGGCCTTAAACCTGTTTCAGCTTTAACAATAGAATTTTACTTGGGCAATATTTGCCCATTCTGGTGTAACTTATGTGACTCTAGTGCTTAACAGCTGCTGTTGAAGCTAGTATTCTTACTCAGTTCTGTAGTGTTAGAATATCCTTTGTTGAAGATGTGAATGAAGTGTGCATGTGCATCGACTGTTGAACTCACTTTTGTGCCATTTTTGTAAATACAATAGTTTTGCACAACCTCTCACAAATGTCTGTATTAATTTCACATATTAAAAAGTAGATGATGTGCCAACCAGAAGCACAAGAGTTCCTACACAAAATTCTGTATGTCATTAGAGCTTTTGTACAGTAAGAGTAGTTTACAATCTTGGGCTTATAGAATACCAAACAAATCTTTGCTTAGTCTGTCATAGACTTAAGCTTTTTCATTTGTTATTAATATCCATAACATTCAGTGGCCTTGTGCAGATACGATATGTTGCTTAGGCATATCTTTTGTCCTATGCAGAACATTTCATTTTGACTTTTATGAAAATTGCAATTCATGTAATTTATATAAACTTTTTTAATGTAGAAACTTTTTACTTCCACAGTCAATTTGGGGACAATAGAATAAAAGGCTTCGATATTCTGTCTCCTGTGGCCCCTCCCTCCTTTTTTTCCTTGCTTCTTTGACTCAAATCGTGCTCAGCTGTGCTGTTTAGTCTGTTCAGAAGCATAGGTGTATATCCTTACTCTTGAAATTTGCTGTGCTGAATGCTATATTTTATAACAGAATGATGGTTTTCTTATAATTTCTCAGTTGTTAATTAACCACTCTTAATCCTGTATTATTACTAATATTTGACACTTGTTTAAATAAAAGGAACTTTATTCTGAAACAAATACTTGAGAAGACTGGCCCAGGAACCCGTGTCAGGCTGAGCTGAATTCTGGTAAATAATTTTAAGCAAGCTAAGTGAATTATACTTGTGACGCTTAAAGTCATTTATGTGGTAGGTGGAACATACTCATACTAAAATATTTAGATATTTTACTTCTATAGAGTCACTTTAATAATCAATTTAATTTTACTTGTGGTTTATCTAGTTAGTAAGAATCTTAATTAACAGACTTTAGTGGGATACATTTACTGCTCTTTTAAGAGCCCTTCCCATAGGTGATACAATGCTATAGCATGACAGTGAAGATCAGTAACTGGAGATGATAGTATTTTTTTCTTTATCTTTGACTTGCACAGGGCCTCCCCTGTTTGATCCAGGCATCTTTTCTAGATCTTGGCTCCATCTGTATACTTGCTTTCCTGTAACCCCAAATCATTATAAATGGTGCCTTGAACATAGCACCTGCACTTAAAGGCTGCCTAGCGCTCTGAGTAAGGCTTGCTGATTATCTTCCTGTTCATCCACCCCAAAAGGCAGAAAAGCAATGAAATCAATAATGTTTTAGTTTATAATTTTAAGGATCAGTTATATATAAATATATTTGTGATGGGAGCAAGTAGATGATTCCACAATATATATAATCATTATAGGATCCATTTAAGAATTAGGAAATACCCCAAAGTAGAATTTCTGTAATGTCTAGTCTTTTTTTGGTGAATATTTGCAAGCTGTCAACATTAAATTTACACATCAAAGACGATTCATCTAAAAGATCACAGAGACCATGTTTTTCTTGACCATGCTAGGACTCCTGCTATAGTTTACAACAAGTGATAATAACCTTTAAGTTTTATTTGTAAAATACAATGCTGATATTTAACCTACCTCAAAACTTGTTGAGGATCTGTGAAATACTGAGTAAGTGCCCAAAATAAAATACTGTTGATTGTCTTTTTATTAAAAGTAAGTTTCCTCATTAAACCAACCTGCCTTCTGTAAAGTCACAGTGCTTAAAATCTCAGGATTTTCCATTAGGGAGAGACCTGTCAATAAGAATTTTTAGGTATAATTGCTTAGCCTCCATTATTGGTGCTTGGGATACAGAGGTTTTTAATTTTTCTATTTTTTGTTCTATGTTTTGTTTTGTTATTTTTGTTCTCAAGTCTCAGTTTATTGAAGACATAATTTTGCACTGTTTCACCATTGCTTGAATGAAGATGTTGACTAGATGAGTTTAATTCTTCATTTCTCTAATTTGAGAGTTGTGATTTGAAAAATGGCTAATTTTAATTGTCTTGTTTATTATAAATGAATGTCAGAGTGAACTGAAGTTCAGGGTAACAAATATTTCATGAAAATTGGCTAAAGTCTGAAATAAATTACCTGTTTGACGTCCAGTAGCTCCTACATTAGTAGAGCATTTTGAGAAACATTTCATTTTTGAAGGCTACATCTGACTAAAACAATTACAGTTCTTGGCATATTGGGATAATAAGAATTATTGGATTGTTTTGATGAACTGGCAGCAGGATGTTTATAGTCTATTTACAAGTTAATCAATACTTACGTGCTGCTCACCTAAAAATAAGTCAACTATTCATCAAGGCAGGCCGGGTAAGGCCTTTCTGTTCGTTTTTACTTTAAGAGTTGGAATTAGTTGCTTTTTACTTGATGTAACAAAACCATACCTCTAAATATTTATGGATACTTCTTACTAAATCAGCTGTGTATTCTTTCTCAATCCGAATCAGTGATGTTTTAGCAAAGCTGAAATGTAATCTTTATTTAAATTGTGCTGTAAATTTGGTGTTTGGTGATCCAGGGGCAGGTAGCCTATAGGAAGAGTACACCTGAGTGGCAACAAAAAGTAAGTTTTTCTGGTGGCCTTTTCGCACTCCCCAGCATTCAGACACATTTCTTGTACTTTTCATTTTCCTTTTTCACCTCATTGTACTTCACCCACCCCATGCTTGCTTACTTCTTAAGCCTCCAGATGGCATTCATTAAATGATGTTTAGGGCTGATGAATTATCAGTCTTGAATATCCTTCTCAGTATGCCACATTTAGGACACATTTTTAATTTGCTAAAACACTATCCTAGTCTGGATAACTAAATTGAGCCACTGTCCCAACTCTGCAACCCAGCATGCACTGCCATTCCCCCACCCTCACTCACCCACCCATATCCTTTCTTCCCCTGACTCCCCACCACACCTTATAAAATTGGGATCAAAGAAACCTCATTCTGATTGTTAATCTAAGGATTTAAGAACACCAACTTTAATACTGTTTTACTAGTTTTGGCCTTTAAAGTAGGTAGACTTAATGGGTTTTATTTTGCAAATTGCTGGTAGTCATGAAACCATTCATGTATGTTTGTATTATGTTACTATCAACCAAATAACATTTGGAAAAAAACACCTAATTTCTTTAATAAGCCCTCAGATCTGTTACTGCATCTCTCATTTGTGATGCAATAGAACACTATGCCTGTATTAAAGGGCCAAGAGTAAATGCTTTTGTTGAACATGTCTATAGAGTTGGCAGTTAATGCTGAAATTTGTCAAATAGCCCTTCCAAAATTATACTTGTGAAATATACAAAAAAATAAATTGATCTACTTAATTTCTATTCACTTAATTTGCAGTTTTTGTCTTATTTAAATTTAACGTTTTTCAGAATATTTTCTGAAGTTGATACCATTAGGTTTCAGTTATTACTATATGCGAAAAGAATTTTCTGTTCAGTCTTTTAACTTCATGTATGCCAATGAGATCCTAGCAATCTTATATTTGTAAAGGCTTTGTGATTAAGGTAACATTAAATGTTTGCATATTTTGAGTCTTCATCTCATTTATAAAGCACTCTAGTACCATATGTCAGAAATAGATGGATGAGACAAGGAGCTTCTATTCTGAGAAATTATATAACACTTAATGCAAGGTAGAAAGTGTTAGATTCCTTATGAGAGACAGAAATAAAGTTCCAGTAAGTCTAAAGGAATGAATTACTCAATTTAGGGGATAAGTGGGATGAGTGGTAGAGGAAGGACTTTTGAGAGGTGGGTTGCTGAGGGTGTGGTGGCAGGCGAGGGAGATAGCGTTCTAGTAGAAGGATTCTTATTTTCAAATAAGCAAGGACTTGGGAAAATGTGGACCGATAAAGGAAGTTTCGTTGGAGGGTATAGCCATGTGAAGGAAGGAACTCTTGATTTTTCTCCTTAACATTGTCCTTTCTTCCCAGCCTTTAATTCAGTAAATGATATACCACCATGCATTTACCCACTCAGATACTCAAACCAACCTTGGAGTTGTACTTGATTCCTTAAAGGCAGTGACCAACAGCCACCAAAATATACTGAATTTGTTGATCTCTCCCATTGCTGGCCCCATTCCCCAAGCCACTAATATTTCTTCCCTGGACACTTGACTGTGGTTCCTAACACACCACTTTGCACTCCTATTACCTGTCCATGTTGTGCTCCTTTCCATTCCCCACATCTCCCTGCTTCCATTCTTTTTTTTTTTTTTTTTTTTTTTTTTTATTTGACAGAGATCACAAGTAGAGAGAGAGGGGGGAAAGCAGGCTCCCTGCTGAGCAGAGAGCTTGATGCCAACTCCATCCCAGGACCTGAGACCGTGACCTGAGCCGACGGCAGAGGCTTAACCCACTGAGCCACCCAGGGGCTCCCCTGCTCCCATTCTTAAAACAATTTAAAAATGTTTCAAACTTAATTCTGCCTGTATTTGATATATTTCTTTTCCATTAGACATTCCCCTGATTCATAGCTTGGTTGACTCTTTACTCATTCTGATCTTGGTTCAACTTTTAACTTCCTTATGGGGAGGTCTAATTAGTTATTGTATTCCTAGCAGTTTATACATACTCAAATGCTTATTGAATGAATACAATGAAATGGAATATTGGGTTGGACATGTAATTGGGAAACCAGATTAAGGACAGGGATGCAGGGAAAATACAGTTTCAGCTGTGCCTAGCCTTTCCTTCATTGAGGTAGATCTTTATACTTCATTCTCTGAATGAGGAAGTGTCAAAGAACTTGCTGTTATAAGCCTTCACATCACTGAAATTGATATACGGATTTTCCATAGCAAGGATGGATTAGGTAGGTGTTCACTGCTTCTCTGCTCTTGGCTTGAGATCAGAACCTTGCAGGCATTCTCCATGTGATATCCAAGGCTCTTTACTGCCCTATTACCAACAGCAGGCTAATTAGTGTATTGTAGACTCATTACTGTAAACTTGCATACAAGCTAATGTTTCCAATGAAACGTTTATCTTTCTCTACAGATGTGAAATTGACCCTTGAATGCAGGGATTAAGGTGCCCAACCCCCTGCACAGTAGAAAATCCACAAATAAAACTTTTGACGCCAAAATACAACTACTAATTAACTGTACTTTTTTTTTTTTTTTTTAAGATTTATTTATGGGATGCCTGGCTGGTTCAGTTGGTTGAGTACCTTTCGCTCAGGTAATGATCCAACCCTGGTCAACAGGGAATGTGTTTCTCTGCCTCCCCTCCCCTCCCCTTCCCCTGCTCATGCTCTCTCGCTCTCTCAAATAAGATCTTTAAAAAATTTGTAAAGGATTTATTTGACAGAGGGAGTGGGGAGGGACAGAGGGAGAGAGTCCTGAAGCAGACTCTCCACAGATTGCAAAGCCCCCTGCAGAGCTCCATCCCAGAACCCTGAGACCATGACCTGAGCCAAGCCGAAATCAAGAGCTGGCTCCTCAACTAACTGAGTCACCCAGGGGCCCCAAATTAAGCCTACTTTTGACTAGAAACCTTCCTGATAACAGTTGATACGCATTTTGTATGTTAGGTGTACTACATACATTATTCTTAGAGTAAGGGGAAATAAATTGTTTTTAAAATCACAAGGTAAGGGCGCCTGGGTGGCTCAGTGGGTTTGGCTGCTGCCTTCAGCTCAGGTCATGATCTCAGGGCCCTGGGATCGAGTCCCGCATGGGGCTCTCTGCTCAGCAGGAAGCCTGCTTCCTCCTTCTCTCTGCCTACTTCTGATCTCTCTCTGTCAAATAAATAAATAAAATCTTAAAAAAAAATTTTTTTTAATTAAAAAAAATTAAATAAAAAATCATAAGGTAAATACATTTATAGTACTATGTTGAAAAAGTTCACATAGGGGCACCTGGGTGGCTCAGTGGGTTAAAGCCTCTGCCTTCAGCTCAGGTCATGATCCCAGGGTCCTGGGATCAAGCTCCACATCGGGCTCTCTGCTCAGCAGGGAGCCTGCTTCCTCCTCTCTCTCTGCCTGCTTCTCTGTGATCTCCGTCTGTCAAATAAATAAAATCTTAAAAAAAAAAAAAAAGTTCACATATAGAGAAGTGGACCTGTGTAGTTCAAACCTGTGATAAGGGTTACTGGAGAAATGATAACTGTAGAGCAGTCATATTTTAATTTAAGGATGAATATCAGAGGCAGATACACCAGTGGGTGGCTTTCTGCCAGGCTATGCTAAGTTATAGAACACAAGGGGCACCTGGGTGGCTCTTTCAGCTAAAGTATCTAACTTTGGCTCAGGTCATGACCTCAGGGTCCTAGGACTAAACATCATCCCCCACCCCCACCCCAAGGCCCTACACTGGGCATAGAGCCTGCTTGAGATTTCTCTCTTTCCCCGCTGCCCCAATCTCCACTCTTCCTCTCTCTCACATAAGTAAAATCCTTAAAAAAACACAACTTTCATGTTTTCAGTTATTCTCAACCACTTTAATATCAGTATTATGAGAAGCTCCAATTACTATGAATGTACTTGCTAAAAGAAGACTAAAAATAATATTTAAAAAAAAATTGGAAGACAGTTACTACATCTGTCCTATAAAACATCTGTCTTGAATACCTGTATGTAAGTTAGGTCTCTGGCTCAAGTTTTTTCCCGTTGGGGTAATTTAAGATGGTATATATAGTAGTGTTCCTGCCAAGTATATTTTCTCGTGTGTTAGGTTTATATGTAAACTTTAAAGATCCATTCATTGTACTTGTTTCAGGTCTTTTAACTTTATGTTTTGTTACAACATTGCCAGCTGATTGCAGTAATTCAGTCCCATGGAAGATCTGTTCTATTAGTATCAGAAGCAAAGAGGAAAACATTTCAATAAAAGGAGGGTAAAGTGTGGAGTTTAGCAGAGCAGTGAGAGTGGGACCTGAGGAAAGGCTGATAGATAAGGAAATTTGTAGATCTGGTCACTTAACAGTTTCAGTAGAGAAGGTATATATCCACATGGGGCTGAGGAATAGAAGAGCCATAAGTTAGTGATAAGGGTGTGGTTCTTTTGAGAGATTGTGAAGCATGTGAAAGAAGGTACTATTTTTGGATTTGCTTTTAACTGGAGGAAAGAGATGAGTTTGGTTATAGGCAAAACAAAAAGTAGAGAAGAAAAATCAAAGATGTAGAGGCAAAAAGGCAAGAACTAGGATGAAGAGCATGGCTGAAGACATCCTTGACATGTCTTTTCAGAGTCAGAGGATGAATGACTCAAGTTCAGGTAGGGAAAGGGACACTAGAGGAGTTGGCTCACCAAATGACCTTAGTCCCATTCATGAGAGGTGGTGAAGTCTTTTTTTCTGGGGCGTATGAGAGAAGAGGATGGAAGTTTGAGACCCAGAAGGGAAGCAACTTCGTAAAAGCATATATGTACATTACTACAGATCTAGAAAGGATCTAGAAATTTAAAAGTGGTTTCATTGCGGTCATTGCTTAAATTTGTAACTTCTTTAAGAGAACCAAATGGAGCAAATGCTATCAAGCAGGGCATCAATCATAGGATAAAAATAGGGAAAAGAGTGATAGAAGGAAAATTTGGTTCTAGACTGTTAGATTTCTCTTTCTAGTCCTTTTTAAAATTTTTTAAATTTATTTTTATTTATTTGTGTATGTATATTTTTTAGTTCATGTCTTTTTTTTAATTTTTAAATTTTTATTAACATATAATGTATTATTAGCCCCAGGGGTACAGGTCTGTGAATCACCAGGTTTACACACTTCACAGCACTCACCATAGCACATACCCTCCCCAATGTCCATAGCCCCACCACCCTCTCCGTACCCCCATACCCCCAGCAACCCTCAGTTTGTTTTGTGAGATTAAGGGTCTCTCAGGTTTGTCTCCCTCCCAGTCCCATCTTGTTTCATTTTTTTCTACCTTAGCCCCCAAACCCCTCACGTTGCCTCTCAAATTCTTCATATCAGGGAGATCATATGATACTTATCTTTCTCTCATTGACTTATTTCACTCAGTATAATACCTTCTAGTTCCATCCACGTTGTCACAAATGGCAGGATTTCATTTCTTTTGATGGCTGCATCAGTATTCCATTTTGTGTGTGTGTGTGTGTGTGTGTGTGTGTGTGTGTGTGTGTATGACATCTTCTTTATCCATTCATCTGTTGATGGACATCTAGGTTCTTCTCATAGTTTGGCTATTGTGGACATTTCTGCTATAAACATTCGGGTGCACATGCCCCTTTGGATCACTACATTTGTGTCTTTAGGGTAAATACCCAGTAGTGTGATTGCTGGGTCGTAGGGTAGCTCTAGTTCATGTCTTTTATTAACCTATATACAGTTATTTGTCTTCCGGTTTGTTGAAGCAATACGATGGACAACATTTGCCACAGTAACATCTGTCCAAGTGGCTAGCCATAAAAACTCCAGCACCACATTCATCTGAAGGGCACTCCCCATGAAGGCAACTGATTTTGGCATTCTCATCCTCCTGGTAGTATTTCAGGACAGCCCGTTTAATCTTCTTTCTCTTACGTTTACTCTTCTTAGGAGTGGTAGAAAACTTCTTCCTTTTCTTAGCACCACCACGAAGTCTCAACACAGATGAAGAGTGGACCCTTTCTAAATGTTACATATCGTCAGATAAAGTACATCCATTTTCTAGTTGTTTGCCAGCAAAGATCAGTCTCTGCTGATCAAGAGGAATTCCTTCCTTACCCTGACTCTTCGCCTTTACATTTTTTATTGTACCTGAGGGTTCAACCTCGATGGCGATAGTCTTCCCCAGTAAGGGTTTTCATGAAAATCTGCATCTTGGTGGCAGTTCCACCTGAGGTCTGGAGGAAAAGGAGGGTCAGACTTGGGGACATACGAGAAGGCGTTGGGTTAGGCCGGTTGCCAGAGAGAGGCCCAAGAGCACACTGTCTAGTTTTTCTTTTTTAAAAGAAGTTTTCTTTTTTTTAAAACTTTTTTTAAAGTTATGCTTGTATGTGATTCTGAAGTCAAGTAGTATAGAAAGGACATGAAAAACTAAGAATCACAATATAGACCTCTAACAGCAAGTTCAGCTCCCCAGTGGGAGAACTACTTGAAACACTCAGATTTATCTATTTGCTGGCAGTTCCCTCCATACCTATCAATGGTATGTTTATATCACTGTTTCTTGATTTCTTAATTTTAGATGTAAATTGATGGTTTTCAAGACTGATGGGGATTTGGTTTATGCTTCCCACCCTCCTCTGAGGATTATAATATCACTACTCTTGATTCCTTTATACGCTTCCTTTACAATGTCTAATAGAATTTTTTTACTTTTTCTTTCTTTTCTTCCTTCCTTCCTCTCTCTCTCTCTCTCTCTTTCTTTTATGTATTTCACACACAGCAGGATCCCTGCTTGGGGCTCAATTCCAGGATACTGGGATTATGAACTGAGCAGAAGGCCGACAGTTAAATGACTGAGCCACCCAGGCGCCCCAGCCTTAATTTCTTATAATGGCTGTCAACAGTAATTCTTGTCTGTCTGGTAGGTAAGATGACAATATTAATGCCCCATTTTTCCTTTTGACTATCATTCCACCATCCGTCTTTTGTTATCTGTGTTCTTAAAGTTACATTGTCAAGGGGCGCCTGGGTGGCTCAGTGGGTTAAGCTGCTGCCTTCGGCTCAGGTCATGATCTCCGGGTCCTGGGATCGAGTCCCGCATAAGGCTCTCTGCTTCCCTCTCTCTCTCTCTCTGCCTGCCTCTCCATCTACTTGTGATTTCTCTCTGTTAAATAAATAAATAAATAAATCTTAAAAAAGAAAAAAAGTTACATTGTCAAAGTTGATTACATTTGCATTCTATTTTATTACTACTGTTAATAGTTAGCTTTATTGATTGATACAGTTCAATGCAGATCACAGTTTATACTAGGATCACATTTCTTTACTTAGTATTTTGTTTTTCTTGATTTTTTAAAAAGATTTTAATTATTTATTGGACAGACATCACAAGTAGGCAGAGAGGCAGGCAGCTAGAGAAGGGGAAGCAGTAGTTATTTGTCTCTCTCTTTCTCAGCTTCTTGATTCTCCTGCATTTGGTCTTCTATATCACTAATTCTCTCCTGCTTCATTTATCCTAGCACTTTGAGTCTCTATTTTTTATTGCATCTCAGTAACAGTCTTTTTGATTTCCTCTTGGTTAAATTTTATTTCTTCAGAAAGGGATTCTGTAGAATTTTCTATGCTTTTTTCAAGCCCAGCTAGTATTTTTTTTTTTAAGATTTTATTTATTTATTTGACAGACGGAGATCACAAGCAGGCAGAGAGGCAGGCAGAGAGAGCGAGGGAAGCAGGACCCCCGCTGAGCAGAGAGCCCGATGCGGGACTCCATCCCAGGACTCTGAGATCATGACCTGAGCCGAAGGCAGCAGCTTAACCCACTGAGTCACCCAGGCACCCCCTCCCCCAGCTAGTATCTTTTTAATCATCATTCTGAACTGTAGTTCTGACATCTTACTAATGTCCGTACTGATTAGGTCCCTGACAGTTGGTACTGCCTCTTACTCTTTTTTTGTTTTGGGGGTTTTTTTTTTTTGAGGTGAGTTTTTCCTTTTTGTCATTTTGCCCAGAGAAGAATAGATGAATGAGAGAACAAAATGCTAAAATGTTAAGAACAACCCCAGAAAAATATACACTAAATAAATCAGAAGAGACTCAAAACCAGGGAGAAAAGAGAAAAAAAAAGAATATGATCAGGCTGGTGAATTGAACAGAAGCCCACGCAAGTATATTTTGGGCTGTTAGAAGAAACTGCCTCCCAAAATTTTAAAGAAAGAAAAACATACATGTACAAAAATAAGGGTAAATACAATGAAGGGATGGAATAGGATTGTAAAATGAAAATTAAGAAAGAGTTTGAAAAAGGAATTGATATGTTCAAAAAGGAAAGAAGAAAAAAATTTTTTAAATTAGAAAATAAGAAAATTTTGAAAACTAACTTTGAAAGACTGAAGAATCATGGGGAAAAAGCCATGAATTCTATGTGCTGTATTCCCCTTGCATTGGAGTTTTGCAGTTCTCATTGATCAGTAACCTAGGTCTTGGCTGGATGTTCTTGCCGGTCCTCTGGAGGAGAGGCCTGTTGCAGTGATTCTCAACTGTCTTTACCCGAGGTGGAACTGCACCACCCTTGCCAGGGGCCAGGCAAAGCAATCTGCTAGGGTTTACTTTTGAAGCTTTTCCCTGTAAGCTTTCCTTACAGATTTTGAGGATAAGAGTGAAAATGGCAGCCTCCCAATCTCTGGCCCTGGAGCAGCTGAGAGCTAGGGCCCCACTCCTCAGGGAGCCCTCAGAGAAAAACAGTCCATCACTCACTTCTCCTTGGTCTCTGGCCCCGCTCCATGCTCACCCAGCCTGTGACCGGGCATTTCTATCTCCGGCACATGGCCCCATTTGGAGTCTCCCAACCCGCCAGATTCCGACACCGCACTCCCGTGCTGCTGCTCCTATGGGAGAAAGGGAAATGTCTCCACATCTGCCTCTTGTTGGGCCCCTGGCCCAACTGTGCCACAGATCCCAGTTTATGGCAACCCCAAGCTGAGGATCCACTCCTGGGCTTGTGTTTGCAGCCAGCTTCCCTGCTCCAATACCTGGGAGTTCTGCCACACACAGGCACCCCTGGTCTTTCTGGGAACCCAAGGGTCATGAGACTATACTGTCCCTGTGAGGATTCCACTCCTGCTTAGCTACCTGAGTGATGTCGCTAACCAGAGCAGACTTCAGAAAGTTTTTATTTTGGGCTCCATTGCTCTATCACTTGCTGGTAGCCGGCTGATGGAAGTGAGTCCCAGGTGATATATGGGTCTGTCTTCCCATATATCACCTGGGACTCACTTCTCCTCACATCCTACCTTCCAGAAGTGGTTGCTTTTCTGTTCATAGAATTGCTGCTATTCTCTTCTTCGATCTCCTGTTGAGTTTGTAGGTGTTCAGAATGGTTTGATAAATGTCGAGCTGACTTCCTGGGGCCAGACAGAATTAGGTCTCCCAGTTCTCCATCATCTTGTTAGCCCTCCAGATAGTAGTTTCTTTTTCTCTTTATTTTTTAAAATATTTTATTCATTTATTTGACAGACAGAGATCACAAGTAAGCAGAGAGGCAGGCAGAGAGAGAGAGGAGGAAGCAGGCCTCCCGCTGAGCAGAGAGCCTGGTGCGGGGCTCGATCCCAGGACCCTGGGATCATGACTCGAGCCAAAGGCAGAGGCTTTAACCCACTGAGCCACCCAGGCGCCCCCAGATAGTAGTTTCTAATACTATTCTCCAATGAAAGGAACCAGAGCTTCTCAGAAAAATGGCTAATTTTAGGACTGGAGAGGAAATATATAAGATGAATCGGTAGCATCTTGTAGTGCTAGAAAGTGAGGAAGTGCTTTGAAAAACAAGGTAAAACAACAACAACAACAAAACCCACACACAGTTATGGAGGTTTGTGTCAAAAGGACACAGGAACCAACTGAAAGCTCCCAGTGGCCAAAGCCTGATCAATTTGAGCAACAAAATTAAGAGGTATTAGATTATAACCCAGAGTATAAAGTAAGTATCCATGAGTTCATGGTGATATTAATGATTGAATGAATAAGTGGGGAAGGTTAGACAAATTGACCATGCAAAAGAATTCCAAATTTATGTACGTACTCTGTCCTCAAGAAAGTGCCGCATAACTTCCCACTCCTGAAGTATGGACTCTATAGAGTGACTTCATTCAAGAGTATGGAAAGGGATCTGTGTGTTAGTTTGCTAGGGCGGCCATAACAACGTACCACAGACTGCATGGCTCAACAACAGATATTTATTTTTTCACAGTTCTGGAGGTTTGAAGTCAGATCAAAGTATTGGCAAGTGTGGTTTCTTCTGAGATTGTTCTCCTTGTCCTGCTGCTGTGTCTCCTGTGTCTTCACATGGTCTTCTCTCTGCAGATGTTTGTGCTCTAATCTCCTCTTCTAAAGACACCAGACTGGGGCGCCTGGGTGGCTCAGTGGGTTAAAGCCTCTGCCTTCAGCTCAGGTCATGATCCCAGGAGCCCCACATTGGGGCTCTCTGCTCAGCAGGGAGCCTACTTCCTCCTCTCTCTCTGCCTGCCTCTCTGCCTCCCTGTGATCTCTGTCTGTCAAATAAATAAGTAAATAAAATCTTAAAAAAAAAAAAATAAAGACACCAGACCTTGGATTAAGACCCAACTGACCACATTTTAATTTAATTACCTACTTAAAGACACTCTCATGATACAGTTACATTCTGAGTTACTGAGGGTTAGAGCTCAAGGTAAGAATTTTGAGGAGAGGGGCGCCTGGGTGGCCCAGTGGGTTAAGCCTCTGCCTTTGGCTCAGGTCATGATCCCAGAGTCCTGGGATCAAGCCCCACATCGGGCTCTCTGCTCCGCGGGGAACCCACTTCCCTCTCTCATTCTCTGCCTGCCTCTCTGCCTACTTGTGATCTCTGTCAAATAAATAAATAAAAATCTTTTTAAAAAAAAAAAAGAATTTTGAGGAGATACAATTCAGACTGTAACAGGAAAAAGAGTAACTTTACAATGGAAACATTCGGCAAACACTATCTGAGCCAGATGATCTAAGTCAATAACAACAGGGATGTCACATTGACACTCTGGCCCTTGATTTGATGTGATGAAAATGGCACCTTACCTCATAAACCCCCCCATCCAATCAAGACAAATCCTGAGGGATATTCTGCAGAATGCTTGACCTGCATCACTCAAAATTGTCACCAAAACAAGGAAAGGGAAGAACAGATACCAAGAAGATCTGAATGAGATAATTAAATGTAATACAGAATCCTTGAACAGAAAAGGAAATGAAGTAAAAACTAAGGACATCTGGGGGTGCCTGGGTAGCTCAGTGGGTTAAGCCTCTGTCTTCGGCTCAGGTCATGATCTCAGGGTCCTGGGATTGAGCACCGCATCGGACTCTCTGCTCAGCGGGGAGCCTGCTTCTCCCTCCCCTTCTGCCTGCCTCTCTGCCTGCTTGTGATCACTCACTCTGTGTCAAATAAATAAAGTCTTAAAAAAAAAATAAGGACATCTGAATAAAGTATGGACTTCAGTTAATGATATGTCAGTATTTGTTTGTTAGTTATAACAAATATACTATATTAAGATGTCAGTAATAAGACAAAAAGGTTGCAGGGTGTTTTAACCTGCTCAGGCTATTATAACAAAATACCATAGACTGGATGGCTTATCAACAGAAATTTCTCACAATTCTGGAGTCTGAGAAACCCAAGTGCTGGCCCATTGGGTTTCTGGTGAGAGCGCACTTCCTCACAGGTGTCTGTCTTCTCACTGTATCTTCACGGGGTAGAAAGGTGGGAAGGATCTCTCTTGGGTCTCTTTCATAAGGGCACTAATACCATTCATGAGGGCTCTACCCTCAAGACCTAATCACCTTCCAAAGGCCCCACCTCTAATGCCACAACCTTGGGGGGTTAGGGTTTCAACATATGAATTAGGCAGGGGTGGGGGGATCTGGGAATGGGAGGGTGGCAGGGGCATAAATATTCAGTCCACTGAGCAAGGTATGTAAGAATGCTGTATTATCTTTGCAATTTTTTCTATAAATCTAAAACTTTTAAAATTTTAAGTTTATCCAAAAAAAAAAAAAAGAAGAACAAGATAAAAGAAGGCTCACATGGGCTAGGTAGCATAGTGCTGTTAGAACTAGAACCAGAATCAAGGTCATTTGAATCTAAGTCATTTTTACTTCCACCAACTACCACATGGAAGTCATGTGTGTGGTTGTTGAAGGTGCAGGGTGAGAGTGGCTAGTAAGTACTTAAACTCAAGTAATTCAGGGAAAGCAGGGCAATATAAAGCAAGTGAGTGCTATGGATATGAGCAGAAAGTTCTTTATGATCCAGAACATCAACTGATGGGGGAATCAGGTACCAAAGAACCAACCATAGAGATGCAGAAACTGCTCAAAAGCTGGTGGTTAGGGCACAGGCAGAAGACTGGGAATGAAGGGCCAGAGATCACATAGATATTTTAGGACACACAAGATTAGAATCTAGAATTAGAGTAATAGGTACTGGGATTAAAATAATTGTACCTTTTGAGTTAAGGACTATATTTTTAATCCCTGCCCTGGGAGCCTTAAAGTGTGGCTAGGCCTAGGGACGCCTGGGTGGCTCAAATGGTTGAGCGGCTGCCTTCGGCTCAGGTCATGATCCCAGCATCCTGGGATCGAGTCCCACATCCGGCTCCTTGCTCGGCTGGGAGCCTGCTTCTCCCTCTGCCTCTGCTGCCACTCTGTCTGCCTGTGCTCGCTTGCGTGCGCTCTCTCTCTCCCTCTCTCTCTCTCTCTCTGGCAAATAAATAAATAAAATCTTTAAAAAAAAAAAAAAGTGTGGCTAGGCCTAAACTCACAGGTGGGAGGGAGCTAGGTAAACTGACTGGAGTTGGAGAAACAAAAGGGTGGGGAGCCATTAGTTCCTGATGCCTGCCTTCCATCTTTCAAAAGACTTTAAGGTCAGTCTTACTCTATTTTTTTTTTTTTTAAAGATTTTATTTATTTCTTTGCCAGAGACAGAGGAGAGAGAGCGAGCGAGCACAGGCAGACAAAGTGGCAGGCAGAGGCAGAGGGAGAAGCAGGCTCCCTGCCGAGCAAGGAGCCCGATGTGGGACTCGATCCCAGGACGCTGGGATCATGACCTGAGCCGAAGGCAGCTGCTTAACCAACTGAGCCACCCAGGCGTCCCAATTTTTTTTTTTTTTTTAAAGATTTATTTATTTGAGCGGGGCAGGGAGGGACCAAGAAATAGGAAGAGAAAGACTCAGCACAGAGCCCGATGTGGACCTCGACCTCACAACCCTGAGATCATGACCTCAGCCAAAACCAAGAGTCAGTTGCTTACTGGACTGAGCTCCCCAGGAACCCCAGTCTTACTCTATTCTTAACGTTGGCTTTTCTCTTTCCTAGACTAGTTCACTCATGCTGTTCCCTTATATATCCTTTGATAATAAACGGCCTCCCCAGGGCTTCTGAGTGGCTCAGTTGGTTCAGTGTCTGCCTTCATCTCAGGTCGTGACCTGGAGTCCTGGGATAGAGCCCCACATTGGGCTCCCTGCTCGGCAGGGAGTCTGCTTGTCCCTCTGCCTGCTGCTCCCCATGCTTGCGCGTGTGCTCTCTCTCTCTCGGACATTCTGTCTCAAATAAATAAAATTATTTATTTATTTATTTATTTTTAAAGATTTTATTTATTTATTTGACAGAGAGAGATCACAAGTAGGCAGAGAGGCAGACAGAGAGAGAAGGAAGCGGTTTCCTGCTGAGCAGAGAGCCCAATGCGGGACTTGATCCCAGGACCCCGAGATCATGACCTGAGCAGAAGGCAGCGGCTTAACCCACTGAGCCACCCAGGCGCCCCCAAATAAAATCTTTTAAAAAAATAAATAAATGGCCTCCCATACATAACATTATTTAGATCTTTCAGTGAACTATTTAGAGTTCTTCCCCACCCATTCAAATGTCACTCTTGCCTAGTATCTAATCCTCTGAATTACTAAATATTAGGATATGTAAATGCCAACTAATTAACCAGGAACAGTGCTTTGCCTCTGCCTCTAGAATTAAAATAATCTTTTTTTTTTAAGATTTTATTTATTTATTTGACAGAGATCACAAATAGGCAGAGAGGCAGGCAGAGAGAGAGAGGAGGAAGCAGGCTCCCTGCTGAGCAGAGAGCCTGATGCAGGACTCAATCCCAGGACCCTGGGATCATGACCTGAGCCGAAGGCAGAGGCTTAACCCACTGAGCCACCCAGGTGCCCCTATAATTATTTTTTAAAGATTTTATTTATTTACTTGATAGAGATTACAAGTAGGCAGAGAGGCAGGCAGGGAGAGAGGAGGAAGCAGGCTCCCTGCTGAGGAGAGAGCCGGAAGCGGGGCTCTATCCCAGAACCCTCGGATCATGACCTGAGCTGAAGGCAGAGGCTTTAACCCGCCGAGCCACCCAGGCACCCCTAGAATTGGGCTAATCTTAAAGAATTAGAATCACTAATGACCATGCAGCATGGACTACCTCTTCCCCTACTCCTGCAGCTGCTCATTACAGTGCCCTCCCAGGGCAAGGATCATATTTCATTCATTTCTATCTTTATTATCTCAAGTGCTAGCACAAATAGACCCTCCAAAAAGTTATTTTTTTCAATGTGAATAAAGCAGTGGACAACCTACTAAAATTGCTGACATTCTGTCTTCCCTGTTTAGTTTTTCTCCATTGCCCACAGTTATGGGTTGAATTGTGTCCCCCGTCTTCATCCCCAAAAGATGCTTAAATCCTTCCTACCCCCAGTACCTGTGAATGAAACCTTAATTGGAAATAAGGTCTTTGTAGATGATCATGTTAGAATGAGGTCATTAAGGTGGCCCTAATCCAACATGACTGTATCCTTTTAAAAGGGCAAAATTTATGGGCACCTTGGTGGCTCAGCTGTTGGGCATCTGCCTTCGGCTCAGGTCATAATCACAGTGTCCCGGGATCAAGCCCCATATTGGGCTCCCTGCTCACTGGGGAGCCTGCTTCTTCCTTTCCAGATCCTCCGTGCTTGTGTTCTCTCTCTTGCTGTCTCTCTGTCATAAAGAAATAAAATCCTTTTTTTTTTTTTTAAGATTTTGTTTATTTATTTGAGAGAGAGAGAGAGGAGAAAGCAGGCTCTCTTCCGAGTAGAGAGCGTGATGAGGGACTTGATCCCAAGACCCTGAGATCATGACCTGAGCCGAAGGCAGAGGCTTAACCCACTGAGCCACCCAGGTACCCCAGTAAATAAAATCTTAAAAAAAAAAAAGAAAAAAAAATATATATATACGCACGCCTCTCTCTCTCTCTCTCTCTCTCTCTCACACACACACACACACACACACACACACACACACACATGAGAAAGGGTGATATTTAGACACAGGCACGCATGCACACAGGGAGAATGCCAGGGGAAGACAAAGACCAAGACTGGGGCGGGCAACAGAATTCAATGAATGCCAAAGATTGTTAGCAAACAATTCAGATGTAGGAAAGAGGCCTGGAACAGAGTCTCCCTCCCATCTTCCAGAAGAAACCAACAGTGCCAACACTTTGATCTGAGACTGCTAGCCTCCAGATCATATGGCACATTACAGTTTAAGCCATAGTGTGTGGTACTTATTGCGGCAGCCCCAGCAAATGAATACTTGTCATCTTTACCTTCTACCTTTATAAGTGTCTCCCTGGTTAGAATGTAAGCTCCGTGAGGTCAGAGATTTCATCTGTGTTGTTCATTCATAAATCCTCAGCATGCAAAACAGTTTCTGGCACATCAAAACTCTCAATATTGGTTACAAAAAAAATACCCATGAATGCTTTGGAGGAGAAGGATTTTTCACATTAGTTTGGACATTGTTTTTATTTGAAGAAAACCTACATGAAAATGTTCCCAATTATAATGTGATAATTGAGAACTTTATTGACTTAAAATATACAATGACATCTGGCTACTTTTTGGGAGGGGGACATCCTAAATCCTGGAGAGTTGTAACTATTGCTGGTTTCCATACTTCACTAATGACAAATTGCTTGGGACTGTGAATATACATGGTTAAGGTAAGGGAGGCAGCCATCAGAGTTCCTTGTCACTTTGTTGTTGTTGTTGTTGTTGTGGGTGTGTGTGTGTGTGTATGTTTAAGATTTTATTTATTTATTTGACAGAGAGAGACACAGTGAAAGAAGGAACACAATTGGGGGAGTGGGAGAGGGAGAAGCAGGTTTCCTGCCGAGCAGGGAGCTGATGTGGGGCTTGATCCCAGGACTCTGGGATCATGACCTGAGCTGAAGGCAGATGCTTAATGACTGAGTCACCCCAGTATCCCTTGGTTCATTTTTTAAGTCTATTCTTTTTCTGAATGAGGTAAAGTCAAGTCAAGGGTAGAGAATCCTTCTCCTCTTCTTCATCCCTACTACTTTTCTCCTACTATGGCCTACTTTTTTATCCTCCAACTTTTTCTTTTGGTCCAAAAAAAAAAAAAAAGAAAAGAAAAAAGACAATGATATCCATAAGACATTTTTTTAAAACTTTTTGTCCAAATAGGGGAAGTAAAAGTTTTCCTTAACTCTCTAAAGGTCCCTGGCTTGGTCTGAAAATTAAACTGACAAAGATAGATTAAAAGGAGAAGCGACATATATATTAATATTGTTTTATTGTGACACAGGGGCATTCATAATGAAATGAATACCCAGAGAAATGACAAAATCTGCTTGCTTGTACCTTGGGTGAAACAAAGAGAGGCAATTGTGGAAAAGTGATTAAACTATGTGGGCAGGAGAAGGGAAGATAAGAATTATTTTAACGAATGTCTGTTGGTACAGAATTCTTTTGATCTCAGCTTCTCCTTGATGATAACAATGTTACTTTCCTTCTGGTATAGGGAAGACATCTTTCATTTCCTGCTTTTTAAAAAAAGAAGGAAATCAAAGTGTTTTTTTCTTGTATTTGCTGTTTTCCAAGTCCTCCAAACTCTATGCCAAAGCAGTATATCCTGGGGTGTATGCCCTGAACTCGTTCACCAGCATTTCCCAGCAGTCCTGAGAGGTAAGAATTATCTGAGGGTGAGAAAGCAGTGGTTACCACCTTTCATAAGGCTTGAAGAAATTATATGAGGTAGAATTCAAGCCTCCAAAATCTCAATCCAGTGTTCTTTTGTTGTACTGGTCACAGCTGCACATTTCCCCTTTTTATGTCTGGACAAAGAAAGGGTGGGACTCCAAAACATGAAAGAGATGTGATTTTAGAATTGGAGGGAACAGAGAGAACTCTTTGGGTCTTTGGACTCTGTAGCCATTACCAATGGCATCTATGAGGGGATTGTGGGCAGTGAGCAAGAGAAGGACAGGCTTGAATTCCAGGGAGTGAGGACTGGTGCCAAGTGTCCCCACCCCCCATAGCAATGGTCTTCTTTCACATACACATGCTGGATACACACACAACCGAGGGGTCAGTGTTGAGACATGGTCTTGATAGAAACCATCCTAGATTGCCAGGAAGGCACTTGAGAGTTCAAAGAAATAAGAGGCTAGGATGAACAAAACAAGGAGTTCAGTCAACCAGGAGTGAAAGTACGGCGGGTGCAGAGCAGGTAGAAGGTGAAGATAGTATGGGGTCAGAGGTGGAAAGACTACATTCTTGGGCTTGATGTGCAAGGATAAGGGTGAACACATTGAATGCAACTCCTGAGACTACTTTGATTTCTTTCTTTCTTTTTTTAAGATTTTATTTATTTGAGAGAGAGAGAGCATGAGCAGGGAGGAGAGATATGAGGGGGAGAGAGAGAGCGGGAGGCAGACTCCCCACTGAGTAGGGAGCCCACCGCTTGACTGGATCCCAGGACCCTGAGATCATGACCTGAGCCAAAACCAGTTGCATAATCTACAGAATTCATTTGCAGTATGGACTTTCCACAAAAGTCCTCTGCAATTTTCGGCTGGCTTCTGGATAGCTTCCATGGCACCATGGAATCGATCATCACTCAGAATAGGAGGAGGAAGAAGGCTGGGGCAGAAGGGTAGTGGTATACGTTTGCAGACATATAGGTCTAGGAGAGGTGGGCACCTGGGTTCCCCCCAGGGGCATCTTGTTTCAGATGCCCAGGTTTTTGGGGTGAACTTGGTGATCTTCTATCTCAAATTACTGGTCCTCCCTACCCAGCTCCCAGACCGCTGCTCCTAACAGGATTCTTCTGAGTTCTAGGTTGTTCTATTGACTTGGAAGAAGCTACCTCCCAAACCCTTTCCCTAGAAATGCTCAGAAGAGGAAAAGCAGCTGGAGACTCCCAGTGATTTACCTGGACACGCGCAGTGCCACCAGCTATCGCCGCCCCTCTCGGTGGCTGGGCCGTACTGCGCAGTCCAGGGCTCGCTTAGGGGAGAGGGGCGTCCGGGGCGTGACCCGCCCCCGGGGCAGGTGTGCCGCGGAAGAGAGGTCGGGGGCGCGCTTCGGTGCCTCGGCGGCGGCCGCGCACGCGGTCAGGCGGAGGATGCTCTGGGCGGACCGCCGAGGGGAGGCCGCGTGCGCGGGCGAGCGCCGGGGGCAGCCGCGGGGGTAGCGCCGGAGCGCAGCCTCCTCCCGCTCCCACAATGCACAGGGCGGCGGCGGCGGCGGCAGCGGCGGCAGCATCACCGGCCGCCCAGGCGGCTGCGGCGGCGACCCCGAGGACCCCGGGCACGCGGAGCGCTCGCGCCTGCTCGCGGCGCGCGGGGCAGTGATGGCCTGGCCCCCGCGGGCCGCCCGCGCCTGAGGCGCCCCGCCCCGCCCCGCCCTGCCCGGCACCCTCGCCCCGCCCGGCCCTGCCCCGCTCCCTGCCGGCGGCTGCCTGGGCGCTTCCTAGTCGGCGCGGGCGGCCGCCCAGGCGAGGTACGGCCTCCGCTCAGGCGGGGGGCGTCGGCGCCGCGGGGCCCCGCCATGGCCGCGTCCGAGCTCTACACAAAGGTGAGGCGGGCGGCGCCGTGGGGAGGGGGCCGCGCGGCCGGGCGCCGCCGGCTGTCAGGCTGGGGCGGGGCGGGGCGGGGGCGCGAGGGCCCGGCGGCCGCAGCACCCCGGTCCCCAGCGTTTCGAAATCCCCCGCCCGGCCCGCCTGCCGCAGAGGCGCCTTCCTCTTTCGGGCGTCGGCGGCGGAGGGCGGCCTGCCTCGGGGGGCCCTCTGGGGCCGCTGCCCCGCTCCCCTGGCGGGCGGCTCGGCGGGTTTCCGACTGGGAAGGGGGCCTGGGTCAGGGCTGCCTCGCCCGCCGGCTGGGTTTGGAAGAAATCCTGGCCGCGGGAGATGCTCGATCGGCGCGAGGAGATGCTCCCTCCCGTGGGGACGGGCGCTTGGAATAACGCCTTGTGCTGGTATGCGGGGCCACTTCTGCCACCAGCCAGCCTTTCCGTGCGGCTGTTGGGAACCCTGCACACGGCCGCCAGCCGCTTCTCACCTTCAGCCGCCGCGTTTCAGATGGCTTCCCGGGGGTGGCGAGCGCCTGGGGAGGACGCAGCCGGCTGGATGCGAGATGATTCACGGGCTGGGATGGTCTGCTCCCGTTGGTCCCCGGGAGTTGCTACCTACGTGTAATCCCTCCGAGCCTTGTTACACTCCCTGCCTTCCCCGTCCGCTGGGGCGAGGCTTTCCTTCAGGGTTTAGTGTAAGGACAGCGGCAGCCTTTTCTCTCTTACACCGACATTCGTATTTTCTGGGTCTGCTAATCTTTGCACGAATGGCCTATTTTGGAGAACTGTCCCTTTGAAGACTTCTGAACATTCGGCTTGGGCAGTGTGTGGTGCTCTGTGAATGTGTGTCGTCATGGCACTTTATACTGTAACTCACTGTAACGTAGGTGTTTTGCCAACTATTAATTACCTTTAGTTCCAGTTAACAGAATGGGCTTAACTTTCCAAGTTCGTGTTAGCTGCAGAATCTCCATTTAGGATCTTAGAATTATTGTTTACAAATGTGACCCCAGTAAGCCCAGGACCCAAGTCGCAGCATGTTTTTAGAAGTGTGGACCTGCCATCAAGAGACCTGGATTCTAGCCCAGGCCTTTTCACTTACTGTATGACCTTGGGCGAGTCACTTAACTTCTTTTGTTCAGTTGTCTCTTATCGGTAAGTGGAGTTAATTATACCTGCTCTGCATCTTTCAAGGCTCTTGTGAGGATCAAACCTAGGAATTAGATGGGAAAGCTTTTGTAACCTATGAATTTCTCAAGAAATGGGTATAGGATTAATTTTACCCTGAAACGCCTTTCTAGCCACAGACTTAAAATACTGTACAATTGGAACTTCTCTCTAAACCTGGTAATTTTCTTTCTTTCTTTTTAAAAAAGATTTTATTTATTTATTTGCTAGACAGAGATCACAAGTGGGCTGGGAGGCAGGCAGAGAGAGAGAGAGAGAGGAAGGGAAGCAGGCTCCCTGCCGAGCAGAGAGCCCCATGTGGGGCTCCATCACAGGACCATGACCTGGGATCATGATCTGAGCCCAAGGCAGAGGCTTTAACCCATTGAGCCACCCAGGCACCCCTAAACCTGATAATTTTCTTAGGCATTGTAGGTTTCTAATGTATGAATGAATGTAATTGGAAACTGATTTGGCTACTTTATTAATAAACATTAATCCTAACTATGTGCCAGGTACTACTCTAAGTTCTTTACAAATATTAACTCATTTAATCCTCATAATGATGGTATGAAGTGGGTACTGAGAAATATCAGAGGCATTTTCCTATGAAGAGATACAAGTCTGTAAACATTCCTTAGTTACTTTGTATAGCCCTCCATTCTACACTGTGCACAGTGAGGAGTCCCTCCCTGAGCTGCCTAATTGTAGACTGCTTAACTAGAGACTGATTGGATAATAAATTGCTCTTGGTCTTGAATCAGCTTTTTTCTCCCAAAATAATTTTTCAGAAAAAAATTTAAAAAAAATACTATGATTTCTAGGGGCATCTGGGTGGCTCAGTGGGTTAAGCCTCTGCATTCGGCTCAGGTCATGATCTCAGGGCCCTGGGATCGAGCCCCACATCAGGCTCTCTGCTCGGAGCCTGCTTTCCTCTCTCTCTCTCTCTCTCTCTCTCTGCCAGCTGCTCTGCCTACTTGTGATAGCTCTCTGTCAAATAAATAAAATAAAATAAAATAAAATAAAATAAAAACACTATGATTTTTAAATCTCAAGGTTTTGGCTTTTGGTCATAGCTTCATCACACGCTCTTAAAATTCACCTTCTAGTCGTTGTAAAGACAGGCTGGTTTAGACATCAAGAGTAAGTTGAGCTTAAATTGCCTTTTTTTTTTTTTTTTTTAAAGATTTTATTTATTTATTTGACAGACAGATCACAAGTAGGCAGAGAGGCAGGCAGAGAGAGAGGAGGAAGCAAGCTCCCTGCTGAGCAGAGAGCACGATGTGGGGCTCGATCCCAGTACCCTGGGATCTTGACCTGAGCCGAAGGCAGAGGCTTAACCCACCGAGCCACCCAGGCGCCCCTTAAATTGCCTTTTAAATACATTTATGTCCAAGTATATTCTAGTGTCTTGGCTATTTGTTGACTTAATTCTTTTTGTGAATGGACCTTTGCTTAATGGTGGGTCAAAATATTTTTTGAGCACCTCCCGGGTGCTAGGTACTGTCCTTAATATTGAGAGGTTCGAACAATGAACAAGACACAGCCCTTTCCCTCAAAGGATTCACAGTCTGTTTTTTATATTCTTGACCTACTTTGAATATCTGGGAGCATAAATAACCTGTTGTTACCTCCACAGCAGGCAGACAGCTGTGTGATATTTCTAAGTAGAAATTAGGGAGTGGGTCGGGACATGGGGAAGGTTGGAATGATTCCAGAGGTAAAAGCTTGGGTAGTGATTACTAGAGGAAGAGGGAAATCATTAGAAGTTAAATCAATGGATAAACACAAGGACTTTTTTCCTCACAGAGGATTATGGGGAAGGAAGTTCTGGAGTAGATTACAAGGAAAGATGTATTAGTGACATGTCATAATTATGGTATTCCACATAGTGGTTAAATCTGAAAAGTACCCTTTTTAAAAATGTCATTCAAAGCAGATTTTGATGTGTGATACAGATCAGCTCCCATTACTGTGAAAGGAAAGAGACCATTCAGTTTATTTGTTGCTAAAATGATAATGGTTTTGTCACAGTAATTTATCAGGGCTTCCATTTTGTAAATTTTTCCAGGCAGTATAAACATTTTAAGGGCAATAACTAGGTTCCTAGGATATAGCATTTCTGGAAACTAACATTTTGGTTAAAATATGTTTGTTGGTTTTTAAAGTAAAGGCTTTATTAAGAGGTAATTTACATACCATTCCATTCCCAACTTAAAGTTTATAGTTCAGTGGTTTTTAGTATATTCACAGAGTTGTGGGTCAATTTGTTTTTAGATCCACCTGGCTTGTTCCCAAAAGAATTGAAAATGGCTAAGATATCTCACTGCTTCTGATTTTGAAAATATTTGCTAGTTTTGACTTGCCAGTGGCTATATGAATCATAATGTCACCCATAGATGCTTTCAGTAACTTCAGAGGATTCCGCATTTGTGGAGGAGAGTTGGAATGATAGTCCTCCTCACATGAACTTCCCAAACAGGGATAACACCAAAAATACTACAGAATGGCCAAGATTACCTGAAGTTGTTTAATTAAGAGTCCCACTGTGTATCAGGATGCTGAGTTTTGTAACTGTACAAAAACCTCTAAAACCCCTGCTTGAGAAGCCATGTAACCTTTCCTAGATGAGATAGCAGTTTAGGCCAATAGATTGTATATCTGTACTCTTCCTTTCCTACCATATTCCTTCATACCTACTGAAGCCTAGATTTTTTCTGGGCCTCTTCCCCTTTACCATCAATCCTGGAAATTCTTACATTTTCGTCTTGAAAGTACATTTTTTCAGACTACTTTCAACATCTGAAAGCAGGACAGAAACCTCATGTCTGATCATGTGCCAGAGTTGGGGTTTAGTAAGTACATTTGATTTACTCAAGTATCCTGTCATGCTTCTTCTATCTGTTTATCCTCCTGATGTCCCTAATAGTCTGTCTCCTGTAAATAATGGTTTGGGATGACTAGTCTCCTTGTAGGAATGAAGTAGGGTATAAAGAAGTGATTAAACAAGTAAGCACGTTTTCAGGCAGGTTGAACAGGATGAGTAATAGAGAGGAGAGCTGGAAGCCAAGGGAAACCAAAGAAACTATTGCAGGAAACAGAATAGGAAATGATTGCCTGGTAGACTGAGGCACAGGCAGATGGGAAGGGAAGGAAGGGGACCAACTTGGGAGACAGGTCTCTATGATGGATGAGATATAGGGTGGGAAGGAGAGGGAACAGTGTAAGTTAACACCAGTAGCTCTAGCTTTGGAAACTGGAAGTTAATTCCCATTAAACCATGAATTTTTGTGGACTGTGGAACTTGTAAGCTACTCAGAAATACTTCAGACTGCTTGAGCAAAGAAGAAAGCTCATGACTTTCTTGAAATTTGTTATTGTCTCTTGAAGTATGAATGTCTGGTATATTGCCCAGTGGCTGAAAGAGTACAAAGAGGTTTTAATTTTCATGAGGCCACCAGAAAAACATTTTAAATCTTCCTAGTGCTTTTAACTGTTCAAAGGAGGGAAACTCTGGAAGAGGGTCTGTGAATGGGGTTTCTGGGATTTAGCTACAACCTCCAAAGTGTTGGGGCAGAGTGGTGGGGGCACTATAGAAAAGTGTGGGAGAGGAGAGAAAACCCCTCTTACCTTACATCTTATCTCAGAAGGTAATTTAGCTTCTTCGTTTTTAACTTATAATGGATTTCACCTCCATTGGGAGTATCTAGGGGCACATGGCCCACCGGAGGATAGACTGATTTATTTGTTTCCACTTTCGGCAATTCCTAATGAAGTGTAAGAAATTCTCAGAAGTAGAAATTCCTGGGTGATCTATGGAATAAGGCCTCGCCCTAGGTAGAACATCATGTGGGCAACCCCACTCCCCCATTCCATCCCCGGATAGCATGTCTTCTTCCCGTAGTGTCTTTCCAGACCTTTAGCATTTGTCTCCCTGGGGAGTTTGTCTTCTCCTTTCCTTCCAGCTGTCTCTCTCTATAATAAACTTAGTGAGGTAATAATTTATATGTAATAAAATCCACTCATTTCAACTGTGTGTTCAGCAAGTGTGTGTGTGTGTGTTTTGAATCCAGTCTCTGTGGGGCAAAGTGCCATACCAGTTTTGCTTTTTTAGGATTTTATTTATTTATTTGACAGAGAGCGAGAGAAGAAACATAAGCAGAGGCAGTAGGAGAGGGAGAAGCAGGACTCCTACTGAGCAGGGAGCCCAATGCAGGTTTCGATTCCAGGACCTTGGGATCATGACCTGAGCTAAAGTCAGACGCTTAACGACTGAGGTGCCCCTAGTTCAGTGAGTTTTGACAAATATATTCTATCATGTAACTACTACCATAAGCAAGGTATAGAACATTTTCATCATCCTCAGGAGTTTCTTGTGCTAAACTTCTTCTCTTTCCCAGTTTATTCTTTGTATAGCTAAAATGATAATTTTTAAAAAAATATTTTATTTATTTGAACAGAGATTACAAGTAGGCTGAGAGGCAGGCAGAGAGAAAGGGGGAAGCAGGCTCCCTGCTGAACAGAGAGCCCGATGCAGTTCTCAATCCCAGGACCCTGAAATCATGACTTGACCTGAAGACAGAGGCTTAACCCACTGAGCCACCCAGGCGCCCCTAAAATGATAATTTTTAAAATAAAATCCAGTTACTAGAGTTGTGCTTACCCATTGGGACAGCAGGAAGAATTATTTGTCTGTTTTTAAAATATATATTGTGGTTTCACCTTAACCCAACCAGGAGAGATACTTAATGTAGAGGACTGAGCTGGGGTGTCGCTCCTGTGGAGTTTCATTCACAGTGGGAGGTGAGAGTGGGTGGTGGAGGTATTTAGGTGGTTTATTTCATCTTTACTTCACATGCTTACCCCTGTGTCTGCCTTTGATGCCTTGGGTCCTTAGGTCCTTGGTGTGCTAAAATGCCCTTTGTTCAATTGTCCAGTTCCATCTACCTTGGTTGTAATGTCATACTGGGTTTGTGGTGGTAACAGATTTTTAAGCTGCAGAAACTTATCCCTGGCTTTTTTTCCCTTTCTCTTTGAGGCCCTCCTCAGCTGGAAGTCCCCTAAACCAGCAGCCATTAGCATTAAACATCTCCTTGTACAATAGAGACTTTTTGCCAATTGTGGAACTTAGGGATGGTATGATTATGTTTTGGTTTCAAAATAATGGCTCCAAAGTTGGTTAAAATCCAGGGGGAAGTACATCTATCTACAACTTTTGGCCCAATGTGCTGCTATGGCCAAAAACATGAACACATTACTGAACTGGAGGGAGGCCGGACACTAAAAAGATAAGTTTTGTCTCTCCTTAGTCACTCATACAGAAACTTGCATTTTTCATCGGACAGCCTCTCCTTTGCTATTCTGCCTTCTGCTCCCTTTTTGCAGTATAGTCAATAAACTATCTCCTTTGAAAAGAAAACAAACAAAATAAAACAAAACAAACTTGCATTTTCCTGGCCAGGAATCCTCTGTGGATGGTTGGGGTTTCTACTTCTTGATAAAAACACTCTGAAACTAGAGGAATTTCAGAATGGGAGAAATAAAATGATTGTGGCAGTAAAGTAGGTAGATTAGAAAGGCAGGACTCTTTAATTTAAAAAGGTGAAGGTGGAAATTGGGGAAGTATTTAACATCAAGAATAACAAGTTTGTAACATCAGACCTCAGTAGAGGTACTTGTTAGATCTTGAAATAAATGTGTCATTTAAAATGAATTTCTTCTTTAAACATTAAGTTTATATTTATGAAACTTATTACCTCAAGTTATGCTGACAGCTAAGATGTAATAGATTTTTTAAAAAGGGTCTGGATAATTCATGCCTCATAGTTCTGAGATACCAATTTAACAAACATCTCTTTGACAGTGTTAAGCAGTTTACCAGCCAGAGCTATTTCAGTTGGAAGTAACAAACACAAACTCAAAGCTAAAAACGATTTTATTTGCCTCTATGACCTGGATGCCCAGGCCCATGGATTCAAGGCCAGAAAATGGTCTCTGAGGCTCTCTTGTCACTGGCTTTCATGTCAAATTGTGCTGCTTACCGTTGGTTTCATCCACATGACAGCTCTTTTCGTGGTGAAAAATATGGTCAGTGGCACCTGCAGATCACATGATCTTCCAGTTCTGGGCCTGGAGGAAGTCTGGTAAAAGAACTCTGGTTGCGTTTGCTAGGGGTCATGTGCCCTCTCCTTCCACTGTGCTGTGTAAGGAGGGGCGGGGGATATTATGCATAGTCAAGCTCATCTCAAAGACCAGGCAGAGGATAGGACATCATAATTGATAGCTCCACTCAGACCTGGTGGGGTGGCTGAAAGCTGTTGCCCCTCAGAAAGAATAGTTAATATCCACCACGAATAAGTTACCAAAAATACAGAGCAATTGAATTCTGCCCCTACTTTTGCATGGCGAGGAGGACATTGGAAATCTCTCCCTCCCCCGCTCCTGCAAACCATAGAATCATTTTGAATTTTTTTTTTTTTAAAAGAGCCAATGAGGGGCGCCTGGGTGGCTCAGCGGGTTAAAGCCTCTGCCTTCGGCTCAGGTCGTGATCCTAGAGTTCTGGGATCGAGCCCCGCATCGGGCTCTCTGCTCGGCAGGGAGCCTGCTTCCTGCTCTCTCTCTTTCTCTCTCTGCCTGCCTCTCCGCCTGCTTGTGATCTCTGTCAAAAAAAAAAAAAAAAAAAAAGAGCCAATGAGAATCCATATAAACAAATGTTACTGAAAGCGTATCAGAGATGGAAGATTTGAAAAGTATTTTTCATTTAGTCTGGATCAGGGGGTTATGAACCCTATGTCTTCTTCTGTTCTGATCTTTTTCTGCCATATATCCTCAGTGTTTTATTTCCCCTCATTTCCTTCATGTTTTTGTTTGAATATATTATTCTTTTCCCCCATTTCCATCTACAGATAAGTTGTAAAATTTGTTATTCCTGTTTTATTCATTTCCAGTGTTCTTTTTCTGCTTTCTTACCTTCTACACTGTTGTCTGCTCCTAGACACCCTACTCCTTTATTTAATTTCCTCACCCTAATGCTCTGTTGTGCTTTGTTATACCCAATACACATGCGTGTGCACACACACACCTCCCTAAAATGGGATAAAATAAATTCTTATGAAGTGACTTCTTAGATTAAGGAGGAAACTTCATTTCCTCAAATCCTGGTACTTTTTGCTTTACCACTCCCTGAATCTGACATCACAATAGGAAGTAATTTCTCATGAGTTTACATAAATTATTTTCTGTGTATCGGAGTATCTATATGTTTTAAACAAACATTTTTGTGTTAGACTACATTTTAGACTAGTTAGAACCTAGTTTTGCATATTTTATTTTGTTTATACTGGAGTATATACAATAAGGGGACCAGCTATTTTTTTAAGGATATGACCTCACTTTAAAACATTTTTGTAGCAGTCCTTAAAAAATTTTTACCTGGAATTGGTCTCTATATGCTCAAGCTGAAAAAAATCTTTCTTCTAATTTGACAAGCGTCATGCTCATGCTGGGAACAGAAGTCCTGGAGATGTTTTTCATAAAATCAGGACATCTGTATTTTAATATAGAATTTGGGTCAAAACCTGGATTAAATGTTTATCAAGTCAGAATATATAGATAGTTCTGTCTCTTTCTATATATATATATATATATATATATATATATATATATAATATATATATCTTAGTATAGAAGTAAAAAAGTTAAACCCACTAGAGTTAATATTGTATTTTAACCCATTCTTCCTGTTTTTACTGATATTTTTTCATCTTAGACCAAAATTTCTCAACTTCTGTGCTATTGCCGTAGTAGTCTAGATAATTTTTCCTTTCTGTGGGCTTTTCCTGTGTATTGTAGGATTTTTAGCCAAATCCCTAACCTTTATCTGCTAGATCCAGTAACATCTCTCACCCCCAGTTGTAATAACCAACCCATATGATCTATAGACATTGCCAAATATCCCCGGGTTTGGGGGGGGTGTCAAATCTGGCCTCGCTCTGCCCTACTCAAGAACCTCTGCCCTAGACCTTAAGGCTTAGACTAGGGTAAGAAAAAGTGGAAAAGAGTTAGAAATAGAAGCAGAAATTTTTTGGAAAAAACTTTTAGGGGTGCCTGGGTGGTTCAGTTGTTCAGCATCTGCCTTAGGCTCTGGTCATGATCCCAGGGTTCTAGGATATAGATCTCCATTGGGCTCCCTGCTCAGCAGGAGGCCTGGTTCTCCCTCTCCCACTCTCCATGCTTGTGTTCCCTCTCTCACTGTGTCTCTCTGTCAGAAAAATGAATAAAATCTTAAAGAAAAAAAAACTTTTTTTTTTTAAAAGATTTTATTTATTTATTTGACAGAGAGAGATCACAAGCAGGCAGAGAGGCAGGCAGAGAGAGAGAGGAGGAAGCAGGCTCCTGCCGAGCAGAGAGCCCGATGCGGGACTTGATCCCAGGACCCTGAGATCATGACCTGAGCCGAAGGCAGCGGCTTAACCCACTGAGCCACCCAGGCGCCCCAAGAAAAAAAAACTTTTAAAAAATAACTTTTTGGTAATTTTTTTTCTGCTTAGAGAAATCGTACATCTCAGACAATTTTGAAAATACAGAAACATATAAAGGAAGAAAATTAAAAAAAAGAAAAAGAAAATTAGAAATAAACTAATACTACCCAGAGATAATAATTGTTAATTATTAATTTATTTCCTTAAATCTTTCATCTATATTGATACAGTAATTTTTATGATTTTTTTAAACTTAATATATATTGTGAGAATTTTTATATTATTAAACATTCATTGAGAATATTTTTAGTGGTTGGATAATATTCCATCACCTGGATGTACCATAATTTATTTACTGCTGGGCATTTTCACTATTATAAGATAGGTACTATGGTGAGCATCTTTGTACATAAATCTTTGAATTAGTTTTAGTCAATTTTATATTCCAAGTCTCTTTGACAAGTGTTGATACTTACATTTATGCTGGGGTAGGGTATTCACATTTATTTTGTTTTAAAAATAGCATTTTTTATGTATATTGCTTCAGGCTAGGATGACCAGATGTCCCACTTATGTGAGATGCTTTCTGCCATCCAGTGCCTTTATTGTGTTTTGAGAAATGCTCTTAGTTAGAAATATATAAATTTACTTCAAAAACCTAACCTTTTGGAAAGCTAAACTATTTTCTTTTCTTGACCATTTTCCTCATTGTTACTCTTATTCATTGTTTATCCTTGACTTGGGGGGAATCTGGGCCAGATAGAATTATTAAATTAGAAAGAATTAAACCAACCATGAAGCCATTGTCTTTTTTTTTTTTTTTTTAAGATTTTATTTATTTATTTGAGAGAGAGACAGTGAGAGAGAGCATGAGTGAGCAGAAGGTCAGAGAGCGAAACAGACTCCCCATGGAGCTGGGAGCCCGATGTGGGACTCAATCCCGGGACTCCGGGATCAAGACCTGAGCCGAAGGCAGTCGTCCAACCAACTGAGCCACCCAGGCGTCCCTGAAGCCATTGTCTTAAGGGCATAAACAAAATACAATATAACTTGGAAATTTGGAAATTACCTGAAAATATGTTATCGTTTTATTGTAGACAACATATGCTCCTAATTAGAACAAATTACCATTTGTTGGGAGTGGTCAGAACCTGAGTGTGTTTTCAGGGGATAGTCAAGAACCTGAGAGACCTTCAGCGTCAGTTACCTGCTGTAAAGCAAGGGGAATGGAGCAAAATATACCCAGTGTTAAAGATAGCACCCTGGAATGGAATCTTTATAACACTCAGAAGCTATCTAGGGTCTTGGGGTGGGGGGGGCTGTGAGTCATTGCTGTGTACCGCAGCCTGCTTAAGGACTGGTAGCCACAATTGTGGTTGAAAGTTGATGGTGTGGAAACTTAGATATTGAAGCTATAGGAAACTGAGTAGAAGTTGGAAGTTTTTTTGCTTGCTTTCTCTATGAAAACCTTGACTTTTACCTTCTTTAGTTGTCATTTGTTTTCTTCTAAGAACCGTGGTTTGCGTAAATGCACAACTCCATAGCAGTACAATGATCAAATAATAATGGTTAGTGCTTACCCAGGTCTCACTGTGGACCAGATGCTGTTCTGAGAACTTGGTTACAGCTGTTTCCATCCTTGGCTTCCGCCTCTACCAGTGCTTGAAAGAGAGGTAGTGTATCCCAGCTGTCAAGCATGGACTCTTAGTGTTTGCATTCGGGTTTGAATCCTGGATTTGCTCTTTGCTGTCTGTGTGACCTTGACCAAACTACTTTACTTTACTGTGCCACAATTTCCTCATTTTTTAATGAGGATAATAATACTCAGTATACGTGGTTTTAATGGTGACTAAATTTTTTAATATATATAAAAATGCGTAGAATGGTAACTGATGGTAACAGGCTTAACTGTTGGCTCTTGTTATTGCTGCTCTTTGGTTATAACTATTGTTCTTTCTCTCTGGCCACTTGGTCTTCTTCATAAACTCAGCTGCCTCCTCTAACTTCCCGGATATTGGTGCTCTTAGGTTCTGCCCTTCACCTACCCTCCCTCCCACTGTGGCCTGATCTGCTCCTGAAAAGTTAGGTATGAACCTGTGTTGATGACTTCCAGATCTCTGTTTCCCGCCTCCTTGTTCTCCTCACAAACCTAAATCCCTGCCACAGCTGCCTGTGGGCATCTTTACAGGCCCCTCAAACCTAGCATATTCGACGTTAAACTTGTCATCTCCTCCCTTCCTCTTTCTTCCTCCCTACCCTACTTTTTCGTGTCTTACTTTCCTCATCTAGAAGATGGGATAATAGTAATACTGACTTTGTAGAGTTGTTAAGGGGATTTAAGTGACATAGTTCATGCATAGCACCTAAAATAATGCCTGGTACACATTTGAGAAATGTTAGCCACTATAATTTTTACTAATTGTATTCCCTGTCTGGTGAATGGCATCAACATCCATACATATACCTAGACCAAAAACTTAAAATTGTCTTGATTTCCCCCTTCAGCCAACCCCCGCCACCCCCCGCCGCCCATCACTTACCATTTCCTGGTACTATCCTTATTTTGTTTGGACCCTTTTTATTTCTTCATTGGATCCTGTAACAACACCATAAGCAATTTTTGGTCTTACCTTCTATAATCTGTTTTTTGTTCTGTTACCAGAGGGATCTTTATGTAAGGAGTATATGTGATCATGCCACTCTCTGACTTAAATTCCTCAGTAATTCCCTATAGGATTGTCTTGAGAATAAATATATTAGTGTAGTGCTTTCCAAACTTTTGGGTCCATCTGAAATCACCTAGGCATCTTGTCAAAATGGAGGTTCTGATGTAGGTCTGTGATGGGGCCGCAAGACTTTCTAACAACTTCTAGGTGAAACCAGTGTTGCCAGATTGAGGACCACACCTGGAGTAGTGAAGCCATGATACACTGGCCTTTTCCTTATCTGCCTTCACCCTAGGCCAGTCTCCTGTCTCAGTTTCAGTCCTGGCATTCAGGTCTTCACTTTAAGTCAAGAGCTCTCCAGGTTGCCTTCTTCCTGCTTTGCTGCATTCCCCGTACCTGGCTTTTCTCCACTGTTTGTTCATGAATTATGTCTTTCAGGTCCTAGTCTGTCTAAGATGTTCCTGAGTATTCTTATAGAACACTCTGTCTACATCTGCCCTGACACAACACTGCATTGCAGACGTTTTTCTCCCAGGGACGGGGGAAATCTCACATTTGTTTTGTTTTAGTAACAACTTCATTGAGATATCATTCACATACATTACAGTTCATTCATTTAAAGTGTGTAATTCCATGGTTTTCGTGTTTTTTGACCTAGCATGTGGACTAGTGTTTAGTACATAGTGAGTAACACCTCCATGATTGAATGAATGAATGAACTAGAAGGTATTAAAGTACCACTGGAAAATTTTCTCCAGATCTTCCTCTTCATATCTGTAATTTTTGGCTTTAACATTTCAGCATTCAAGTGGTGCCTGGGTGGCTTAGTGGGTTAAAGCCTCTGCTTTCGGCTCAGGTTGTGATCTCAGGGTCTTGGGATCGAGCCCCGCATTGGGCATTCTGCTCAGGGGAGCCTGCTTCCCTCTCTCTTTCTGCCTGCCTCTCTGCCTACTTGTGATCTCTGTTTGTCAGATTAAAAAATATATATATTAAAAAATTAAAAAAAAAATTTCAGCATTCAAGTCATCTTATTTATTCAACAGTAAGTCTTCGTGAGCTTCTTTCTTTCACCTCCCTTTTTGGTACCAGGGTGGCAACCGTTCTCTTGGCCAGTGTTAATGCTTCATTATAGAACACTTTGCTGAATTCTCCAGTGCTTCCAATTGTCTTTTTCACCTCAGGCTGTAGTGAGCAGTACTGAGCCAAAACACAGATTTTAACACACTGCTCTCTCCAGCTTAAAATCTCTGGCTGGTCCATAGCCCCTTATCCCCTGCCCTATTTATCTACTGTAGAATCAACTCATTCCTTGTCATGACATTTAAGACTCTTGATCTTTTTCTAACCCCATTCTCTTGGCTTGATCTTTCACAACATGAGTTTCCCCAGACTTTATCCGTAGCAATCATCTGTAATTTTAGAAAATGTAAATTTCTGAAGGGCACCTGGGTGATGCACTCATTTAAGCATCAGACTCTTGATTTCTGCTCATGTCGTGATCTCAGGGTTGTAGGATTGAGCCCCCAAGTCGGGCTCCGTGCTCAGCGGGGAGTCTCTCTCACTCCCTCTGCACCCCACCCCCCCAATAAGAAATAAATAAATAAATAAATAAGAAAAAGTAAATTCCTGAGTCTTGCTTCCAGAGACTCTGAGTCAGTAGGTTTGGGAGCCCAAGGAATTTGCATTTTTTAACCAATCCCTTGAAGGATTCTGATGCAGATGGTCTGTGATATTCCATTATGGGACATAGAACCAACTTTGCTCCTTGAGCCTGTCTTCCAGCTTTCCTTGACTTGGACTTTGTCTGCCATATTTCCTTCTTATCAGAATCCCCCAACTAATAAATGCTCAGTAAAAGTTAGCTGTTTTAAACTATTTGTTCGGTGGTGGTGGTGCTAAGTCTTTTTAAAATTCTAAGACTATATATTACTGTAGATACCTTGTGGGCCATTTTTCCCCTGGCTATCCTTAATGTTTCACTTTTAATAGAATATGTGAGAAAACCTGGCACATGGAAGTGACCCAGTAAATCTTTTTGCTATTTTTAAAGGCAACTGGAAAAACTGCCTCTCTTATATTAAAACTAAAATGAGAATCTTCTATGGTGAAAGATGTTCCACTACCTTTACTAATAATAGATGTGAAATAGTATAAGAAAGGACTTGCAAAATTACTTTGGGAACTATTTTCCTTTTAAAAATTTCTTTTTAAAAACTATAAAAATAATAAATATTCAGTGCAAATCTTTGGAGAATTCAGAAATACAAAAGAGAATTGCATGTAATTTCATTGTCCTCACATATTCTTAATATTTTGATGTATGTCCTATTTTTTCCCTATGTGTATTTTCTCCAACGAAGTGGTTTATTTTGTACATACTATTCTGTAGCAAGATTTTTTTCTCAAAGTAGTATATTATGAACATTTTCCATGCCAATACATATTCTTCTACAGTATCTTTTTAATGGATTCAGAATTTTATATTGCATAAGTCAGTCATATATTAGTCAACCAGTCCACTGTGGTAATTTCCAGTTTTTTGACAGTTTACATTTAAATTGAAGAGAACCAAAAGCCTTTGTGTGTTCCTTTAAAAAGAAATCAATAGTAGTTAGTGAATTTGATTATAATTAACAGAACATCTCATTTTCCTACATAACAATATTGGTACAAAAACGTGGTGATTATCATATCAATGTTAAGGGGATTATTCTTATTGTAAGAGTTTAAAAGGACTAAAAAAAAAAAGAAAAGAAAAAAAAAAACAAAAAAACCCAAACCCACAGGAATATCAAAGCACTCAGGAATAAATTCTTAAACATTTGAGATCTCAGAGTGTGCCAGCCACAACATTCCACTGGAAGGAAGGTCTCCGGACTATGGATGTAGACAGATTCAGGTTATTAGTCAGTGGGCTAGGTGAATCAAGCTGTAGGTTAGCTCCCTTACTCTGCCAGAATTTCGGAAGCCATATCATAGGTGGGATGAATTGTAATCTACACATTGATATAGTTGCTTTTTCTTGTTAATAAGGAGACTATCCCTGATAATAAAAGCCATTCAGGATTTGTTAAGCCTCTACATCCATATTTAATGGCAGGATAGACAAGTTACTTAGAAACTGTTGACTGTAGAAATGAAAATGTTGGTTTAGGTTAAAGGGAGAAGAAGTATAGCAAAGGTTGTTATTCAAGAAAAAACATATTTACTCAGTCAAGAGAAGTAGTGTGGGAAACAATCTCTGAGACATTAGATTGAGCTCAAAAGCTCTGAAAAGTAGTCTTTTGGTTAATGTATTTCAGTTAAGTACCCTTAGTTTACAAATACTGTAATTAAGTGTGTCTTAGAATGAGCTGCTTTCTTAAATGTTTGGGATATTGACCAGGGATCCTTAGGGGCCCAGTTCTCGAGATATCCAGTCCCCTGGGGCAGAGGTAGCACCTCGTTGGTCCAAGGATTTTCTGTGTCAGGAACAGTGCCTTAGTCCTAGAATAATCAGTGGACCATACAGAATTTCCTCTTCTATCACTGCCTGCTGGAGTTTGAGATCTAGTTTGTCTTTGGAGCTGGAGCCTCCAATGTGGTGTGTTTAACAAGGATCGGGACAAAACCTGTCATGTGCAGCTTACCTGGTGAGAGCAAGGATTGGGATGTGTTGTCTGAGTTGATGAAAATCTAGGTGTTGGGGACATTTAAGTCATTATCAATTTAGCAGATCTGTAAGACTTAGTTGTGATCTGTACCATTCTGCATATTAAACCTAGATTCTAAGGTTAATCATCTCCTGTATTCTTTTTATTTTTTTTAAAGATTTTATTTGTTTGTATGGCAGAGATCACAGGCAGGCATAGAGGCAGGCACAGAGAGAGGAGGAAGCAGGCTCCCCTCTGAGCAGAGAGCTCCATGCAGGGCTCGATCCCAGGGTCCTGGGATCGTGACCTGGGCTGAAGGCAGAGGCTATAACCCACGGAGTCACCCAGATGCCCCGATCTCCTGTATTCTTATTTGGCTTGTTTGTCCATTGGTTGTTTTTTCAGGATTTTGTAAGTTAACTGTCACAGACTGTGGTGAAATTTAATAAATCTGAATGAGTAGAGGCCAAATTATTTTAAAATATGTGGGTGAAACTGATGGGGAGGTACCACTATATATGATTCCAACTTGAAAATGTCTACTGTTGGGCAGCAATTAAGGTTTTATAACTATGAAATTACATAGATTGAATTTATTTAGAATGTGGTCCATATATAGACCAACACGGTCTCAAGAAGAGCCCTGCAAGTGCTTTTGGGCACGCTTTTCACTTTAGTCAACTCAGTTCCTCTGGCTTTCATTCTTCCTTGCCATAGCACAATGACATCAGATGCAGCTGGAGCTTAAAGAAGAAGGGTCATGTTAATTAATTCCAGTGAAACAAAAACTGCCTCAAATAATTAATGGAATAACAGTCTCTTTAAAAGACTTCAGAGCTCTTTTTTTTTTTTTTTGGCTCCCCCCCCCCCCCGCCTGCCCCCAGGGACTAGAGAAGGAGAATGGCACAGATTGTTCACTTGAGATCATTTTAAGCTATTGATGTATCTTACAGCCCTCATCTGATGTTTCTCATTTCAATATGAATTATTCAGCCCATGTAGTGATTTTTTTCTTATTTTCTCTTTAGGCTCTCTGACTTCAATTACAGCTTTCAAGAGAGCAACCCCATGAACTTTGACTTTGTCGGAATCTAAAAATGCTCTCCATTTTATTATTTTATTTATAGTTGCCATATTTCAGTTTAAATACAGTTGACCTAGCAAGTAAAAATTTGTGTGTACAAGTAGGGTGGCAAATACCAGGTCAGGCCGCCTGCTGGGTTATTGGAGGGAAGAAGAGGTTATGTATGTTCCCGTCACTGTTTTCTTCAGTTGATCTTGCCATTATGAGTTTTGATTTTTTTTTTGTTGTTGTTTATTTGTTTGTTTGCTTTTTATATCCCAGATAGTTAAGGAAAGAGGGATTAGTGGACAGACATAGCCAGAGTTAGGGAAAACCAGGTCAGGAAGTAAGTAGAAGATCCTTTCCCATAGGTGATTGTCTTTATTTTCCAATCCAATATTAGAAGTTTTCATCTTATGACCTAACCTTCAAGTTCACCGCCTTCAAGCAAACTAGAAAATTTAAACTACTTATTATTTTAGTACGTAAAAAGGGAACAAGAGGAGATTAACATATATGATGTATTTTTTTTTTTTGACAAATAAAAAGGTCTGGATTTTATTATGTGTTGAAAATATGCTCAGGATCTTATGCATGTTTAGGAACTTAGTTTCTCGAAGCATGATAATAAAGATGTACAGAAAAAGAAAGGAGACAAAAATGTAAAAAAAAAAAAAAAAAAAAAAAAGGGTGGGGGACAAGAAAAAGAAAGGCTAAAAAAGGGGTGGTTTGTGATGGGGAGATTTGGGTATGAATACCCAGATGTGTATTACCATGTATGTGTGGGGCAAAACAGGGTTCTGTCCTAGGAAGGGACTTAGCCCATTAACTCAGGGAACCAATGACTTGTCTATGAATAATATTGGCCATTGTGCTATAGAGGTAGGAAACTCAGAGTAGGTGAGACACAGGAGGCATTAGAATAAACAGGTTGCATATAGATGTATGGTTATATTTTTGTTTTAGTCCTTTGTACTTGTTTTTGTGTTGTGATGTCTATTTTTGTTGGTTGTTCTCTTAAGTCAGTTGTAATTTTTATCTAAGATTTCTGAAACTAGGGGCGCCTGGGTGGCTCAGTGGGTTAAAGCCTCTGCCTTCGGCTCAGGTCATGATCCCAGGGTCCTGGGATCGAGCACCGCATCGGGCTCTCTGCTCAGCAGAGAGCCTGTTTCCTCCTCTCTCTCTCTCTGCCTGCCTCTCTGCCTCCTTGTGATTTCTGCCTGTCAAATAAATAAATAAATCTTTAAAAAAAAAAAAGATTTCTGAAACTAGCTACAAGATCTGTATTATCTGACTTTTTAGGTTTTTGAAAAATGTAATTGAAATGGCTTTACCATGTAGGTATTTGTGTGAACCAGGTATACTAGGAAAAGAAAAAAGAGAAAAGACTATTTACATCATATGTAAACAGGGGTTAAACTTTATGCCCAGAGGTGGCAGGGGTTTGGTGGCTTCAATGAAGAAAAGTGAGAGTTCAGATTTCATCTTGACCTGAGAGGTTTTTGGTGCCAAAGGTCACCATGTCCGAGAAAAAGCAGCGGACAACGAGTTTGAGGAGTTCCTCAAGGAAGACTGGGCTGGTTTAGGTGAAGATGAAGATGCACCCATCTGGGAGGATAATTGGAATGATGACAACATAAAGGATGACATCTTCAGTCAGTTACAAGCTGAACTAGAGAAACATGGTTAAAAGATGGAGATGTCATAGCATCCAGAAGAAGGGTTGAAGCAATCTAACCTTGAACTGTTTACTAAATTCTAGGACAGAGAACTCAGGATGAGAAACTTAAAACAATATGATTATTTCATTACCTGCTTGGATTTATTTTTGTTTTTGTAACACAAAAAAATGAATGATCAAAAAAAAAAAAGAGTTAAACTTCATGAATCCGAATGATTAAATAACAAGTACATAAAATGAATGGGAAATACTTGAGAACAAATAAAAAGTAGCAGATAATAATGTGATATGGTTAAAAGCATGATCTCCTGTTTTAGGCTTAGCTTCTTCCTGTGTGATCTGGCAAATGAGTGAATGTGCTGCCCTCATAGGGCAGCTGAGAGGTTATATGTATATATGAATGTAAATCACACACATATATGTGTAAAGCACTTAGTTTACTACTTGGCACATCGTAATGGAATCTGTGGATATTAAGTCTTAGCTGGTATTATCGGCTTGTCTATTTTTTTTTTTTAAGAGAGAGAGAAAGTGTGTGTGGTGGGGTGTGGGGGTATGCGGGCAGAGGGAGAAGGAGAAAAAGGATCCCAACCAGTCTCTATGTTTAGTGCAGAGCCTGACACGAGGCTTGAACTCACAACCCTGAGATCAGGACCTGAGCCGAAATCAAGATGCTTAACCAACTGAGCCACCCAGGCACCCCTATTGGCTTGTCTATTTTAAATAATTTATAAAGATTCACTTGCTTAAAAAAAATCATTGTCATAATAGACCTCTTCTTATCATACTGTTTTTGCTTTGGGAGGGTCTCAAGACATGAATTATGATTACTAGTACAATTTCCCCCTTATTTTAGATAGGGTTTGGCTAACGATTCTCTTTCACATACAGTTTGTCTGTATATCCATGTTGTCAGCATCATCTGCCATGGCTATCCCAGTCCCTTCTAAATTTCTCCATCAGTATTCTCAACCTTTTTTTCTGCTGGAAAGAGAAACTTATTCTAAATAAGGGCTCTTAAAGGTCCTGAACCCTTTGTAATTAATTCGATAGCTAGCACTTTATGCATAATATAAACATGTGTCATAAACTATTGATTGAATCTCAAAAGCCAGCCCCAATCCCTTTTCTTTTGCCAGTATGGAGGTTTATAAGACAAACATTCCCTTTTCTCATTTTTTATTTTATTTTTATTTTTTTATTTTTTTTTAAGATTTTATTTATTTATTTGACAGACAGAGATCACAAGCAGGCAGAGAGGCAGGCAGAGAGAGAGAGAGAGAGGGAAGCAGGCTCCCTGCTGAACAGAGAACCCGATGCAGGACTTGATCCCAGAACCCTGAGATCATGACCTGAGCCGAAGGCAGCAGCCTAATCCACTGAGCCACCCAGGTGCCCCTTCTCCTTTTTAAAAATTATTTTTTATATTTTATTTTATTTTTATTTGACAGGGATCACAACTGGGCAGAGAGGCAGGCAGAGAGAGAGAGAGAGGAGGAAGCCGACTCCCCGCCAAGCAGAGAGCCCCATGCGGGACTCAATCCCAGGACCCTGGTATCATGACCTGAGCCGAAGGCAGAGGCTTTAACTCACTGAGCCACATAGGAGCCCATCGTTTTTGTTTTGTTTTGTTTTGTTTTTTAAGGTTTTATTTATGTATTTGAGAGAGAGAGAGAGACAGTGTGAGAGAGCACAAGCAGGGAGGAGAGGGAGAAGCATGTTCCTGGTGAGCTCCCAGGACCCTGAAATCATGACATGCGTTAAAGGCAGACGCTTAACTGACTGAGCCCCATAGGAGCCCCACACTTCTCTAACTTTTGTTGGAATTTAGAGCTAGTTGTATAATTCAGTTCTGGCTAATTTGTTATAACCAGCAATTTTTTGGAAGGCCTCTACAAGGAAAAACTGCTTTTCCGTTAGAAGGAAAAAGCAAGAGAACAGTTTGGATGCATATCCTTTTTTTTTATTCCATTCTGAAATACAGACTATGATGTATGGCGCTGTGGCAGCAATGTTGCAATCATGAGGTAACATGCCTGAGAATGAAGTTAATAAGCTGAGATGGTGCAGCAGAAAGATGAAGAGTCTGTGTTCTTAATGATATTATCAAGATGTCAGAACAACCTGAGAAAACCTGCTTTGGAATTCTTGTTTCATACATTATTAAAAAGTCCTTCCAGTTTAAGCTACTTAGTTAGATTTTCTGTTCCTTGTAGCTGAAAGCATTCCCAACTTAAACAAGTTGTAGCAGCTTTAATGTGAATAAAGTTAACATAAATTTGGGAGACATTTATCTAATCTCTATAGGGTTACTTAGACACAAAATAAATGTAGGTAACATGGGAATATGACTGAATCCAAGAGGTGAAACATCTTTTGACATTGCAAACCGGGGTAGTAATATCAAATAATCTAGTCCTAGTCATAATTTTTAGGTTGTATGGCTACCTCCAGAGTCATTTCCCACATTTTCTTTTTTTAAATTTTTTTCTTTTTAAAGAGTATTTATTTATTTATTTATTTGACAGACAAAGATCACAAGTAGGCAGAGAGGCAGGCAGAGAGAGGAGGAAGCAGGCTCCCTGCTGAGCAGAGAGCCCGACGGGGGGCTCGATCCCAGGACCCTGGGACCATGACCCGAGCCAAAGGCAGCGGCTTTAACCCACTGAGCCACCCAGGCGCCCCATTTTTAAAAAATTATTTTTATATTAACATATAATACATTATTTGTTTCAGGGGTACAGGTCTGTGATTCGTTAGTCTCACACGATTCACAGCACTCACCATAGCACATACCCTCCTCAATGTCCATTTCCCTTTCCCACATTTTCTATGGCTTTTCCAAGTCTTGCTTTCCTGAGCCTTAGAATCCTAAATATGACAGGGGCAAGGACTGAAGTTTGAGTAAGAAGGGAAAAGCTGGATCTGAGTGCAGGTGAGTGGGTGGGAGATTTCAATTGAAAGATGAATGTGTATAGAGACCACGCCAGTCTTCCCACCTGTCTTGTTCCTCGGGTGTCCTGAAGATCAGCATTCAAGAATTTTAGCGGGAGAAGAAGAGAACAAGACATTGAAAGAGAAGAAGCCTCTGCAGCCATTGCTGCCTTGAAGGCCTAGAAAATGAAAAGCCCCTTCACCTTTGGGGTTCACTTGTACTTGTTCTTTCAACCTTTACATGCATTTTATGGTAAAGACACCTTAAACAGATGCTTCACCAAATCTTTCTAAATTTAAGATTATCTAGTGGCATTAAGATTTTTAGTAAGTTTGTCCTTTTGGTGTGAACATTTGAAGTGGAGGTAGGCAAGGAAGGGAATACATATGAGAAACTACAGAGAACTCCTGCGGAAAAAAGTAGTTAGACGATTAAGAAAATTTGATCATCTAATGAGATGAGCATGAGTGATATTTTCCACTGAGGCTGTATCATTTGCTGAGACTTTCAAGTCCGTGCCTCTTTTGGATCTTTTAAAAGCTAATCATAAAAGAAAACACTAACTCTTTGTGTAACTGAGGAAATAAATAAGCCAAAATATTGTCTAGCAATGGCACAATGAGACAATTATGTTTTGAACGGAGCCTGACACATGCAACCCCTATACATGCTCTTCTGTCTCTTACATGGACAGGCTGGCATGGCAGCTTCTCTGTTCTCTTATTCGATGCTTTGGAAATGGCTGGCCTAATTGACGACATATTTCTATAGATGCAGCATGACCAGAGGATATGTTATTTCTGGTACAGGGTGAGAAAGAGCTTGCACAAGCACTGTGGGCAGGTGTGAGAAGGCTGCAGTCACTGTACTGTTGGACGTAGAAGAGACAGAGTAACCACAGGCTTGGCCTCCCACTCAGCCCTCATTCTCTTGGTCAACATGAGACTCTGTGCTTTTGATCTTAGCAGAATCCATTCTGTCTGTTTTTCTGTGAATTAAAAAAAAATCAGTTTTAGATTACATATATAAATTCTTTCTTGATTGCTATTATAAAAGATAACAGCATTTCATATTGACATGAAGAGATACTAGATATAGTATTAAATAAAAAAACCAAAATGCAATATATGTGCATGGATGTGTGTGTATATGCCTGTGTTCTGGAAGAGTTTATCCTAGACTGTGTAGATTGTTGGAAACAGTTATTTCTAGAGGTGTAATTATGGGAGACTTTCTCTTTCTAATCTATACATATCTGTAATATTTAGATTTTATATTCAGTATGTTTCTTTTGTAATTAGAGAAAACAAACATTTTCTTTCTTTTTTTTTAAGTAGTGTAAACATAAATGTTTCAAAGAACATTTTTCAAGTTAAGAAAAGGTGTCTGATGTACGTGTATATATAACATATTAAAATAATTTATAATATATCTTAACATTGTTCTGTGCTTTCAGAACTGAGATGTCTCATTCCTGATCCTTTCTTAGTGTTGGAATTAGCATTTTGGATTCGATTTGAACTGAGCACATTTTCCAGGTGTGGAGAGAGAAGGAGGAAGTCTGCCTATGCAGTGTGATTTGGAGGGTATTGAGAAGATTTACAAATAAAAGAAAATCCACAAAGAGCTCTCCCAACTCCATAAACTAACAAACAACTTGATTAAAAAATAGGCAAAGTATTTGAATAGGCATTTCTCTAAAAAAGATACACAAATGGACAGTAAACATATGAAAATATATTCAACATTATTAATCACTAGGGAAATACAAATCGAAACCACACTAAGATAATACCTCACATCTGTTAGGATTTCTGTTATCAAAACAAAAACAAAATAGCAAGTGTTGTTGGAGAGGATATGGAGAAATTAGAACCCTTACACACTCTTGATGAGAATGTAAAATAGTGTGGCTGCTATGAAAAACTGTATGATAGTTCCTCAGAAACATTAAGCATAGAATTACCATACAATCTACTAATTCCACTTGATACCTAATGAAGGTAACTGAAAACAAGATCTTAGAGAGGTATTTGTACACCCATGTTCACAGCAGCATTATTCGTAAAAACCAAAAGATGGAAGGTACTCCCTTCCAACAGATGCATTATACATATATATGTACACACACACACACACACACACACACACACACACACACTGGAATATTATTCAGCCTATAAAAGGAAGTAAATTCTAACAAGCTTCAATATGGCTGAATGTTGAGGGCATTATACTAAATGAAATATCACAAAATGATAAATGCTGTATGATTTCACTTACATAAGGTACTAGAGCAGTCAAATTCATGGAGACAGAAAGTAAAATGGTGGTTGTCAGTAGCTTAGGAGAGAGAGAAAAGGGAGAGTTCTTGTTTAATGGGTGCAGAGTTTCGATTTTAGAAGATGGAAAAGTTCTGTAGCTGGGTGATGGGGATGATAGTTTAATAATGTGAATGTACTTAATACTACTGAGATATAACTAAAAATGGTAAAGATGGTAAATTTTATGTTATGTAGACTTTACCACAATTTAAAAAAATAATATAAAAAGAAAACTCCTTAATGCCTCACAATTGTCATTTCTAAAACTATTCCAATTCATTCTTTGCAAGTTGTTATTTTGAGAGTATAAATATGTTTAATGTCTGATGGTGAACAAGTGTCCTTTCTTCAGTGAGAATGAGACAGGTAGCTAGAGGATACCTCCGGAGCTAGGGATAAGGAAAAACTGCTTTAGTATTGAAAAGGGCAAAGAAAGGGAGAATACTGTGGACTCCTAACAACAATTTCAGTTAAAATACAGTTTTGCCTTTTCCCGGCTCAGCCCCCCAGTCTCAACTCCAACAGTATCTCCAGTGTTTTTAAGAATACTACAAAGCTGTGATTACCAAGACGGTCTGGTACAGGCACAAAAACAGACACATATACCAGTGGAACAGAGTAGAGAGCCCAGATAGAACCACAACTCTATGATCAACTAATCTTCGACAAAGAAGGAAAAAATATACACTGGAAAAAAGACAGTCTCTTCAATAAATAGTGCTGGGAAAATTGGGCAGCTATGTACAGAAGAATGAAACCTGACCATTCTCTTACACCATACACAAAGGTAAACTTGAAATGGATAAAAGACTTCAATGTGAGGCAGGAATCTATCAAAATCCTGTAGGAGAACATAGGCAGTAATCTCTTCGACATTGGCCAAAGCAACTTCTTTCAAGACATGTCTACAAAGGCAAAGGAAACAAAAGTGAAAATGAACTTTTGGGACTCATCAAGATCAAAAGCTTCTGCACAGCAAAGGAAACAGTCAACAAAACAAAGAGGCAACTCACAGAATAGCAGAAGATATTCACAAATGACACTACAGACGAAGGGCTGATATCTAAGATCTACAAAAAACACCTTAAACTCAACACTAAAAACACAGATAATCATGTCAAAAAATGGGCAGAGGACATGAACAAACACTTCTCCAAAGAAGACATACAAATGGCTAACAGATACATGAAAAAATGTTCATCACCTTTAGCCATCAGGGCGATTCAAATCAAAATCACATTGAGATACCACCTTACACCAGTTAGAATGGCCAAAATTAACAAGGCAGTAAACAACAAGTGTTGGAGAGGATGTGGAGAAAGGGGAACCTTCTTACACTGTTGGTGGGAATAGCAAGTTGGTATAGCTGCTCTGGAAAACAGTGTGGAGATGCCTCAAAACATTAAAATGAGAGCTACCCTATGACTCTGCAATTGAACTACTGGGTATTTACCCCAAAGATACAGATGTAGTGAAAAGAAGGGCCATCTGTACCCCAGTGTTCATAGCAGCAATGGCCACAGTTGCCAAACTGTGGAAAGAATCAAGATGCCCTTCAATGGACGAATGGATAAAGAAGATGTGGTCCATATATACAGTGCCTCCATCAGAGGCATATATTCCCCATATATATTATGCCTCCATCAGAAAGGATGAATACCCAACTTTTGTATCAACATGATGGGACTAGAAGAGATTATGCTGAGTGAAACAAGATAAGCAGAGAGAGACCATATCTTACGGTTTCACTTACTTGTGGAGCATTGGAGGATATTGGGTGAAGGAGAGGAGAAGTGAGACGGGGGAAATCAGAGGGGGAGATGAACCATGAGAGACTGTGGACTCTGAGAAATAAACTGAGGGTTTTGGAGGGCGGAGGGTGGGGGGTTGGGATGGCCTTGTGGTGGGTATTAAGGAGGGTACGTATTGCATGGAACACTGAGTGTGGTGCATAAGCAATGAATTTTGGAACACCGAAAAAATAAAATTAAATTAAAAAAAAAGAATATTAGATGATATTTTACCTGTGAATACTTTATTGAATTTCAGACTACATACCTGAACCAGTGAGGCATTTGTAGAGATTCATCAAATCTTAATCCATGCTTTTTCATTAGGGTTTTATACAGTTGATTCTTTACATAGTAATTTTAGTATATGGCTGGTATTTCTTAAGCATCAAATGAAGGACAAACCATAAAGAATATAAACAGTTTAAATATATAAAAATAGATTTATAAATATACAAATATGATATGATATATTATTATATATTATGTGTGTATTATATATATAATATAAACCAAAAAGAATATTAACAATTTTTTTAAAGGATTTTATTTATTTATTTATTTGACAGACAGAGATCACAAGCAGGCAGAGAGGCAGGCAGAGAGGGGAGGAAGCAGGCTCCCTGTTGAGCAGAGAGCGCGATGCCGGGCTCGATCCCAGGACCCTGAGACCATGACCTGAGCAGAGGCTTTAACCCACAGAGCCACCCAGGCACCCCAAGAATATAAACAATTTGAACTCCTCTGCAGCAACAACAAAATTAAATGCTGTAAATGACATCTGTGTACATTCTTTCAAATTTGTTGAGACTTGTCATCCCACCCCCCACTGTACCTGCCACTGGTTACTTATAAGGCTTTTCTCTTTGTTTTTAGTTTTCTGTGTTTCTTTGGATTTACTATGATGTGTCTACACATAGTTTTCTTTTCATTTAGTCTTTCATGGGTCCTTAGAACTTCTTGCTCTAGCTTAATGTTTTTCCACCTGTTTTGGAAATTATTTGACCAGTATCTTCTCAGATACTAGGTCTGTCCTGAGACTCAGTTACATGTAAGTTAGACAATTTCAGTTTATTCTGTTTGTCTCTGATTCTCTTCTCTATTACTTTTTCTGGTTTGGCTGAATATAGTTTATTTTCTGCTGACTTATCTTTCACTTCACAAATCTTCTCTTCTGTTGTGTCTAGTCCTCTGGTTCATCTACTGAATTCTTTAATTTTAGTTATTGTATTGTATTTTAAAAATTCTACTTGCCTTTTTTAAAAAAATTCAAATTCTTTGGAAAAATTATCAACTATTTGCATATCTTAAACATAGTTTAAGGTTTTTTTATTGAGGTATAATTAACATATAACAGTTTCACATGTACAACATAATGATTCAATATTTGTATATACTGGTAAATGACCATCACAGTAAGTCTAGTTAACCTCCATCACTAAGTGCAGTTACAGTTTGTTTCTTGTGATGAGAACTTTTTTTTTTGAAGATTTTATCTATTTATTTGATAGAGACACAGCAAGAGAGGAAACATAGCACTGGAAGAGGGAGAGGGAGAAGCAGGCTTCCCATGGAGCCAGGAGTCTGATGCGGGGCTTGATCCCAGGAACCTAGGATCATGACCCATGACCTGAGCCAAAGGCAGACGCTTAACGACTGAGCCACCCTGGCGCCTCATGATGAGGACTTTTAAGATCTTCTCTCAGCATCTTTCAAATATACAATATAATATTATTAACTTAGTCACTATGCTGTACATTATATCCCCATGACGTTTATTTTGTAACTGTAAGTTTGTGCCTTTTGATCCCCTTCACCCATTTTACTCCCCCTCACACTCCCTTGAGGCAACCACCAATCTGTTGTTCTCTGTATTTATGAGCTTGGTTTTCAGTCATAGTTCTCATAAAGTTTCTGTTTGATCACTGTAGTATCTGGGTCCCTGGTGGATCCCTTCCTATTGTCTATTCTGTTGGGTTTTGGTTATTTCATCTTATTTTTTTTTTCCCTTGGCATGTCTACTAATTTTTTGTTTAATGAAGCATATTCTATATGAAAAATTATAGAGGATCTGGATGATGTCTTCTTGTAGAAATGATCAAATTTTCTCCTGGCAGCCAGACTGATAGCCTTGTCCAGTTAGGGATTTAAGATGTTTCACTGTTTCAGGCTCTGTAAGGGCAGGCTTGGCTTGAATCTTAGCATTTACTGTTTTAAGGATATCAAATGAAAGCTGGGATATATTCCCCATACCTTTTTTCCTTCCTACCCCTGAACTCCAATTTTTGTTTCCTCACCACTTGGGATGACATGATTTCATTTTAAATGTTCATCTTTTTACTGGTTGTTTTCTGCTTGGTTTCTCAGCCACTTTCCTGCACATCTATAATTTAGAAACTTGACAAAATTCTCCAAGGGGAGATTGTGAGCACTACTTCTTTTTCTCCAAGATCCTGGCCCCCCTCTAGTCCTGGAGTTCAGGGCTGCTGGTACAGCCAAGTTTTGTCTTTTCAAACCTGTGAGACTGCCACAAGTTGTCGGTCAACACACAGAACTCAGCCTCGACACCCAACAGTTTGAACTAGCAATGGCTTGAGGGAAAGGAGTAGTAACAAATGGAGGGCTTATCTAGGTGCATTTCCCTTTTCTCTGGGATCTTGGCCCCTCAAATCATGATTCTTTAGTTGCTCTCCAGCGCCTTTAATCTGCATTTAAATTTTTTTTATTATATTTTTAAGATTTTATTTATTAATTTGACAGAGAGAGAGAGAGAGCAAGCACAGGGAGTGGCAGGCAGTGGGAGAAGCAGTTTGCCCACTGAGCGGGGAGCCCGACCCGGGGATCATGACTTGATCTGGAGGCAGACAATTGCTGAGCCACCCAGGCGCCCCTTTAGTCTACATTTTATCCAGCTTTCTTGGTTGTTCTCGGTGCAAATGTTATTCTGATGCAAGTTACTTCATCTTATTTAGAACCAGAAGTCATTTGGTAAGCTATTTTATAAGTATATAAGTACTTAATCTTATGCAGATACAGGAATTTTCAGATGGCTCAATATAAACTTTTAAAAATAATTTTTAAAGAACCATTCTGGTAGGTAAAATAACGATTTTTATAAACTTTATTTCAGGTGTCCTATGAATCATTCTAAGGATGTATAACCTAGCAGATGTGTGTGTGGTTGTAAAGTAAACCCTAAAATATGTTTTTCATTTTTTAAGGTGGACTCCTTTTTTCTTATATTTTTGGAATTTTCACGTTTTTGTTGGTTGTATGGCATGCAAAATGAAAACCTAATTTTGGCTAGTAATCAGTTTATGATGTGTTTATGAAAAAGTCGCTTTGCTTTTTAAATTATTTATTTATTTTAAGATTTTTTAAAAAATTTATTTGACAGAGAGAGACAGAGAGAGAGAGAACACAAGCAGGGAGAATGGGAGAGGAAGAAGCAGGTTTCCCACAGAGCACAGAGCCTGATATGGGGCCCAATCCCAGAATCCCCCGATTATGACCTGAGCCAAAGTCACTGAAGGACTGAGCCACCAAGGCACCCCTGTTTTGCTTTTTAAAAATAATAATGTGTCTAAGAGATAAATTTGTATTTGTTATAATTTTAAAACTAACCAAACCGGGGGCGCCTGGGTGGCTCAGTTGTTCAGTGTCTGCCTTTGGCTTGGGTCCCAGAGTCCTGGGATCAAGCCCCACATCAGGCTCCCTCTTCTACCAGAAGTATTCTTCTCCCTCTCCCACTCCCCTTGCTTGTGTTCCCTCTCATACTGTTTTTCTCTCTGTCAAATAAATAAATAAAATTAAAAACAAAAACAAAAAACTAACCAAACCTTAGCTAACATATGTGTGTGTACATATTTTACAGAATATGTAAATATGTATATACAAAATATATATATATTTTGTATATACATAGATGTATATATAAAATATGTATATATATTTTTTACAGAAATATACATATATATTTCTGTAACTAAATTTTCTATATACTGTTACTTCCATTAAACAAATTTATTTTAGAAGTATACTGGCTATAAATCCTTTAAAATCTTTACTAAAAATAGAGTTGAGGCACCTGGGTGGCTCAGTCAGTTAAGCCTTTGGCTCAGGTCATGATCTCAGGGTCCTGGAATTGAACCCCTTCTTGGGTTCCCTGCTCAATAGGGAGTTTGCTTCTCCCTCTCCCTCTGTCCCTCCCCCTGCTTGTGCGTGTGTGCTTGAGCGCTCTCTCTCTCTAATATATACATAAAATCTTAAAAAAAAAAAGAACAGTTCTAACTGGGGCACCTGGCTGGCTTGGTCAGAAGAGCATGGGACTCTTGGTCTCAGGATCATGAGTTTGAGCCCCACATTGGATGTAGAGATTACTTAAATAAATAAAAATTTTAAAAAAGAACAGAGCATAACTCATTTTTCACTTGGAAAATATGGAAGACCCTGGTGAAGAATTTAAAACTAAATAAATAAACAGCTATTCTCCAAAGACAACAAATGGTAGCTTTTGGGTGTATTTCTGTTGCAGACATTGTGTTTTACTGCCCTGCTCTGACTTGCTAATGTAAGGTTGTTGGGAACCCCCTCAGGTAAAAAAGCCATTTGCCCAAAGACATACTCTTTGTTAGGGCAGCCTGTGTCCAATGATTAATTGATGCATGGTTTAAACACCCAGCCTCATTGTGCCATTTCAGTTTTGTAGCTCTGTGTGAAGTTGACTGAAGTCTTTGCTAGGTCTGCTTTGTAGTTCAGCTTCTCCTGTGCCCAGTCATGTTTTCTTTCTGTCCTTCTATAGCTGTAGATCCCAAGAGTACTCCCTGATAAAGTGCCTTCTTACTAATTTCCATCTCAGAGCATGCTTTCTGGAGAAATCAAACCATGACAGTTCCTTCCTATCCTTTTCTATTCTTTTTTTTTTTTTAAATTTAATTAATTTATTTGACAGACAGACATCACAAGTAGGCAGAGAGGCAAGCAGAGAGAGAGAGAGGAGGAAGCAGGCTCCCTGCTGGGCAGAGAGCCCGATGTGGGGCTCGATCCCAGGACCCTGAGACCATGACCTGAGCCGAAGGCAGAGGCTTAACCCACTGAGCCACCCAGGCACCCCATTTTTTAATATAGTCAAGATTATTTTATTTTATTTTTAAAAAATTTTTTTTTTAAAGATTTTTATTATTTATTTGACACAGAGAGAGCACAAGTAGGCAGAGCAGCAGGCGGAGGGAGAGGGAGAAGCAGGCTCCCTGCTGAGTAGGGAGCCGATGTGGGGCTCGATCCCAGGACTCTGAAATCATGACCTGAGCCGAAGGCAGACGCCCAACCAACTGAGCCACCCAGGTGCCCCTAGTCAAGATTATTTTATATAATGCATTTCTCATCTATTTATCTTTGCAGTGCTTTTCACTATTTATGACATAATTATTTTTTCTTATTTAAAATTGTTTATTTTTCAGATTATGATATGGATTAGACAGAGTTTATTTAACCTTTGCTTTATCACTGGACATTTAAGTTATTTCTACAGTTTGAGTATTAGAAATACTGTTTTGAATATTCAATACATTTTTGTATGTGTTTTGGACTATTTTCATAGAATCAATTCCTAAAGATAGAATTGCTGAATATTTTTAAGGTACTTAAAAATATATAGTGCTAAATTGCTTTCTAGAAAGGCTGTACCTGTTTATACTCCCATAAGCAGTATATCAGTGCCCTTCCTCAAGTGTTCCATTAGTATAAGTATTATCGCTCCTTCCCAAAGAGATGATATTGAATATAACTTAAACTTTTATGAGTAATAGGTCATCATAATAAATGTGACTAATAGTGCAAATAGTACTTTGATGTTCTCATAGTCTACTAAGGTGTGTAGGATATTTGCCCATATGCTAATACATATTACTTCAAGTCAAAAGTTTTAAAAGGCCTGCATTGTTCATTATGAGACTATAAAATCTAATTTTTTGCCACTCTCTAGTTCCTAGAATTTTTGCAATGAATACTCTTTGGAGGGCCTTCCTAGGTTGGGGGGAACCTTCTTTAGTCTTTAGCGATTTTGTATAACTTGATACCCTCTCTTGCCTCAGCCACATGCAGCTAGACTAGGGTGGCAACACCTCCTACTCTGGCCATTCCATGTCCGTTTCCTGGAAGTTTCCCAGAGGAGGGCAGCTCACTCATGTGGTTAGACCTACAGACGTGAAACTTGGGAGCTACGTGGTGGGGACCTTTCATCAGTCATGGGGCCCAGAAAGCAGAGGTTGCAGATGTGAACAGAGGAGCAGAGATGAGAAACTGAGAAGAATTGACTAGCTTCCCGAGCCCTGCTTCCAGTTTTGTATGAAGGCTTACTCCTGTCCTTAGGCTTCCTTAAGAGCTCCATATCCTTAAAATCCTCCTCACCTGCCTAAGTTAACTAAATTAGTTTGTTACTTAGGACATTACTTTCCTGTCTTTAAACTGATGTGAACTTGGAACAGATAAAATTGTAAAGTAAGACTACAGGTAGAGTCTGAATGAAAACTTAAGGGATTCTCCTTCAAGTAAAGCTTTTGCGGATGCAAGAGCTTTTTCTCTTTTGAACACTCAGAGGCTATTTTTGTCTTTTATTCTGGATAGTGTTCTGGATAGTTGTATTTTAGCTACTTTGTAAATCAATTTAATTTTTTTAGTACTTTAGGCAGAAATGTATTTTTTATACATAGAGGTCAAGAGGGATTATTAGCTAACACTGGCTTTTGTAAATAGCATAAGGAATACTGATTTGCCAGTTGGATTTTATTGAGTGCTATGTAATTGTCAACATTTAACATTTATTTAAAAGTCTCTAAATAGTTGGTTTTCTAGGTATTGAAGTGCTCAGGTAGATAAGTTCAGCTGAGTCGTTAGTACTTGCCCAGAGCTTGGCACCTGGATAACATTATAAGAAGTAACATTCTGTCTTTTATTTAATCGTGGTAAGTTTTGTCTTGACAACAGTTATCTGGAAGGAATTCTGACTCAATACTGTATTGTAGCTCACTGCTAGGTGATGATGTGCTTTATACAGTTGATATGCTTTTCCATTGGCAGGAAAGCTTTTTTTTTTTTTTTTTTTTTAAAGATTTTATTTATTTATTTGACAGAAAGAGATCACAAGTAGACAGAGAGGCAGGCAGAGAGAAGAGTAAGCAGGCCCCCTGCTGAGCAGAGATCCTGATGTGGGGCTCGATCCCAGAACCCTGGGATCATGACCTGAGCCAAAGGCAGAGGCTTTAACCCACTGAGCCACTCAGGCGCCCTGGCAGGAAAGCTTTGAGAGGGTTAGTACAGAATCAGGGAGACCTTTGGCCCTTTCCTTGTTCATTTGTAGGTTTCATTTATTTTTAATTTTAAGTTTATTTATTTAAGTAATTTCTATATCCAGCATAGGGCTTGAACTCATGACTCTGAGATCAAGAGTTGCATGCTCTTCTGACAGAGATTTCATTTTATGTTTTCGGTAGTATTAGCATTTGGATTATAGTGTGGATGGATTAGTGGAAAGCCATTCCTACTAATCGGGAATGCTTTATTGATGATGAGTCATTGAAGGTGAGTATAATGTCTTTTGTTTGGAAACCAGGGATGGCACCACTTAGTGATGAATGCATGTTTTCGTCATATGAGAAAGGGAAGATATATGAGTGTGTTTTGCTGATTTGGGTTGGTCCTCCCTGCCTCATTCTGTTCTATTACAGATTGAGCTGTCATATTGTGGGTGTTGGAGCGAGGGGCCAGTCAGTGAAACTTGTTATGCTGGTAGTTCACCATTGGGCCTCTGGTTATTTTTTTCCAACCTTATATAATGCAAGCTAAAACTAGTTTCATTAAATTGTGTTAGAAATAATTTATTATTAAATACAGATTATTTGTAGTTTTAGTGGAAAGGATATATTTTTACCCATATTTCCCCCCACCTCCTGCATACTCCACCTAAGTAAACCAAAATTTAATGATATCTGTCGAGGCTGTGTAGCGGTGAGTCAGAATGCTCAATATCTCTGGGGTTTGGAACTGTTGCAAAGGTTTTAGTCACTCTGAGGAGCATAATGTTTTCCAGAGATAATATGTAAGTAAATAGTATGTTTAATTGCTAAAGAACACATTTTTGAGGGGCGCCTGGGTGGCTCAGTGGGTTAAAGCCTCTGCCTTCGGCTCAGGTCATGATCCCAGGGTCCTGGGATCGAGCCCCGCATCGGGCTGTCTGCTCTGCGGAGAGCCTGCTCCCTCCTCTCTCTCTCTCTGCCTGCCTCTCTGCCTACTTGTGATCTCTGTCTGTCAAATAAATAAATAAAATCTTTAAAAAAAAAAAAAAAAAAAAGAACACATTTTTGAAATGGAAGAAACATTCTCCATTCTTTGCTAATGTGTTATAGGAGAGAGTGGCTACATATTCACTTTATGGCTCAGTAATTAAAGATGAAAATTATAAGAAATCTGAGCTGCAGACTGTATAGATTAAGATCGTTTGCCAGCCACTTAATCGGTAGCTACAGTTAAATCACTCTCAAAATTTTGTCTCTGATACATAGTTTGCCATGGACAAGAGGAAACCCTTTTTGTCCCTTTCTCCCAAAACATTTAATTGACTCTTGTGTCAGGGTTCAAAGCCTATTCACATGTGACCTGGGATAAGCTGTCTTCCTGAGAGCTTGGTAGCAGCCCAAGGGTTCTATAAGCTCCAGTTCTCATCCCGTCTCATTTTCTTGATTCAGAGCCTAAGCATTGGTTATGAGTTTTCTTCTATGACTAAAACCAAATGTACTTTTTTCTTATGGAAAAATCTAAAACATATAGTAAAGTAGGAAAAACAGTACAGTAAGTTCCTACATGTCCATCCTTCCAGCTTCAACCACTGAATTCATGGCTCATCTATCCACTTCTAATCTATCCAGTTCTGCCCTCCTATATTATTTTGAAGGAAATCCTGGTCATTTTGTCATTTCATCCCATGTATTTCAATGTGTATCTGTGCAGAGAAGAGTGCTCATATCAGGCCTGACTGCTTTTCTTTGAAAAGTCTGCTTAAAGTTTGGCCTTTGGCTGGCATCTAGGAACTTAGATTTCAGGAGGATTCTCTCACCACCTTAATTGTTAGCAGCTCATTATGCCTTGGTTTTGTGTACAAAAAGCAGCCGAACAGCTCCTTTCCTTCTGGGAGTCTGTAATGTTGGTACATGCTAGGCAGAGAGGGTTTGTGTAACCAGCCTCCAATAAAATCTTGGGCACGGAGACTCTAATGAGTATCTCTGGTAGATGACATTTTAGAACTCATTGTTGAGGAAATTAAGCACATCCTGTGTGACTCCACCGGGTGCTTGTACCTGGTTTCCTCTAGACTTCACCCTATGTACCTTTTCCCTTTGCTAATTTTGCTCTGTGTCCTTTTGCTGTAATAAATCCTAACCATGCATACAGTATATATTGAGTTCTAAGAAACTTCTCTAGGAGATCACTGAACCTGGGAGGGGTCATGGAGATCTTTGAAACAGTATCTCTAACACAAGCACTTAAAATATCCACAGTACCATTTTATATATAAAAATGTTCATAATAATTCCTTAATATCACATTCAAGTCAGTTTGCATTTCCAGTTGTATCATAAATACTATAATCTTTCTTAGTTTGTTTGAATCAAGATACTGCGTTGGTTGGTGTTTCTCTAAATCTCAATTTATAGGCTCCCTCTCCATCTCTTTTTCTTTTTCCCTTGAAATATATTTGTTGAAGAAATTGAGTCATTTGTCCTATAGAATTTCACACAGTCTGGTTTTTGCTGATTATATTGCCATGGTGTGGTTTAATGTGTTCTTCTGTCATTTGGTACTTGAATCTAGAGACTTTTTGTATGAATTTTTGACTACCAAGGCCTTCATGTGTCCTGAGGCTATGCCTTAATTTCCATTTGATTAATGTTTGCCACCTACTTTGAGGTACTTGGATGGAAGAGTTCTAACAGAACTCTCGAGACTAGATCTTTTGACACTTGGAGCCTGACTCCACGAGACTAGATCTTTTGACACTTGGAGCCTGACTCACTGTCTTTAGAGAATCCAGTTAAAAGTATATGGCTTAGTGTTCTTTGCCTGTCTTTCAGGTATTAAACCTGGCAGAGTTCTCTGAGCTAAAGCTGACTTTAATTATCTAGGGCTGGTACAATTCTATGCTGACCAGATATTATGTGTAGGTGGAAAAGTAGTTTTAAAAAGTGTATCTTTTTAGTTTTAAAAAGTGTATCTTACACTTTTTTAAAAAGTTTTTTAAAAAAAACTTTTTAGTTTTAAAAAGTATAAAAAGTTTTAAAAAGCGTATCTTACAATTTTTTTAGGGCCCTGAAATTTAAAATAGAAAACATCAGAACCTGGTATGCCTGGGTGGCTCTGCTAGTTATAACAGTGTCTGCCTTTGGCTCAGGTTATGATCCCAGCATCCTGGGATCAAGTCCCACATTGGGTTTCTTGCTCAGTGGGGAGCCTGCTCGTCCCTCTGCCTGCCTCTCCCCCTTGAGCTTTCTCTCTCTCCACACTCTCTTTTGGACAAATAAATAAATAAAATCTTTAAAAAAAAAAGAAAAGAAAACATCAGAACCTGTAAACTCCAACATGTAGTAATTTGCTATGCAACAGAATCCTTTAGTATCTCAGTAACTAAGTTCTAATTAATGGGTAATTAAGTTCTCCAATTCTGTAGGAATAATCTGACAGCAAGGTTCCATTGTAACTATCATCTTTGGAGATATGCCTTTTTGAAATGACTGTGTGTTGGGCATTTAATAAATATTTAGAATACAGAGATATACTTTAAAAATTTTTATTTTTAATAAAATACAACATAAAATGCCCCATCTTAACTGTACAGTTCAGTAATTTTAAGTACGTTCATATTGTGCAACCAATTCCTGGAACTCTTTTCATCTTGCAAAACTGAAACTCTCTACCCATTAAACAACAACTCCCTGTGTCCTCCTTCCTGACCCTGGCAACCACTTTTCTACTTTCTGTCTATGAATTTGGCTTCTCTAGGTACCTCATGTAAGTGGGATCATAACAGCATTTTTCTCTTTGGCTTATATCACTTAGCATAATACCCTCAAGGTTCATTCATGTTGTAGCATGTTTTAGAATTTTCTTCCTTTTCAAGATTGAGTAATATTCTACTGTATGTATATACTACATTTTGTTTATCCATTCATCTGTTGATGGATATTTGGATTGCTTCCACCTTTTGGATATTACGAATAATGTTGCTATAAACATGAATGTACAAATATCTCTTAGAGACCCTAATTTCAGTTCTTTTGGGTATATATTATTTCTGGATTAGATGGTTACTCTGTGTTTAATTTTTTTAAAGATGTTCCATGCTTTTTTCCCATCATAGCTGGAAAGTTTACATTCTCACCAACAGTGCACAGGTGGTCCAGTTTCTCCACATCTTCTCCAGCACTTGTTTTACGGCTTTTGATAGCAGGCATCCTAATGAAAGTGAAGTAGAATCTCATTGTGGTTTTGATTTGCATTTCCCTAATGATTAATGGTGTTTAGCATCTTTTCATGTGCTTGTTGGCCATTTATATACCTGCTTTGGAGAAATGTTTATTCAAGTCCTTTGCCCATTTTTAGTCACATTGTTTCTTTTTGTTGGTATTGAATTGTAGGAGTTCTTTATATATTCAAGGTGTTAACCACTTATCAGATATATGATTTGCAAATATTTTCTCTCATTCTCTAGGTTGCCTTTTCACTCTTGATCATGTATTTTGATGCATAGAAGTTTTAAATTTTGTTGTCCAATTTATTTATTTTTTTCTTCTATTGCCTGTGCTTTTGGTGTCATATCCAGGCAATCATTGTCAAATCCAGTGTCAGGAATCTTTTCTCCTGTGTTTTCTCCTAAAATTTTTATTGTTTTATATTACATCTAGATCTTTGATTCATTTTAAATTTATTGTTAGGTGTGGTGTAAGGTTAGAGGCTGACTTTACTCCCTGCAGTTATACTTTTGCACTTTGGTTTAATGACACATGAGCACATTATCTTGAAGGTCAGGGGGAGGTCTCTCAAGGTAGTTACACTATTGACAGCTGGTTGCTGTGGGAAACTTGCCTTAATGTTTCCTCCTGTGGGCAGTTGTTACTGACCTGTCTCATTTTTCCCCAAAGAATCTTTCTGAGTTTTAAGAAAGTAAAATAAATTATTAAATAATACTTAATATTTTTAAAGTTGTAATTATTTGTAATTTTTACTTAGACTCTTAAACTTTTTATTATGAAAAGTTTTCAAATATAAAGAAAGAAAAGAGAATAATATAACAAATTCCCAAGCACAGAGTTTCAACAAATGTTTGCATTTGGCACATTTTTCTTCATTTATTATCTTTCCCAGCTATTTTTCTTTCTGAAGTATTTTAAGGCCAATCCAATTATTTTATCATTTCATTACTTTAATATGCTTAATGTAAATATACTGATTTCTGATAAAATACTTATTACATTAAAGTGTACTTTTCCTATACTTTATAATAGGATACTTGCATAGTTGACCCTTAAGCAATGTGGGGGTTAGTGTCACTGACACTCCACACAGTAAAAAATCCAAGAATAACTTTTGTCTCCCCCAAAACTTAGCTGCTAATGGCCTACCATTGACCAGAAGCCTTACCAATAAACAGTTGATTAACACATATTTTGTATGTTTTATGTATTATATAATGTATTCTTAAATAAAATAAACTAGAGAAAAGAAAATATTCTTAAGAAAATAATAAGAAGTGGGTCGTCTGGGTAGCTCAGTGGGTTAAAACCTCTGCTTTGGGTTCTGGTCATGATCCCAGGCTCCTGGGATCTGCTCTCATCGTGCTCACTGCTCAGCAGGGAGTCTGCTTCCTCCTCTCTCTCTGCCTGCCTCTCCGCCTACTTGTGATCTCTGTCAAATAAATAAATAAAACCTTTAAAAAAAATCATAAGAAGAGAAAAAATATTTTTTGAAGAGAAAATATATTTACAGTACTGTATTTATTGGCAAAAATCCATATATAAGTGAACATTTGCAGTTCAAATCTGTTTTGTTCAAGGGTCAACTGTATAATCAATTTGTATTGTTTCAAGTCCTTGGTCTAGGAGCAGCAGCATAATTTTGATATTTGAAATTGCTTTAGAGTTTTATAACTTTGCATATTTACTCTGTGGATTTCTTTGATCATATCTACATTTAATATACTGTCAAAGTCTCAGGAACCCAGACTTAAGTTATAGCATTGCTCTTTTGGAAAAACTGCTTTTACAGTTCTGCATGTTAGAATGTGGTTTCTAAGAACTTATATTTACAGATACCAACTACATATATTTATTAACTGCTATAATGAGAGCTCACAGAAAAGATAACAAAAATATGCTGCTTCTTTTTTACTTTCTACCTCAGTATTTTGAGTCCTAGTGGACATTATGTAATAAGACCAACAACCTTTATTCTTTCAATTCTTTATTCTTTCAATTCAACAACCATTACTCTTTCAACTCTTTGCTTTTTTTTTTTTTTCCAAACTGGAGAATTTAATAAAGTTCAGTAAAGTGGGGAATTTTTTGATATAGAGGAAGCACTATGTGGAAGTTAAGAATTCAGAAACATATGACCATTGAATTGAAAGATAATCAGAGACCTTAACAACAGTTAGAGTTTTCTTCTTAGTCCTTGTATTGCCTGATTGCCCAGTGCTACTGGAACTCGAAGGTGGGCTCCAGATAGGTCATCTCCTCAAGCTCTTTGAAGTAGGGCTGTTTGGTAATTTGGGGCGGGGGGTAAGTTTGAGTGAGGTCAGAGGTTTTGAGAGCTCTTGCTGGATAAGTAAGTTAGTCCCTTCAATCCAGAACATATTAAAACTATATGTAGGGTCTGGATACTCCAGAATGATGAATGATAATGCAAAATCGAAACTGGAAACACTAGGTGTAAGACCTATTTATCCTGCTGCTCCATACATACCTCAGATAGTTTTGTGTCTTAACCTATTTCTCCTCTGTGAGAGCCTCAAAATTTTTATTATTGAGGTAAAAACTCCCATCACAGTCTTCTTCAAAGATATTTAAGAAGCATTCATACAGGACACAATTACTAACATAATACTTTTCTAAGAAAACCCACATCCCCATGCTGACATTTCAAATTCTGAATGTCTTCCACTTCACCCACATGCCTAAAAGGGTGTATCTTTGTTGGGAATCTTCCACAGAGCCTCAGTTGTGGAATCTGATGATTCCATGGACATGATGGAGGTTAAGTGTGCACACTTGGCCTTTAGAACTGGCCCCCACTCCTCTTAGCCTTTTAGTAAAGCAACAAGGGAGAAAGTGTACTTCTGTTTTTCAACATCATCCTTATTTTTGTCTGTGCTGTGTATCATTTCCATTTTTTCTCTTGTTTTTGGAGAATTTTATCTAAGTTACTATTTGAAAAAAATCTGCAAAAGACTTTATTTGTTTTCAACTAGAAAATAATTTCATGATTTATCAATGGGTCTGATCTCTTTAAAAATATGAAGAAAATGAAACTATACAGAGAGAACACCTCTCAGAAGGTGACATTTGAGTTGAGGTTGAATAAGAAAGCTACTAACAATGCTGTGTAATGGAGAGAGAACCAAAGTTGGTCCAGACATTCTTGGGTCTGGTCCTGGCTCCTCTACTTACTAGCCATTGTCATCTGGGCCAAGCTATCTTACCTCATCCAACCTCAGTTTTTTTTTTTTTTTTTCAATCTGTAAGGCAGGGGTAACAATGCCCAATGTTAGGTCAGAATGGACCTTGGTTTTTTGACCTCCTTGACCTAGATCAGGAAAAGAGGCCTGGACCTGGGAAAAAATAGACCATACAGTGACCTCCTTTTTCCACTCCCTCCCTTACTCCCACCCCAACTTTAACACAGAACCTTATTCACAGAGGGACTCAATGAATACATATAGAGTTAAAATTTCACTTGAAAATGAATAGAAAGGGGGTGCCTGGGTGGCTCAGTCAGTTAAGTGTCTACCTTTAGCTTTGGTCATGATCTCAGGGTCTTGGGATTGAGTTCTGCATCAGACCCCTTGCTTGGTGGAGAGCCTGCTCCTCTGTCTGCCTGATCTGCCTGCCACTCCCTCTGCTTGTGCTCTTTCTCTCTCTTTGACAAATAAATAAATAAAATCTTTTTAAAAAAAGAAAAGAAAAAATGAATAGAAAAAACAAAATGAAAAGCAATTTACCATAGAAATGTTGGTAGGACTATATCCTCTTGTCTATTTTTACAAACTTGTTAATTTAATTTTTTTTTTCGATTTTTAAAATTTGTTTGAGAGAGAGAGAGCGCGCGCGCGCATAAGCAGGGAGGAGATGGAGAAGCAGGAGCTCTATCCAAGGACCTTGAGATCATGACCTGAGCTGAAGGAAGCCGCATCACTGACTGAGCCACTCAGGGGCCCCTCCTCTTTGTTTTTTTAAGACCCCTCCTTGTCTGTTTATGATGACAATGATCAATTTAGAATAATTTTATGTAGCTACTTAATGCCAGGCTCTTGAAATCATTTCTGAGGTTCAGCCCAAAGGATTTTCTGTAGTGTTTTCAAAAGAACAACATTCAGAGCTGACAAATAGATTTGCTTGTTGTTATGGAAAATATTTAAGAAATTTAAATATAACTATCATAATGCTAAAAAAAAAAAAAGGACAACAGTCTTTATTCTTCTATGTTAAAGTTGTAGGGCTTTTTCTACTAAGAATTTTTATTATTTTTTTGTGTGTTTATTTCACTATTCCACTTCCTGATTTTGGTGTGTAAAATTACATTCATATACTAGAAGCATGTATTGTTAGTACCCATGGAAGTGGTTACTCAATAACTCTAAAAAGAGAGACTGTAAATGTTACACTGATTTACTTTTTTCTTTTTATATCATCTTAGTACGTTGTTCAGTTCCTAAAAAGACAACTCGTTATTGAAGAATTCAGTATCTCATGATCTGATTGGAGGTTTCATGTGGGAGGGGCAGAGGGAGAAGGAGAGAGAATCCCAGCCATGTCCCATGCTCAGGGCAGAGCCTAATGCGGGGTTATATCTCATGACCATGAGATCACGAACTGAGGCAAAATCCAGAGCTGGATGCTTAGCCATCCAGCCACCCCTAGAGATCAACTAATTTCTTTTAAAATAGCTACTTAACTCATGTGACAAAACTTGAACTTTCTAGACATTCTCTTAATTCCAGTAGTGTTTGAAAATGCACTCTATGTCAAAAACTAATGATGTCCTATATATGTTGGCTAATGGAACATAATAAAAAAAAAGTTCTCGACTGTTCAAATTCAACACCCAAAACATTTTTTGACATTGAAATGATTTATCACCTGACAACCTTTGTTCACATAGCCAACTCTATTTTATTCTTTTTTTTTTTTTTAAAGATCAGTGTTCTGTCATTACTGATCGTTAGTAGAGGAGGAATCATTTAAAGTATTAGGAACTTCTGTGTCAGTTGAAGACTGATTAGAAATGAAGATCATTTTTAGTGATGGGTATTTCTTAGCTGAGAAGAGTTCTGTAATTATTCAACTCAGTCTCTTTATTATGATCACTCAAAAAGAACAGATAGTTTATTCAATTAAAAAAGACTATTAAGGGACGCCTGGGTGGCTCAGTTGGTTGGACAACTGCCTTCGGCTCAGGTCATGATCTTGGAGTCCCCGGATCGAGTCCCGCATCGGGCTCCCAGCTCCACGGGGAGTCTGCTTCTCTCTCTGCCCTTCTCCTCACTCATGCTCTCTCTCCCTGTCTCTCTCTCTCAAATAAATAAATAAAATCTTAAAAAAAAAAAAGACTATTAAATCAGAAAGTATATGGGGAAATAAGGATATAACTGCAATTTTTGTTTCTATCTACAAAGTTATTTATTAATTTAGGAATATAAAAATATACTCTTATTCTGTGGCATCTCTTATAATGACCACTTTGGAATATTTAAATCTGCAAAAGCCTGTGAAAATTGAGAGAGTGGTCAGAGTTAAAGCTTACCTCCTGCCCATCTTTTTCTGGTAATAGAAAGAGGAGAATACCAGGCCTTTCCCCTAAATATTCACCTCTTCCCTCCCCAGGTATGGAAACAGGGGCATGTGTGAGTGTGTCTGTATGTGCGTGTTCTACTGTAGCTCCACAACTAACTACTCTTGTGTTCCAGTTCTTTGAATTCTAATTCAACTATACTTTGGAGGAAAATGTAATGTGCAAAAAGGAGGCACACATACAAAATGTTCAACTTCTTATAATTGTTGTAGAATACTTTTGATTCTGCTTGTATAGTTATTTAGTCATTTAGTGAATGAATCTAATCAATTTAATTATAATTAAAATGCAGTTAAAGGTTAGCGACCTGTTCCCCTAGCTCACGTGTCTGTGTGTCAGAGCTCAACAGTCACCTTATATACTAAAACTGTTGAGGAGAGGTTTAAAACGTAGCCTCTCTAGTTCTGACTGACTTCCTAGGGCGGCTTCCAGCGCTCTAGCATCCCCATGCTTCTCCTATTTGGGAGAGGGCTGCCTACAGTTGCTTTCAGAAGAGATTAATACCACCAGAAGCAAGGCTTTTGGTCAGGACTGCTCATTTCTAGAGTGTGACATTAGTCATTTTTCCAATTACTGTGTTGTGATGCTAAAAGTTGAAGAACTACAGTTAAGGTTATGATGAGGATGTGGACACGGCCATAAGCTAAGGAAAAGTTTCATCGGGTCTGGGAATGGGCCTTCAGATCCTTGCTACTATGTCTTTTAAGGTCATTTGCTCAATTAAAATGCCTTCAGAACCTAGAATATTGGGTGGGGGGCAGATGTTTTTCTAAGTTATGGGATTAGAGTAAGTGGGAAGAAGTGCTGGGTGCTGAGGTTGGATTTTAAAAAATATTTTATTTATTTATTTGACAGACAGAGATCACCAGTAGGCAGAGAGGCAGGCGGGGTGGGGGGAGTAGGCTCCCCACTGAGCAGAGAGCCCGATGCAGGGCTCCATCCCAGGACCCTGAGATCATGACATGAGCCGAAGGCAGAAGCTTAACCCACTGAGCCCCCCAGGCACTCCCTAAGGATGGATTTTTCAGGATCGTCTGGGTGTTTCTTGATGGCTAAAGGCCTCACACACATTGCTTTTTCTGTTATTAAGTCTCTGATGCCACCCAGATGTCACTTTTTCCATTTCCTTCTCCTGAGACTTTTGCCAGGGCATTGCCATCATCAGTGTATGATAAATGAATTCACAGTGCTTACCACACCCACAGTCTCTTCCAAGGGTAACTTTAGCCCTCCCCACCACCCAGCACTCTGGACTCCTGCTGAGAACCAGATGATCCAGCCCTTCTGGGCAAGCTGACTGGGTCAGGGGAGGCCCTGACCCCAGGCTAGCTCACTCACAGGCTGGCCAGGGTCTTGTGATGTTGTCTCATTTCAAAAGTTCAGTCTGAACAGAGGCAGTAGTATTTAACTGAGCCATTCAGATATTCTGATTTGGGAATTGCAAGTGAGAAGGATAGAAAAGATAAAACAGAGAAGAATGGTATAGACATGTGGTGGTACCATTGCCGTGGTCCGTCAGAAATGCTACAGATCCTGGGGTCCCCTGAGGGCTCATTTGGTTAAGTTCAGATCATGATCTCAGGGTCCTGTGATCAAGTTCTGCGTCAGATTTCCTGCCTAGCAGGGAGTCTGCTTCTCCCTCTCCCTCTCCCTCTGTCCCTTCCACTGCTTGTGCTTTCTCTATCAAGTAAATAAATAAATAAATAACATTTTTAAAAAAATGCTGCAGACCCCTGTTGTTGAGCTTCTTGGGCCTGCCTTGGAATCAGCTATGCTTTAGTACTGGCCTCTATGAAACTCACCCTTTCTCTGGTTCCTTATTCCTTGGTTTCCACTGTATTCTTAATATATGCTCTTCCCATCCTTCCTTTGAATGAGCTTAAGTGACTCTCAATCCCTTGTAGTTATAAGCCCTTCAATACCTGAAGAAGAAGAAAAAAAAAATGGTGGGCGATCTAGGAACATCATGGATCAGAGCCACAGCTCAGGAGTAGGGGATCAGCAACGTGGGACTCAGTCTCCCAGTTGTGAGCTGCTTCAACTTCTGTTTAATAGACAAATTTTAGGTTTTTTTGGGACAAATTTCATTAAAAAACAACACAAAAACCCAGATTTTATATTTTAGAGCAGTTTTAGCTTCACAGCAGACTTAAGTAGAAAGTACAGAGAGTTCCCATATATCCTTGACCCCATACATACACAGCCTTTTTATTTAAAAAATATACTATGAACAACAACAACAAAAAAATCAAAGATAATTTTCACCTTGTTGAGTTGTTTTGGATGTTAGTGTATTGAAAGGTTTTTATTATTCTTCCTCTCTTGTTAACTTCACTGCTTCTATATTCTTATACTTATTGAAACTCCACCCTGATTTAGAGTTTCTGTGTGTTTCAGTATGGAATTGTTAGGGTATGGATGGTGTTGACTTCCTTTCCTCTCATCTCTGGGTACCCTCTTTCCTTTTCAGCACACACACAAAAGACAACTATTAAGAATATGAGTTCTACTCTTTCCCAGTTCAATTTCCTCCACGTGATGCCATGAAGAAAGGCAGGCAGAGTCATAGACCCTTGGCTTATTTATGTTGGTTGTGTGTAGGCCAGTGGCAGAAAAAAGTGATGGTTGCTATATCCAAGAAGCTCACAGGTTCTGAGCAACCCCCTTTTATCTTTCGCCATATGATCTTTGCCCGTGTCTTCTGTGCAGACACACCCTGGGTCTTCCCTTTCTTTTGGTCACGGGAATATCAAAACTGTCCAGCCATTTCCTCTTTATGATGCCTGCATTTCCAAGTAGCATGCTGAGTGAGCCATGTTTTTTGCTGACTGTGTCTTGTCCTTATAATTCTACTGATGTATTATATTTTGTTTCTGCTAACAAAATTAATATTTAAAATATGCCCAACATGCATAATTGCATACTCATACCTTTTTCTTGATGAAAGTTCTAGACAATTCCTTCATCAAGTACTTCTTACACACCTACTATGTGCCAGGACTTTCATGATCTGAGCTCTGGGCATCTCTCTGGTTTCCTCTAATTTCTTACTACAGTGATTCTAAACTGCTTGTATTCCTCACAGATATTTCATTACCTTGTCTTCATTCACCCCTGTGGTCTCTGTGTAGAACATGCTTCCCCCAGTTGCCTGGCTAACTCCTATTCATGTTATCTATTTATGTATCCCCTCCTTTGGAAAGCCATTCTGTGCTCTCTCTGCCCAGGCTGGGTGATGTTTGTCTCCTCTGGGCTCCCCCACCACCTTGTGCATACCTTCACTTACCATGTCATAGTATTTATCTGTTTGTGTCCTTGAGGGGAGGGCAAAAAACCCTTCTCATTTTTGTTTCTGCAGTTCTTAGAACAGTGTATGGTATAGAATATATGTATAATAAAGACTCCGGAATCACAAAGAATCGGTTATGGCATAACGTCAAATAGAAATTATTGTAGAATCTCCAGGCCATTCATGGTTACATTAAACACTGTTTTCGTTGCTATAGACAATTTACCTCCAATAAGGATGACCCTAGCTTCTGTTGCAACAACGTGTCAGCCATGAGTTACAGGAACACCACCTGATTTTTACTGTACAAGGGCTGATCAGGATTTTGGCAACGTTGAGAAGGAATGTGCTTGAATCTAGTGCTGCCCCAACTTCTGTAGTCAATCAATGGACGTGATTATAAAGACTTAACCTAATGAGTATCTATAGTGTAGTCCAGCCCACAGGCAAATGCCAGGGCTCTCTCAGACTCTCCAGTTCCCCAAGTGGATGGATACAAGGGAAACCAAACATAAGGCCCCCTGTCGGTGCAGATGCTGTATCCCAGGGCCTAGACCTATGCCTAGTATAGAATTGGTACTCAGTAAATAGTTGCTGAATGAATGAAACATTTGGATAAATCGGTTTAGTCATATGTAAAGGAAACTGTGGTTTGCACTTTGTAGCTTTGTGGATTTTGATTGTGCTGGAGGCACAGCTAAGGATTGAAGCTAAGGTGAGATGAAGCTAAGGAGGGTATTTTCCTGTGGGCCTCACTGTACCAGTCTCCAGCCTTTACTCTGTCTACTAAGGGAAGGGTGTGGGAAACTGAGCTGTGCAGTAATAAAGTATACTTTTTGCTGAGTCTTGATTTTGCTTTCCTTACACCATTTGTGCAGCTGTACAATTTCTTAGAGATCTATTAAGTCTGACTCAGAGAGAGAAAGAGAGAGAGATTCAGTGACAAGGAGAGCCAGAGGGAGGGGGAGGCACAGGGGGATGGTAGGGGGGTTGGGGGGAGAAAGAGAGAGAGCAGAGCACACGAGTGAGAGAGTGCTCATACTGAGCGACTGAGAGATGGAGAGGCAGAGAGGGGCCAAGCCAGAGGAAGCAAAGAGACTCTCAGATCCTGAGACTCAGGGCATTCTGGGTCTGGTGCTGTGTCTGGTCTGAGCCAGCTTTGCAGTCTAGATGTATTGTCCTTGGGGTTTTAAGTTTGCTTATGAATGAGATGTTTGGATCAAATAATCTTTAACTTCTTTCTGGTTCTAAAATTCCACACTTTGTTTGTGGTTTGAAATAGCTAGGGGTTTTCCTGAATTCTGCAGGTGTTTCCTGGGTGAGTTAAAAGCTGAATATAAATAGATCAAATTGTAGATGGTCTAGGTGAAGTTCTTTGAGTTTTAGCTGAAGACTCTGCAGTTGTTTGACAATCAAGTTTCCATGGTGATTAGTATTTAGTTCTTATTTCTTCCTTCACACATGAAAAACAAAATAGACATGCTATAAAAGATTAAAAGAACTAATTTTTTTCCTGTCATAATCACTATTAATTCCTAGAATCAACTCTGATTGTATGGAGATAGGCCTCATTTATATAAAATAACAAATTTTGGGAGTGCCTGGCTGGCTCAGTCAGAAGAGTCTGTGAATCTTGATCTAGGGGTTGTGAGTTCGAGTCCTGTGATGGGTGCAGAGATTACTTAAATTTAAATAAATAAATAAATAAAATGACAAATTTCAACTAAGTGCCTAAGTGTTTTGAAAAGACTTTATTTATTTTTTTAAAAAGATTTTTTTATTTATTTGAGAGATAGAGATAGCGTGAGGGAGAGATCACAAATAGGGGCCTGACCAGGGAGCAGGGAGCTTGATTCCAGGCTTGATCCCAGGACTCCGGGATCATGACCTGGGCTGAAGGCAGATGCTTAACCGACTGAGCCACCCAGGTGCCCCAAGACTTTATTTTTTTAAGAGCAGTTTAATGTTCACAGCAAAATTGAGGGAGAGATACAAAGATTACTCATATACTCCCAGCCCCCCAGACATGTATAGCCTCCCCCATTATCAACTTCCCCCACCAGAGGGCAAATGAGGTACCTACATTGCCACTTTATAATTATCCAAAGCCCATAGTTTACATTGTAGTTCACTCTTGGTGTTGTACATTCTGTAGGTGTGGGACAGATGTGTGGTGACGTGTATGCCATTGTTGTATCACACAGAGTTTTTTCACTGCCCTACGAATCAACTGTGTTCTGCTTGTTCATCTCTTCCCCACTCCCACCCCATCTATCACTGATATTTTTATTGTCTCTGTCCATACTCGTTTCTTCCAGGATGTCCTGTAGTTGGAATCATATAGTATGTAGCCTTTTCAGATTGTTCCATGTGTTTTCATAGCTTGATAGCTCATCTCTGTTTAGCACTGAATAGTATTCCATTGTCTGGATGTACCACAGTTTATTTATTCATTCACCTACTGAAGAGCATCTTGGTTGATTCCAAGTTTTGGCAATTATGAATAAAACTGCTGTAAACAGTTGTGTTTTTTTTTGGGGGGGTAGACCTGAGTTTTCAACCCCTTTGTGCAAATACAGGGTGTGTGATTACTGGATCATATGGTAGGAATATGTTTGGATTTGTATGAAACTACCAGATTGACTTCCGAAATGGCTGTACCATTTTGCATTTCCACAAGCAATGAGTGAGAGTTTCTGTTGCTTCTCATCCTTGACTATGTTCTGAATTTTGGCCATCCTATTAGGTATATAGCGGTACCTCTTTGATGTCTTAATTTGCATTTTCCTGATGATATGTGATGTGGAGCATCTTTTCATATACTTATTTGCCATTTGTAAATCTTCTTTGGAGAGGTGTCTTTTAAGATCTTTGGTCCATTTTTTAAATCATGTTGGTTGTTTCTTATTGTTGGGTTTTAAAAATTCTTTGTCTATTTTGGGTAATAATCCTTTATCCGATGTGTCTTTTGCAAATATTTTCTTGCAATCCAATTTGTCTTCTTATTCTGTTGACGTTGTCTTTCACAGAGCAGAAGTTTTTAATTTTAATGAAGTCCAACTTAACAATTATTTATTTCATAGGTCATGCCTTTGGTATTGTGTCTAAAAAGATACCACCATACCGGGTCATCTAGATTTTCTCCTCTGTTATCTTCCAGGAGTTTTGGAATTTTGTGCTTTACATTTTAAATCTGTAATCCATTTGAGTTTATCTTTCTGAAGGTGTAAGGTCTGTGTCTGGATTCTGTTGTTTGGGGGAGTTTTGTTTGTTTGCTTGCTTGTTTTATATGTGGATGTCCAGTTATTCTAATAACATTTATTGAAAAGACTATCTTGGCTCTATTGTATTACCACTGTCCTGTTCTTTGTTAAAGATCAGTTGACTGTATTTATGTGGATCTATTTCTGGCTTCTCTGTTCTGTCCCATTGATCTTTTTGTTTATTTTATTATTATTATTATTATTTTTTACCAATATCACACTGTCTTGATTACTATAGCTTTATAATAAGTCTTGAAGTCAGATAGTATCAGCCCTCCACCTTTGTTCTTCAAGATTGTGTTGGCTGTCATGGGTCTTTTGCCTCTTCATATAAACTTTAGAACCATTTTGTCGATATCCATAAAATAATTTGCTGGGCTTTTGATTGGAATTGCATTAAATCTGTAGATCAAATTGGGAAGAACTGGCACCTTGACAATATTGAGTCTTCCTAATCATGAACATGTAATACCTCTCTATCTATTTAGTTCTTCTTTGATTTTATTCACCAGAGTTTTGTAGTTTTCCTCATATAAATCTCATACATGTCTTGTTAGATTTATACCTCAGTACTTCATTTTGGGAGGGGTTATTTTATTTTAAAGATTTTATTTGACAAGATGTAGATAACAAGTAGGCAGAGAGGCAGGCAAAGAGAGAGGGGGAAGCAGACTCCTTGACAAGGGGGGAGCCCCATGTGGGTCTCCATCCCAGGAGTCTGAGATCATGACCCGAGCCGAAGGCAGAAGCTCAACCCAATGAGCCCCTCATTTTGGGGGGGCGTTAAAGTTAATGGTATTGAATTTATAATTTCAAGTTCCACTTGTTCTTTGGGGTGGTAGCTTTTTACGTAGTGTGCTTAATGTCTTATCCATAATTATACAGACATACACCTACCATTCATTCTTATGCCAGGCTGTGCTGGATGATAGAGATGATACAATACACAAAAAGAGACAGGATGGAGCTTACCAGGAGGAGAGAGAAAAATGTCAAGTCCTACCTGTACTGAGTGCTATAAAGGCACACAGAGCAATGGGAGCTAATCAATGAGGGACACTTTTCAGAAAAAGACCAAGTTGATGTTTGAAAGAAGCCTAGCTGTTAATCAGGGGAGGGGAGGAGAATTCCAAGCAGGGGCACAGATTGTGAGAAGTCTTTTGATGGAGAGAGTCTGGCATCTTTGAAGAACTGAAAGAAACAAGTGGAGCTGGCCACGAAAAAGCAAAGGAGTGTGGGGAGAGATAAAGCTGGAGAGGAGGGCAGGGGTTGCGCCCCAGACCAAGGCTAGGTGGGGCTGTGGGGACCTGGGTAGAGGAGACAGTGTGGGGTTAGAAGAGTCACTTTCAGAGACCGCTACATAAGCTTCACTTCCATCACAGGTGTGAACAGGTGGCTTTCTTTCACAGCTCTGTCCTACAAAGAAAGTTTCCTATCTCTTCAGGTAGTGCACACAACAGACTAATGGGGAAGAGCAAAGTTACACTGAGATAGAGTCCAGGGCAGGGCCAGATCCCCTGTCCAGCTCTGCTCCCCCTTCCCCAGAGAGGTCTCAACAACGGGTGTCACTAATTCATGACTGGGCAAAACGGTCAATGCTCAGATGCTTTGGACTTTCAGCATTGGTCACAAAGAGTGTAAACCCTGAACGCACATCTGTGGTGTCAAGCTGCTCCATTACTGGGATATATGAATATATTTTGAACAGATTTAACCACAAAATGATGCTGTTTCACAACTTGCCTTTTTTCAATTAACAGAATCTTTCTATGTCAGTACATATAGACCTACTTATTCTTTCTTAGTATTCCACTGTAAAGATGCACCTTAATCTGTTAATTATATATTGCTGTAGTTTTATTAACCCTTTTATTAATATAGATGTATACTGGCCTTTGTGTCATTTCTAAATTTTCACTTTTATAGACAATGTTGCAGAACAACTTTGGAAAGAATTATTTGTATTTTCTAATATCTCATGGGGAAAATTTCTAGATAGAGATTTTCTGGATATGCTTTCTTTTTTTAAACTTTTGGTTTTATAAAAAAAGTAGCACTTACAAAAAAAAGTAAAATATAGAAATACATAAAGTGCAAGATCAGAAGTCTGCCTTCCTCCCAGTTTGGTATGCATCCCTGAAATATATACTTTACATTGTAAAAGAAGTTATTAAATTTCTGTCTAAAAAATTGTGCCTATTAAAAAAAAAATTGTGCCTATTTATCTTATCACCAGTGCATGAAAACACCTGATTATCTCCTTTCTTCCCAATCCATATTATTATCAACCCTTTCAGTCTTTTCAAATTCAATACATGAAATTTTAAATTGTGTTTTAAATTTGTATTTTTTTAAAGTAATAATGTGATTAAACATCTTTTCTTATGTTTAATTTTTTTAGTGGTGCTTTGGTGATTTTTTTTTTTAAGACTTTATTTATTTATTTGACATAGAGAGAGAGTGAGAGAGGGAACAAAAGCAGGGGGAGTGGGAGAGGGAGGAGCAGGCTGAGCAGGGAGCCTGATGCAGGGCTTGATTCCAGGACCCTAGGATCATGACCTGAGCTGAAGGCAGATGCCTAACAACTGAGCCACCAGGCATCCCGCCTATTTTTTTCTTTTGCCTGTTTTGCTATGGGGTTGTTTGTCTTTTTCTTATTTAATTTGTAAGAGTTCTTTATACATTAAAAGGATTAGTTTGCTACAGATTTTTTTGGGCCAGTTTGCATTTTGACTTGGTTCATGATGCATTTTGCCACCCAGAAGTTTTTAAAATTTCTGTAAACATCTTTTGAGCCAGCCTTTATTCCAAATATAGGGCCTAGGTCAACTTTTATAGCTGCTTTTTTTCCAACTAAAATTGAGCTAAAAGGATACTTAAAAAAAAAAAAAAAAAAAAAAAAGGAGGGGCTGAAGGAATAGGGAGGCAGCCTGGAACCCCAGAGTAAACATTTCTGTTCAGAAGTAGGTCAACAGTGTTCTTTTCCTTAGGTGACCCAACCAGCCTGCAAGGTATCCATTTGCCCTCTCAGAGTTTGCTCACTACAAGGTGGACCCACCCCCTTGCTCCTACCCTCTCCCTGTTTCTTACTCCCAAGGCTCTTATTTCCAGGGCAAAAATCTCCCCTCTTGCTCCCATCATTCATGAGGCAATACCAGCTGAACAGCCCTCCCAGCCCCTGCTCTTAGGGAAAGCTGACTCCCAGTCCCTTCAAAGCAACCCCCATTTGTCTAATATGAATGACATGTTGGAAGCAGTTATGTGTATACTAGATAAATCCAGTCTACAGACAAAATGTGAATGATAGGGCGCCTGGGTGGCTCAGTGGGTTAAGCCGCTGCCTTCGGCTCAGGTCATGATCTCAGGGTCCTGGGATCGAGTCCCGCATCAGGCTCTCTGCTCAGCAGGGAGCCTGCTTCCTCCTCTCTCTCTCTGCCTGCCTCTCTGGCTACTTGTGATCTATCTCTGTCAAATAAATAAATAAAATCTTTAAAAAAAAAAAATGTGAATGATAGTAGTATATGCATAATTGGGGGAAGGGAAAACAACTAATCACAAGCAGAAGTAGTGCAAGATGTGCCTTTTTTTTTTTTTTTAAGATTTTTTTAATTTGTTTATTCAACAGACAGAGATCTCAAGTAGGCAGAGAGGCAGGCAGAGAGGGGGAAGCAGGCTCCCCTCCGAGCAGAGAGCCCGATGTGGGGCTCGATCCCAGGACCCTGGGATCATGACCTGAGCCGAAGGCAGAGGCTTTAACCCACTGAGCCACCCAAGATGTGCTTTTGATTATGTTTAAAGAACTGTCAATTAGAAAAATTGGTCACTCATTACTCGGCTTAAAAACCTTTAATGAATTCCTGTCTTCTGCAGTAGAAAGGTCAGAATGTCTCACATGGCATGTGAGGTCTTTCAGATCCTGATCCTAACCTGTTTTTTCAGCCAGCCAAACACTATCCTGAGCACTTTCATTCGTCGCATAGTTATTGAGTACCTAGTACTTAATGGATAATTGTTCTAGGTTGGGGGTCCCTGCTTCTACAGGGGTTTCAGGCTAGGTAGGGAGACAGATAATCCCAGTTTGTAGGGTGGCCAAGGAGTACTTTTCTGAGAAGGGGACATCTGAACTGAGACCTGAAGAGTGAGAAGGAACCAGCCTTAAGGAGAGTTGGGGGTTGGGGGAGGATGCTCTGGGCAGCGGGCTCAGTAACAGCCTTGAAGTCAGAAAGAGTTTTGGCTGTTCCAGGCTAGCCTAGTGAGAGCTCAGAAGGGAGAAGACCCCAGTGAAGTAATACTAAACCTCAGGTTAGGGGTTAAAGCACGCAGCGCATTGTAGATATAATAAAAAAAATTCAGATTAAGCACAGTAAGGTGTTTAAATCTAGAAGTGGGGTGTGTGGGGTAGTGACAATAAAATGTAATGGTCTTTAAACTTTATCTCATTTAACTGTGTGACAACTCTCTGATGTACATACTATACAGTGTTGCATTATTGTTTTCAGGTGTACAACATAGTGATTCCGCAGGTCTGCATGGTATGCCATGCTCACCACAACTGTAGCTACTGTCTGTCACTATACAGCACAATTACATTACCATTAACTGTTGACATATGTATTATTAATGACCAGTTTCATGAATAAGGATCCTGAGAAAGGAAGTTGGATAATTTTCCTCAAGGTCACACCGTTGGAAAGTGTTGGAGTTACTAGATCTGACTCCAAAGCCCATGTTCTTAACCTTGGCTCTGGATTCTACACTGTCTAATTGCTTATTTTGTAAGTGATAAAATTGAAATTCAAAGAGATTAAAAATAAGTCAGAATGAGTGGGAGGATGTGAAGCACTGTTCAAAAAAAAAAAAATTGGACCCTTCAATCTGGAAGGATAAAGAATGAACTTTTTGTCTGGTGGAAGCTCAGAAAGCTATGAAGCGCATGAAGAGGGCAACATGGACTTACTCGTTATATAAATAAGAACTCAGAGGCATCTTTTGAAGCTCAAAGAAGCAGCTATAGGTCAGATAAAAGGAAGTACTTTTTACACAGTGGGCAGTAAATAGAAGAAGCCCATTATCCAAGATATAGATTGAAAATAAAGTAAATTTAGAGTAGCTTTATGAAGGCTGTACAGTGAGTTAGCCAAACAAAACCTCCTTTGTATGAAGAACACTAAAATACCAATGAAATTTTCTATAACAAAAACGTAAATATCTAGGAATATTGGGGAAAAATTAGAAAGGGGAAATTAACTCTGTATGATACTAGAAAATGAAAGCAATTTTAGCTGTCATAATTTTGCAATATTTAACAATTTTAGTTTTTTATATAGTAAGAAAAAAAAAGATCCATGAGTTTAAGTGAGAAGCTATGGTTATAGAGGGGTAGAAGGAAATAATATCCTTCCTCACTCATCAGAGACAGAATGAAATTCTTATTTCCAAAGAGATTCATCTTGGTCTCTGAGAAGGGTTGTGGTCAGGTCACTGCTGGGACACTAGCTTGACATCTGAGGAAAAGACTGAGGCAAAAGCTCTTTTGGAACCTTGGCTTGCTTGGGCTACATTTGTCTTTCAAGATATTCTCTCATCATATACAGTGAGAGTTTTCTACCTAAGATTGAGTGACAGTTGATTTTGATCTTTCTATTATTCCTTTTGTCCGATCAGTTCCTTTAAGTCCTGTTAAGAACCCACAACCAGTCTTTTTGCATGATCTTTAACAATTCAGTCATACCATTTTGCACCTTAGGGCTGTCACACTCGAGGGAAAAGCATGTACTACTTGCTCTCTCTAAAAATTTGGGAATTGTTGAGTCAGTGCTTTATAGCCTCAATATCTAATTCTTTCTGCTTCTTGGTTCTCTAGTAATTGTCTCACCATGCTGAATGTATAAGCATGGCCAGCAGCATCTTGGGTTCAACATCACCTCTGCAGCTCTCCTCTAGCGTAACTCTGGGGCCACCTGCCTCGGTGGCATTTAGCACGCATTTAGTTGTGCTTTTGATATTTCAAATGAACATGGCAGACTTATATAATTAGCCTAACTTGTTGTATTTGCATTTAAAAATATTAATGCTACAAAGTGAATTGTAGGTTTTTTTTAAACAGTTTTTACAGGGATTCTGTTGATCAAAAGTCTACTCAAGCTACAGGCCAGAGGTTTACATAGCATGTAAGATATAAACGTGAATACATTTATCAGCCTAGAAGCTCTTCATGTTAATGCATGTTCTGTCCTTCATTTTTATTTTTTTTAAAGATTTTATTTATTTATTGACAGAGAGAGACACAGCGAGAGGGGAAACACAAGCAGAGGGAGGGGAGAGGGAGAAGCAGGCTTCCCACCGAACAGGGAGCCCAATGTTGGGTTCCATCCCAGGACCCTGGGATCATGAACTGAGCCGAAGGCAGTTGCTTAACCAGCTGAGCCACCCAGGCGCCCTAAGCAAGTATTTAATTGGTAGAACTTCAGGGTATAGGAGGTAAGTTATAAATTTTTAAGTCACTCATGTTAATATTGTACATCTTTTAATAAGATGTAGTTTACTGGGGTGCCTGCATGGCTTAGTCGTGAAGCGTGTGCCTTCAGCTCAGATCATGGTCCCAGCATCCTGGGATCAAGCCCCTCATTGCATTGGGCTCCCTGCTCAGCAGGAGCCTCTCCCTCTCCCACTCCCCCTGCTTATGTTGACTTTCTTGCTGTCTCTCTCTCTGTGTAAAAAAATTAACAAAATCTTAAAAAAAAAAAAGATGAACTGTTTTTTATTATGTTCAATTAGCCACTCTGTACTACATAGATTTTTTGTTTTTGTTTTTGTTTTTGTTTTTACTACATAACTAGTTTTTGATACAGTGTTCGGCTGTTCATTAGTTTAGATTAACACCTAGTGCTCATCACAATATGCATCCTCTTCAATACCCATCACCCTGTTACCCCCTGCCCTCACCCTCTCTCTGAAACCTTCAGATTGTTTCCCAGGGTCCATAGTCTCTCATGGTTCATCTCCCTCTCTGATTTCTCCTCCTTTGGATTTCCTTCCCTTCCCCTATGTTCCTCCATGCCTTTGCTTATGCTCCACATATGAGTGAAACCATATGACAATTGTCTTTCTTCTGCTTGACTTATTTCACTTAAAGTGTAGTTGTTTTCTTCTTCTTTTTTTTTTTTTTTAAAGATTTTATTTATTTGAGAGAGAGACAGTGAGAGAGAGCATGAGCGAGGTCAGAGAGAGAAGCAGACTCCCCGTGGAGCTGGGAGCCTGATGCGGAACTTGATCCCGGGACTCCGGGATCATGATCTGAGCCGAAGGCAGTCGTCCAACCAACTGAGCCACCCAGGTGTCCCTTGTTTTCTTTTTTTTATTTAAAAGATTTTATTTACTTATTTAACAGACAAAGATCAAAGTAGACAGAGAGACAGGCAGAGAGAGAAGGGGAAACAGGCTCCCCGCTGAGCAGAGATTCCCAATTCGGAGCTCTATCTCAGCATCCTGGGATCACGACCTGAGCTGAAGGCAGAGGCTTAACCCACTGAGCCACCCAGGGGCCCCTGTTTTTTTGTTTTTTTGTTTTAAGATTTTATTTATTTATTTGACAGAAAGAGAGAGAGATCACAAGTAGATAGAGAGGCAGGCGGAGAGAGAGGAGGAAGCAGGCTTCCTGCTGAGCAGAGAGCCTGATGGGGGTCTCTATCCCAGGACCCTGGGATCATGACCTGAGCCGAAGGCAGAAGCTTAACCCACTGAGCCACCCAGGCACCCCAGCATGTAGTTTTTTAAAAAACAATTTTATTTATTTATTTGATAGAGAAAGACACAACCAGAGAGAACACAAGCAAGGGGAGTGGCAGAGAGAGAAGCAGGCTTCCCACTGAGCAAGGAGCCCGATGCGGGGCTCCATCCCGGGACCCTGGGATCATGACCTTGGCCAAAGGCAGACACTTAATGACTGAGCCATCCAGGTGCCCTGTCCTTCATTTTTAAAGTAATCTGTTTTTGAGAAATGTTTTGTTTGAGCAAACCAGCTTGTATTTTGAAGAGTGGATGACTGGGTTACCTTTTTCCACTCATGCTTTTAGTTTGTAGCTAATTAAATTATTTTCATATCTATTCTGTGGCTTCTGTCTTGACTGGCTTTCATTCATTTTTTTTTTTTTAAGATTTTATTCATTTATTTGACAGAGAGAGATCACAAGTAGGCAGAGAGGCAGGCAGAGAGAGGGGGAGAAGCAGGCTCCCTGCTGGGCAGAGAGCCTGATGTGGGGCTCGATCCCCGGACCCTGAGATCATGACCTGTACCGAAGGCAGAGGCTTTAACCCACTCAGCCACCCAGACACCCCTTGACTGGCTTTCTATATAACATCCTTCACATTTCAAATCTGTGGAAGCTCTGTGGCTCCTAAGGACTCATCTATTCATTTATTCATTCTCTTGACAGACATCTCTGGAACATCTAGCTGCTAACCACTGGGCCAGGTATGGAGGTGATGCCAGTGGATAAGTCACAGATCCTGTCTTCAAAAAGGTCACAATCTAGTTTAAGAGAGGGGCATGTGAAAAGATAATAATAATTGAATGCGGCAAGGACATAGGCAGAGGTAAAAACCAGATATTGTGGATGGTCCAAGCAGGAGCCCCTGCTTCCTAAAAGTCATAACACTGAAACTGTTTTCAAAGTGCATTGTATTTTTAAAGTTCTGTCCTAATCAATAAAAGCTACAAAAGTTTCTTTTTGACAAAGTCTTAATAATTAGAAGGAAAATGTACAGAGACATAAAAAAAAAGGAGGATATATGGGTAAGAACAATGTATATAATAATGATCTAATGTTATTTACTCAATTTTGACATGCATAATTTTTTTTTTTTTTACATTAGGAATGCATCTTGTCATTGGTGGTGTCTTAGACTGGATGAAATCGGACCTTCATTTATTCAATAGATAGTTGTTGAGCATCTGTTACAGATCAGACACTATATTTAGGCTTGGGTATCAGTTTGGAGCAATATAAACACGGTCCCTGTCCTCACAGTCTTTATAGTGAAGAAAATGTACAGGATTATATGAGAAAAACATAGCAGAGGGGCTCAATTTAGATAGAAAGGTCAGGGAGGTTCTTCCCAAATAATAGATATTCAAGCTGAGATGTGAAAGGTAAGTAAGAATCAGTCATACAACCAGTTAGGCTAAGGGTTCCAAGCCAAGGGAAAGCATGAAGGAAGGTCCTGAGGCTTGAGGCCACATGGATTGTTCAAGTAGTTGAAGAAAAACCAGTGCAAATGGTCTTTGGTAGAGTGAAGAGAAGGGCTAAGCAATGGGGTAGTGGAAACTCTCCTGAGATGTGGGTGGTTCTCCAAAAATTACATGTGCCCAGTAATGCAAGACCCTAGAGCCTTATATGAATGCTTTATCCTGAGTTATTAAGGTTAAAGATCACAAGTAGACAGAGAGGCTGGCAGAGAGAGAGGAAGAAGCAGGCTCCCCACTGAGCAGAGAGCCCGATGCGGGGCTTGATCCCAGGACCCTGGGACCACAACCTGAGCCAAAGGCAGAGGCTTTGACCCACTGAGCCACCCAGGTGCCCCCTGAGTTATTAAGGGTTTTAAGCAAGGGTGAGACATCAGCAGATTTTTCCATTTCAGAACAACCACTCTGGCTGCTGAATTGGGAATGCGGGAGAAAACTTGATAGAGAGCTATTTCTAGCATCAGGGTAAAAGATGATGGTGCTAGGACTTGGGTGTTGGCAGTGGAGGTGGGGAGAGATGGAATGAAGGTAGTTGTATGTTAGAGGTAGGACTTCATGATAGATTTGATATAAGAGTATAGGAGACTATCAGTTTTCTCCCAAGAGCAGCTACTTAGCTGGGTGGAGATGCCTGTCTATTACTGAAGTGGGGATACTGTAGGAAGGACAGATTTAACAGCATGTGGAAACAAAGACTTCTATTTTGGGCGTGTTAAATTTAAGATGCCTATGAGATTTCTAAATAGAAATCTTAGATAGTTATATGGGTTTGTAGATTTGGAGTTCAATGGAAAGATCTGGACTAGAGATAGAAATTTGGGGAAATTTTGCATAGAAACTCATGAGGGTGGGTGGAATACAGGGTAAATATAAAAATAATAGCAGTGATAGTAATATTAATATTAATGAAGATGCTTGGTGCTTATTTACTGCCTTCTATGGACTAAGCACTGTTCTGAATACTTTCCATATATTAACAGTTTTAATCCTTGTGATAACTCCATTTAGTAGGCATTATTGCTACTCTCATTGTCAATGAGGCACAAGAAAGCCTCAGAGCTAGTAAATAACAAAACCCAAACAGTCTGGTCCTAAAGTCTGACTATTAGAAGAGAGAACAGAACTACCTCAGGGATCTGGGCAATTCCAACATTTAGAGGGAGGACAGAGAAGGAGGATCTTGCACAAGAAACTGAAAAGGAGTGATAGTGATTTGAGGGAACCGTGAGGATGGGATGTCTCAGAAACCAGGCAAAAAATGTTCTGGGTAGGCACCTGGGTCAGTGTCAAAACCTGCTGAAAGGTGGGCAGTTAGAGGACACATAGCCATTAAATGGGTGATGAGGATGGGGAAGGGGTTTCCCAGACTTGGGGATAACGGGAGTAAAAGAGGTAGATACAGAAGAGCCACATGGTGTTTGCAGTTGTTAGAGGGTGAAGGACAAGTCAGGAATGGTGAGAAATGAGCCTGGAGAAGTTGGCAGGGTCCAGATCATGAAAGACTTATAATGTGTCCCAGGTTAGCATCAGACCATGATCTTAGCCAGAAGTGTCTATCCCCAAAGCTGGGAGCAAATCAAAGGGAGCCACCAGTTCTTAATGGGAGGGAACTACATCCTGATGTCTGCTTATCTATATTATCTCATACACCATATATATTGTCTGATTTATTCAAAACTTACCATGTTGGGACATTTTATTTGATATTTAAAAATTACCCATGACTTCTTTCAGCACCCAATCATTGATCAGAATGATAGATATTCGGTGTGGGAGGAAGACATCTATCTATATACAGAGGCCTGTACATAGTTACCATGACCATGTATGTACCCTGTTCTCTAAATTGGGAGCAAGTGTTAAAAATGGTAGGAAGGTGTGAAGTTTGCTTAACTGGGCAACTTTGGTCACAATCAGGAGAAAGCAATTAATTTGGATTATATTGGTCTTATTCTTCCTCATTCTTCTTAAGCATCTTGAAGTTCAGGATCATCCTGGATTTGAATCTTGTCTCTGTTCATTTATTAGCTGAGTGATTTGGGGGCCAGTTATTTAACCACTCTCTGTCTGTTTGTTGAATGAAGAACCTCTTTAATAATAATGATTGTAGGGGCGCCTGGGTGGCTCAGTGGGTTAGGCCGCTGCCTTCGGCTCAGGTCATGATCGCGGGGTCCTGGGATCGAGTCCTGCATAGGGCTCTCTGCTCAGCGGGGAGCCTGCTTCCCTATCTCTCTCTCTCTCTGGCTGCCTCTCCATCTACTTGTGATTTCTCTCTGTCAAATTAATAAATAAAATCTTAAAAAAAAAATAATAATGATTATAAAGTATTGCAAGAATTAAGTAAAAGACAGAAAAGTGAAACAAAGCCTAGGGAAACAAAGGCCTTGTGATGAAGATCATCAGTATGGTTCCTTTCTTTGTTGGTGATTATGTTTTGCCTTTGATTATTTTACTTGTTTAGAATTTTGTAATTTATCCTCAACTACCACTAGCTAATTATAGATGGAAATAGTCATTTTTCTTGATGTGCATATTAAGACTGTGCTTGTAAAGTGAGACCTAGTTCTAAAAATAGTTTTTACAGCAATGTTAAAGAATGGCAGTGTCTAAAAATATTCATTCCAAAGCTCTGCCATCTTCATATAAAATTCTAGAGAAGTAGGATTATTTAACTTTTGCTTGTATCCAATAATTTGGAGAGTTCTTATTTTTTTCAAAAGTTTAAAATAATTTCAATGCCTGCTAGAAGCTGACAAATTCAGTTTCTTTGGGGCATCTGGGTGACTCAGTTGGCTAAGCGTCTGCCTTTGGCTCAGATCATGTGCCCAGGGTCCTGGGCAGATGGTTTTTATTAATCCCACTTTGGGCTCCTTGCTCAGCGGGGAGCCTGCATCTTCCTCTCCCTCTGCCTGCTGCTCTCCCTGCATGTGCTCCCTTGCTTTCACACATGCTCTCTCTCTATCTGACCAATAAATAAATAAAATCTTAAAAAAACAAACATGAATTTTGAAGGCATGGAGACATGGGTTTGTGTTGCGTGGGAGAGGGAAGAATATTTCATTACTTCTCTACTCCCTACATGTCTGTCTTTTTTCCTTCTACCACACCATGATTTCCTATGTAACTCAACCATCTAATGTTGCTTATATCTTTCTCTATTTCTGGAAATTATAGACCCTTCCAGAAGATTCTGAGAGCCTCTTTCCCATACTTCTTTTAGTGTGCCCTCTTAGAGTATAATGTATGAGGCCAAGAACATTCACCTAACAAAGGTTCATGCACAAATTATTATAGACAGGCCCTATCTTAAGTGCTGAAGAGACAAGGATAAAGAAGATAGACCCCTACCCCCAAGTGTATATATTTACACTTCACAGTTGCTGAAGGGATATTAGGCACACAAAGTTTTCATTTAGTGGGATGAGAATTCTAGTGAAGATTATATGAGGTAACCTTGAGAATGGAGTGCCAAATGATGAGGAAAGAAAGGCTTCTAAGGAGGAGGTGGTACTTTAACACAGATATGAAGGATAAATGGGAGTCTATTGGTTGAAAAAGGAAAGGATTGTGTTCCAGAAGTATATATTTATTTCTTCCATCGTGAACACAATCTATATACATAGATATGTGTATATAATATATGTGTGTGTGTATGTGTAATATATATACATATATATGTGCATTTGCTTTAAGGTAGTAGTTCCTGATCTTTTCTTACACCAAAATATGTCATAAGGTTTATGGAATTACTTGGAACCATATAGAGCATCAGTGTTACTATCAGGATTCCGAGGAGACGTTGCTGATAATTCAGAATTTTTCTCCTGCTTCAGTGCATGTCCTAGGACACTTAGTGTTTATCATAACCTTGTTTGAATTGTCACATAAAGCATTCATTTTTTAAAATTTTATTTATTTATTTGACAGAGAGAGAGATCACAAGCAGGCAGAGAGGCAGGCAGAGAGAGGAGGAAGCAGGCTCCCTGCTGAGCAGAGACTCAATCCCAGGACCCTGAGACCATGACCTGAGCTGAAGGCAGAGGCTTAACCCACTGAGCCACCCAGGTGCCCCTAAAGCATTCATTTTTGCAAACATGCAGGAACCAAGGCAGATTCTATGTTGCCAAGCTGCTTGTGACTTAATAGGGGAGCTAGGAGAGATGTGCACATGTGCTGTATGAAAAGTGAGTAAGGGATTTGGGAGTTTGGGGGAGGGGAGAGAATCACATGGGTCAGATTTTTTTGGGACTCAGGGATTGGTCATTTACTCAGTGCTGTCAGTCTTGTTTCCAAAGTTTCTGAGGCTTCAGAAAAACTGCTCGTGGTGCCCACATCTCAGAGCTCCTTGACTGACAAGTGCAAGTTAGCAAAATTTCTAGTGAGTCATCTGCATTAATCAAGAACATCTTGAGTGTTGTCATTGTGAGAGGATACAAAAAGAAAGATGACTCGTGCCTCCTTACACGTACAGGGATGGGTGTAATCCGAAGAAGGTAGGAGGGCCATGCTAGGGTGAGCTAGCTCCGTTTGTGCCCCTTTCGGGAAGTACCAGTGCAAGCCTGTCTCCCAAACTCACCTTTCCAGGGCTCTGGCATTAGATCCTGTCATTATTACCTCATCATTGCCAGGCAGGCCTTATTAAGCTGTACTGCAGACAGACAGATGGTTTTTATTTCCCTTGTAAGCTATTACACAACTTAACTCTGTGGTAGCGTTATTTACTCAGATTTTGCCTGTTATCGTAATATTTAGCTCATCTCCATTTTGTCCTTACTCTCCTTTGTCATCAGGAGTTCCTTTGAATTGTCCTGAATCTTCTTTGATGTGTTTACATTGTAATGTTAACTCTCCTAAGCCTGTTTATGTTTACTTCATCTCCCACAGTTTTTTTTGGCTGTAGTCTCAGTACCTCAGACCCCAAATCCTTGCTTTCCCTTCTCCTGCTGGTTTCTACAGCAGTTAACTCTGCCGACCACTTCACAGATCTCTCTTCTTTTGGCCTCTGACCTTCTTTTGGCCTTCCCCATCTCTAGTGTGCTTTGTGGACTCAGGGAAAACCCTGAAGTAGGCCTGTGATGTGCCTCTGCACCTCTTGTCCCAGTTCTCCCACCTTTTTTCCATACCTTGTCCTACCTTTATTTATCTTGTGTGCTGCTCACCCACCATGGGTAAGGGAGTTGACCAACCTTAGAGAGGATTCCCGGGTTCCTTTAAGGAGTATATAGTCTGGCGTGGGAGGTAGATTGATCTGTAAATAGCTAAAATAAGGTCTGAGGTATCCTAAATGTGATATTCAAGAGACAAAATTGGAGTAGTGTGAGTAGGAGAAAAGAATGAAGAGCATTGCAGGAAAGTCTCACCCTCTACTAGCTAATTATGAGACTGCAGCCTTGCATGACATTGGACCCTCCCTTGTCTTGTTGGGAGCTGTGTCCCGTCTGATTCGCTTTGGCTAGGGTTATCTTTTGCTTCTGTTTTCCCTGGGAAATGCTGAGCACACTTAGTGGGTATGTGTGCCCACCCCTGTTTCTGATTCCTTCCTGAACCTTGCTGTTGTGTTCCATTTCCATGTTTCTCTTATGATCTTGGGGCCTTGTCTTGCCACTGCAGTCTTCCTGCAGTCTCCCCTCAGGATGTGGCTGGACAAGTTCAGTCCTCTTTCTCAGGGCTTCTGTGTGTATTCTCACTGGTGGCCTAGGGTAAAAGAAGAAAGTAGGGTTGGAGGTGACAGAGACGATAGGAAGGGCATTGTCAGGTGGGAATTTCTCTCGGTTGCAGCAACTAAGATTATATATATATATATTTCCCAGACTGACCCAGTTCTGGTAGGGTTGTTTTTGCACAGTCACCAATCTCATAGGTTAGGGTGGAAAAGAACCATAAAAAGACAATGGTAATAATAGACTGAGTTCTGACCTATTTCTCCTTGGATACTTTCCCAAGAGACAGAGATAGGATAATGGGGGATTTGGTTGTCAGGATGATGTTTGGTGTTTAAATACCTTGCCTGTGGTGAGTGTAAGGTCTGTAGCCCCCCTGTACTGACTATAATTGTTGTTAACTCCCTGCTCTTGGAAATCTGGCCTTTGGCAAGAGTGCATATCACTGATGCAAATCACAGGAAGGTGCATCTTTCTAGATTTAGTTAAAAATCTCCTCCTGTTCAGAGCAGGTCAGTCATGCTTCTACAAACTCACGTAGATCCATTTTGCTTTTTTGTGCTTTCATCAGTCAGGGTAGTAGGTCATTTCATGACTCTGAATCTCACATACTACATATCTCTTCTGGAACCAGTAAACCCTTCCAGAGAAAGTTGTAGAAATACTGGCTCTCTAAAGTGAGCTTCAGAGTGGGAGCAGTTGGTACACATAATGTTTATTGAATGACTAACATTTTAGTAAACATTTGTAAAGCCTTAGTAGCCTCTGGTAAATTTACTGACAGCTGTTACTCAGTTTGTGGGCTGTGTAACTGGGAGGAAAGTAATAAAACAAATTTCAGTGACATATTTACAAATAATATTAGCAATCATTTCTTATGGAATACACACTTGGTAGCAATCTCAACCTGTACTTACCTATTGGTTTATGCTTTTCACAAAGTTTCTATGTATGAAAGCCCTTGAGATGATCTAAGTGAGTACTGCTGTCATCCCATTTTACAGATGCCTGAAATAAAGGTTAAGATGCCTGTAAGATAGTCATAACCTAGTTCAGTACTCTTTCCTTTGCAAACTGTTGAGACAAAAAGTTTTGATGTATCTGTAATAATAAGAGAAAAGTAAAGCAATGACACATTTTTTTAACCATTCTACTTTTATTCAATTTATGCCCTTTATTCTGAGATTCTTTGATTAAATACTAAGTGCCCAGCTGTGAACCAGCTATGTCCACAGGTACTTAATACAATGTTGAACAAGGCAGACATGGAGTGTATTCTAAAGGAGGAGGAGAAATAATAAATAAGTAAAGAAGCAATCACATAATAGTAAGTTCAGGTAGTAATACAAGCTTGAAGAAAAGAAAGCAGAGAAAGGCTGGTGGTGGTATTATTTTTATATGTGATATATTCCTGAAAATGAACATCAAAGTTTAATGTACATAAAGGGAGATTCCTTCCTGAGAAACCCAAGCAATCATAAAACTTTTCTTCAATGTGGTGTTTGGAGGACTCATTCATGTTAACATATATTTTTCTTTTTCTTCAAAACTGACCCAAAGTCCAAAATTGGGTTAAGTCCAAAAGTGTCTGTTTGAGGCTAAAGATCTGCTGCTTCAGGAACCCCTGATGACTGATTACCAGACCTTTCATGATATTGAGGCTATGAGAGCCAACTTATTGTTGGTCCAATATACCATTTTCACTCATCTTTATTTAACAATGAAGACAAACTACTAGACAACAATGCTTTCTTAATTTTTTTCTTTTTAATTAACAACAGAGCTTTCTTCAGAGAAAATTCCAGATGCCCCGTCTATAAAGCTACTGTGGCTCCAAGCTACAAGCTTACTCTCCTTTTTTCCACACCTTAATGGCCTCTGAGGAATTCATAAAATCTTTGCAGAACACAGGATGAAAACCATAATCAAAGATTCAAATTGTAGGGGCGCCTGGGTGGCTCAGTGGGTTAAGCCGCTGCCTTCAGCTCAGGTCATGATCTCAGGGTCCTGGGATCGAGTCCCGCATCGGGCTCTCTGCTCAGCGGGGAGCCTGCTTCCTCCTCTCTCTCTGCCTTCCTCTCTGCCTACTTGTGATCTCTCTCTGTCGAATAAATAAATAAAATCTTAAAAAAGAAAAAAGATTCAAATTATAAATTCTATTATAAAAAGATAGCTGTATTGTTGAAGCTGGCAGAGCCACCATATCCAGCTTCACAATCATGTTTTCAGATTTTTGGAGGTCCATATTCACTGAAAAAATAGATTTATATGTAGATTTACCTGAAATTACATCTCCAGGTGACATTTACTACATAAAGCAAATTCAAACTTTAATTGTAGCTGTTTGTTCAGAGCATACTTTTCCCTCCAATTTTATTGAGATATAATTGACATATGATACTATGTATGTTTAAGGTATACAATAGAATGATTTGATTTACATGTATTTTGACGTTATTACCACAATACAGAGCATGCTTTTTATATAATGTGGGCATGATGGTACTACTGGGACTGAAGTACTTTTATGCAACTACGAATTTAAAAAGTAAATTTTATATTGGCCAAGATTTATTCTTTTATAAATTGTTTCATCATATATAAATCATGATGTGTTTACATATTATTGTAAATGAATTGATTTGCTAGTTTAATTTTTCATTTATTTGTCTTCTAGTTTGCCAGAGTTTGGATACCTGATCCTGAGGAAGTTTGGAAGTCAGCAGAGCTGCTCAAAGATTATAAACCAGGAGATAAAGTCCTCCTGCTTCGCCTTGAGGAAGGAAAGGTAAAAATTTTGCTTTTATTTGTTGTTACTGGCATAAAGTGAAGTGAATTCAAAAGTGTGAGTTTGATGTGACATATCTGACTTCATTTGGAAGTCAAAATATTGAATTAATCTAATATTTTCACTTATTAAATTAAAAAAAATAGCAAAAGAGCAAACTCTGTTTTCTATCCCAATGGGTTAATGAAAATGTCAAAACTTTAAAAATCCGGGCGCCTGGGTGGCTCAGTGGGTTAAGCCGCTGCCTTCGGCTCAGGTTATGATCTCAGGGTCCTGGGATCGAGTCCCGCATCGGGCTCTCTGCTCAGCAGGGAGCCTGCTTCCTCCTCTCTCTCTCTCTCTCTCTCTGCCTGCCTCTCTGCCTACTTGTAATCTCTGTCTGTCAAATAAAATAAATAAAATCTTTAAAAAAAAAAAAAAACCAACTTTAAAAATCCGGTATTGTGGGCTATGAATTTGTTATGATTAGGTTTAGATTCACTTCTAATCCTCCCAAAGATGTGCCTGTTTACTTTGTTTAGGCTAGCATTAACTTCATGGTAACTAAGAGAACATTGCTTAAAGAGCCAGTCTGAGATTTGATATTTACTGGACCTAATCATTTGAAAAATGTTTACTGACAAAGTATTACATATAAAGCAGTTTGTTAGCAATCAGAAAAACATAAAACCAATTGCTTCCCTATACTTTCCTGTCTGCATTCACTGCATGGATAGACACGTCCTAGTTCTACCTACTTGACCTCTCCATGGCATTTGACAAGGCTTGTCACACTGTTTTTTTAAACACCTCTGTGACACTAGTTTTCCTTATATAACTTATAGTCTAGCCAGGGAAACTAGATATAAATACATGAAAAGTTACATAAAGCATAGAATCTAAAGATTCAACACCACGATGTTAAAGATATCAAAAGGTTATGACGAACTATTACCAAATGAGTAGTGCTACCTGGGAGTTAGCATGTATTGAACACTTACTTTGTGCCAGACATAGTTCTAAGTGTTTTACTTGCTGTAACTCATTTAATCCTCACAACAATTGTGTGAAGTGGGGCTGTTGTTATTACCACTTTATGGATAAAGAAACTAGAGCTCAGAGGGATTGTTCAAGATTATACAGGTATTAAGGGATGAAGGTTGGATTTTAAGCCAGAAAATTTGTCTTCATGATTTGTGATCACAACCACTCGCTATGTTGTAAAGATAGTAATGACTTTAGGATGCCTAAGAGGGAAATTTCATTATGAGCTGCTTTGTCAGGGAAGGAGTCGAGGGGGAAGAAGAATTTTAATTAACCTTAAAGGTAGGATAAAATTTGGATTGACAAGGAGAAATGGGTAGACCCTTTGAGTAGCAGAGCGTATTTTGGTGTTAGTGAATATAACAAGTTGATTAGAGCAGAGATTTAGAAAGATGTGTGTTCTAGTTCTAGGCTCACATATTAAAGTTTCTGCTATACAGCATGTTAAGAAGTGGCAAAAGGTGCTCTCTGACATCAGTGTTAGGTAAGAGAAATAGATATATTTATGAATAGTGTGACATGATATAACAAGTAAAAGCCAGGAACAGAAGTAGAACAGAGTGAGGAGTGGGTAGACGGGCTGGTGAAGGTAACGGATCGGGAGGCATGGTGTGAAGAACAAATAGATGAGGGGAAGTGCATTTCAGGAATCCAGAAAAGCCCATGCAAAGGCAGGGAGGTGTGCACAGTAATGTGCATTCGGGGAACTAAACAAGTTCCATGTTGTTAGAATGCAAAGTAAGAGTACAGGACTGGCAAGAGGATGGGGGCTGGAACCACATCACAGATGGCCTGGTTATCATCCTAAAACTCTGGGACATCAAGTGATGTGTGATGGGGAGTGATTGTAGTATTTTTAAACAGAGAAAGGATGCTGGATTTGTGTTTTAGAAAAGACTCATTGGTGGCCATACAGAGGATGGATTTCAAGAGAGCAAAACAGAGGCAAGTTTAGGTGGAAAGAAGGCAGGGAAGAATTAGGCCATAGTAGAGTAGGGCCTTGAATGCCAAATTTAAAGAATTCAACTACTCTGTGTTAGGCACAAAATTAGGCACTGTGAGCTATATTTTCTTAGGTTAATTCTCACAACAACCCTGTAGATTGGTAGGTAATATAACTATTTTCCAAATAAGGAAGCCAATGCCCAGAGACATTAAGTAGTTCTGCCTGAGATTGCATAGACAGAAGTGGCTTTTATGTAATACAGGGATCAATGCAAGGACATTACATCCATAACAAACAGACAGAGAGAGGTCAAAGGGCAGATGGTAAATTCTTCTCCATTTAGCATAGTTTATTCCAATCTATTTTGAATATATGACATCCGTTTATCTCTGCAGTGTTAAGAAAAGTGGCTTTTTACAAAACCAGCTAGTCCTTCTCTACAGTTACATTTCATTTTTTTGCCTTTTTACTTGTAATATGTTATTTGTCCTTAATGCCTCTTTGTGTGATAATTTGCATGCTTGGCTTTGCCATAAAGCCATATTTCCTTGGTTTTAAATTGAGTAGTACTTCTTAAATTTGTAGGCCAATCAACCTCATTAAAGAAAATCAAATGAAAACTAAGGACTGTCTTTCCAAAATATAATACACATATGTGTATATATATACACATATGGACATATATACATTTACACTTAATTTCAGGGGATTCTTGGACCTCTCAATGTTCAGGGGTTCCCAGGTATTTCTACATGCCATACATTGCCTCATTTAATTTTTTTTTAAGATTTTTAATTTATTTATGACAGAGAGAGATAGCAGAGAGAGAGGAAACACAAGCATGGGGAACCTGGAGAGGGAGAAGCAGGATCCCCACTGAGCAGGGAGCCTGATATGGGACTCTGATCCCAGGACACTGGGATCATGACCTGAGCTGAAGGCAGATGCTTAATGACTGAGCCTCCCAGGCACCGTGCCTCGTTTAATTTTTATCACACCCCTGCAAGCTACTTTTATTATGCCCTTTCTACCAATGAAGGATTCACATTGAATAACTTATCCAAGACCACAAAAGAAGTACTAGTTTCAGGATTTGAACCTGGGTTGATCTGGCTCTAGAGTCAAGCTCTTAACCATTCTTTATTGCTTATTCGCTTATCACAGGTGAAGGGAGAGAGAGAGAAATGTTTTTTAAAGATGAAAAACTTCTGGTTCAGGGGTGTCTGGGTGGCTTAGTCAGTTAAGCATCCTACCCTTGATCTCAACTTGAATCTTGATCTCAGGGTCATGAGTTCAATCCCAGCATGGAGCCTACTTAAAAAAAAAAAAAAAATTAAAACCCAAAACTTCTGGTTCAGTAATTGGGTTAAAAAAGTCTAAACTTAGTTCTGAAACCAATGATACATTATATGCTAATTAATTGAATTTAAATTTTAAAAATGGAAAAAATGAAAAAATTTTCTAAAAAGTCTAAACTTCTCAAACTGTATTAGCAAAAATTCTCAATATTTGTATTAATTTGTTAATACATCTAGTGAAAAAGAAGACTTCCATTTCCACCAGTTTCTGTGGCTTTGGAAGGTGTCAGGAAAAGAATGCATTTAATAGCTGAGAGTCATATCAGGAATAGAAAATAAGCAAAGTGTATGGGCCTGTTTTACTTTTATTGCTATGATTTATCCAGATTCTATATCTTGTATACTTTCAGGATTTGGAATATCGTCTAGATCCAAAGACCAAGGAACTGCCTCATTTGAGAAACCCTGACATACTTGTGGGTGAAAATGACCTCACAGCCCTCAGCTATCTTCATGAGCCTGCTGTGCTCCACAATCTCAGAGTCCGCTTTATTGACTCCAAACTTATTTATACGTATTGTGGTAAGTGTACCTTGCTTTCTGAGTGGACCGTGAACTCCTTCCTCTGATAGACATAGCCACAGAATTACTGTGCGTGGGGGAAAGAAGGCTGCAGTTGGGTTCCTCCTAGAGAGAGAATCACTAAAGAGTTAAACAAGATTACCATGTTCATTAGCTAGTTGCATTTTGTGCTGAATAAGCTCTTTTGTGAACTTACATAATTTTGCTCAGGAAAAAAAAAAAAGAACCGAACTGGGTCCATCTTTTAGATTTTCTTCCTCCCAAAGAAGTCATTTGACAAATTCAGTGACTGGTTTGCCAGTGACTTTCATCTCATACAAGGACTGTTACTCAAGAAGAGTAGATGTTCAAAGTGCGGTTTCGAGAAGTTCAGTGTTCTCTTGTTCTCAGTGCAGGACTGAGGACTCAAGGTAACTGTTCTTGCCTCATATGCTGGTCTGGGCCCATGCTTGTTACAGTATTAGCTGCCAGTGACTCAGCTCAGGATTCTTTTTTCTTTCTCTTAGATATAAAGCACCAGGTACTTTGGGATTTTTTCCTCCTTTTCCTTCTTTTGTCTCTTCTTTCTCTCTCTCTCTATTTTTTTTCTTTATTTTATTTTCTACCTTGTCCCTGGCTCTTTTCTCTACTGACTTCTTATCTTTCTTTCCCTGATAACTCTCTTCTGGGCTCTGGTCTGGGATTTCATTCATTTTCTTCTAGGTCTGTTTGCTTGGGTGACCAACTCCATGCTCATCATTTCTTCCTTACTCCCCTGCTTTGGACAGGGACAGCTATCTTCTCTTCATAAAGGAATTTATACCTCTTGCATCCTTCATACTAACTCTTTTTCTTCCTTATCTATGAACCAAATACTTCTGTTTCTCAATTTTCATTTTTCCATTTATCTTTTTCTTGCATATATGTTACCTCCTTGGTGAAGACTCCCATGCTTGTCTTATCTAAATCATAAACCCCTACTCCACTCCTTAGTTTCCATCTTCTTTCTCTGTTTAATTTTTCTCCCTTTTCCTTTCTACTATCTAACCTGTGATATTTATTTTTTATCTTGTTAATTGTCTCAATTTCCCACTAGAATATAAGGTCTATGAGAATAAAGCTTTGTCTTTTTTTGTTTACTGTTATAAACCTAGCACTCAGGAAAGACTTGAGACATACTTGGAGCTGAATAAATATTTGTTGATTGAAGGACTTTATTAAGTCAGTATACACCAACTATAAACTTTAAAGACATACAAAAAAGTATAAAAAAGGAAAAATAGTTACATATGTAATTTACTATTGAAAAATAACCAGTATTATGTTGATATATCCTATATGTGTGTATATGTGAGAAAGTATAAATAGATATGAAATTGGAATTAATCTGTATATAGTTTTGTGTCATCTTTTGCTATGACATTTAATATTCTTTAATAAAAATGTAATTCTGTGGTGGTAGCATAATCTGTCTTATGAATGTAACTAAATATTTGGCTACTCTTCCTTTGTTATATATTTTGTTTGTTTCTAATTTTCACTCTTGTGAATGATACTATGATAAATATCTTTATGAAAAAAAACTTTTGCTTGAATGTCTGATTATTTCATTTGGATAAATTTCTAGTAGTAAATTTTTTATTTTATTTTATTTTATTGAATATTTCAGTATTTATTGAATATTTTATTGAATATTGAGTATTTTCTATTATTAAATTGAATATTGAATATTTTATTGAAATATTATGAAAATATTTAAAGTTGTTTTAACATTACCATAGTTTTTATTTTTAACAGCTTAATGTTTTAAAATGGAGTTTTAGTTAGGTCTAGGTATAACAGGTTCAGAGCAAAGGCTATGATATATTTTGATCTTTAACAATTTGTTAAACAATTTGTTAGTTCAGGATTAACTGAAATTGAAATTTGTGTTGACTGTGATTCTCACTTTACCAGGTTTATATGTCCATTAGTATATCATTAACTTCTTTTGCTTTTTTACCCCTCCCCCAGGTATAGTCCTAGTAGCTATAAATCCTTATGAACAGCTGCCTATTTATGGAGAAGATATTATTAATGCATATAGTGGTCAGAATATGGGTGACATGGATCCGCATATCTTTGCAGTAGCTGAAGAAGCTTACAAGCAAATGGCCAGGTTGGTGAAAGCTCTATTTATTTTTTTCATGATTCCTACTAGATATGATTGCTTCTTCTCTGCCAAGTCATAGATATTTTAAAATGTAGTGAAGAGCAGCTGGTAAATTATTATTAAATAAGCAGCCTTGATTATTTCAAATGGTCTACATTATTATTTAAAAACCTTGTATTTATAAAAGGACATACAGTCTTAAAAACTGCGTTTGGGGTTGCTGGAGGGAGAGGGGTCAGGAGAGGAGGGTGGGGTTATGGACACTGGGGAGGGTATGTGCTATGGTGAGTGCTGTGAAGTGTGTAAACCTGGCGATTCAGACCTGTGTCCCTGGGCTAATAATACATTATATGTTAATAAAAAAAAAATTAAAAATTTAAAAAAAAAAAAAAACCTGCCTTTGGAATCTCCTGCTGCTGTGACTATGGGAGGACAGATGCTATGTTTACAGAGGAGAGGATCGAGGACTGGCGGTGTGAGGTCCTGCTCCCACTATCCTTCAGCTAATGAGCGGCAGACCAGAAAGAAAAGGCCTAAGAAGAAGATGAAATCTGTCTGTATCTTAGAGAATTAAATACCAAGGAAACTGTAAATTTAATGTTACTCTTATGTTCTAGAGACCAGTGATCCTTAACAGCATCAGTAAAATGTCTTTAATATTAACCCTGGAAACCTAACATTTTGAGAGTAGAAAACCAGAGGGAAAAAAAGCTACTTTCAAGACTAGATTGTGCTGTTAATAATGTAATATAATGAAAATCAAAACTATGGATGTATAGTATAGTATACATTTAACTCATTGCTCCAGTCTTCAGGAAAGAACCAGCATATTATAAATATGCTGTGGGAAACCCTGAAGCAATTTATGAAGTGGAGAGAAAAAAAATACTGTGGAGGTTTTATTTTCTCCTTTCCAAGCAACAAGGGTGTTTGTTTGACATAATTGGGCCAGCACATAACAGAATTTTAGAATTATTTCCCTGCCAGAGTCCATAGAAGTCATTATGCCCTTTTATTAATAAAATATTATTGTTCTAATAATCGCTAAGACTTATTAAGTACTCTCTCTGTGCAAGGCACTGTTTAATTGCCTTCCATCTTGCTAAGTAATTTTATCCTCCTAACAACCTTTTGAGGTTGGAGTTATTATTAATCTTCATTTTACAACTGAGAAAACTTAAGCACTTGAGAAGTTACTTAACTTTCCTAAGGCCACATAACTAGGAAGACTAGCTTTCAAATTCCATTGGTCTAACACTATGAAATATTATCATATTAAATATAAAATGACTAAATATAGTTTTGTACTTCATAATATGCTTATTATAGCAGATTCTGTTATAAAATGGAAATGAGTGTCAAAAGTGTAAGAAAGGTTACATTTTTTTAAAAGGATTTATTTATTTGAGAGAGAGAGTTGGGTGCATGCAAGTGGTGGGAAGGGGCAGAGGGAGAGAATCTTGAAGCAGACCCTCCACTGAGCATGGAGCTCTCTGGGGGGATCTCAGTCCCACAACCCACGAGATCATGTCCTGAGCCAAACTGAAAGTCGGCCACTCAACTGGCTGAGCCTCTCAGGTGCCCCAGAAATGTCATTTTTTTTTTAAGCTTTTAAATTCCATCTATCAGCACAATTTTTTCCCTAAAATGAGAAAAGCCCACCAATATTTGATGTGTATGGCACTGGAGCATTCGATAAAATGTTAGCACCACACAAGTACAGCCAGAGAACTACTGGGCAGAGAAGGAATTGCCGGGAGTGCCAGGACCTAAAAATTGTCTCCAAAAAGTGTTATACTGCTCCTAGAGAATGATATGACTTCTTTAAAAAACTAATTTTAAAAATGAAAGTTTGGTTCTTAGCATTTTTGTGAGAGAAACCCAAGAATAGTGTTAGATTTATGTGAGTATTTCTGGCTTTTATTTTTTATTTTATTTTATTTTTTTTTTTTTAAAGATTTTATTTATTTATCAGAGAGAGAGAGGGGGAGAGAGTGAGCACAGGCAGACAGAATGGCAGGCAGAGGCAGAGGGAGAAGCAGGCTCCCTGCTGAGCAAGGAGCCCGACGTGGGAATCGATCCCAGGACGCCGGGATCATGACCCGAGCCGAAGGCAGCCGCCCAACCAACTGAGCCACCCAGGCGTCCCGTATTTCTGGCTTTTAAACCCTGGATTTACTTTGGTTTCCACCCAGCCCCTCCACCCCCCCAAATTATTTCCCTGTGACTCAGCCAGTCATTGCAATTACTGCAGGTTTGCTTGCTGCTTTCCCCTTTGCTCAATTCTGTTTCCAAGCCAGTTTTAAAATACGGTTCAGTCTTTCCTAAGTCCACCATGTATATGAGTAAATCTGTGCACATAAGATGTGCTGCAGCTGCTAAACAGTCCATGTCTCTTAGGCATACAGTGGGAGCTAGATATTGCAGGATCCTTTCTTATCATCTTTTCCTTACTGAGTGGAGATGTGCCGTATTCACCACATGTGAGACCTGGTACCCTTAGAGGCCCCTACAACTTCAGGGAAGGTAACGGCTACTTGTTCAGTAGACCTTTACTGAACACCACCAGCACACTGTCCCAGGCATGGGGGACACAGCAGCAGACAAGTGAGACAAATAGACAAAAATTCTTACTCTCCTGAAGTGAGGCATGATAAACAATAACAGTAAATAAGATACAGTTTATCATATATTAATAAGTGCTTTTCTGGAAAATAAAGTCAGAGAAGTAGGTAATGTTAGGTGGGCCAAAGGGCATATATGCTAGGCTCAGGGAGAGCCTCCTTGTAAAGCTATCTCTCCCCGCACCTTTTTTCTTTCAAACGTAAAAAAAAAATCTTGAGCTTAAGTGTGGACAAACAGTACACAGAGGTACCTTATACCCTACATCCAGCTGTAGTAAATAACTGAAACAAGGAAATTCACATTGATATAATACTTTTAAGTAGTCTAAAAATCTTGATCACATTCATCATTTCCCCTCTGATGTGCTTTTTCTGTTCTAGGATCCAATCTAGAATCATACATTGCACCTAGTTCTGTCTCCTTAGGCTCCTCCTATCTAGGACCATCTGTTCGTCCTCTTTCCTTTCATGGCTTTGACAACTTGGAAGAATGCTAGCCAGCTATCTTGTAGACCCTGAGGACATGGCAATAGAAGAATTAGACAAAACAGACTGCAAAAATTCTTCCCCTTCTGAAAGTTTATGGTTTTCTCTGGGTTAGATTGAGGCTAGCCATGCATTTGGGGCAGGATCCTCACAGAAGTGGTATGCCCTTCATCATATAGAGGAGACACAAGATGCCAGTTACTGGGGATGTTAAGTTTGATCACTTGGTTATGCCGGTATCTACCAGATTTCTCTACTATAATTACTTATTTTAAACTTTAAAATTAGTAAGTGTATTATAGGAAAATACTTTGAGACTGTGCAAATATCCTGTTTCTCATCATACTTTCACTTTACTAATTTTAACAGCCATTGACATTGCTAGGTCAAAATCTAGGTGTAAATGTAGTTTTGTAGGTATTGCCTACAAAATTCCCTCTAGAAGATTTGTACTGGTTTGTATTTCTGCCAAAAATGTTCAAGAGTCCCTGCTTCCCTATAGCCTCATCAACAAAAACTGTGTAGTCTTTCTTTTTAGTTCTTTACTATCCAGTGGTATCTCAATGTTGTTTTCATTTGTATTTCTTTAAATATGAGTGAGTTTACATCTTTACATGTGTTTAAGAGACTTTTTATTGATGTATTTGTTTCTTTGTTTATGTGGTAAACTGTCCATTCATGTCTGTTTCAATTTTTCTATTGTGTTTTTAGTCCTTTGATCCTCAATTTCAAGAATTTTAAAAAATACGTTAGAGATATTAGCCCTTTGCCTATGGTATATATTGCAAATATTCCCCATCCTACTTATACGTTTTCTTTTTATTTCGTTTATGCTGTTATTTTCCTATGCAAAATAATCAGTCTTTTTTTTATTACTCTGTATTTTGAGTCATTGTTAAAAGCCTTTCCCTATACCAAGAGAAAAGAGAAATTCATCCATGTTTTCTTTCTTTTTTTAAAAAGATTTTATTTATTTATTTGACAGAGAGTGACACAGCAAGAGAGGGAACACAAGCAGTGGGAGCGGGAGAGGGAGAAGCAGGCTTCCCATTGAGCAGGGAGCCTGATGTAGGACCAGTCCCAGAACTCTGGGATCGTGACCTGAGCTGAAGGTAGATGCTTAATGACTGAACCACCTAGGTTCCCCTCATCCATGTTTTCTCCTACTCTTTGTGTTGTTTTATAATGTACCTTTAGATCTCTGATTCAATTGAAGTTTATTCTTTTTTCTTTTTTTAAAGATTTTATTTATTTATTTGACAGAGATCACAAATAGAGAAGCAGACAGAGAGAGAGGGAGAAGCAGGCTCCCCGCTGAGCAGAGAGCACGATGTGGGGGCTCAATCCCAGGACCCTGGAATCATGACCTGAGCCGAAGGCAGAGGCTTTAACCCACTGGGCCACCCAGGCGCCCCTGAAGTTTATTCTTTTGTATGATATGAGATATGGATCTAAATTTATCTTTTTTCCAAATGGCTATCTGGTTATTCAGCATCACTTTATTAAGAAACCCATTTGGCTCCAGTTCTTTCAGATGCCATTTAGCATATCCTAGGTTTTCTTATGTTTTTGGATCAATTTCTTCTCTATGTTCTTTTCACCTCCCTTTATCTATTCATGTCCCAGTACCACACTGTTATAATTATAGTGCCTCTGTAGTAATTTTTTTTTTTAAAGTAGGCTCCAAGCCCAGCATGGGGCTTGAACTTATGACCCTGAGATCAAGACCTGAGCTGAGATCAAGAGTCAGACACTTAATCAAATGAGCCACCCAGGCACCCCTTCAGAATATTTTTTAATGTTTGGTATCATTAAACCCTCTCATAGTTTGTCCTTTTCATTATTTTCCTGGCTATCCTTAGATGTTTGTTTTTTCTGTATATACTTTGGTATCAACTTACCTACTTCCATAACAAATAAAGCTGTCTTTTGAATAATTACATGAAGGAAAGGATAGAGTGTACCATTCACATATCTGAGGAAGGATATTCCAGGCAGAGAGATCATAAACTGCAAGAACTCTACAAGGCCATGTGGGGTATTGTAGCAAATTTGACTTCTTCTCTGGGTGTGAGTTTTGAGCAGAGGAATGGCTTGATCTTGCAGCTATGATAAAAATCGACCATAGATTGCTGCCAAAAAATGCATGTCCTGAATCTAATTGGGAGGAAACACCAGAAAAACTGAAAATGAGGGCATTCTCCAAAATAAATGTATATGCTCTTCAAAATTATGAAGATCAAAAAAGTCAAAGAAAGGCTGAGGAACTATTTAGGATTAAAGGAGATGAGCATTATATGCTAGTTAAGTGCAATGAATATTCTGCATTGAATCCTTGGTGACTGGGGAGGAAAGGTAACTATGTAGGGAACAACATTGCTGAATGTTAGAGTATAGACCATAGACTAAATACTACTACCATATCAATACTATGTTTCATGATTTTGATTATTGTAAATAGGTAAAAGCCGGACACTGTTCTGAGGAAGTATATTACTCTAAATTATATAGGAGGCATCATGTCTGTAACCCACTCTTAAATATTTCAGAAAATATAAAAATAAAAGAAACAGAGAAGTTAATAAAACAAACAGGCAAAACCTAAACAATTGGTGAATTTGAGTAAAGCGTATATGAGAGTTCATTTTACTAGTTTTGCAATTTTCCACAAGTTTGAAATAGTATCAAAACTAGTTAGAAAAACAAGCAAAAATTAAAAGAACTGTTGGTGTTGGGATGCGGGTAGAATCCAGAAGACTAGTTAGGAGTTTTTTGTATTGATCCAAGCAAGAAATAATGATAATCTAGTTAAAGAAGATATTAATGGAGAAGGTAAAAGTGAATGGATGGATTCTGGATGTATTTTTATTTTTATTTTTTAAGATTTTATCTACTTATTTGTCAGAGAGAGGGCACAAGCAGGGGGAGCAAAAGGCAGAGGGAGAGGGAGCCTGATGTGGAACTTGATCCCTGGATCCTGGGATCATGACCCAAGCCGAGGGCAGATGCTCAATTGACAGAGCCACCCAGATGTCCCTCTGGATGTATTTTTAAGAAAGAATGGACAAAGCCTTGCTTATGTGAGGCTATGAGAGAAAGAGAGGAGTCTGGGATGGTGGCAAGGTATTTGGTCCAAGTACCTGAAAGATGGGAGTTGCCATTTACTGAGACAGAGGATATTGAAGGAAGAGCAGCTGTACAAGTGGAGTGGGAGCATGGGAGGAGGAAGGGTGGAGTTTTATTTTTGATATCTATCCTCCAAGCAAAGCTGACAGAAGTGTTTCTTCCCCAGTAGCTATATGGCCCATGAGAGAGTAGCAGTAACCCAGGATCCTTGACTTGGGACTCCTTTTTAAGCATGTCCCTTACAGAGAACAGTGTCCTCATAGAACACCTTCAGAGTCAGCCCTCTTACTTTAATAGTCTTGTTGACTTACAGAAGAGAAAATGTCAGTGGGCTGCTCTGTCTGTTTTTCTTCTTATATTCTTGTGTCCCATTTATATCAGTCTTTTCTCATGCTGGAACTGACTGTTCTTTGGTAACTAAATGACAATATTATTTTCCTTAAAACAAAAGCTTTTTTTCTTTTGTTTCCTTAAAAACAGTATTTCTTAAATACTTTAATGTGGTATATTTTTTCCCCATTGAGAATGGTAAATAATTTTTTTTTACTAAGTTTCATTTATGGGTTTTCTTGAAATTAGATACTTACATGTATAACCTTGGTGAAATCAAAAAGATATCTGTATAAATCACAACTGCATCAGTAAATAACTACACAAGGTTATATCTCCTTGTCTGCCTCTGTCTCAGTTTTATTGCCGACACAATGGAACAGTTTCACTGGCTGGTTTACCTTGACACTTAACGTTGTTGTGTGGTGTGCATTTGTTACCTTTCTGTTCCATGGAGACTAATTAATAAGTATGTTGCTCTTCTAGTGGAGAGCAGACTGGTAAGGAGCTGTGGAGCAGAGCAGAAGGAGCATGGTGTACTTTCTTCTTGGAAACCAGGGGATGCAGTATGTGACGTCATTCGTAGAGCTCTGCTCTAACCTTAGATAACCCGTCTAACTAATAGTAAATAGTAATATTTTCCATAACGTGGAAAAAATAATGCTGTCATGCTTACTTCAAAGGTGAAAATTATCTTAAATGATAAACATAAAAGCACTCTGAATAGCATAACAGAGAGAGTTACTGAATCACTATGTTGTACACCTGAAACTAATGTAACATTATAGGTCAACTATACCTCAATAAAAATGTTAAAAATACACTCTTTTTTAAAAATGGTAAGTCTTGCAGTATAGGTGTTACTGTCATCACGTCTTCATCATTAAGGAGTTTTATGTCTCCATTCTCTTCTCATCCACTTCAGCCTCTCATCTAGTTGATTCCTCTTGACTGTTCACTGCTAGGCCTTTTCTGAGGGTGGCTCCTTCTTTCACATGACTGGGAGTCTCTGCGTGCATCGCTGTCCGGAGCTCCTTGCCTGAGGGCTGGTACAGATTATAAAAGCTCTGCTGTTACCAACAGTGACTCAGCTGCCCTATGGTACCAAGTATCCCACTTATGCAAATAGACTTGAAGTAATATATGCTATATGATGAGGAATCTCATGTATGATCCATAAAGGTAGATTAACTTACATTAATGAATAGCTGCCATGTTTTGATACCTGCTGTGTCCAAGCATGGTGTCAGGCTTGCTTCCTCTAATCTTCCTCACATCCCTGGGAGCAGGCATCATCACCCCTGCTTTACAGGTGAGGAAACTGAGGAAAATAACTTGTCAGACTATCATGCTAATAAACAGCATCTGGAAGTGGAGATGTAGTTCTCGCTTTGAGACCCCAAAGCTTTTCTCCTTTGTCATTTCACTTTCTTACTTTCAGCTACTCTCCCCTCTTCTTAACACATCTATTCCCTCAAACTAACATTGCATACTTGTATTGGTGCACATTTTATTCAGTCGAGAATATCCTTTTCTGTGCTTCTTCATCTGTCTGATTTTTATGTATTTTTCATGATCCCACCCAGGTTTTAGTTTGAGACTAGCTTAGTGCCTGGTATATGATTGCTCTTCAGGATTCTTTACATATAAATGTGGCGCTTAGTGGGCACTAGCTACCCCATAAGGCTGTGGAAGGAATAAAATACAGGTAATACAAGTCTATAAAAGTCACAAACATATGTAACTGCATATTTCTGTTACGGCCTTGTTATGTTAATCTTATAGGCTCTGGAGTGATGGCACAGAGAAGTCAGTTTGACCAGAGAGGATCTTAATGCCATGTGAGCGGTTCCTCAGTAGGAACTGACTGACCTTAGTACATATCTCTAGGAAACATTTCTTTCCATTTCCTGAACAGTGTCTACCTCTCTAAAGCACAACTTTCACCAGTCTGCCTGCACATCTTTTTAGAGGAAATATGTAACTTAAAAAATAATACTAAATATTGTCATTGTGAAGTCATTGTCTGATGTCACCTTTAGAATTTAAATCTTTTCTTCTTGAATGGATGGAGCTAGGGAGTATAATAATGCTAATTGAAATAAGTCAGAGAAAGACAATTGCTATATGCTTTCACTCTTATGTGGAATTTAAGAAACAAAAGAAACAAGCAAAGGGAAAAAAATAAGAGAGAGATAAACAAAGCATGAAACAGACTCTTTAACTATAGAGAACAAACTGATGGTTACCAGAGGGGAGGTGGATGGGGGTTGGTTGAAATGGGTGATGGGGTGGAGGAGGGCACTTGTGCTGAGCACCAGATGATATTATGGAATTGTTGAATCACTGTATTGTACAGCTGAAACTAATATAACACTGTATGTTAACTAACTGGAATTAAAATAAAAACTAAAAAAAAAGTGTTCTTGAGATTCATCAGAACCGGAAATCATGAGAACACAGAGCACAGCAGCTTGATTTTGATGAGTGATAATGATGTAGAAAAATTTAACAGCTCTTAACAAGAGAGATAGGGATTAGAATCTCAAGTGAAGTCACGTAATCACACTAAAGGCACAGCATTGGAAGAAAGCTTTGTATCACATGAACTTAGTATTTTCTCTTTTTAACAAAGGCTCAGATAAGGGAGAAACAATTAGATTGATTGCCTGAAAAAAAGTAAAACTCGAGATTTTGTTTCATGCACACATGTTCACTTATAAGCTAAAAATTAGATGTAGGTGCTTGTCCACTTAACTAAGGTAAACAGCAACACCCAGTGGTTATCAGAGAGTCAATATCAACGTGGGTGAAAATATTAAATTGTCTTCCATATGAGTCAGGCCTGAGGTTGGCATTACTTAATTTAGTCTTGAGTGATCTTGATGTGACTGAAAAGTATGCTCATTAAATTTGCAGAGAACAAGTTGATGGTCTTAGAAAATACGAGTAATATTCAGTATGACCATGATAGACTAGAGAGGTTACATTTTTTTAAAGGAAGGAAAATCTATATACACCTGATGTAAAATGAAAACTGAGTAGATATAAGAAAAGGCTGGACAGACCAATTAGATACAGATATACTGAATAAAAGGACTGAAGACCAAGGATGGAAATGGACTAAAGTGAAACTCTTCTCTTTCATCAACCCAGAGTGGATATTCTGTTCTTGAATACATTTTTCCTGAGGTTTCAGGTGCCACTATGTAGTTTCATTCCCATTGCATTCTTCCCATTCAATCTAGTTTTCTCCTAATCATCATGTGAAAGTCAATGAAAGCATCCCCTTTTTAAGAAAGCATTTCCTGACATCCCCTCCCCTCATCTCCCACCACTTCCATCCTGGGTGGTATCCTGGGTGGACCTCCTTGTTAAAATGGAGTGAAGTAATGAAGTGCTTCATTTTAACTATACTTTCAATCTCTCTCAAAAGGCTATGATCCCGGAGTCTTTTATCTTCACAAAATGTTTGGCACATTGTGACTGCTCGTTACATGTTTGTTGAATAAATGAATGAAGCAGTATTTTTAGGTGGGGGCTTTTAGTTCACATTAGAGCCTCTGGAACCACCATTGATAAAACTAGGTCAGAAGAGCTTACCTCCAAAGGCACCCAGTACCCAGATATTTAGGATTACTCTAGAGGCCTTGAGAAAACTGGCCAAGCCAGAAATCATAAATCTTTGCTTCACGTGTCCTTAAGACAGTCCAGATTGATCTGACTGATGAAGAGTAGAGAATCTTTGTTCTTTAATGTGTTTTTATCAGGGTTTTGAAGTGATATCTACCTCCCAAAAGTAGAAAAAAGTTTCTTGTAATAAAAGAACAGGAACACTTGAAGGATTATAAATACTGGCTGATAAGATATGCAAAATTTCAAAGAACAGTAAATTATTTTATATATATATATATATAAAACCACATAAAGCTTACAGCTCAAATGACTAGAAGAGGGTAGACTCTGGTATTCACCTTGAACCATAAAATTTTTTAATTTTTATTTTTTTAATCCAGGTATGATTAACATACAGTGTTAGATTAGTTTTAAATTTGCAATATAATGATTCAACAATTCTATACTTTACTCAGTGCTCATCAGTATAAGTGTGCTCTTAATCCCCTTCACTTATTTTACTGATCCCCCCCCCCCCCCCACCTTGCCTCTGGTAACCACCAGTTTGTTCTTTATATTTAAAAGTCTGCTTTTCTGTTTGTCTTTTTTCCTTTCTTCATTAATTTTCTTTCTTAAATTACACACGTGAATGAAATCAAGGTATTTGTCTTTCTTTGATTGACTTATTTCACTTAGTATTATGCCTTCCAGGTCTATCCATGTTGTTGCAAATGGCAAGATCTCATTCTTTCTTATGGCTGAGTAACATATCATTGTGTCTATATACTGTATTTTTATTCATTTATCTGTGGGTGGACATTTGGGTTGCTTCCATATTTTGGCTATTATAAATAATGCTACAGTAAGCATAGGAGTGATTCTCTCTCTCCCTGTCTTTCTTCAAATTAGTTTTTAAAATTTTCTTTGGCTAAATACCCAGTAATAGAATTACTAGATCATAAGGTAATTCTATCTTTAACTTTTTGAGGAACCTCCATACTGTTTTCCACAGTGGCTGCACCAGCTTGCATTCCCATCAACAGTGCACAAGGGTTCCTTTTTCTCCACATCCTCACCAACACTTACTTCTTCATTTTTTATTTTAGCCATTTTGACAGGTGTGAGGTAATAGCTCATTGTAGTTTTAATTTACATTTCCCTGATGATGAGTGGTGTTGAGCATCTTTTCACATGCCTGTTGACCATCTGGATGTCTTCTTTGAAAAAGTGTTTGTTCATGACTTATGCCCATTTAAAAATTGGATTATTTGGGGTTTTTTGGTGTGGAGTTGTGTTAAGTTCTTTAAATAGTTTCGATATTGATCTCTTATTGGCTATATCATTTGCAAATCTCTTCATTCAGTAGGTTGTCTTTTTTGTTTTGTTGTGTAAAACATAAATAAACATAAATAAATTTTAAAAAACATAAATAAAAATAGTTTAAATATTGCTTTTGTTTCCCCTGCCAAAGGAGACATATCTAGAAAAATGTTTTTACAGCTGATGTCAAAGGGATTATTGCCTATGTTTTCTTCTAGGAATTTTATGTTTTCAGGTCTCAAAATTAGGTCTTTAATCCATTTTAGGTTTATTTTTCTGTAGGGGATAAGCAAGTGTGAACCACAAAATTTTTATCTCTGATGTTTTTGTGTGTTTTCTCCTCATCTCTATCCTACCCTTCTTGTTTTTCCTTTTGTGTGTCTTTATTATCTGTTATGCTTCTCTCATCCCTCTCTGTCTTCTCTTCTACCTGTGTCTACTCTTTTTCTGTCTTTTTGGCATTTCTTCCTATGGCCACATAGAACTGAAAAACATTTTAAAATTGTACCTACTATACCTGTTTTATAAAGATTTCTACTTCTGCATTTAATTTTAAAAAAGGTGAATTGATTATTTTACATTTTTACTCTTTGTAGCCATTTATTGATTTTGGTCATCTCAGATTCAGGGGCCCTCTAGAGAAGAAATGTTGCCCATTTTAAATATGGCCACTCAAGACCATCTGAGTCTCCGTAGGCCTGTCCTCTTCCAATTGTCCTTGGTTCCAAGAGTTTATCCTGGCTTAAACTGCAAGCTGTTGTCTATCCAGCATCTGAAAAACAACTCCAGAGTTAGACTTTTAGATTATAGTACTTTAGAATTTGAGAAGGACCCTTGGTACTATTTAACCTTAAAGATGAGGAAAGATGAGAAAACCAGAGAGGTCATGCAATTGCTCAAAGCTGCGTAGCTCGTATATGACAGATCTAAGGATAGAGCCTTGATGCAGAGGAGCTTTTATGTAATGGAAGACTGGTGCTTGTTTATATATTGGAAGCTCTGCTAAGCTTGGGAAAGATGGGAAGACTCTCTGCTAAGAAGTCAGGAAATATAAAAAAAATAAAGTCCCTTAAAAAATTTAAAAACTGTTGGGGCGCCTGGGTGGCTCGGTGGGTTGAGGCCTCTGCCTTCGGCTCGGGTCATGATCCCAGGGTCCTGGGATCAAGCCCCGCATCGGGCTCTCTGCTCAGCAGGGAACCTGCTTCCTCCTTCTCTCTCTCTGCCTGCCTCTCCGCCTACTTGTCATCTCTGCCTGTCAAATAAATAAATAAAATTAAAAAAAATTTAAAAACTGTTGATCCTAGGTCCTAGAAAAGAAAATGTATATGGCATGTGATTGATATCATATGTACGCGGTATCCTAAATCCTAGAAAAGAAAATGTATATGACCTATGCTTGATATCCTATGTACATAGTTGTACAAGCCTCTGATTCATTTGAACAATCCTTGATCTTATTGCCTTTAATATTTTTCTTCTTCCCTATATTATAGGAAAGAGCTATATGAATTTTTAGATTTTTTGGTACAATATTTTGATATTAAGACTTGAAATAACATTTCAAAGACAGTACAGTTTAAATAGCAGTTCCCACTGATATTTTCATCAGACCAGTGGAAACCTCCCCACCTCATTTGCTGTTGGAAGGAGTGGTGTTACACAGGGTGCAGTGACAGCTGATCATGCACAAGTTAGGAAAAGGTCATTTTTCTAATCATATTATAGAAGGGAATCCAAAAACTGTTGATGCAGTACCTTGATAAATGTATAGAAAAAGGTGAGTTCTGAGGACGTTTTAAATGACTAAAAGAAAGGACAGTGGTGCCACAATGAGAACTGTTTTATTAGATGATTTAGGTTTTGATGAATGAATGAATGAATGAACAGGGGTAATGGGAGTGTCCAGTTCTGTCTAGAAATTCAAATAAAAAGAAAATGAGATTGTGGGTATGAGGTTCAACGATGTTTCATGAAAACAGGGATTATGTGCCAACTAGTATTATAAAACTTAAACATTCCTTAGTGTCACCTAGGTCCTCCTGCTTTTCCCCACAACATGGGAGTCAGAGTGTCAGGAACAAGTTGCTATACTCCCACTGTATTTTTCAAGGTCTATAAAATAAGACAGTTACCCTCATTTCTCATAGGAGGAAGAAACCTTTCCTTGAAAAAGTCCTAAATTTCTACTTTGGAAATTTATTGCCAACTACTGTGGCTTCTACCACTTTGGTGTCTCTTAAAGCTCTCTACCTCTCTCAGTCAGGACAGCCACAACCTCTGTTCAGGCTTTCATAATTTGTCATCTGGACTCTCACCACTCATACTACACATTGCTGCCAGAGTGATTTTTAGTAGTTGGATTATTTTGTTTTCTGTTTAATGGCACTCCATTACCTTTAGGTAAACTTCAGATTCCTTAACATCTCACAGAAGAACTCTATGGTCAGTTTCTTGGTCATCTCTACAGTCTTAGCCATCATTACTCCCTGTTCCAGCCAAACTGAATTATTTGCTTTTTCCTAACTTCTCATGCATCTGAGCTTTCATTTATCTTACATCCTTTCCCTAGAATGTTTGCTTTCTGATTTCTGCCTCCCTTACTTCCTTTTTCCTAGTTATCTTTTTAGACTTTATTCTGATATCTTCTTCAGGAACCTCTCCTGAACACCTCTTCCTCCTTTCAGTGCCCCATCCCATGTATTATAATCTCAAATTACAGTCTGTCTTTCCTGTTAGACCCTTACCCACTTGAAGACACAAATCACAGCTTATTTAATTTGTAACCCTAGTGTTTAATACAATATTTGGCATGTAGTAGGTATTTGATAAATGTTTGTTGGCTAAATAAGTCTCTTTTAAAAGACAAAAAGATCATCTTCTGTAGTAGAATAACTTCCCCATCTTGTGGCCTTACAGGATAGTTCCACTAAAAACCTTTGAAGTCATCCTGATCCAGTCCCTTTGTAAATTAAGAGCACAAATAATACCACCTTTGCTATTATAAAAATACCTTGTTCGGTTTTTAAAAAAATTTTATTTATTTATTTGACAGAGAGACACTGTAAGAGAAGGAACACAAGCAGGGGCATGGGAGAGGGAGAAGCAGACTCCCCACTGAGCAGGGAGCCCAAAGTGGGGCTTGATCTCAGAACCCTGGGACCATAACCTGAGCCAAAGGCAGATAGATGCTTAACTGACTGAGTCACCCAGGTGGCCCTTGTTCAGTTATTTTGATTAAAAGTTAATTGCTGGTTCCATCTTAAGAAGTGGGATTTTCTACTTCTGTCCTAGTAGAAATTGTCACCAAAGCAGAGAGATTTAGGGGCGCCTGGGTGGCTCAGTAGGTTATACGTCTGCTTTCAGCTCAGGTCATGATCCCAGGGTCCTGGGGTTGAGCTCTGAGTGGGGAGCCCATTTCTCTCTCTCCCTCTACCCCCATCTTGTGCTTGCTTTGTCTCTTTCGTGCTCACACTCTCTCTCAAATAAATAAAATCTTTAAAAGAAATAAGCAGAAAGATTTATTCTTAGATTAGGTTGTTCATTGAATTTCTTTTTACTTATAAGAAATACACATTTATTGAGCATTTGTGATGTGTCAGGCTTTGTACTAGGTGCTGGATATTAAAAATAAAGATGACTTAGGTTTTTATCCTCAAAGAAATGATAGTCTTTATAAACAAGTGTATTACTTAGAGTTTTTGAGTCATTGTGTGAATGAACTAGAGATGGAATAGTAGATAGTCTTTGGGTTCTGACATATCTGAAGAAGTCAGCCAACAAATAAATGAACTGTTTCTTCTCTCCTGAGAAGAAACTTTCAGTAGGAACTGGAGTTTGTGGAACATATGATATAGGGACTGTTAACTACTAGACAATCTGTAATTTTAATTAAATAGGATTTTCTTCTAAATTCCCCTGCTGTGGCTCCTTTTTCTTCTGAGGTGGTTGCAGTACTGTAATATACCAGAATTATTGTCTAGAAATTAAATAATGTGCTTGAGACCTGTTCACACAAGTATCAGAGACCCTCAACACAGATTCATCCTTAGATGTGATGCTACCTAATATGATGCTTGATATTCTCCTCTCCCTCTCTGTTCATTGCTAGTTTGTACATAGTTACTTTTGTTAGGAAATATTCTTACGTTCCTTCCCACATTGCTGCATGTATGAACCAGAAGAGATTCACCATGGCTTGCTGATGAGAACACAGAGGAAATAATGCTAGTCCCATGCAGGAGCAGGCAGCACTGTTAGTTACTCTTCTTTGTTTTACAGAGATGAACGAAATCAGTCCATCATTGTAAGTGGAGAGTCTGGGGCAGGAAAAACAGTCTCAGCTAAGTATGCCATGCGATACTTTGCAACCGTGAGTGGTTCTGCCAGTGAAGCCAATGTTGAGGAGAAGGTCTTGGCCTCCAACCCCATCATGGAGGTAAGGCAGCAGTGGCCTTGGCCTTCTTACTATGTTCTGTTAAGAAACCTGCTCAAAAAAGTATCGAAACAGCACCTGTCAAAGTCAGGGCTGTCTCAGCCACTAAAAGTAAGAAAATACTTTTCCACGTATTAGTAAGAAGAGATCTACGAAAAGTAGAAAGTCAGGAAGGTAGCCATTTGAGTAAAGCCCAGCTATGGAAGCATCTACTTTATTCCATAATCCTGCATTTTTAACCTACCACTGGCTTGTCGCTAAATAACTGGCAGTGATATTTCATTTTCTAAATTTCTATTCTCCTAGAAATTTATTGGTCCTTGTACTAGAAGAATGTTTCTCATTTCCCCCCATTTCTGAAGTTCATAGGATTCACTATACCCAAGCATGATGAATTTTATCATTCCTTTGCCACATTTCATTTTCTGTATTTAGCACAACCTGTTTAGCTGTAAGTTTCTATTTGTTTCCCCCAGATGTGAACTACAAGCTTAAATCATGATCTTGTGAAACATTTTTCTTCTTGTTTCTGTGAAGCACAATACACAGCTTTAGGTTAGAAAAAGAAATTCGGTAGCAATAAATTGCTGAGAAAGGAAGAAGTACAGAAGGATGTCCTTTCAAAAGCAAAATATGTCTACAAAGTGGAAAGCTCATGCCAAAGAAAGTGGACCTGTTTGTGTGAGACTTTGAGTATTTCAGGATTTGTAGCTAGAGAATTATTTGTCTATTAATACAATATTAGGAAAGTCGCATTTTTGTAAGTAGTCCCATTGAATGGAAAAAATTAATTCTCATTACTAATGGGGGGGAAATTATTTTGGACAGGGAGAAAAAACCTGTCTTATTAAAAATTCAAGTCAGCATTTTTTATTCCTGTTTTTTCCCTTTGTCAAGCCTTATTTGTCACCCAAACACAGACGGAGTTTAGAACTGGCCTGGTGCACCTGTGATACAAGTGGTTGTTGCAATAATCAGTTCAGAGGTAATTGTGCCTGGTTTGCAGTGCCGTGTGTGACACTTGGAAACAGGATATTGTGCCCCAGCCTGTGGGGCTGCCCTCCATAGCAGGAGGACCTCTGTCCTTGGGACCAAGAGTTATGAGGGGAGTTACGAGGCTGCCTGGACTAGGTACACTGTGCAGCGAGAACTGGAGAAGTTTTCTGAAATAGCACAGACAGGGTGGGGGGGGGGGTGTGGGTGACAGAGGTGTGTGCCAGAAAGACTCGTAAAGATTTTAAGCAAATATTAAGATTTTGAAAGAATTTAAGCTATGGATAAATGCTGGATGCCATTGTTAATATTGGGGAAATATAATCCATAGAACCAGTTTTGGGTTTTGGGTCAGAAAACAACTGGGTTTTGCTTTGCTTCCTACCATTGGTTTGACTGTTTTGGGTCACAACAACAAATTCTGTGTAGTTGTCAGCAGTTTATTTCTTTCTTAATCCCTAAAGTTAGAATATCACAGTCTAGATAGTGATGGCATCAGGGAATCCCATCTCTTCTAGGCTGGATCATATAATAATGTAAGTCTGGGATGAACCTTCTAGAATATGTCTAGAATATTTTATGACCTTGCTATATTCTCATTCAAAAAATAGCTACATTGGTTTTTCTACAAAACAGATTTGTGTTAGTAGGAGAGATTAAAATGGTCATAGATCCTACTTTTTTTTTTTTTAAGATGTTATTTATTTATTTGACAGAGAGAGACACAGAGAGAAAGGGAACACAAGCAGGAGGACTAGGAGAGGGAGAAGCAGGCTTCCTGCCAAGCAGGGAGTCCGAGGCAGGGCTCGATCCCAGGACCCTGGGATGAAGGCCTGAGCCACCCAGGTGCCCCAAGATCCTAGTTTTTAATATGTAGTTATAAAGAATTTAGTTTGTTTGCTGGGATGAACAAAAAAAGATAAAGCCATCAGTTATAATTAGCTACTCCCTTCTATATTGTTGTGTAGTTTTTCTGTGGGAATTTGGATTAAGAAAATTTGACAGAGAACTAACTCTCAATGACTACAAATGAGGGCATCCCAGTTTGAAAGATTAAAATGGAATCTGTGGCTGAAGAATGGTGACAAAGGGTTTGCAGTCATAGGAAGAAGAGATAGATGAAATATTGTGTATGTGGCCTAGAAGGTCTGTAATGTTAAACTTGCCCCAAGACTGTGTTTCTCTATCAGAGTCCTTTACTGCCATGTTAAGAATGGCATGGCTGGGTCTCCAGCAATCTGAAACCCCTCCCCGGATAATGAGCATCCCACACAGTTAAATGTCACATCCTAGTGACTATTGGGATTTGCACTTGATCCTTTAGAAAGAACCTCCTTATCCTCAGATAGACTCCTTTTGCAAAATATGAATGATGCACAGATAAATGATTATTTTTTGCTCATTTTATCATGTTTTCTTTTTTTCCTTTTCCTCTAGGAAATTTTAATCCTAAAACGGGGACAGAGAAAGATTCTTGGGGGGCATAGTGAGTCTTAATAGTTCTTTTACATTTTTAATAAGCATAGTTAAAGATTTTCATCTTTTTTTAGTAAAGAAGAATAAGTCGCTGAACACTTCACTGAAATCAATAGTAAAATCAAGACCGTAAAGCCTTTTTTCATTAACAATTTCTTGCTAATTAAAATGATAACAGCATCAGGGAAGCCTGTTGAAAATATAGTGCTTAGAAACCAGAGGGAGCAATTAGGAGAAAAGGACAAAAAGTATAGCTTATATATAGAACCTTCTTTCCTTATCAGGCTCAAGGCTTATAATCATGTAGTTCTAGTTTTGTAAAGGACCCTAGGGCTCATCTATCCCCAGTCACGCCTGGAGACATTACTGCTCCTCAGAGGATTAAATGTTGGAAAGTTGGTGGGAGGGCCTGGTCTAATACCCAGGTCTTTAGACTTCTATTTCATTCACTCCTTCTACTCTTCTTTGCTCTATGTTTAAATACCTTTTACTCAAAGACAGAGGGAAGGGGTCTGTTTCAACCCTGACCTTGCTTCTCACAAGGGTAGTATTGTTTTGGCAGCTCAGCCCCTTGGACATGTACTCTGAGTCACTAGGAGAGAGATGGCAATATGGAAGAAAGGTGGGGTGCGGTCAGGGAAGGAGGAGAAGCTGTGGACCCTCTTTGCCAGCTTGCTTAGTTGCTGGCGGGAAGGGGCTTAGGACAGTGCCTGGTAAACACTCGGTGGCTATCACTGTCACTGCCACAATTACCACAACTTTTTCATCTGCTCTTTGATGGAATATTCTGTGTTGAAAGAAAATCCTGCATTTATCATTAATTTCCTTTTCTAAATAAAATAAAAACAATTGGAACATATGGAGAATTTTGTTGTACTTTTTGTCATATTAAGAAGGGGAATATCTAAGTAAATGTATTGTTAAATTGTCCTAAGCTACACTAGATTACTCCTATTACTTTGCTGGGAAGATAGCTTTCTGTCATTCTTTCCCTTTAAAATGTTATTCTGAAATATAGCAGTGTTCTCATTGCCAAAGCAAAATAGGACAGTACCTGCCCTGTGTTTCCGAGAGTGAAATGTGCCTTCTTTGATTGATCAGAGAATCTGATGTGTTGATTTTTTTGTGGCTATGTTACTACTGTTTTCATCATTTGTATTTGTTTTGCTTTTTTAACACTCCAGAGCATTTTCATGTCTTTCTCTCTGCTATGGTTTCAGTCTACTAATCCTGATCCTCTCAGGTTTTGTACAAGTAAATTAAGTAGTCTTACATAAAATATTTTATTAAATATTTAATGCGTGCATTATGTGAACACTTGATTCTCTACCTACACCATGTTTTTTACTTTGCCTTGGAAGAAAAATTTCTAGAAGCATGTTACCTAAGTTAGAAAGTAGTGCATATATTATCTTAATTTTTTTAATTATATAAAAAATTAGCAGAAAGTTACAGTCTCTGAATTCTGTGGCAGATGTTTTCAAGTTAGATACAGCTATCAAAATCCAAGGGCAAATTTTACTATGTTTAGTTTCTGAAAATAACTTTGAATTGAATGGGTGATAGTACTAAGATTCTGCTAAAAACCAGTCCAACTGGGCCTTTGTTGTCACAGGATAAGAGGATAGAAACTTTTAGCTAAAGAGACTCAACACCAGAGCAGTATTTCCCTAAAAATAATAATTTGCCTTAACCAGCTCATTTATATAAAACAGACTAAGTTTTCAGGAAACGCAAACCCTAGTGTGCTTTTACAGCCCCAGTCCCATCCAGTTCTTTCTTTGTTGAACTGAATGAGTGTGTTCTGATAGCACAAATGGTGTGAAAGTCTCCCAGCCGCTGGGCTCAGGTTTGCTGTTCCTGAAGATAATTTGTGTGAGAATAAGAAGGCAGATCTGAGCTATTAGTCGGTATCTGTGTGGTTGTGCACTGGGCAAAGCATACATTGGTACTTACTTGCAGGCGCAAAATCAGTTCTGTTCTTAAAAGAATCAGTTTTAAAGTATTGTGTTACACTCTGTCCTATCTCTCCCTGAACAGACTCTGTAAATGTCATGTCATGAACTGTATTTCTAAGATACTATTTTTTTCCCTTGCTTCTTAGTCCATTGGAAATGCTAAGACAACCCGGAATGATAACAGCAGCCGTTTTGGGAAGTATATTGAAATTGGTTTTGATAAGAGATACCGAATCATTGGTGCCAATATGAGAACTTACCTTTTAGAGAAATCCAGAGTGGTATTCCAGGTAAGGCGGGCAGCTGCATGTATAAATTTTTGTTAGATTGCCATATAATTCTAGAGCTCGTGCTTGCTAGTATGGATTTTATTTGCAGATACTCTTGAGCATATTATGACAGTATTACTACAAACCACATTTGGGCTGAAATACGTAAAATGGTACCTGTCAGAGGCAGGGCAAACCCATTAGACTAATAATCTGTGGAATTGGGCACTGGTTTAGGTTTAATGGTTTAGACTTTTTCCTGCAAATGGTTGTAGCTTAATTAAAAAGAGGTGCTATCAGTTTATTTTTTTTTTTAAGATTTTATTTGTTTCTTTCAGAGAGAGAGAATGTGAGCATAAGTAGGGGGAGGGGCAGAGGGAGAGAGAAAATCCCAAGCAGACTCCCTGCTGAGCGCAAGCTGACATGGGGCTCCATCCCATGACCCTGAGATCATGACCAGAGCTGAAGCCCAGAGTCGGATGCCTAACTGACTGCGCCACGCAGGCTCCCCAAGAGGTGTTACTAGTTTACTCTCAAGTCTCATATTTCCTAGTTGGTAGGGAAGACATTGGATTATGTTTTCAGTGAATTACAGTTTGAACCTAGTTCCTTGTCCTCTTTTCTTCCTTTTCCTCTCTTAGAATTTGGTATTGTTTAAATAGAATAATGAAGGCTAAGAAATCTCCTTTACTAGACATAAGCCCCTTTTGGAGATCAGACCTGACTTTGAGGCCACACTGTGATTTAGTCAGCTGAATACACTACAGAATTCAAGGATATGATGGTAGAGTATGAGGATTCAGTTTTGTATGAACAGTGTTATTACAGCTGCATTTCTAAAGTATGTATGTGGAAAAAGGACTGTCAGGAAATACCAAGAAATTATGTTAAAATTATACATGATTTATTTTCTGTTCTGTAAAATATTTTATTAATGTTATAGTGTATAAACTAAAATGATGTAGATGATGCAGTGCATTTGTGGATTTCTTACAAACAACCACAGGAGATGATCTGGTCTGACATATGGCAAAGGTAGAATATTCTTTTTCATTTAAAGTGTTAGGAAGACCATGAGCCTGAGAGGTACTGTGAGAAGATATTGAGTACACATTTACCCCTTTTTCCAAAAGTAGATTGGTCCTATGAAAACTTCTGTAAGCTGAAATGGTGTGAAGTGAAGAAAAAAATTAACATTAATTTATATGGAAAAATTTCTGAGCATCCCCAGACCCCAAAAATAACCTCTCTTAGGCTTTTCTGATACCTTAGGACACATGCTAGCAGATACACAGAATAAATCGAGATAAAGCGCAGATGCTCACAGACACAGTTCAAAGCTATGGCAGCTTGATGCCAAGATGCTGAGTGTAGTTCCCGTGTAAAGAGCTTGGTGGTTCCACGCTCGCTGCTGGGGGAGTGCAGCCTCTGTAATGGCTCACCACAAAGTAACTGCTAAACACCAGTTTTTGCTTTTCTGTAAAAGAGCCTCTTTGGATTTCCTTTGGTTAGCAAAACAGGTGCTAATGTAGGCTTTCTGCAAAAATGAAGTGGTGTAGTGTGAGCTTTAGAAAAGCAGGGGATACCTATACTTCAAAAACAGGGTTTTAGTTTTCCCCAAAGGCATATACCAAACTGTTCTCTACTTCAAAAAGCACCATTATCAGATATAATGTTGACTGTAACTAACAGATACACATTCATACATATAGGCACGTGACTGATAAATCATGAGATTTAATAATCATAAATCTATATTAGGAAATTTAGGTATAAGGACAACTTATTACACTGAGATAATTAAATATTAAAATTTCATTTTATGGGGGTACCTTGGTGGCTCAGTAGTTTAAGTGTCTGACCCTTGATTTCAGCTCAGGTCATGATCTCAAAGTTGTGGGATAGGGACCTGATCAGGCTCTGTGCTCAGTGGGTAGTCTGCTTGAGATTCTCTCCCTCTGCCCTACCCCCTGCTCTCTTTCTTTCTCAAATAAATAAATCTTTAAAAAAATTGGGAGCACCTGGGTGGCTCAGATGATCAAGTGTCTACCTTCAGCTCAAGTCATGATCTTCAGGTCCTGGCATCGGGCCCTGCGTTGGGATCCCACCTCAGTGGGGGTCTTCTTCTCCCTCTGCTTCTCCCGCCGCTTGGGCTCTGTCTCTCTCTGTTCCTCTCTCAAATGAATAATAATAATAATAATCTTTAGAAATTTTATTTCATGATTGAATTTTCAGGGTTTTAGGTTAAAATGCTATAATTGAAAACTCTTCTTATTTCAAAGGCAGAAGAGGAGAGAAACTATCATATCTTCTACCAGCTTTGTGCTTCAGCAAAGTTACCTGAATTTAAAATGCTGCGATTAGGTACGACTATGGTGTTAGATTTATTGTTCTGGTATTGTTTTCCATTTATTCCTGTGTCCATAAACTTATTATAGGAGATTATCTAATACTAAAATATTTATGAGTAAAATGATAGGAAGTTTGCAGTTGGCTTCACGATAACCTGGGGATGGGGAAGGAGTGAAGTAGGATGGGCCTTACGTGGATACCTATTTAAGATGAGTGATGAGTCCACAGGCAGTCCACTTAACGGGGCTATCACTGCCTCTGCTTTAGAGTGGACATAAGGGTAGGATTCAAGGCATCTTCATAGCCTGCAAATCTTTTATTTTCATTCATTGCAGGAAATGCAAATAACTTTCATTACACGAAGCAAGGTGGCAGTCCTGTGATTGAAGGAGTTGATGATACCAAGGAGATGGCACATACCAGGCAGGCCTGCACTCTGCTAGGTAATATAATTTTATTTTTGAGCTCTTAGGAGCAGTAGTTCTCTGATTCACGCAGTCTTTGGAATATTGGCTTAGCTTTGTATTAGGTGGTGAGTGTTGTTGGGAGATTTAACATTTGTTCCTTATAAAATAACTTGGGGCAGCAAATGAGCTCAAGGTTTTTTTGGGGGGGTGATGGGAACTATTCTAAAATCAGATTGTAGTAATGGTTATACAACTCATCACTGACTAGTACACTTAAAACAGGTGAATTTTATGGTATGCAAATTATCCTTCAATAAACTGAAGGCATTAGGGGAGGTAGGACTAACTGTAATTCTTTGTTTTAATTTTCAAAAAATCTGAAACCTAAAGCTAAATGAGATGAGTTCCTAAACAAGTTCAAGTTCACATTTTGTAGGGTTCTGGCTGTTTTGTTTATCTCGCCCTTTTTTTTTTTTGGTCGTTTGTGTTTGGGAATGTGGTTGAGCTTGTGTAGTGACAAACATTGTATCGCAAGTAGACTATTCCATTGTTTAAAAGATGGCTCAAATGTCGCTGTCTTGTTTCTGAGATTTAAAACATATGGGGTCTACATGCAAGTAAATTAATCTTTAGAACTGCAGTGTACAACTTTTAGTGGTGAATTATTTATTTTAAAAACCTCAAAATATAAATGACTAAAATCATGTGTTGGTATTTTGATGAGTACTATGAGGTGAGTTAATTTAATTTAAAAGCATTGCTAATCAGCGTATGGTCCAGAACCATAGTGGAGCTTGCAAAAATTCAGAAACTCAAGCCCAATTTTAGATCTACTGAAACGGATCTGCACGTTAACAAGATCCATTGGTGATTCATATGCACATTAAAGTTTGAAAAATTACCACTGTAATTTTAGGGCTAAATCTATTCATAAATAGAAAATTGCAAATTTATAAAAGTCATAATTAGGAGATAGTAAAAATATTCATTATAAGCTCAACTCTCAATTACCCTGTATATGATTACATATTTGAAAATAATTTTACTATTTTTACTTCTATATAATTACCTTATTGAAAAATGAATCCAGATCTGATAAAATGCCAAAGCTATACAGCTTTCTCATCCTGCCTTATCCATCAGTTGCTACTCTAATGCCGCATTTCAAATTCCCTCATCAAGCTGAGTACAACATGGGCCCAAACACTTCTCATCTTGGGATCTCTTTAGCTTATAGTTGGTCTGTAGTTAGAAGGAGTAATTAAAATAATCTGACTTAAAATAGTCTTATTGGGCTATAACTTGCACTTGGGAGTAGAGAAAATAGAAAAGGTAATGATGTTAGTAAAATACTTAAATCCAGGGTATTACGGCGATGATAATTTGTTTAGCATTTACCATGTGTCCCGTAGTATGCTAAGTATACTACACGACTATATGCATTTTCTCATTTAATGCTCATGGATTCCCTTTGAGGTAGTCACAACTATTTCCATATCTCACATGAGAAAACAGAAACATAGAAGGGTGAAGTTATGTGCCTATGTGACATGGCAGGTCAGGAGCAACACCTGCCCTTGAGCCAGTTCTCACTCCACAGCCTGTGCTCTCAACCGTGATGCTACATGGTGTTATGTGTTGATGTCAGCAAAGATGAAAGTGTGGTTAACCATGACATGTGACCATCTGCACCTTTGGTAATATTCAAGGGTTAAAATAGGCTTAATATTGGCTGTTGCAATAGTTTATTATCACTTGTTCATTTACTCTATTTCAGGAATTAGTGAGTCTTATCAGATGGGAATTTTCCGAATACTTGCTGGCATCCTTCACTTAGGCAATGTTGCATTTACATCTCGGGATTCAGACAGCTGCACGATACCTGTAAGTTCAGAATATGCTTAGTGTGATAGCAGTTTCCTTGTGTTTCAGTTTTGTTAATATTTGAAGTCTCTATTATCATTATCAGAGAGATAAATTATCCCAAGTAGAATCATGAACTGAAGGTAAGAAATTTGGATGCTAATCCCTCCTGCACAGTGATTGTGTGTGTTAGCGGGAGGGAAGAGGAGAGAACTTGGATACATGTCTGGTCCATATGAACAGAGGTGGGAAGTATTAGTATTCAGTGTGAAAGTTGGACTGGGGATGTCGAGGGAGAGGGGTTCATTTGGCCCATGGTACATACCAGTAATTGAAAACTTTATGTCTTCAGCTGTGGAGTTGTAATATAGTTTAAAGGTTGTTGAAACAACTATTAACAGTGATTACTCCTGTGAAGAGGAACTAGATGACTGGAGGACTGAGTGTCTTCACTAGGATTTGCATATTCTTTCACACATAGTGATAACTGCACACTGAGAATTAAAACCCAATTCTATATGTGGAAGTGTTTGTTTAAATTGTAACAAAACCTGGTAGTCTCAGGTTGTCCTCATTGGGCATTTATGATTTGCAGTATTTGCTGATCACCACCATCAAATATAACTCATGCGCACACGTGTGTGCACACACACAGTTTTAGGTACTTTCTAACTTTATTAGAATGGAGGGAGTTTTAGTATAATTAATTATTTTTCCATCCTGCTTCCTCAATACTGTGATAGGACACAATCTGAAGATTTATGTTTCACTCTTCAGATACCCAAGTTGATATTAGCAAATCTACATGTAGATTAATTCATGATTTAAATTTGCATAAATAAGACGTTAGTTTTAAAATACATGTTTTTGTGTCTCTACTTGGATTTAGTCCCTATTTTACTGTTTAATCATGCTTTGTTTTTTTGGTGAGTTGCTTACACTTCTCTGAACTTCTGTTTCCTCATCTGTAAAATGAGACTTTCTTTTCCAGCAATTTTCGACTGGGTGCTCTGGTTGATCTTCATACTGGATAAACCATAAATATATATATATATATACATATATATATATGTATATATATTTTTTTTTAAAGATTTTATTTTTAAGTAATCTCTGCACCTAACGTGAGCTTGAACTCACAGCTCCCAAGATTAAGAGTCTCATGTTCCACTGACTGAGCCAGCCAGATGCCCCATAATAAATTATATATTTTTTTAAAAATTAATAAATATATAAAATTTAGTCAGAGACCAGAAACTAAGTGAAAATAGGAGCTATGAGAAAGAAGTGGAACCCTGGAATTAGGGCTCATCTTGACAGCATTTACTGAAGCCAAGTGACCATGAGTTTTAGTTTTCCTAGCCAAGTAGAGTGCAAAAAACAAAAGACAAAGCCCAGGACTCATATAAACAGGGGAACTCCTGCCTAAAGCTAAGGCCCTAAATGGGAAACTAGTAATAAACTTGCCCACCACCTACTTGAAGAGTACAAAGAAAAGTTGATCTGGCTTGAGCAGACCTTGGTGCTATGTGTAGGAGAAAATAGGTCCTAAAATTTTATGGCAATGAACTGACCCTCACAGTTACTCCCAGACTGATTTTTGTAGTTCCCAGAAAACTAAATACAGAAAATTTAACTGAAATTGGTCCTGGATTGGTGGTGCCTTAGATGCCTGTCAGAAGCAAATATAAATCTATAAATCTACTTTGGATGATCCAAGTCTCAATAGAGTCCCATGAGAAAATTTACAACAAATAATTGGTTCATAGTCAGAAATCACAAATGCCACAAAGAAATGAAATAGAAGGAGCTAGGTGAAACAACAGATAAGAGTCAAACCCATTAAGAATGCTGAAAGAAATTAATAGCAAATCAACACAACTGAGGAGAGAAGAGATGAACTAGAAGAAAGATGTGAAGAAATTACCCAAAATGCAAGACAGACCCAGAGACGGAGCACTTAAAACAGAGGAGAGGTGAAGGACAGAATAATAAAATCTAATTTTAATCTAATGAGAATTCGTAGAGGGGGAAAAAAGAGAAAGAGGCAGACATAATATTTGAAAGATAATTATTCACAAATTTCAGAAATTGTGAAAATGGCTTCTAAACCTCAGATAAGGAAAGTCCACAAAATCCTAATTAGGATAAATAAAAAGAAATCCACCTAAGGCACACCATAATGATATCAGAGGCAGAGAGAAAAATCTTAAAACAGGCAGAGAGATAAAATATAACTACTTTCGAAGAAATAACAGTTAAACCATTAGCTCACTTCTCAACTACAATAGAAGCTAGAAAACACTATCTTCAGTGCTCTAGAGTAAATAACTATTAACTTAGAATTGTATATCCCATAAAAAGATCTTTCCAGAATGAGGGAAGAATAGAAGTGTTTTCAGACAAATAGAAATTGGGAGATTTTGTCACCAAAAGGCCCTCACTAAAGGAAATATTAAAGAACCTGGTTTAGGTAGAAGGAAAGTGACCCAAGATAGATCTAGAAGTACAGAATGAATGGTGGATCAATAAACTAGGAAAGCACATGCCAGTACAGAAAATGTTTCATTAATTAAAACAGTAATAATTATGAATAGTATATTAGGCCAGGAAAGACAGAACTCCCCACAAAATACTTAGTTACAAAGGGAAAATAGCCATCTTTACAGTGGAGAAACTTGGCAGGCATTCCCTTAATCAGGTGACTGCAAGTCACAGGACCAGTGGAAAAACCAATCAACATCACAGAACTTCTTTTTTTGTACTTGTTGCTGTTGTTTGCTTTTTTTGTTTGTTTGTTTTAAAGATTTTATTATTTATTTATTTGACAGATAGAAATCACAAGTAGGCAGAGAGGCAGGCAGAGAGAGAGGAGGAAGCAGGCTCTCTACCGAGCAGAGAGCCCAACGGGGGCTCAATCCCAGGACTCTGGGATCATGACCCTAGCCGAAGGCAGAGGCTTTAACCTACTGAGCCACCCAGGTGCCCCTGTTGTTTGCTTTTAAAAAGCCTTTAAAGGGCACCTGAGTGACTCAGTTGGTTAAGGAACTGCCTTCGGCTCAGGTCATGAACCAGACGATCCAGTCCCTGGATCTTAGTCCCTGGTTCCCTACTCAGCAGGGAGTCTGCTTCTCCCTCTGACCCTCTCCCCTCTCATTCTCACTCTCTCTCATTCTCTCTCTCTCTTAAAAGATTTTATTTATTTATTTGAGAGAGAGATCCAGAGAGAGAGGGGTCACAAGTAGACAGAGAGGCAGGCAGGGAGAGAGCGAGAATCAGGCTCTCCGTTGGGCAGGGAGTTGATGCGGGGCTCGATCCCAGGACTCTGGAATCATGACCTGAGCAGAGGGCACCCACTTAACCAGCTGAGCCACCCAGGCCCTCTCTTTCTCTCTCTTAAGTAAATAAATCTTTAACAAAAAAATAAAAAGCCTTTAAGGATATTCTTTATTGGGCTCCCTGCTCAGCAGAAAGCCTCCTTCCCCCAAACCCCCACTTCCCCTGCTTTTGTTCCCTCTTTTGATGTATCTCTCTGTCCTCTACGGCCATACTACCCTGAACGCGCCCCATCTCGTCTGATGTATCTCTCTGTCAAATAAATAAATAAAATCTTTTTAAAAAAAAGAAATTCTTTATTTCTCTGGTTTGTAGCTTATAGTGAACATGGTTGGGTTTTTTTCCCCCAGGTTTTTAATTTTAACTCCAGTATAGTTACCATATAGTCTAAGATTATTTTCAGGTGTGCAGTATAGTGTTCAGCACTTCCATGCAACACCCGGTGCTCATCACAAGTGCCTCCTTCATCCCCATCACTTGTTTCACCCTCCCCCACCCACCTCCCCTCTGGTAACATCAGTTTGCTCTTAGTAGTTAAGAGTCTGTTTCTTGGGCTTTTTCCATAGTGCAGCTATTGTTAATACTGTAATAAATATGGGAGTGCTTGCACCCCTTCAAATTAGGGTTTTTGCATTTTCGGGGTAAATACTCAGGAGTGTGATTACTGGATCATAGGGTAGTTCTATTTTTAACTTTTTCCAGAGTGTTTTGTGGAAACTTAACTTTTTCCATACTGTTTTCCAGAGTGGCTGCACGAGTTTGCATTCCCACTAGCAATGCATGAGGGGTCTTTTTTTTCCACATCCTTACCAACACTTGTTGTTTCTTGTGTTTTTGATTTGAGCTGTTCTGGCAGGTGTGCAGTGATATCTCATCGTAGTTTTGATTTGCATTTCCCTGGTGATGATTGATATTAAGCATGTGTTCATGTGGGTGTTAGCCATCTGGATGTCTTTAGAGAAATGACTGTTGAACACTAAATAACTTCTGATGTGGTGAACTGAGAGCACAACATCACTTCTCTGGTATTCCTGCTAAGAAGACATGACCCAAATCTAATCATGAGGCAGTGTCATACAGACCTTCATTGAAGGACCTACATTAAAAAGGTCAAGGTCACAAACAAGCAAACAAAAAAGAGTGAAGACCTATTGAGATTAAAGGAGGCTAGTGAAACATGGCAATTAAATTCAGTGTATGAACTTAGAATGGATCCTGGACTGTAAAAATATCTCCCCCACTCCTGTGCAGAGACTGTTAGAACAGCCAGAAAAAAAAATTGGATTGGATCTGTAGGTTAGATAATAGAGTTGTGTCATTGCTAATTTTCTAATTTTCTTGGTGATATCATAGTTATATAAGACAGTGTCTTTGGTTTTTAGGAGTTGCACCCTGAAAATATTTAGGACTAAAATGGCATCATGCATGGAACTTCTCTCAAAGGTTTTTTGTCGTTTTATTTTTTTCCTCCCACTCTCAAAGGTTATAAAAAATTAATGTGTATGTACATGTATTTGGAGGAAAGAGAATGATACAAGCAAATGTGTAAAATGATAATATTTAGGGAATCTGGGTGAAGGAAATTCTTTGTACTGCTCTTGAAACTTTTGTCTTAGTCTAAAATTAGTCTAGAAAAAAAGTTAAAGAGAATCATCAGCCCCTGTTCCCCCTAAAAACATGGAGCTAGAGTACTAGATAACAACTGGATTACTGCTGTAGGAATTCAGCTGAATAGTTTTGAAAAAAGTATCCTCAAAACATAAAGGTACAGAAAGTTTGAAAATAAGTTTAGAGAAGACACATCATAATAACTAAAAAAAAACCCTGGCAGAGCCTGTATTGATATTCAACAAAATAGTTGGGACCAAAGCAATACTAAAGGTAAATAGAGTACTATGTAATAATAGAGGTTTTATTCATCAGGAAGATGTAACGCTTTTGAACTTTCATGTACTTAATGGCATAGACTTAACATTGAAAGACCCTAGAGGACCCGCACCCAAGGACGCACTCACAGACCACTGGATGCAATAAGCAAGAGGATTTTATTCGGGCATGCTCGGACTCCCAGGGACACTTGACCACGAAATCCGCGAGGGATGGGTTAGTGTCTGAGAGCCCTGATCGGTTTCGGAAGTCACTTAATATAGAATTTTACAGTCCATTACATCAGAGCCCTCACTTTTCTAGCCAGTAATTTCAAAGCATTACAGCAAGGCCTACACATCCTTTAAAACCAACCATACATTCTGGCCAGTCACCGTTCAGGTAGTGTACAGTAGAGGGTACGTGTTGAATTGCACGTTTCTAACCTTTATCTGTATACGTGCTGAACCGCACGTCTCCAGCTAGCGTACGTGCTGAACCGCACGTCTCCGGCCTTGGTACGGGAGACAACCCTTATCAATTTTACTTAGTAGTAGGGGAAATTCTTAACAGGGGAAGGGTATAACTTTATTTGATTACACAGCGAGCGAGGGTTTAAGCAATTTTTCATTTCTTAGCAAAGCATTAGAAGCATTATTATACAGAAGCCAGAAACAGCTGGGTTAAACACAGATTTTTGCTATTCGTTATCCTGTTATGCTGCTTGCTGACTCCCTTATCTATGGTCAGCTGGCCACAGTTTCTTAGTTAGCATAAGCTGGTTATAAAAAGAATGTTAAAACTTATAGGCTATACTATAGTTCTGACCTGGGGTCCTTCAACATATATAAAGCAAAAATCAACAGAAACCAAAAGAAGAAATAATTCTATCGTAGGGAGAGATTATTGACTTTTCTCAGATAAAGAGAAGAGGTAAATGAAGAAGTCTAAAAATCAGTAAAGTTACAGAAAATTTGAACAAAAAATTTACAGCCGTGATCTAATAGTATGGTCATGTTGTTCAAATAGAATATGTTTAGAAAGTACTAATGTCAAATCATACATATTTATATGAATGAAATTAGCTGCTTATTTAAGGGACATATAGCATGCTGTTGGTAATGATGCTAATTTGTATCTGAAGTGACCACTCGGGAGGAGAGGAGGTGAGGGAAGGAAGGGACTGCTTCAGTGGGAAGGGTCAGGAGGTGAGGGTGCCCACACCCAGGTTCTAATGACAACAGTGACATACATTGGCCATCTGATGTTTGATAAGCTGTCCTCTTGGATTTCACTCCAAGATAGCCATGTTCATCCTGCTTATTCCCTAGGAATGTCATCAGAGTCAACTGAAACATGTGAGTGAAGATGTTCACAAATGTAGTGCGCTTGTGTAGATTAAACTAAACAAGGTTTTATTGAATGTCTACTCAATCTACTCAAATCAAGGCCTAGGGAAGACCTTGTAGGGGATAGAGATTAAAGAGATTCTAATCTAAGAAGTCCAATGAATAACTCTCAAGTTATCTGTCTTAAACCCTTCAGTGACTTCCCTTTGCTCTCAGGATAAAGAACAGCCTGTCTCTCTGGCTTCATCTCAGATATTTTCTCCCTCACTCAGCTTTAGTCCCTCAAACTATAGTTTTCTCCCACCACAGGACTTGTGTACCAGCTATGCCCTCGGCCTGAAGACCCTTTCTTTCCCCTTTCACTGAGTTAATACTTCCCTATTCTTCAAGTCTCAACTGTGTTTCTCAAGACAACTGGCACTTGCCTCCCGAGTGGAGCGCAGTCCTTTCACATGGAATCATAGGATAGCACCCTTGTTCTCTGCAGTCATTTTACATTTTAGGGAGCAGTCGTTTGACTAATATCCATTTCACCTAGGGACTATAAGTTCTAGGAAGATAGGGGCCATGTCTGGTTTTATTTACCGGCATGTTGTAGGCACTAAGTAAATACTTGTTGACAAGCTGACAGATCTTCTGATCAACTGACTGAATAAAGGTGCCCGAAGACAGATACAAACAAATACAGTGAAGAGAAAGGAAGATGTAGCGTGTGAAACGAGCCCTAGAAGAGATCGTAAAATGGTGTCTAGATGCTAGTCTACTGGATGACAACCGATCAGGTTGAAGTGTTCATTATAACAAAGAAATTGCTGGGTTTATTTGTTGCTTCTTTGTGTTCTTTTAGTAAATTCTTATTTGATTGATTTGGTCATAGGAAATAACCCACTCTCTTTTATCAGCCCAAGCATGAACCTCTCAGCATCTTCTCTGACCTTATGGGCGTAGACTATGAGGAGATGTGTCACTGGCTCTGCCATCGGAAACTGGCTACCGCCACAGAGACATACATCAAGCCCATCTCTAAGCTGCAGGCCACGAATGCCCGTGATGCTTTGGCCAAGCACATTTATGCCAAGCTCTTTAGCTGGATCGTAGATCATGTCAATCAGGCCCTCCATTCTGCTGTCAAACAGCACTCTTTTATTGGAGTGCTGGACATATATGGGTAAGTGTATTTGGCTTGATGGTCTGCCACAGAGCATTTCTTTCTAGAGATTATCTAGTAACTCTGAGTGGGTCCTAGATTCTGTCTCCTACTGGTAAGGAGAAAAGAAAATTAGAAGAGCATTTCTAAAAATCTTATTTCATTTGCTAGTTTGCCTTCTCTGGGTGCCCTCCTTTAAAGATTTTATTTATTTGAAAGAGAAAGAGTGAGAGAGAACATGAGCAGGGGGAGGGGCAGAGGGAGAAGCAGACTCCTAGGTGAGCAGGAAGCCCAATGCAGGACTCTATACCAGGGCTCTGGCTGGGATAATGACCTGAGCTGAAAGCAGATGCTTAACTGACTGAGTCACCCAGGTGCCCCTCTGGGTACCCTCATTTAGCTGTTAATACAGTTCTATACATTTGCGGTTTTTGATGCCTAATTTTAAAAATTATCTTATAAAGTTTTTCAAAAGAACCTATGAGATCTCTATTTTCAGTTCCCTTTTATGTGAATATAGGCCCTGAATCTATAAATTGACAAGAGCAGTAGCTTTATCATAATTATGATTGTTCCCCACCTGGGGATGAATTAGCCCTCAAAAACTCATAGTGTTGAACATTGCTGCATGCTTCAGCCTTCAAAAAAAAAATCTCTCTGCTACATGGCTGATGCCTACCTGTTGGGTGTAGATTCCATGTTACTGACTTATAAACCTTTATCTTCACTGATGTGGAAAAGAGGTTTCAGAATGTTGGGAAATTTCCCATTTCTTTCTTTCTAATGGGCACATTTTGAATATTTTAAAAAGCTGTTTGTTTCTTTTTCTCCTCTTAACATACTGTTTTTCATTTTACAGATTTGAAACATTTGAGATAAATAGTTTTGAACAGTTTTGCATAAATTATGCAAATGAAAAACTACAGCAACAATTCAATATGGTAAGAATTTTCTTTCTTAACTAATATTCTACTATAAATTCTTTTGAATTCCTGCTCTGTGTTTCAAGACTGGTTTCTGAAAAGAGACTGTAAATTGCAATTATTATGTGGGATTTAGAACAACTGAGCTGCTGAGGAACTTAGATTAATAAATAGGTGCAGTGTTAAAGAAATGTGTATAGCCCAGGTTACAACCTGAGAATAGTAAAAATTGGGTCAAAATAAATTGAGTGATGGAAACAGGAAGTGTGTTAGGTGATAACATAGGCAGTTTGAAGTTTGAAGCCCAGGATATCCTTTAGTGTGTTGTTCCCGTGGAGTGAAGACTATCATAACTCCTGCTTGCTGTATCCTCAAGATGCCAGTGTGAAAAATCAGCACACACTGTTTTCTACATATTTTCAACAATCTGAGACATCCACCACAACAATAGCAATGGGAATATTTTGAGAATGGTTCTTGTCCAGTTGTAGTATGAAATATCATCAAGTATTATGACGGTATTGGGGAATTTAAAGGTGTTTAAAAATGAGGGGCAGTACATTGTAATAGTGAAGATCACAAACCTCCAAAGTAAACTGCTTGGGTTGGAATCTTATTCTGCTTTGATTATTCATGGGACCTTGGGCAGGATAATTGACCCTCCTGGGCCATCTTTTAAAGGGGATAATGATAGTACCTACTGCATATGGTTGCATAGATTGAATGAGTTAGAATATGTAAAGTTATCAACAAGGACCAGGCACAGTTCTAAGTGCAGGATTAGGGATGGTTATTAGTACTGATGGAAAGGTTGTTAAAATGAGTTGCCTAAAAAGCAAAACAAAAAAAAAACAAGTCACTCGTAAGAGTTGACGATGGAAGAGTTGAAGGACAGGAGAAGAGTCCTTAGTATCCTCCTTTTATAAAAAGAGAGGAAAAGAGGCGTGGTCTCTAGTTAATGAACAAAAAACAGAAGTTTAAAGGTATTGTTTTAAGTTACAGAATTACTAAAAATCAAAAGAAGAAATAAAAATAGTAATATTGTGAGGACAGGGGACGGGCAGTAGAGAGATGGTATATATGAATTTGACCACATTTGCCTCTTCAAGAAATCAATAGATGATATTTACAATGAATACATAAAAAATAGTAGATAAACATATCCTTTAGAAGTAAGTATCAGAAGAAATAACTAAGGAAGTTAAAAATGGCTTCCTCCAGAGAGTGAGACTGGATTGAAGGGGTGGGGCAAGGGATTCTTGCGTGTCATCATCAAACCTTTAGACTGTTTGATTTTTAAAAAATATTGTGTATACTCTGATGAAAATTTAGACCGTCTTTATTTGTCAGGTTAAGCTGCTTAGCACAGTGAAATAATGCAAAGGTGATCTTCAAGCCTTAAGCTTATGACTGTTTCCATAAGAATGTTATTGGTGTCCTTTTTATCTTTGCTTAAGAAACATTAATAAAAACCTGTCAGAGACTAAACTGAGCATTATCTTTTCTCAAGGTTTTACTGAGTTTCTTAATACTTTAATCAGAGCCACAGCCTCTGCTCTTTCCTAGTATATTTTGGCACAAGATGACTGTAAATGTAAGGAACCAACACTGGCCTCACTAGGTACTGGCTCATTTGTCTATTTGACAAGGACCCCATGTCCTTGCATGTGTGTTTCTGACTCTCTCATTTCTCTTTCTCTTTCCCTCTGTCACTGTCAATCCGTTTCTCCTCTCTCTCTCTCTCTCTCTCACACACACACACACACACACACAGTGCTGCATCTTAGCTTCTCTCTGCACAGCTGCTCCACTCCCTCTTACTATCAGATGACTTCTTCTTCCCTTCTCTTCTGTGTATATTTTCTCAGGGTTTCTGCTTCCTCAGTCACTTCAAGCTCCTTCTGAACCCAGCAGTGGTTGGATTGCCCCTCTCATCCTTTTTCTTTTCTTTTTTTTTTTTTTTTTTTTCCTGGAGAGATAGGGAGATGGGGGAGGGGGCAGAAAGAGAGAGAGAAAGAGAGAGAATCCCATGACCTGCACGGAGCCTAATACAGGGCTTGATCCCAAAACCCAGAGACCTGAGCTGCAATCAAGAGTTGGATACTTAACCAACTGAGCCATCCAGGCACCTCTTCCCTTTCACCCTCTTAACTTGCCATTTCCCCGTTCATTTTGAATCAGCTTTAGCTTGGACTGTTGATTGCCCGTTTCTAAATTCTTATACCCACCAAAGAGAATCTGATTAACTTCATTCATTTTTCCACCAGAGATCTCTAGCAGTTGACCAGCTGTGACTAGGAATATAGGGTTTCACAGTAAAGAACCTGGTTGTTTTGGGCCACCCTTGGCAGGGATTATGAGTGGGGCAGTGGGCATGAGAAACACGGTGATTGGCATATTTAGAGATCGCAGGCATTACATATTAAGGATCTCTTGCCATGTTGAACCTCATGCCCACAATGTCTTTTTGACAACTGAGTATCCAAGATTTTTGAGGCCTCATGGACTTTTCCAAACTAGCATAGAGTTGTGTATAAGAAACAAGCTCTATTTAAAATCTGGAGCAGTGTTTCTGTTGTCAGTGTGGAGACTGCATGTAAATTATTGAATTAAAAAAAGAACAGAGCTCGTTCCTTATTGGTGCCATCAGTCAGGGCATCCTGCTAACACAGGGTGTCCCATTTGCCTTCTCATTCATCATAAGAGCAGAAGAAATTTACTTTCTGATCAACATGACATAAATATTTATTTGGGTGACCACTTTGTTTTTTTTAAATTATTGAAGCTTACTGCAGCTGGTAAATGCTGCAAATGAGCCAAGAGAGACATTATTATAAAGGCAGAATAAAGTAAGAAAGTTCTAAGTGCACAAGGAGCATGTGTATCAGATATCTTGGTGACACCTAAGTTTCACGGGGATTAGGGGCCTAGAAAATATGTGTTGTCTGGTCAAAGCCACGGGAGGCTATCCTTTCCAGAAAAAGGATCAAAATGTCTGAGAGAAGAAGGGACTCAGAAGAGATAAAAGAAAGCAGAAATCCCCAAGTACAATGAGTAGAGCTCATTAACGTCTTATAGACACTAGAAGTTTGCTGGATTGCTGTATTGGTTGGGCAGCCTGAAGCAAGAACGGTATTGGGGATTGGATTGAGCCTTCCATCTAGACTAATTTAACATCCATTCATCTGCAGAGCTCCTATTACAGAGCCTGTTCTCAGAGAAGCCTTCCCTCACTACCCTGTATCCAAACTAGATAAGGACTCTTGTTTTCATAGCTTACATTATTTTCCTTTGTAACATTACTATAGTTTGTGATTCCTTGTGGTTACTTGATTTCTGTCTGTTTTTCTCACTAAGGTTCCAAACTCCCTGAGGGCAGAACCCATATCTCCTTTGTTAATGGTGTGCAGTGACTGGCACATAGTAGACGGTCGATACATATTTTTGCTTAAATGAGTGACTGGAGATGAGAAGAAATGTGGAGGATGGTGGTTGAAGCATTTAGCAGAAGGAGCAGTTGATTGGTCCTTGCCGCAGCTGCTTGCAGCATTGGATGTAGAATTCACAGAATTGAGCTGTAGATTCCCTGACTGTGGAAAATGATGGAGGCAGACACAGAACACTGTTACCTAACTCTGAGGCACGTGAACTTCAACATCACTGTCCCTTAAGAGAATTACTTTGCTGTGCTGCAAGCATCATCTGGCATGGTTCAGTAGTCTAGAGGGTATCTGCTCTGCATAGTTCAAGGCCAGCTAAGACATTGTTAGCAGCACTGTGCAATAATTTGAGGCCAAAAAGTATATTGTACAGTGTTGGTTGTATACATATTAAAAAAAAAATCGAAAAGACTGCTACATTGTCAGCTGTTTTAACACACCCACACATGTAGATTTACTTGTTTACCAAGAATCCTGTGTAGCTGAGGCTTTGCTATCTGTGGATTTTATTTGCTTCTTATATCATTCTCCGTGTGTAAAACATGTTTCTCCCACAAGATTATTGTTGCTGGAAGCCATGGACTATCTCATATTATGTTCATATCCTCTTAGAGTGTTTTCTATAAATGTCATTTCTTGACTAACATTACTTGTAATGATACAGTAATGCCAGTTTTGTTTTTTATTTTTCATTTCAGCATGTCTTCAAATTAGAACAGGAAGAATATATGAAGGAACAAATTCCCTGGACACTCATAGATTTTTATGATAATCAACCTTGCATTAATCTTATAGAATCTAAACTGGGCATTCTAGATTTGCTGGATGAAGAATGCAAGGTAAATATGATTTTCTGACATACCTAGTCTATCAAGAGACATGTCAAGGTCAGAGGTAAGTGGGTTTAAGCACAGATTCATTGGTATACCATGGGGTGCCAGTGTGGCCACAAATAAGAGGTCACCCTACTTGCATTCTGAAGGGTCACTAGACTCAAAAGGTTCTACATACAATCAAAACTGGGATAATTTGGGAGCACCTGGGTAGCTCAGTTTGTTGAGTGGCTGACTCTTGATTTCAGCTCAGGTCATGATCTTGGTGTCCTGGGTTTGAACCCCGCATTGGGACTCTGTGCTCAGCAGGGAGTCTGCTTGAGATTCTCTCTCTCTCCCTTTGCCCCTCCCCTCACTTACACTCTCACTCTCTCCCTAAAATACATAAATAAATCTTTTTAAAATCTTGAAAAAAAAAAAAAAACTTGGGGAATTTCCTTTCTCTTTTCTGCCGCTTCTCAGTTATGTAAAAAATTGACATTAGACACTACTGCTTACCAGTTTGGTACTCAGTGATATGACATATTTAAAGAAATGCAAGAAATTGTACAAAAGATATTTTAAATAATAGTCTTAAATATCTGTGATTTTAAAATTGACTGCTTGTTCTTTATTATTGATATATATGGTAGAGAAAGAGTTTTAGTTTTAATATTTGAAGACCCAGCGTGCTGGGAAAACAATGGATCTCTGAGTGATCTTAGACAAATAACATATCCTTTCTCTTAACTCCTCTTTAGTTTGAATGCCATAAATTACAACTTACCATAGATTGATCCTCCTAAGTATCAGATTTCCTACAACATTAAGAATGAGTGTAATGCTCAGTTTCACTTGAAATTAAATAAAATGCATATCAAACCAAAAATGGGATACTGCATTTTACCTATCAGACAGGCAAGTTTTTTTTTTTTTTTTCCTTTTAAGGTTTTATTTATTTATTTTGAGAGAGAGAGAGAATGCATGTGAGCTGGGGGAGGGACAGAGGGAGAGAGAGAGAATCTCGGACTTCCCACTGAGCAGAGACCCCCAACACAGGGTTCAATCTTAGGACTACTGAGATCATGACCTGAGCCAAAATCAGGAGTCAGACGCTTAACCCACTGAGCCACCCAGGTGCTCTAGATAGGTGAGTTTAAATTTG